>NC_058382.1:36443805-37171305 GCF_018350175.1 Felis catus
ATCAGAAACAGGCTCCAGGCTCTGAGCCATCAGCCCAGAGCCTGACGCGGGGCTCGAACTCACGGACCGCGAGATCGTGACCTGGCTGAAGTCGGACGCTTAACCGACTGCGCCACCCAGGCGCCCCGCTAAACTCATTCTTAAGGTCTCTTCATTATGATCTCTGGATATCCCAGTCTGGGGTTTGATATTAGGTTCTATAATTTATAATGAAAAGAAATGTATTTTGTGTTTATGCATTATAGGTAGTCTAATCCACAATTGTCTGTATATTTTAATATGTTGAACTCTAGCAAGAGGACTTTTTCTCCTGTGTTTCCCATATCTTCCTTCAGAGATCAGATGATAGGCTCCAAGAGCATAATCTAAGAAGGAATGAACAGGGTTATTTTCTTCTGGACTAAATTAGTTGTTAGTAAACAAAATTTCTATTTGAACCCCAAAGGTTAAGCTCTGTCTTTATTTCAGTGTTTTCAGTATTTGGGAAGGGTTGTGGTAAGAACATACTTTTATATCGCAAATTGATAATTATAATAGTAGAATTCTCTCTTGCCCACACGTTAGGAACTTTGTATTCCTCTCATACACACAGTATTACTTTGTCTTAAACCATCTTGAGATGTTAGTCACTTAGGTACTCATTTTCTGCATAGAAATGGAGTTTTGGAAAATACTTGCAGAAAAGGAAAAATAACTTGCAGAAAGTTTATCAGAATGTTAACTGCAGATCTGAGATTCACACCAAAAGCTCCATCTACCATACCTCACCACCTCAATACCAGTGTGCTGCAACACGCTGTATACTAGCTGATCTCACTGTATAGATTTGTTTGTAATGATTCTTTTCTTTTTATAAAGAGAGGGCACTCTCCCTAAGTAAGCAACCACTGTGCTAGGGGGTCCTTCTACTTTATTCCATCAATACTTTGTTATTTTACATTCCTTCCTAAGGAGCTCTTAATTTCATTGACCTTTTTCAATTTCACCTGTACCTGTCCTCTTATTCCATGCTACCATCATTTTTCATCTAGACTAATGTAATAGATTCCTTACTGGTTTTGTCACAGCCCTCTGGACCATCTCCAATCTTTTCACGTCATCCTGTCTGCTCTCATCCACATCTGCAACAAACAAACAAACAAACAAAAAGACCCTTCAGTGGTTTCCCAATGCTCTGAGGAAAATAAAATTCTTAACAAGATGTACAAAGCCACAAGACTGGTCCTGTCTACGTCTCATGCCTAATCTCACATCACTTTGTCCTTCATCCTTTGCATTTTTGCTTCAATTGGCTTCCTATCTATTGTGGTACAGCTGCTTAGGCTCTGAAATCAGTCTGTTTGGGTGTGAATCCCACATTGTTATTTACCTGATATGGGGATTATCATTTGGATAATTATTTTTTTTTAATTTTATTTAAATCCAAGTAGTTAACATATAGTGTAATAATGGTTTCAGGAGTAGAATGTAGTAATTCATCAGTTACATATAACACCGAGTGCTCATCCCAACAAGTGCCCTCCTTAATGCCCATTACTGATTTAGCCCATCTCCCTACCCAGCACCCCTCCAGCAACCCTCAGTTTGTTCTCTGTATTTAGGAGTCTCGTATGGTTTACCTCCATCTCTGTTTTTATCTTAATTTTCCTTCCCTTCCCCTGTGTTCACCTGGTTTGTTTCTTAAATTCCACATAAAAGTGAAATCATATATTTATCTTTTCTGACTGACTTATTTTGCTTGGTGTAAAACACTCTAGTTTCACCCATGTTGTTGCAGATGGCAAGATTTCACTCTTTTTGATTGCTGAGTAATATTCCACTGTATGTATATGTGTGTGTGTATACATACATACGTACATATATACATACATACGTGTGTGTGTGTGTGTGTATGTGTGTGTAATTCTTTAACTTCTTTTTGATTCAGTTTCATTATTATAAAATTGGGGCTAATGATCCAATGATGGGTAACCATCCCATAGGGTTGCTGTGCGAATTAAGTGAAATAACATAGAAAGAAATGCTTAGTGTAAAAGATAATAACACTTGAGTGATTAGGTTAAACGGGAGGAGAAGCTATGTCTGGTGTTGATTACCTTGTATATTAAGTCTCTAGAATAGTACCAGACATATTATCTTGAAAAATGTTTATCAAATGAATAAAGGAATGACTAGATTTATTCTCACAACAAAGGTGGTAAGTTGTCTGTGCCCCTTTATCTGCCAAGTGAGTAGCTCTTAGGTTTTGGAGACCCAAAATAGAGATTATTGCCTCTGAAATTCTTTTGTACTCTCTGGAATATTGAAAAAGGCCTGAGATAATCTCACCTGCTTGATGCAAATTCTATAGCTACCTCTGCAACCCTATGTGTGTTAAATATTTTTATAGATACTTCCCTTGAGAGCAGAGTATTAACACTAAGAGATAAATTATAGAAGGTCCCTTCCCTCTAAGAATTTGCAGGGTAGTCAAAGGAAACATCTGTGTATCAATTCATTAAATTCCATTAAGTAGTAGGGATACTATGGTATTCCCTATACGAGAGAAGAAAAAAACTGAAAAGGCAAAAAATACATGTAATGATAGAGGTAAACTAGGGATAAGTGACTAATGTAAACATTGATGGGAGAGGATTTTCTTGAAGTCAACAATGACTTTGCTGGGACAGTAATATTTATCTAAGACCTATAGACAGGAAAGGGGATCAGAAAGAGAAGCAAAGATATTATTGTGGTCTAAGAACACAGAGAAAACCCCAGAATGCACTTGCTGTTTGCTAATCAGAATGAAAGAGGTGAGATTTTGGAGGGAGAGTGGAGGGAAGGAAAGGAAAGAAGATAATCATCTTTACCATTGTTTCAAGTTTTCCCAACTTCTCCCAAAGTCTGAAATCTAACTATAATTTAAGCCCTAACTCAAATGTATCTTGTTCCATCTTCTCCTATTTCGGAACTCCTCATTCCCTCCTTGAACATCTGTGGCCCAGTACCTCCGCCACTCTGGAACGAAAAGACTCAGTATAAATTAGAAATGTGCTTGTTGAATTTAACTTCTCACTTGTGTAATCTTCTGAAAAAATGTTACAACTTTTGAAGAATATTGGTCCCAGGTTAAGGCTTCTCTGTTCCATAAGTTCAGAAGATGAAATGGGTTAAACAGACCAAGCGCCTTCCATCTTTTTACTGCATGGTTCTTAGATGTCTTATATCATATTTTCCCTTTACCACACTGAATTAATCTGAGGATTGATACAAGAGTGTTTCCTAGAAATTTTCGTTAGCATCCTTGTTTTATTTTGGTGCCAATAAATCTACCAACAGTTGAATCTTAGAAGTTACAGATTTAGGGGTGCCTGGGTGGCTCAGTCAGTTAAGCATCCAACTCTTGACTCCAGTTCAGTTCGTGATCTCACGGGTTCCTGAGTTTGAGCCCCACATCCAGCTTTATGCTGGCAGTGGGCAGCCTGCTTGGGATTTTGTCTCCCTTTCTCTCTGTGCTTCCCCTGCTTGCTCTCTCTGTCTCTCTCTCTGTCTCTCTGTCTCTCTCTCTCTCTCTCTCAAAATAAATAAACTAAAAAAAGAAAAGAAATTACAGATTTATTAAAATTATTAAATTTAATTTCCAATCCTTAGCTAGAAATTCCTCAAGATTTCTGTGTTTGTTTTTATCCTCTCTTCCAAAGGCTAATATTGATATTTTCAATTCTAGCTTTCTTCCTTGAGTAACAAAGATGGAAGAACACTACAAGACTTTTTTTTCTTTCTTTCTTTTTTTTAATACTGAAAGCTAAAGTATGGTGGGTAGTTTAAACACTGTTAAGAAGTCAAGTCTCCAAAAATTATTACAGATTAAAAGCAACCAAAATTTGGTTTTAGATATCAACGAGTGCATTCTAAAATTTATATGGAAAGGCAAAACAACTAGAAGAGCCAAAACAAGCTTGAAAAGAGTAACAAAGCAGGAAGAGTCACAGTAACTGATTTCAAGATGTAGTACTAGGTTGTAGAGCTCAAGACAGTGTGGTCTGGCAAAAGAATAAACCTATAGATCTATGGAATAGAGTATAGAATCCAGAAATTGATATGTACAAATGTAGTCAACTGACTATAGAGAAAGATACACTTTTCATATAAAAGAACAGGTAATGATTTTATTCAGACGAAGTTCCAGAACATGCAAAGTTAATCTATAGTAAGAGAATCAGAATAATCATTGCTTCTGGGGTCATGATGTGTTGTTGGACTTGAAAGAAACATGAGGAATATTGTGGAGTGATAATGTTTCAATTTTTGATAAGGGGTATGTTATATAGGTGGATTGTGTCAAAACTTAGTATGTATCAAGAATACTTTTCATCAATTTAAATTTCATAGCAAATAAAAATAACTGTAAACTAAACACAAAAACAAAAACCAATAGAAAAATTTAAGTACCTGCTAAAATAGTCTAAGATGGGAATTTGCAAGAACAAAATTTTTGTTAAACACACAGGCAAGATTTATAATTTCTTAGAATAGAACCCTCCTTATTTAGGAGACATTGTTGGATATCAAACCTTACTCTGTAAGGTTTTTTTTTTCCAGTTAGAGATTTCACATAGAGAATAAGATGTGGAGAAATTGAAGCCAGTCCATAGAATATCAACAAAAAGATTAAAGGGATAGAAAATAGTACCAGTGAGGAAAGATAAAAGGAACTTGGGTTATTTTGTGTAATTTCCAGAACAGAAGTTGAGAGATTGTTTAACAGCCATCTTCCCCATTTATAAGGGAAATGTGTTGTGTTCATTGAGACCCATGAAACTATTGGGAAATTTGGGGTCATCTAATCCAGCCTCCTTTTTCACAAGTGAAAACATTGATGCCCAGAGGTCATATGTGACTTGTTGAAGATCCTATAAATCATTAATGGTTGAGGTTTGGAACAGGACTCAGAGTGATTGCAACTCCAGATATCAAGCTAAAAATATCAAGGCATATTATGCCTGCAAAGATAAGTCAGGGAGTAAGTCTTAGAAAATATTATTCTGTTAATGTAGAAATTTGAAATGTATTTGAAGCATATAAATTTCATTTATACATCTCTATTCTCAGTCTTCTATCTCCTCCTAATGAAGATTTTGAACAAAAATTTTGAAGTCGGTATTAACTTAAATCTAATTCTAGGGCAAAGGCCATCATTGGAATAGGTGAGATAATCTCCTACTTGCTACAGTTTTGGGTTAAATTAATCTAGGCATTAGCTAACTGCCCCCATGGCTTCCACTAGTAGTATTGGCTGGGTTCACTTATAGTTCACTTAACAAGGAGCAAAGATACTTTCCCATAGAATTTTAGAGTGATCTCCTTTTGGACATTGTGGAACACAAACATGACACTTAGGGATTCTAAAGTCATTTTCAACCATGAGGGAAGCCTCTCCCAGCGCTTAACTGAAAAACAGAAGTAACCTGAGCCAGCAACACCACCACCACCAACAACAACCAAATCACAACCTTGATCAAATTAAATCCTATGCTCGCTCTGGATATTTCAATGACATGATCCACTAAATTCTCTGTAATTCTAAACTATCCTTTGTTGAGTTTTCTAGATACTTAGAATCAAAGTCCTTCAAAATAATATTAGCCAGAAGAAATATTTGTTTAGTAGAATAGATAACTGAGTTATTTATTCCTAACAACTTAATTACTGAAATAGATAATATTTTATTGTAAAGTGCTATAAACTTTGCATACATTATCATGTTTAATCCCAACAACAATCCTCTGAGGCAAACAATACTATTATCTTTATTTTACAAATAAAGGGAACTGCATCTGAAAAAAAAAAAAGCTTACAATGGATTGTACTTAAATTGACAGAGCCAAAATGTGGCAGAATTGTCATTTGGCCCAGATCCATCTGATTCTGGGGCCTTTGTTGAACACTTCTGCTCCACGTACTCAATGAATGGAAGGTGTATATGGTAGGAAGAAGTCACTTACAGACTTCAGATCATTGAAGTTCTACCTAAGTTTTGGATGCTGAGTTTCTGGGTCATCTTCACTTCATATAAGAAGAAAAGAGGGAGGAGAAGGAAACAAAATAAAACAGAGCTCTTTTTTTCCTTTCACGTTAAAGAGGTTTCCATCTCCTATGGTAGAAAGAAAATGTTTTCTAGCCTTGAAAAGTACCAGGAACACAGTTTGAGACATGTATATCTACGTATGCTCACACTGTTCTTCATGTCAGACCTCACTGTGTTCACGTCCAACTTCATCTACTGGCATCGCTTTGCCAGTGGATGCACTCTCTCTTGAGAAGCATGGAAAGTTTCCATTTCAAACAGCCTTTTCGAGAATGAAATGCCTGGTCTTCTTCTCATAATGCCTTGCCAACAGATGGGACCCCATGGTGGATTCATTATGGAATCCAAAATTGTTACACCTAAGGAGACATGCACCAGCCAGGTGATCCACAGCAACAGAATGCTAATAAGTCAGTGCACTTTACTTTCTACAATTTCAACCATCTGAGACTTTTATAGTTTTAAGACCAAAGCTTCAAAGGTGGATTATTGTGAAGCACTGATGTTTCAGGAGTTTAATAACCATGGCAAAGATATTTTACTAAAAATAACTGTGAGTTATTATATGAATTGAAAAATATTTATAATCTAATATTTAAAAGCAAGATAGAATTAACATTATAGTATTACATTTTATCTCAACATCTATTTGTTTAATGTACCTCATTAAGAATCCCATTGCTTTTATTTCTTTTTCTCCTTCCAGCAAAGTCTTGAAAATTTCTATTGATTCTATAAACATATTTTGTTCACCTTAATGAACCCACCTATTTAAATAGACTTTTAGTTCATTCTTATAGTTTTCCAGGCAGGTATGCATGCATATCCTCTGTAAGGAGTAATGATTTTTGTCTCATTTGCAAATGTTGTCTGTGTTATTTTGGTTTGTTTTTGTTTTTACTAAATCTATTGAATGGGACCTCAGGAGCATTGTTTAATGATAGTGCCATAAAAATCTTAGTCATGCTCCTGGTTTTAGTAAGGCAACCTCTACTATTATACTATAAAGATAATATTGGTGGTCATTTTTGTTTAGGAGCTATTTTTCTAAGTTTTGCTGAGAGGTTATTATTACTTTCATTAAGAATGAAGTTGATTTTTCTTTGCTAACTTCTTTATACGTTCTAGATATTTCTTCAAAAAAAATGGGAGAAAGAGGTTTCTCAAATTTCTGTTGAGTACAGGTCCTAAGACTTGTATGAGGTATAATATATAAGGTATAAATATTATATCTTGCCACTTTTAATATCTGAGCAATCTTAACTCTGTTACATAAACTATAGTGCCCCTCCCCCATTCCATCAATAGATGCCAGTTGAAAATTTATTCTGGACTATATTTGCATGTTTTTCAGTCTTAGCTTATTGGTGTGGTTTTTATTATTTTTCCATATCTTCATAAATAGTTTTAAAGGGATAATGTGAAAGGCTGCTTCAAAACCTGGTGGACACATGACATTCTAAGACTGAAAGCCTGGCTACTTCTCAGCCCTTTGTCACCCTTATAATACTCCACCCTGTTTAGCAGAAAAAAATCTATATTGTCTTTGAGATTGGACTTCTGGGACAGCAAGCCTGCTGATATTCTCCTTATTATGTGAAGTGTCTGAAGTATTTATTAGCTTATGATTTTCAACAAAGAAACGGTGCAGATAGCTTTGGGTGGGTATACTAGTCTCCTTTGCTCTTTCTGAAAGTCAAAACATTGACCTCCAGAGATAACATAAAAATTACCAACCCCTGTATTTGGAGGTAATCACTCGGTCAGTGAATACTTTGGGCACCAACCAAACACCAGTCATTCTTCTGGGCACCAATGATGTAAGACCGAGCAAAGAGGACATGGTCACTGCCCCAGTAGAGACCAGACAAGAGACAAATTAACTAGTAAATAAATATGCTTTTCTGTTGTAATATGTAATTACTAACAATGGTAAGTACTTTACAGGGAAAGAGCTGTGTTCAGAATTGTGTAATGGAGCATGCATCAGTCAGGGTTCTGGTAGGAGACAGATGGCACGCTTCAGTTGGGATCAGTAAAAGAGAATATATATATATATATATATATATCCCTAAAATATGTATTATGCCAACTTTATTATTATTTAACCCAAAGTGTGGGTCAACTTTGAGACATATGGTGAATAACTGAATGGAATTAATAGAATCCTATTTTGATTACTTGTTGTTACATTTTACCATTTCTCACTAATGTGATTCTTTAGATAAGCTTGTTAATTTGTCTTTAGAAATTTGACACACGATCCCTTGAGACAAATTCATTCCATTTATACCAGCCAAATGGAAGAGTTAAGCATTTGCTGTCATTTTTCTTAATGAAAAATCAAAATGCAACCTATCAAAGTTACCAGGAAAACATGATTTTATAAATGAAGGGTTTTTAATTCCCTAATGTCCTGAAGATGATTTTGTAATGTAGGCATTTTTCTGGAAATCTTTGTTTACTTACTGGTTATGTTTAATTTTTTTAAACTGATCACCTCTGATCATATTAGTATGTAGGAACAGACAATGGCTGTTCGTATAGCATAAAAGCTTCAGTTCGTTTATTTATGTAAAATCATCATGTCATCAAACATACTTTTCACACATGGGAGTTATTCTGTTGGCACAGTTGTGTATGTTAAAATGTTAAAGTTTAGTATAAACTCTTGGAATGTTTCCTTTTAAGTAGCATATTATGTATCATATTTAATAATTCTCAAAGTTTAGTTTACATACATTAGCCATATTTTTTTTTCCTCCAAAGACACAGGAAAGATATTATCCCTAGTTAGCTAATGGGAGAGTTTGTAATTGATACAAAGTCACATGGCTAATATAGGATAGAGTATAATCTATAGCACAGTGTTTATTTTTTGTGTATGTATTATTATCATTGGCATTTTTACCTACACATACATTACAAATAACGTCTTTTAACCTACATTCCTTTACCTCTGTGTATTTTTCCATACTTAATAAAAGACTCCATGTAAAAGGACTTTTTTTAACATAAAAGGGAAAATATGATCACACCTCATAACAAAATGTCCTAACATAAATACCAGTTAACACTAGAGAGGTTTGCTGTTGTTAAGTATCTGTCTTTTCATCTTTTTCCTGGCAAGTTCTAGAAACAACTTGTTCCTTAGGCTAGTCCTTCTTATGGTCAAAAGATGGCCAGCAGAGACATAAAGCAAAAGCTTGCTTCCTCAGAAGGAACAGCTGACCCTGAAAGCAAATTACTCAGATTATTATAAACAACATCAATACAATCCAGTCAACACCAAAAGCTTAAATCCAGTCATTATCGGAAAGATTTAATTAAGTGAAGTTCCTTCCATAGGCAGATTTTAAAATGACATAACCTGATTTCTGAAACCAATAAAAATGTAAGAAGCCAAAGCCATTTTTTTTTTCATTTCTTCGCATAATAAAAGCAGATGCAGTAAATGGTTGGGACCATCTGAAGATATTTTACAAGCTGTTCCATCTGCTTTGCTGGCATCCTACCCAAGTGGTGTGGGTGGTTCTGAGTTCTGAGTCATTTCTAACACTTTCATAAGTTGGCATGAAAAGGAACCATTTTCTTTCGGGTTTTTTGTTTTTAAATTTTTTTCTAATGGCCTGGTGTACATAGGAGGAAGGCATTTATTTTGGTGGTGGTGGTTGTTTTCACCTCTAAGTCAAGAGAAAAAAAGGTGGGGGGAGTTCTCTTTTATGTAATTGTTTAATACCTTAGAGTGCCTTGGTTGGTAATTTTCTAAAAAGGTGGTTAAAGGGGGTGATGGAAGCTATAATCTGTTAGTTGCTTGCCAGCATAAATCTTTTGACTGGTTAGGTTAATGTACTAAAACACATTCCAATTGCTCTGTCCCTAATATATTAGAAATAAAATAGGTGCTGATATTCACCAACATGAAAAAAAATGTCATCAGATATTTGTGCCCTTCCTTTGCAAGGAAAATTGTATACATCAAACTTCACCCAGATACTGGCTTTTGACTCTATATAATGTTAGGGCATGAGAAACAGGTACGGATTCAGGCTTAGACAAAAGTAGGAGCTTATATGAATCATCTTTAGGTAATCCTGTAGTTTGCAAATATGTGTTCTATTCATGATTTTATTTTTCTCTGCACTAATACCCTGAGAAGTAGGTTAGAAAAGATATAGATGTATCTATATTTTACATGGATATTCTGTGACCTGGAGATGTCAAGTTATTTGTCCAGAGTATAAATATTGGAATTGCAAATAGAATTTGATTTTCAATGTCTCTATATAAAACTAAGTATCAGATAAGACATGAATAAACTACCTGACAAGACAGTCTAGTGGTTATGAACAGATCCCCTTTTAGGAATGAGGAACTCATTCTTCCAACCACTTGGCATGTGGTCAGCTGACATTTAACTGAATTTCTCTCTTGGAATTTGCCCCTAGCCAAAAGATGCCGTTTTTTCAGGGCCATGCTCCTTCTCCAGGGACACTCTGTAACTACTCATTGGTCATTATTGTGGTTAACAATGCCTAGTTTCTTTGCCTCAAGGCATGACAACTCTGAAAGTTTATCCCAACTTGAGAGTTCCCCATGGAATCAACTGATACATTTGCTGAATGCATTGCAATTAAATTTCTCCAGTCCTCTGTCTAATCCTGGTTACATCACTTTCCTGTAAAGTTTCTATACGCAAATCTCCTTCTTGGAATCTGTCTCCCAGAACCTGACTTAAGGCCAGCAGTGCCAAGAAGAATCAGGCTCTGACAAAGGACTTTAGAGCCAGACCAATTGCCAAACAGCTAGCAATAATTACCCCATCACCTGTGGTACATGGAGTATGCATAATCTTTTTAGCATGGTATACTTGTTGCAATCATAAAATTTTTCAATCATGGGTAAAATAGATAAGATCCTCGGGAAGAAAAATGTGTTGGCGAGAGCAATGGCTCAGGTATTTGAAAGGTTTGGGGGCTGGTGGGGGGAAGGCAGTAGTATGGGGGGGTGTAATTAGGTGGATAAAGGACTAAGTTTGAATTCAGAAAACAGAAAATATTCAGGTAAGGCTTACGACCTAATTAAAAGAATAGCAAAGTATTAGAGGAGATTAATTAGAGGGGATCTCAGGGTCCTGATTTGGAAGGACCAGAATGCTCTGAAGATAGAGGCTGAGACCATCTTGGTTGATGAATACAAAAGTCTTGAATTCCAAGATGGCTTACAATGTTCTGAGCTTATAGCAATATGTAGAAATTGTCTATGCTCTCTTAAGGAAACATTCCATTCTTCCTTGACAAAACTGCAGAGGACTTTGCCTTTAGGATCATAAAGAGAACATATCTCAGGGTCTACTCTGATTTCCCACGTGGCCATCTGACCAATAAGCTGGATAAAGTTAAACAGAATTTGGCTGGACAAGTGATGAGCCTTCTAGGGGAAGAACAGGAATATATACCACATGAAATGCAGGACCTAGCCAACATATACCAACACCAAATGGGCATGTTGTACGGGCTTGGATCTTGAGTTTACTGAAATTGAGAAGTTTATAAAATTGGCTAAGAGAGAATTTAATATGTGATCATACACATTTTGACACTTGTTTTTCTTGTTTCCTAATGTGGAAGCTTAGAGTATTGATTTTAGATCTTCTTTTCTAATCTGTGTATTAATATTGTGTTGAGATGTGGTTGATATACAAAAACTGCACATATATGATGTATACAATCTGATGAGTTTTGATACATGAAAACACTCTATATCATTAACACAATTAAAACCTGTCACAGTTTCCTTGTGTCTCTTTTTTATTGATTGGTTTGTTGGTTGGGTGGGTGGGTGGTAGGTTGGTTAAATGGTAAGAATACTTCAAAAGAAATATGTCATCTTAAAGATTCTCCAACTGCACAACACCATATTGTTAACTGTGGTCACTATGATTTACAGATAGCAGCAGATATTTAGTACTTACTCATGTAGCATAATTGAAACTTTATACCCATTGAACAACAAGTCCACACTTTTCCCACCACCACTCCCTGGCCCCTTGCAATACTATTGTATTGTCAGCTTTTATAAGTTTAAGTATTTTAGACACAATACTTCATATAAGTTGACTAATGCAGTATTAGTCTGTGACTAATGTGGTTGGTTTCTGTGACTGGCTTATTTCCCTCAGCCTCATGTCCTTCAGGTTTATCCATGTTGTTGCAAATGGCAGAATTTTGTTCTTTGTTTGTATACTGTATGCATATGCCCATGTTCTTTATCCACTCAGCTGTTGTGATCACTTAGATTGTTTGTATATCTTGGCTATTGTGAATAAGGCCTCAATGAACGTGAGAATGCAGATATTTCTTTAAGATCCAACTTTGAGCTTTCTTGGGTATATTATTTTGGGTATTGTTGGATCATAGGTTAGTTCTCTTTTAATTTTGGGGGGGGAATTTTTATACTGTTTTCCATGGTGGCTACACCAATTTACATTGCCATCAACAGTGGGATTCCATTTTCTTCACCTCCTCGCTCTCCAACACTTGCCTTTTTTTTTTTTTTAATAGTCAACCTAATAGATGTGAGTGATATCTCATTGTTTGGATTTGAATTTCTCTTATCATTATTTTAGGCATTTTTCATATAACTATAGGCCATTTGTCTTATTTGGAGAAATGTGTCTTGAAAACCCAAAATAATAAAATCAGAAATTAAAGTGGAGACATTACAAGTGATGCTACAGAAATTTTAAAAAGGACAATTAAACCTCCTAACAAAAAGAAAACCAAGACCATATAGCTTCACAGGTCAGTTCCACCAAACATTTAAAGAAGAAATAATTCCAGTCCTTCTCAAGCTCTTCCAAAACATTGAAGAGGAGGGAATACTTTGAAACTAATTTTATGAGTCTAGTATTACCCTGATACCAATGCCAGACACAGATATGATAAGAAAATAAAATTACAGACTAATACCCTGATGAACATAGAAGCCAAATCCCTCAGCAAAAAAACAAAACAAAACAAAAAACAAAACAAAACTAGGAAACTGAATTCAACAGCACATTGGAAGGATCATATACTATGATCAAGTAGAATTTATCCCTGATATGCAAAAATGGCTGAACATAGACAAATCAAGCAATGTGCTATATAGCACATTTACAGAATAAATTTCCATCTAAGCACTGCTTTCACTGGGTCCCACAAATTTTTATTATTTTTATTTTATCTCAAAGTATTAAAAATTTTTTTCTTAAGATTTCCTTTTTTGACCTGTCTCTACATATGTCAGTGTTTTGCAGCTAGCTTTCTGATTTTGATTGCAAGTTTAAATACATAGTTGTCTGAGAGCATATTTCATACAGTTTCTATTCCTTTAAAGGTGTTCACGTGTATTTTATGACCATAGAATGTGACCCATTTTGGTGAATGTTCTATCTGAACTTGAGAAAAATATGTATTCTGTTGTTGAATGAAGTGCTCTGTAGGTGCAAATTAAATGCAGTTGCTTGTTGGTGCTCTTCAGTTCTTCTATGGCTTAATGATCTACCTTGGGTTGGATGTGTCAAACACTGATCAAGGAGTCTGTAAATCTTCAGCTGTAATTGTGGATTCATCTATTTTTCCTCACACTTCTTTCAGTTTTTGTCTCATATATTTTGGTGCTCTAAGTTAGGTGCATACACATTAAGGACTGTTTTGTCTTCTTGGAGAATTGGTCTCTTTGTCATTATTAACTACTTTTTATCCATGATAATTTTCACTGTTCTGAGGTTTTCTTTGTCTGAAATTAGTATAGCTACTCCAACTTTCTTTTAATTAATGTCAGTATGATACAGCTTCTCCTCTTTTTGTCTTCAGTCTGTCTTACATTTAAGGTGAATTTCTTGTACAAAACATACAGTTGTTTCTTTTGTTATATTATTCATTTTGAGAGTCTCTTTTAATTGGTACATTTAGACCATTGATGTCTAAAGTGATTGTATATAGTTGGATTGATATCAAATTTCATTTTTACTGTTTTCCATTTATTGCCCTTGTTCTTTCTTTTTCTCTCTCTTTTTTCTTTTTGCTATATAAAGCCAATTTTTTATTTTTATATAGTTTCTCCTAAGGATATTGCAAAACATCCCTTACAGAGAAATCAATGCCACAAATTCTCTTAACATTTAGGAAAAAAAATTTCCCCCTAAAAAATAATTACACCTGGCAAACTCATATTTCTAGTTTTCCTTTGTTGCCAATATCCTCAGGATATATTATTTCAAGATTATAAAATCATGACATACATGTAGAATTTTGATTCATTGCTTTCCTTTGTTTTGCTATTGTAGATTTTTTTTCCTGAAGTTTTAATTTAAATTACAGTTAGGTATCATATAGTGTAATATTAGTTTCAGATGTAAAATTTAGTGATTCAAGCACTTTCATACAGCACCCAGTGTTCTTCATAACAGGTACCCTCCTTAATCCCTTTCACCTATTTAACCCACTCTCCTTTCCCCTCTGGTAACCATCAGTTTGTTCTCTACAGTTAAGAGTCTGTTTCTTGGTTTGCCTATCTCTCTGTCTCTTTTCTTTTCTCCCTTTGTCCCTTTGTTCTGTTTCTTTAATTCTAAATATGGGAGAAATTAATATGGTGTTTTATAAACCTCTAGCCAGACATAAAAGAGAAAAGAGGAAGGATCCAAATAATAAAATCCTAATGAAAGAGGGCAAATAACAACCAACACCACAAAAATGCAAACAATTATAAGAGAATATTATGAAAAAACTATATGTAAACAAATTGGACAACCTGGAAGAAATGGATAAATTCCTAGAACATAAAACTACCAAAACTGAAACAGGAAGAAATAGCAAACTTGAACAGACTGATAACCAATAAATAAATTGGTCACTAATCAAAAAACTCCCCAAAACCAAAAGTCCAGGGCCAGATGGCTTCACGGAAAAATTCTATTAAACATTTAAGGAAGTTAATGCCTATTCTTCTCAAGCTATTTGAAAAAAATAGAAAAATAAGGAAAACATCCAAATTCATTCTATGAGGTGAGCTTTACTTTGATACCAAAACCAGATAAAAACTCTACTAAGAGGACGACAGGCCAATATTCCTGATGAACATGGATGCAAAGCTTGTCAATAAAATACTAGCAAACTGAATTCACAATACATTAAAAAAAATCATTCACCATGATCAAGTGGGATTTATTCCTGTATATCAAGTATGGTTTGTATTTGCAAGTCAATCAACATGATACACCACATTAATCAAAGAAAAGATGAGAACCATATGATCATTTCAGTAGATGAAGACAAAGCATTTGACAAAATACAGCATCCATTCAAGATAAAAAGTGCTCAGCAAAGTAGGGTTAGGAAGATTATAGATCAACATAATAAAGGCCATCTACAAAAAACACACAGCTAAAATCGTCATCCATGGGGAAAAGGTAAGAGCTTTTCATTGAACAAGACAAGGATGAGCACTCTCACCTCTGTATTTAACATAGTACTGGAAGTCCTAGCAAAAGCAATCAGATGACAAAAAGAAATAAAAGGCATCCAATTGGCAAGGAAGAAGTAAAACTTTGACTAGTTGCAGGTGATCTGATACTCTATATAGAAAACCTGAAAGACTACCCAAAAAATACTAGAACTGATTCACAAATTCAATAAAGTTGCAGGATACAAAATCAATGTATGGAAATCTATTGCATTTATATACACCAATAATGAAGCAGCAGGAAGAAATTAAGGAATCAATCCCATTTACAACTGCAACAAAAATCATAATATATCTAAGAATAAATTTAACCAGAGAGGTGAAAGACCTGTACTCTGAAAACTATAAAACACTGATGAAAGAAATTGAAGAGGACACAAAAAATGGAAAGACAGTCCATGCTCATGGGTTGGAAGAACACATATTGTTAAAATGTCTTTTCTACCTGAAGCAATCTGCACATTTAATACAATCCCTAACAAAATTCCAACAGCATTTCCCACAGAAGTAGAACAAATATTACTAAAATTTGTATATTTTTATGGAACCACAAAAGGCCCCAAACAACCAAAGCAACCTTGGGGGGAGAAAAAAGCAAAGATGGAGGCATCACAATTCCAGACATCAAGTTATATTATAAAGATGTAGTGATCAACACAATATGGTACTGGCACAAAAACAGACACGTAGGTCAATAGAACAGGATAGAAAACACAGAAATGAATCCACAACTCTACAACTAAATGGTCAATCTTCAACAAAGCAAGAAATAATATTCAATGGGAAAAAGATAATCTCTTCAACAAATGGTATTGAGAAAATTGGAGAACAATGTGCAAAAAATAAATGAGACAAATTTCTTATACCAAACACAAAATTCAAAATGGATTAAAGACCTACATATACTGAAACAATAAAAATCCTAGAGGAGAACACAGGCAGTAATCTCTTTGACATAGGCTATAGCAACTTCCTTCTAGATAAGTTTCCTGCATCAAAGGAAACAAAAGCAAAGGTAGACTATTGGGATTTCATCAAAATAAAAAATTTTCTGCACCACAAAGGAAACAATCAACAAAACAAAAAACCTACTGAATGGGAGAAGATATTTACAAACAGTATACCTGATAAAGGGTAAGTATCCAAAATACATAAAGAACTCATAAAAAATAACACCCCCAAAATAATCCAACTAAAAATGGGCAGAAGATATGAATATACAGTTTTCCCACAGAAGACATACAAATGGTCAACAGACAAATGCAAAGATCCTCAACATCACTCATCATCAGGGAAATACACAGTAAAAGTACAAAGACATATCACTGCATCTGTCATATGGTTAAAACAAACAACAGGAGAAACAATAGGTATTGGCAAGGATGTGGAGAAAGGCAAACCCTCTTGCACTGTTGATGGAAATGCAAACTGGTGCAGCTACTCTGGAAAAACAGTATGGAGATTCTTCAAAAAGTTAAAAATAGAACTATCCCATGATCCAGCAGTCACACTACTAGGTATTTGTCCAAAGAATATAAAAATATGAATTCAAAGGGATACATGCTCTGTATACATCAGCATTGTAGCAGCATTACCTACAATAGCCAAATAATGGAAATAGCCCAAATGTCCATTAACTGATGAATGGATAAAGAAGATATATGTATATATCCTACATACATACATGCATACATACAATGGAATATTATCTAACCATAAAGAAGAATGAAATCTTGCCATTTGCAATGACGTGGATGGAGCTAGAGTGCATTAGGCTAAAAGAAATGTGGGGCGCCTGGGTGGCGCAGTCGGTTGAGCGTCCGACTTCAGCCAGGTCACGATCTCACGGTCCGTGAGTTCGAGCCCCGCGTCGGGCTCTGGGCTGATGGCTCGGAGCCTGGAGCCTGTTTCCGATTCTGTGTCTCCCTCTCTCTCTGCCCCTCCCCCGTTCATGCTCTGTCTCTCTCTGTCCCAAAAATAAATAAAAAACGTTGAAAAAAAATTAAAAAAAAAAAGAAATGTCAGAAAAACACAAATACCATATGCTTTTCTATTTTATTTTCTACTCTCTCTGCTTTCTGTGGAATTAATGCAACACTATGATCTCACTTTTTCTTCCCCTTTATCCCACCAATTGTACTTTTTAATTATATTTTGTTTGTTACCCTTGAGTTTACAATATATATTTGAAAATAATACATATTATTGTTCAAATAACACTATAGCACTTCACAGTGCAAATACCTTATAGCTGACTATTTTCAATTCCTTTTCCTTTGTAATTTTCTGTTATGTATTTAACTTATACATACAGTGTGATCACCAAATACATTGTTGCCATTATTATTTGAACAAATTTTTATCCATTATATCAGATAGGAATGACAAAAGAATATTTTACCTTCATTTATTCTCTATTGCTCTTCCTTTATGTAGATCCAAGTTTCTTACCAACACAATTTTCCTTATTTCTGAAGAATTTCTTTTAATATTTCTTGCAAAGCTGATCTACTGGTTACAGATCCCCTCAATTTTTGTTTAAGAAAGTCTTTTTTCTTTATTTTTGGAGAGATAATTTCACAAGGTATAGAATCACAGATTGGAGGTTTTTTTCTGTCAACATTTCAAATCTTTCCCTCCTTTCTCTTGTTGCTTCCACGGTTCTTGAAGAGAAGTCAGCTGTTAACCATATCTTTGTTTCTCTGTAGGTAAGATGTATTTCCCTCTTTTGACTTCTTTTTAATAATTAACTCCTTTTTGATTTCTGTAGCTTGATTATGATATGCCTCAGTGTAGGTATTTTGGTACTTATCCTGCTTGGTGTTCTCAGAGCTACCTGGCTCTGTGGTTTGATTTCTAACGTTTGGTAATTGTCCCAAAGTTCTTGGTTATTTAGTCTGTCTTTTATATTTTTGATCTTTGCATTTCAGTTTTGGAAATTTCTATTGATATTTCTTCAGGTTCATTGATTATTTCCTTTGACATATACAGTCTACTGGTGAGCTCATCAAAGGCATTATTTCTTTCTGTTACCATTTTTTTTCTTTCTAGCATTTTCTTTTGATTCTTTGAGTTTCTATCTCTTTGCTAGCATTGCCCATCTGTTTTTGCATGCTGTATACTTTTTCCATTATATGCCTTAGCATATTGGTCAATTTTTTTTTAATTCCCAGTCTGATAATTCCAACATCTCCATTATATCTGAATCTGGTGCTGATTTTTGCTCTGTCTCTTGAACTGTATTTTTTTTTTTGTTTTTATTATACCTTACAATGTTTGTGTGTGTGTGTGTGTGTGTGTGTGTGTGTGTGTGTGTGTGTGTGTATGTTGGAAGCTATACATGATAAACTAAACCAAGGAATCTGAGACAAATAGGTCTTCAGTGTGAAGTTTTATATTTATTTGGGTATTGTGCTTACTATTTGTTTTAACCATAGGTATAGAAGCTAAAAATTCCTTTAGTGTTTTTTATTTTTTTCTCCTCTATTAATCTGGTATAGGTAGTAGAGTGTGTATGTAAAGAAGGGGAAGGGGGAAGCATTCTACAGTCTTATGATCAGGTTTTAGTCTTTTAGTGAATCTGTGCCCCTGGGTTATGATCTTTGTAAATTGTTGGGTTTTCTTTCCCCTTTAGATATGACTAGAAAGCTAGCAGGGATGAATTGGATATTTCTCTTCCTTGTCAGTTAGGCTCTGGTAAATTAAGTTTTCCTATTTCAAAATGAAGGCCTTTCCCATTATCCTGCAGGTTTTCACTGTGAGAACCTGGTAGGGCTCTTGGATTAAAACTCACAAAAGTATAGGCATTCAAGTAACACTGTACCCCCTGGTGTTTTTAACTCTCAAGCTGGTGCACTTTTAGCCTCTATTGGGCAGTTACAGTTAAGGTTTTCCTACCCCAGTACCAGTTGCTATGGGAGTTTATGCTCTTGGGTTTCCACTCCAGTAACTCGTGACTCTCCACTTTCACCCACCTGTCTCTCTAATTTGGGGGCAGCAATTTACCCTGTGACCTTCATTCTTTGTCAGATCTAAGAAGAATTGTCAATTTTCAGTTTGTTCTGCATGTTTTTGTTGTTAGGACATGATGATGGGTTCCACACTCCTTACACATCACACTGGAAATTGGAAGTCTTCCTCAGGTTTTAGTACCAAGAAATGCAGCGCTTTCTTCAAGAAACCCTTTGGTGTTTTTTTTTTTTTATAAACACTAGAGTGCTTTTTGTTAAGACTTATCCAATAGAAGCCCAGAGTCAAGTTTATTGTTGTTGTTGTTATTGAGCATTTGAATCACAGTTTATGATAAGCCTGTTGCATAATAACATTATACCTACTTTATTCAGTTTTATTATATATTTATATTTAGTTTGTATTCATGTATACACCTGTGCAAATTGCCTCAATTTTGAAAAAAATTAATATATTTGAATTTCATCTCTTGTTAATAGTTAAATGGCTGGGATTCATATAAATATTTTAAAAAAGAGAGAGAAAGTATAAAGTGTATTTCCTGGGGCACCTGGCTGAGTCACTCAGTACAGCATGCGACTCTTGACCTTAGGGTCATGAGTTTAAGCCCCACATTGGGTATACGGATTACTCCAAATAAATAAATTAATTAAAAACCCTTCAAAAATGCATTTCCCTGGTACTTTGAACATCTCCATTTTAATCCAGAGCTCACTCATGTAACTGACAGTAGACAATTCACATCACTTCTTCACTTACCAGTTTCTTTACCTACAAACTGGGGCATTAATTTGAAAGGGATATTAAGAATCCAGTCTGGAGTCTTTCCACCTTCATCTGCAAGAATGTTTCAGGAAAAATGAAGAAATAAGGATAAATCACCAACTTTCCCTTATACCTGTGATTTCCCCCACATTATAGCATTGCTTACAAGAGTAATTGGATCTATTAATTCTTAGCCCAAACCTATACTCCAGCAATGCAATTTACATTACAGAGACTCACATTACATTTTCTACCTTTTCTTAAGGTAAAAAAGAAGCAAGAGCTCCAAAAGACCTTGTTTGTTCTTTTATTACCCTCGATTTTCTAAGTTCTAAAAAAATTAAAATAATAAAATCCACTTGTATTCCCAAGAATTTAAGGAAGGGATTCTTAAAAAATTAAAATAAAAAAGTCCACATTTATATCCCAGAATTTAGGGAAGGGTTAGATATAGAATGATGACACTAGAATTTTTTTAATGCTTATTTATTTTTGAGACAGAGACAGAGCATGAGCAGGGGAAGGGGCAGAGAGAGAGGGAACCACAGAATCTGAATCAGGCTCCAGGCTCTGAGCTGTCTGCACAGGGCCTGACGTGGGGCTTGAACTCAGTCGGACACTTAACTGACTGAGCCACCCAGACGCCCCTAGAATTATTAAAGATAAAACATCAGACTTGCTTTTGAGATCTGGTGGGTATCATGAGTAGGAAAATATAGTCTACCTAGTTATGTCACATGTACTTTAAACTTTAGAAACATTTGTTTCTAAACATATGTGCGTTTGATGAATGCAAATCATACATGGAATAGCCATTCTGAACTATATTCATCATGGGAAGATTTGGAAGTAGCCTTTTTTGTTTTTCCAATTTTTCCCTTTTCTTATTCAAGAAATTCCCAGTTCACTAAAGAAAAAAGCACTTGGGGCTAATTCAATTTCCAGATAGTTAAGCAATATCAGAAATGCCAAACTGCTGAACTTCAACTTAACTTAAAAACCATGCCCTGAACGCTGAGTAACCTAATGGTCTGCTTCACTTTTTTCTCTACCAGATTGCCCTCTTTACCTTTCCATTCCTTTATAAAGCAACATTTCTTCTAGGTGAGCACCCCTGCAAGGGCAGGCAGGGAGAGCAGCCTCATCTGTTAAGGTGACACAGTTAATCGCCTTTGACAATATTCATTTGTGGCTGAAGTGAAGCATTTCCAGACCAGAAATGACACTTTGATATTATGGTGCTATTAACACCTAGATCCACAAATGCAGAGGTTTTTGACCAAGGATGCTGAAACTCACATCGCAATAAATCATTTGACACCTGGATTAGATAACTCCTGATCAAACATTAACACAGGCTTTGCAGGGTGTGCATAAATACAGATCATGTTCTGCAAAGTTTTATTTAAGTACTATGAAGTGGAAAAGGTATGAACAACCAGGGAGTGAGAATTTTAAGTGTTCAGTTCATTTTTAATATAAAATTATCTAAATGAAAAAGTTAATATATTCTTGCTGCCTAGTCAGTGGGTTAAGCGTCAACTCTTGATTTTGGCTCAGGTCATAATCTCACCATTGAGGAGATCAAACCCCTCGTTGGGCTGCATGATAACAGCACAGAGTCTGCTTGGGATTCCCATCCTCCCTCTCTGTGCCCCTCCCCCACATGCATATTCTCTCTCTCTCTCTCAAAATAAATAAATAAACCAAAAAAAACCAAACATTAATATGTTCTTGCTGCTGCCTTTAGACTTGTGAGGGGGACGTTTAAATAGATAAGTCCCACTTAGCAACAGACAAATATTTGGGGCTATGAGAAAATTGCAAAGCATTGTAGGAGTGCCCAGAACAAGGCTACTTGGCCAGGCTGAGGGGTTTTTGACTTCCTTCCAAGAGGATATGAAGAGCAAGGAATAGTCATTCAAGTGACAAAGTGAGGGTGGGACATTGTAGTGGACAGATATGCAAAGAAACCATGAGAAATGCAACCAGTGGAGTGTGGGGAGTAGTCTAAAAAGTGAAAAATTGTGGGATATGAGACAGGAATAAAAATAGATATCAAGTCTTAGCTTGATATGTCACGCTGAGATGCTTAGATTTTATACATTCAAGGATGAGGTTTATACAGTTTGAAGGGAGTAGAATCACTGCTGATGAAATTCTGTATATCCTAAATCATATTGCCAAACTCTGATCATGGATTCTACCTCTGAAATAACAAACTTATAAGGAACCTTGGGGATAAATAGAAATCCTCTTACTCTTTAAAGATGAAGAAACTGAGACCCAGAGAGATAGGGAAGTGATTTGCTCTCAGTCACACAGCAAAACAGTGGAAAACGTTAAAATTTGGAATATCTGAAATCTTACCCTAGCATAATTTCCATCCAAATGAGATCTTTTTCATGATCAGTTCAAATCCAATGTAAATGTTGCAGTCCATTCCAACTCAATGTGGGGTTATTGTTGTCTAATTTGAAATGAGATGAAATTTAGTAAATTAGCTGAACACTTGGAAAATGTTACTTCTTTGAAAGAACCAAGAAGCTTGCATGTTATATTTAACTGCTTCAGGATGTAAAATACCTAGAAAGAAGCCAGACTGGACACCAGGAGAGAAAAGTTCTGTTACCCTGATAGCTAAATTGGTGATCTTAGCAATGAATTACCTTCTGCCTTGGTTTTCTAATTTATAAAGTGGAATTAGATCTAGACCATCAACATCGTCCACCTGCAGAGAGGTTGTAAAGATGATAGGTGATCATAGATGTGAAACTAAGTTTTTAAAACTCAATGTTCCATGTCAGTGTTTCTCCATACAGTGCATGCCTTTCTGGGACTACATAGGATGATTTTAAGTGGTAAGGAAAAAACTGTGCAAGTTAGTGTATTGCCTCCCAGCTCAAAATCTACTTTCTTTGTCTTAATTTATTATCTCAGCCAGAACCTGTAAATATTTCTACTTTGCCAGGTGGTACAATGTTGGACGCTGTCCATGGGGGATGCTGGCAGGATACTGGAAGGCATAGCAGAGAAAGGTTTTTCATCTCGGTTCCTGTTAACTTTTTTCTTCCTCTTGTGGCTGCCAGTGGCGTGCAGGACACCCAGTGGCCCTAGCTGTCCAGCAAGTTTCTTAGGCACCCCATTGAACAGCTTCATATGGACTAACTGTCCATATGACACCTCATCTGGTGATTTCCTGTGGCTAAGTTCTGCCTGCATCATACCAACACATTTTTCCACCTTCCAGAGAGCTGCATCCAAGATGGGATCAGAATCTCAACCTTGTAGGTCAGAACTCTTCCTCTTGCTTAGTTCCCTCTTTGATGATTCTCCCTCAGCCCTAAGGGCAGTAGTTTCATCCTACAGGTGCTATGTCTTTGTTAGAATCTTTAAGAAAAAAAAACCCCTGTTTTAGTACCTAACTACTTTTACTCATTAATATTTCTTTATATGGATTTTTTCCTGTTCACATTACCAGTTTCTGTCTTCTTACTAAACCTTGACTAATATAGAATATGTGTAACATTTTTATTATAAATTATGTTCGTTATGAAATTGTGATGAGGTGCACGTTCATTATTTCATCACAGCAACAAAGCTTCCTACAGAATTGCTTTATATTATATATACCTACATAATTAAGAGTAAAAGTAGATCACAGATAGGGCAAAATCATAACAGTGTTATATAAATGGTTAAAGTCAAGGAAAGCCTAAATGATTTTTAATAAACAAAATATGTAAAGGTTTTAACAGTAGTTCTTGTATTTGTAAATCATGTCACTTATTAAATTGTTACATAGACTATAATAAGTATTTATTTAAGCATATAATTTTATTTTATCCTGTCAATGATCCTGAACTATTACCCTAACCTCTATTTTATATCTGAAATAAAAATGAGGCTCAGAATGGTTAAGAAAAGTGCCCATGATCAGATACTTAGTAACTGACAGATCTGGGACTCCGATCCTGATTCATCCAATTTCAGTGTCACTGCGTATCATTTGTAATAGCAAAAAACTGAAAAAAACTGCTTGTCCCATTGCAGTAGAGTAGTAGTTTTTAAGTAGATTACCAAATAACGGAATACTAAGTAGTAAAACATAATGAGTTATAACTACTGACCTGAACATAGATCACAATATTTGGTGAGTGGGGACAAACAAAAACAAAGAGCCAAGTTGCTGAACCATGTGCACTGAATGATTCTACTTTTGTAAAATCAATAATGTATATGTATGTGTGTGTGTGCATACAATTATGTTTATGAAGACATGAGAAAAAGAAGGCTGTGCATCAAATTCTTTGAGCTGGGATTTTTAAGTGGAAGAATGAGATTTCCTTTTATTAACATACATAATTTTAAATAACAAAATTATGAGTGACCCTTTCATTTCAGATTTTTTCAGTAGTTTTTGAGTGCATTTTGAAGTATATTATGTTCCTGCAACTTTATCAATGATCTATTTTGCATAATTCTCCAGTAATCTGAAATTTAGCCGATGCTTTCACTGGAGGCAGCAGTCATAGAGTAATATCCGAGGAAATGTTTCCTTGAGAGTGCTATCAGCAGAAAGCCCCAAATGGCCTGTGGTTTCTCTCCAAACTCTATGCCAAGTATACTCTGCAGTTTCACTGCCAGTTGGAATGAATGGGCTTCTTACCATATTGGCTAAGTAAGTCTGGCCTGTAGAATCTTTCAAAATACAGGCTCTTCCCTATTAACTTCTTCTACCATGAAGATCCCAGCTAGATTCATAGAAGTTATAGGTTCTGAACATGAAAAGTGTGAAGGATGGCTTGGTGTTTGAACCGCCTTCTAGTCACCCACTGATAAGGGAGGGATTCCTGTCTTAGGGTTATCAAGATGGCTGAAGTGACTACTGGACAGATGAGATTGTTAGTTTTTTTGTTGCATGTACTCACAGAGTGATGGCGGAGGACACCCCTTGCCACACAGAACCACCTGAGGGTGCACTTGGGAACAGAGCGAGCAACTAGAGTCACTGGGAGGTGGACTTTGTAAGATCAAAACAGAGGATTTCCTCTCATCCCTGTGGGGACGATGTGATGGTTTTGTATGAATAATTCTCTGGGCTGGCCTGATATTTAGGGACTGCACCTGGACCTTTGATTAAGAGGATTCTTTGGTTGGGGGCCTTAATTACGAGAGCAGAGTTGGGGAGAGAACTTGTAGTTAGGCTATTTAAGACCTTCTCAGTTTGACCAAATGACAAGAGAGCATATAACATTATTGGACCTCAGTGTTACGTCTTTCGCCACACATGGACAAGAGTTAAACTATATGTAATTCAACTGTATGTAAAGGGGTTGAATTCAAAAACGGGTCGCACTTGGAATGCTGAACTCTGGTAGTTTTCTAAATACAGAGCCTATTCATTCTAGGAGTTGTGTGCAATGTTTTTTATTTGCTTTAAAATGTATTTGTTGGCCTAAAACAATATCACATGTATTTTATGAAAAAGAATCACGTTTTATTTAGCTCTGTAAGCTTCCATAAATTGCCCCCTACTTCACACCATAAAATTAATTTCTGTCCTTGAATTAGAACTTGGGAATTTTAAACTAAGAGATTTTTCATAAAAAAGAAAAGGAACAACCATTTTTATGTCATCTAGCATTTTTAATAACTGACTTAAAAAATGATTTTAGAACAGCACCCATAAGAACACAAACATGGGCATTATAATTAATCTACAGCTGGGCCAAGAAATAAACAACTGTACAGGGAACGGATTGTGCAAATAAGTACATTCTATTAAGAGGCCAGACAGATAGTAACATGTGGGTTTAACTACCAAGACACTGTAGGAAAAGCATATTGCTAGTAATAACCAGAAAAAAAGTCATAGAAGTTTGTAACTACCGAAAACAACTCAGTTTAATGAATGTAAATTGAATGAAGGACCAAAGAAGTGCTTTTAAAGGACACCATGTAGGGATTTGTTAAGTGAAATGTGACTGAGTCATTCAGGCGCTATGGGCAGACAGAGATGCATTCTACCACCTACCAGTTGTGTGACTGACTTATCTGGGAAATGGGAAGAATAATAAAACGTTTAGCATACCTTTCCTATGAAGAATAAATGAGATCTGCATGGCCAGGGCCTGGTAGAACACCAAGTATACAACAAGTGCTCGATGAATATTACTACCCTTCTTCATATCATACTAGCATTGATTTGAGAAGTCTTAGAAAAGCAGGAAAATTTTGTGTTATCTAAATGCTTCTTGAGTAGCAGAACTCTGAAGTCAGCATAGGAATCACCCAGAAAATGGACTGGAATACAGTGCTTTTGACCCCAAATTCTTTTTTTTAATTTTTTTTAACGTTTATTTATTTTTGAGACAGAGAGAGACAGAGCATGAATGGGGGAGGGTCAGAGAGAGGGAGACACAGAATCTGAAACAGGCCCCAGGCTCTGAGCTGTCAGCACAGAGCCCGACGCGGGGCTCGAACTCACGGACCGCGAAATCGTGACCTGAGCCGAAGTCGGCCGCTTAACCGACTGAGCCACCCAGGCGCCCCAAATTCTTGACCCCAAATTCTTGATTCAGAATCAGCATATGGGTAATGGGGCCATAAATCTGCCATTAGTACTTGAAGTAATGGTTAGGTCCACTTTGAGACACCCTAGTGTTTTCATCCCAAATAAACAGATGTCTCCTAGCTGTCTTCTTCACATTATCAAGGTATTTTAAAAATGAGTAGTAGGGGTACTAATTATGTTCTAGTAACCAAGTAGTAGAAGAAACGAGAGAACCGATATTTGTTTTGCAAATAAATGGTTCATTTTAATGACGGATGACCCCGATATGAAGTCAGTTTTATCAGCGATCTGTTGTATCTGGAGGGAAAAGTTACTGAAAGGTTTCTGAAGGAACACTGCATGATTCCAAAAAAAAAAAAAAAAATGTGTCCATTGGTTTTCTGGGGATATCACAGGATTATTCTCTACTCCATGCCCAGATCCTACTGTTGAGTGTGCAGTCCTTCCCTGACAGCCTCCAAGCATGCTGTTTCATTAGTGAATGGACATCTGTTGAGACTTCTATAGTCCTAGCAGTTATAAGACAAAAAAAAAATCCTGAATTTTTTTATTGTGTAATTCCAGTGGGTATAGAAGGCCTGCCAAATCTGAGATCAGTGGCCTATGAAAAATGAGGCACAACTGGGATACTGAAGGATATCTAGAAAAAAGAAAGCTCCAGAGTAATTGTTCTCACTTTTGCCTATTGGTGAGTAGTGCAGGAGACTTGAACACCTGGCAGGAAAAATGGCCTAGTAGGACTCTGATGGGAAGGTATCATTTGCTGGGGAGCAGCTCCACATTACTTAGAGTCCACCTTCTTTCAGGAAACCCAAGCCCACATTTAACTCCCACAGTGATCCTAAGGTGTAGGAATTATTACCCCCAGTTTTAAAAAGGGAAGCTGAGATAGAGAGAGTAGGCTACCTCAAGTCACCTAACTAGTAAGTGGCAGAAATGGAATTGGAACCCTCATCTGCATAAAGAAAGACAAGGCTATGCTGTTTCAAGCTGATCATTTTATCTAAGAAGCAAAAATAAGGAAGCAAACAAACACCAAACAGACAACTCCTCCCCTCTCCTCACACCTACTAAAATCAGAGTGTGGGTGGTGAAGGAGGTGAAGGAAAGTGAAGCCTGCCTGGAAGTGAGACATACCAGCTTCAACACTTCAGAATCTGATTCATGGCAATAACGGCCACCCTCCCTTTCTCTACGCATGCCCATCTGTGTTGAACACTTCTTCATGTTCTAGATGCTTTTTAATATGTGATCTCATTTCATTCTCAAACTAATCCTAGGATACCCAAATAATTTCTTTCAGTATCACAAGGATAGTGTTTGGTACATCACAAATTCTTGACTTACCTAGGAAAAGTCCAAACAAATATTGTGGTGGCAGAGGAGGGCGGTTATGCCAATAGACTTTGTAAAACAGAATTGGGGCCAGCTATGGTTACTTGAAATCCTATAACTCTTAAGCAACAGTACCCCAAGGCCCCTTTTAGCCTTCAGCACAAATAAGCTTTGACTCCTGCTGCATGTGTTAAATTTATAATCATGGTTTACAAATATCTTCAGCCTCTAGCAAATCACTGCAACTATTTCCTGTTTCTGTCCCAAGGCAATATGTGAAGAGTGCTTAAACACATACCCACCTCTGTATATTATTTGTAAAATAATGTATATACTCTTTATCCCCAAAGCAGTCTGCGCTCAGTAGTGGCATGCCATGCTTTACCCTGGAGAACTAAAATTATACAATACTAAACCCTCCGAATGATTGGATAGATCTGGCAGATACAGACCAAACGGATGGGGCTTATTGTATCATAAGTAGCCCATTAGATTGATTCTGGTAAGCACAGAGTGTTCAAAGGCACAAACTGGAGAAATGAATCGGACTTCACTCATGGAGTCACTCGGTGGCATGGCCAATCCAGCATGAAACCGCCCAAACACTGCTATTCTTTGGGCTAACAGCCCCAGTGACAATGTATGAGTGCACGTTGGGAGAGATGCAGCGCTCCCCCCACTTAATGCTGTCATTTCTCTGAAGTTGCTGGAGGTGGCGTGGAAAAAGGCAGGGCAGCCTCCAAATATCAAATCTCACATTGCTCTGTTGCTTAATTACGTATGTATAAATGCCAAGTGGTCTATAGAACATGCTCCTCTGACTTTTAATTGGGTGCTTTCCTGTTTCATCCCCTACTGTTCCCTCTCACATCTCCAAACTGCTCTTTACTTGCTGATTTGTAAGAGAGACAGTCCCAGGCCTCACTGGGCTTCTCTCTCCTCTCCAGCTGGTGTGCAATTAGGTGGACACACAGGTCATCTTGTTGCCATGCACTTCTTTTCAAAGGAAATTCTGAAATGACTCCTTGATCGAACTTGTCGGAATCCAGAAAAACCCTCTTTGACTTGAGCATGGTAAACATAAAACTTCAAGGAACACACACACAAAAACGGACTGTGAAAAAATCAATAGACCCTTATATATTATTTTGATTAGGGACCTTGTCAGAGTAAAATAACAACTTTCTCTTTCTCTGGCAATGGACATATTCTTTTATGAGCAGAGAACAAAATGGCCTGTATTTTCACCTTTCAGGGGCCAAAAGGTACATGGCTGCGTACAGGGTAGCCGTAATTTGCTCTATTTCCCTATGTGCAGGCAGCTGACTGATTCTCCCTAGCTTCGAGGCAGTCTTTGCCTCTGTGATTTCAGCCCAGCACTGAGATTAATAAGGAGGGTATTCATTTCATGATGGATACTGCCTTCCCACCAGGTAAGCTAATGTGAAAATTACTCTGAATGAATAAATGTTTATTAAGCACTTACTACATTCTAACCATCCTGTTAAGAATTTCATACACATTATCATGGCATTTAATCATTACCTCGTATTTCCCTCTATTAATTTGTGATCTATCTTCTCTAAATAGACTGTAGTCTCCGTGGTGCAGGTAGCCTGTTTTGTTTTGTTTATTTCTGTATCACCAGCCCATTGAGCAATATCTAGTCAGAGTGGGCAGCCTATAAATATTTGCTGAATAAATGAGGGATTTAATGTGTGAAAAGTCAGTGAAATACACCTTGTTATAAGCCCAAGTTTCCAGATATTATGCAAAAACCCAGCAAAGATACATCCTCCAGGCTGTATAGGTAATGAAATCCAGGACTGGAACTCACATTGTCTATCAGACCTCAGACTCCACACCCCCTTTTCCTTCTCAGCTCTAACTGTGGTGTTGGCTTTGTGCATTCCGGATGAATGCCACTTGGCAAAGAGCTATCAGAGACATTCCACTTCTTGTAAATCACTTTCTGTAAATCACGATTTTGAGCAAAGCGTTCTATTATTTTAGAAAGCAGAGAATTCTACTCTGGAGCTCAGCTTAGCCAGTCAGCGGTGGGGGGTGGGGGTGTGGGCAGTGTTTGGGGAAAGTGTCAGGGGGAAGAGAGAGGGAAGAGAAAAGAGTCCAGGACAGGTGGAGGGCCAGAAGGGAGAAATAAAGGAAGGCAAAAGTTGAAAGGGAAAGAGAGAAAGAGGAACACCCAGGAAAAAAGGAAGCATATTTTGTTATTGAGGATTTATGTGTCTCCGGAGGAATCTGAACCTTTTTCCTATGTCATTCAGTCTCTGTAAACGGTTGAGTGCTGTACATTGTTGTGAGTCCATTAGAAGTGATTTGCAGCAGACCAATTTAGAGGTCACTTAGGCATGAAAACACTGAGCAAGAAATTGTATACCTAATGAAACAATATCAGTAATAGCATATTTAAATGAACTATCAGTAATAGCATATTCTAAATGTTTCATTAAGTCTGAATTGTTAGAATCAGAGTACTGCTATTTAATAGATTTTTACCTCTTTACAAGTGTTTCCATATTGGTGGTATTGCCTCTCTTTATTGAAGTTAGGGAGCTCTCAAAAGTTACAGTGTTTCTAGAATCATGCACTTTTTACAGCAACATTGCATTTGGGCATCTCTCTCTCTCTCTCTTTTTTAATTTTGTATTCATGTTTAACAAAAAAGCGAAGTCCATAAAATAAAATATGTTTTTGTGGCAAGAGTGCATAATAAAATTTTACACATTTACATATTTAAATTAAAATACATTTAAAAGGAGGTTGTCAGGGCCATCTAGTTTTATATTACTAACGGTATCCTATGGAAAAATAAAGCTAATAACCAAAAATAGGTTTGCTTCTATTTCAAGATGATCAAGGAAGAATACTAGACCTTCAGAGACCATAAAAAGAATACTTCTACATTCTTGAAAAAAATATCCATGTTTTTATCAACTGCATTCAAGTGGTCTTTCTCGGTGTTCTTGCGTTTATACAAAGAAAAGGGGAAACATTTGAGCAAAGTTTTCAATAAAGTTAATTGCTGCTGAAAATTGCTTTAGGCAGTTTAGGCAGAGCATTCTATGTATTCTTAAACGTAATTTTATCGTGACTATTTACACAGAGCCCAGGGGTCTACCCTGGTACAAATGCGGACCAATGGAGCACATACAGTGTTTGGTCCCTGCCATCAGCCTGCCCTGCCAGTTGCTTCTTCCTGTGATATTTGATCTGTCTTCATGTTCACAAGATGACTGAAATGAAGGTACTCGTTTCACAGGTACAGAAATTCGGCTTACAGAGGCACAAAGTGTAGAAGTGGTAGAACTCAAACCCAGGGCACTGACTCCACAGCTGATGTGTTCTTCACAATGTCATGCTGCGGGGGGATTCTGCTCAGCACCCTATTTTTTGTCTTCTTGCCGCAGAGGCATTCTGGGTACAAGCCAGGTTTGTGAGAATTTACCCAAACAAACAGGGCTACTGAATTATTTAAGAAGTGCTTCTCCTACAGGGCAGTCTGATGTCCTGAATGTCAGGGACAACACTTTAGTGAATCTCAAAGGTTTTCATTGTTGTTTTTTGTTTTGTTTTGGAATTACATTGATCAGCGGAAGATCTTTTACTTGCTAGGGAAAGCTTTTATTTTCATTTTTAATTTTTTTTTAATGTTTATTCATTTTTGAGAGAGACAGAGACAGAGTGTTAGTGGGGGAGGGGAAAGAGAAGCAGGCTCCAAAGCAGGCTCCAGTCTCTGAGATGTCAGCACAGAGCCCGACGTGGGGCTCAAACCCGTGAATCATAGATCGTGACCTGAACCAAAGTTGGACACTTAACCGACTGAGCCACCCAGGTGCCTCAACTAGGGAAAGCTTTTAAAACACACTATGTTTTCTTGGATAAGAATAAAAATACAAATGAGTGATATTACTATGCTAGCTGAGACTAGAGCTACAAAAGTTGAAAGGGTGAAAAAAGATTTGTCGTGACTGCCTTGTCTCCTTGTGTCCTCTTCTGTTCTCTCTCCTAAGGATTTCCTTATCTTCTATTCTTTCAGCTGTTTATTAAAGCCCCTTGCTCTCTGTCCATCCCCAGACATTGTCTCAGGCTCTCTGAAGGAGTTCTCTTTCTCCACGAATCTCTCATATACAAGATTCCACATTAAAGTTAGCATCTTGTCTCCAAACCAACTTTTCCTTTGTTCTCAAAATCCAGACTTGAAACACTGACGCCATCTCTGATTACACAGTTGACTTTGATAGACGCACAGAACTGTGGACCACAAGGTAAAATGTAACTCAAAGGCAGTGCAACATAGCTCCATCCAGTAGACTCTGCAAGGAGCACAAAAGTTAGTCTTGAGTGAATTACAAAAGAAGAGATGCACGTTGAACATTTCTAGGCTCCAACCCTACTCCAGCCCTGCCTTTGTTATTTCAGAGATGTGATGCACATTTCTTAGAGATGAGACCTTAGATAGAAGATTGCATTCTTGAGGTGCCTGGCTGGATCAGTTGGTTAAGCATCTGACTTCCATTCAGGTCATGATCTCAGTGTTCCTGTGATTTCCAGCCCTGCATCTGGCTCTGAGCTGATGGCTGGGAGCCTGCTTTGGATTTTCTGACTCCTCTCTCTTTGCCCCTCCCTGTTTCTCTCTCTGCCCCTCCTTCATGTGCTTTCTCTGTCTCAAAATAAGTAAACATTAAAAAAGAAGAAGAAGAAGGAGGAGGAGGAGGAGGAGGAGGAGGAGGAGGAGGAGAAGGAGGAGAAGGAGGAGAAGAAGGAGGAGGAGGAGGAGGAGGAGGAGGAGGAGGAGGAGGAGGAGAAGGAAGAGAAGGAGGAGGAGGAGGAGGAGGAGGAGGAGGAGGAGGAGAAGGAGAAGGAGAATATGATTACAGGAGCACCTGGTAGGCTCATTGGGTAAGCGTCTGACGTGGGCTCAGGTCATGATCTCACAGTCTGTGAGTTTGAGCCCCACGTTGGGTTCTGTGCTGACAGCTCAGAGCCTGGATCCTGCTTTGGATTCTGTGTATCTTTCTCTGTCTTCCCCTCCCCTGCTGATGCTCTCTTTCTCTCTCAAAAATAAACAAACATTAAAAAACAAAGATTACGTTCTTAGAGAATTCTTTCAAGTGGGTGATCTTGATGCCATCTTTCATGTAAGCAAACTCAAGTCTTGTGCTGTGAGATAATTTTGTTAAAATGGCGCAGGTGGTATGAGAGTCAAACATTTTCCATTTCTCCTTAATGACCTAATATGATCAGTCAGAAGTCTAAAAATATATCCAGCTATCGTAAAACATCTCTATTAAATTAGAATAATATAGTTTATAATTTGTATCCAAATTCAATGGCAAGCAGACATAATTAGAGGTGATAAAATTCTGGTTATGTTTTGAAGATAGAGGAAACATGATTTGCTGACATATTGGATATAAAATATGAGAGAAAAAAGGAGTCAAAATAATTTCAATATTTTGACCTGGGCAGTTTACGAAGGATAGTGGGTACCAACCAGGATAAAGAAGACTGCAGGTGGAGTGGGTTTGGGTGAAATATCAGGATCCCAGTAAAGGGTGTATTGAATTCTCAATGCCTGCTAGACATTTAAGTGGTGGTGGTAGTGAGGGGACCATTGCATACTCAAAGTCGGAGTTTAGGAGAGAGGCCTTTGCTAGAGAAAACATGAATGTTGTTGGCTATATATGGAATTTTAAAGCAGTAGACTATTGAACTCCTCCAGGAAGTAAGTACAGATAAAGAAGACAAGGTAAGGAAGGACTGAGTCTTAAACATCTTACACTATGAGGTTTGGGACAGAAATAGGAGCCATTAAAGAAGAAAAAGAAGAAGCAGAATGACGTATGAGGAAAACTGAAAGTATGTGGTGTTTTAGGAGCCATGTAATAGGACTTAATCAAGGAGGAAGAAGCACCTATGTGAAATGCTGCCAAGGAGCAGACTCAGAATTTTCCGTTGGATTCAATAATAAGGCAGGTAGTAGTTATTTGTGTTGGAGAGTTAAAGAGAGAATTGCAGGAATGGGGAGGGAAAGAAAAAGTACAGATAAATATTTAGGTATTTCAACATATGTAAATTGTCCCTCATTTTCTAAATAAAAGTTCAAATATTTAATTTGACGTTATTCAAGCTGTATAAATAGGTGAACTTCGCAAAAAATTTTTTTAACGTTTTTTTGTTTTTGAGAGAGAGAGTGCAAGCAGAGGAGGGGCAGAGAGAGAGGGAGACACAGAATCTGTAGCAGGCTCAGGCTCTGAGCTGTCAGCACAGAGCCAGACACAGGGCTCGAACTCACAAACCTTGAGATCATGACCTGAGCCAAAGTTGGACACCCAACCGACTGAGACACCCAGGTGCCCTGAAAACAAAATAATTCTAAATATTATAATATGAATTTTGCTCTGCAAAAGTATTTAATGTAAGAAGTGGGCAACATTTTAAATTTTGCAAAAATAGAATTTCAGTCAATTTGTTGTTATTTTCTCTACAATATATATAGTGAAAGTGTATTTGCTGTTGTGACATTGTGGTACATCTTTCAGGTTGCATTCAAGCTGTTTTCTGGAAAATATTTTTTTTTAGTTTATTTTTTGGGAGAGAGAGAGAGAGATAAAGAGAGACAGAGAGGGACGGGAGAGGCAGAGAGAGGGAGAAAGAGAATCCCAAGCAGCTGTACACTGTCAGCACAGAGCCCAATACGGGACACCATCTCATGAATATGGGATCATGACCTGTGCCCAAGTCTGATGCTTAACCTACTGAGGCACCCAGGTTCCCCTCTGGAAAATAATTTTTATTCTACATGTTTATTTAGGACATAAATCATTTGTAAGTAGTCTTAGAAGATTCAAGCAAAATCAAAGCAAAAATTATAGTTTTTAACAACTTACCCTTGAGAGTTCAGTGATATTATTTACATAGAAGTGGGCATGGTTTGTAAAGTGCTGTTTCTAAAAGTCATCTAGTTTGACGAAGATAAGATTTACTGAGTTTCTGTCTTTTTAAAATCATTTCCTAATCACACTGCAGAAAATGTGTACTTTGCATGGGGGAGGGGGTTGACTATTTCTGGACAAAGATTTCTGTTGGAAATCTAGCCATATGAATTAGCCCTCCTTTAAGAGTGACCTGGAATCCACATTTAACTAAGCCAAAGGACAGTAAGAAACAATGTACCATAAGTGTATTTGCATATAAATAGTCATCATTTAGAACCTTTCATTGAAATGCACAATGTGTGAATCACAGAGGGAGTATGAGCTCAAGAGGCATCCAAACAGGTCAAATGCTCAACTAAAATAGTTTTATTAGTATAATTACTGCCAAGTCCTAGTCACTAAATACTCTTAAATTTTAATTATAATTTAAATTAAGATAATTAAATATAATACAAATATTTAGTGAGCATATAAATAAAGTTGAAAACACGGTGGAGTTTTAATTTAGACTCTTGGTAACAAGCAAAATATACCTATGTGGCCTTACTGCAAAGGAAAACTACAGGCCTGTGTCCCTAGTGAATACAGAAGTAAAAATTCTCAACAAAATACTAACGAACCAAATTCAATAGCAGTTTAAAAGGATCATATGCGATGATCAAGTGGGATTTATTTTTGGGTGCGAGGATTGTTCAACATACTTGAGTCAATAAATGTGATACACCACATTGGTAGAATGAAAGATAAAAGTCATATGATCATCTAAGTAGACACAGAAAAAGCATTTGGCACAATTCAGTATCCTTTCATGAGAAATACTCTCAACAATCAGCTAAGAAGGAATGTAACTCAACATAATAAAGGCCATATGTGATGAATGCACAGCTATATTTTTTTTATTTCTTGCTGTGGACTGGCATTTGCTATTTCTTAATTCACATATAGAACATATATGGATGTACATTTCTAGTGATCCCATGCATGAGGGTGCCATCTTTATGATCAGATTATCTCCCCAAAGTTCCACTTGCTGGTATTATCATACTGGGGGTTAGGGTTTCAACATGAATTTTGTGGGGCACAAACATTCAATCCCTAAAAATCATATTAACTCTTGGGGAAGCCAGGATACATAAAAAACTTTTTGTAAATTTTTTTCAACTCCTCAGTGAATAGAAAGTTATCTAACAATAACATTTTTTTTAAGTTAGATATTTGTAGGGGGTATGTGAAGATTGCATTTATATGATTTGCAAGAATAGGCAAATCTCATCTCTGGTGATAGAAATCAGAATGATTTATTTGAGGAGGGTACAGGAAAGAAGCACAAGGAACTTTCTGGGGTAATGGATGGTTAAATGCATCAAATGAGTACATATAGTTTGTCCCTTTTTACTTCCCTTACATACATTATTATTTTTCACTATAGGTCATAGACTCCTGAATTAGGTAACACTAGCTACTGAACAGCCTCAAAGAACATAAAGATTCAAATACAATAGAAACTTATTTCTGCTTATACACAGATCTGACTATTCCTTGTGTCTAGGGGACTCGATTCCAAGGAGTGATACCTGGAGGCAGGCTTCTTTCATGTGGTGTCTCTTCCACCCTCTAGGACATTATAGTTGTTTGTCTAACCCTGTAAGACAGGGTTAAAAAAAAGGTGTGGAGAAAACACACTTACTTTATAAAAGCCATGGCTGGAAATGGCACACATAAATTCTGTTCATCTTCTTTTCACAGTCTGAAGTCTCATGCACTCATCTAGATGTAAGAGAAGCTAGAAAACATAGTAATTGGCTTAACAATCACTTAAGGTATAACAACTCTATTCTGTGGAAGTGGGAATGTGAAATTTGGTGAATATCTAAAAATTTCTAACACAATATGGCATTGCTCCCAATTTCTCTTCTTAATAGTATATGTTTTTTTCATGTCAGTAGCAGTCCTGGTTTTTTTTATAATTTATTTTTTAATTTTTTTTTAACATTTATTGAGAGACAGAGACAGAGCAAGACAGAGCGTGAGCATGGGAGGGGCAGAGAGAGAGGAAGACACAGAATCCGAAGCAGGCTTCAGGCTCTGAGCTGTCAGTACAGAACCCAACGTGGGGCTCGAACCCACAAGCTGTGGGATCATGACCTGAGCCGAAGTTGGTGCTTAACCAACTGAGCCACCCAGGCACCCCAAAAGCAGTTATTTTTTTTTAAACAAATACTTTTTCTAATTTCCCACCCTTGCCCTATGCCATAATTTAAATTTCCCTCATTTTGTAAATTTCTCTTTCCTTTATATTTTAATTTGTGTTTAAATTGTTATATTTTGTTATCAATGTATTGATGAAATAACATTTCTATAACTCCAATTTTCCCCTAAAAATTAAGGTTATTAAATGTGGTATTATTTAAACAAACACTAATTTTTGAAGGCTCTTGACAGATCTTGATTCCCAAAAAGATGCTTATTTTATCAAATAATAGTATCGAATAGACCTCCTCTTTGCTAGCCCTTGTTATTACCACTGTAAGAAAATGTCAGTTTGATATACAGAAAATAATTGTATACCATTGATTTATGGAAGCATCTGTAACATTAGTGAGAGATGAGTCATGGCAGCTACGTTTCTCCTCCTTCTCTTCTTCCATCTCCATCTTTCCTTCCAGCTCTTGTTTGAGATTCAGTAAATACTTCGCAAAACAAGACACAAAGTTCTCTCAGGGGGCGGGGCGGGGGGGTGGGGGGAGAAAATAACTTGTATGCATTTATCTGTGGGTATATTTGATTTGTATTTGCCTTTTGAATTTAAAATTTATGTTAAAAGAAATGCAGTCACGTTGGCCTTTGGCTTAAATATTGAACAAGACTTAGGCTTCAAAGTTTTACCCTTTGGGTACAAGACCAATTTTGTGTCAGAAATCTGTTCCTATGACCAAAGACAAAATTTTCTTTTTTTCGTGAGAGCATCAATTTTTATGCACTAAAACCCCTGAGGTAAAAATTAGCCACACCTCATGGCTGATCAGGGTTTACCCTACTATAATTTATCTCTGGGAACCATGAATATGGCTGCATTTCTATCACAGTTACCCTTTTAAAGGAAATAAAGAAATACTTTCTACTATACACCTGCCCCCATCGTCCCTCAAAAGCATTCTTAGGAAAGAATGTTTCTTATTCTCACACAGAAAATGGCAGATGTCATTTTTCATATAAACTTTAGCTCCATATCTCAACTAGCAAAAAAGGATGGGGAAAAGAGGTTTCTTTTTTTTTTTTTCTACAAACACACCAGGTTTATTCCTACTGTTGGATCTTTGAACTTGGGGTCTGTTCTCCCTCAAAAACTTGTAATCCCCCTGCACCCCCAGTTTAGCTTAGCTGTCTCCTTCTTATCATTAGGGATTCAGTTAAAGCAATTTAAATTAACTCTATCCCTCCCTTTCTGCACAATGCACCATCTTACTTTCTTCATAAGATTTCTCTCTGGCTGACACTATCTTAATAGTTATCTTAATAGTTTAAGCCCTACCAGGACAGAAATTTTTGTCTATTTTGTTCCCTGCTGTCAACTCTAGTTCCTGAAATAGAGCCTAATAACTCAGTGGATGGTGGGGATTTATTAAATAAACTAATAGATGACTAAAGTCTATAGAATGGTTTACTTTGGGATGTGTCATTAAAATATATTCTGCCATTGTGCATTATTTTAAAAATTACAAAACTCATTCATATGCATTTCCCATTAGGAAATAGAGAATCATCAGAAATATTGAATGAAGATTTCAAGAAGTTGCTACGTGAGACCGTATATCTTCTCAAATTCTCTCAGTTTCCTCTTCCCACCACTCCCAGTTTGCCTCTGTGTGTGCATACGTACACATCTGACACACACACACACACACACACACACACACACACACACACACACACACATATAAACTGCCTGAATGTTAGCCACTTAATCCCACCATTCAACTTGTTGACGGAGACCACCAGCTGTTTTAGCAGCCCCAGGAGGAGGACCAGATATTAGCATCACCACAATTGTACCTTTCCAGAGTGGCAGCTGTGAAGGCTCCAGTTCCCAGATCTGTCCCAACTGGACCTATGAAGACAATATATATGCCCTCCACTCTCACATTTGGTTGAGGAACTAAACCATGGGATTTGAGAAACAGATTTCCTGGAGGCAACCCTGGAGGGGTCAGGTTGCCAAACCTGAAAGTTTGGGAGTGTTAATTCCTGAGGGACAAACCTGACCAGTGAGTTCCAGAAGCTGCTCAAGAGCAGGCAGATAAATTCTTTCTTTTGTACTTTTCCTAATAGACCGTTTTGAGTCACAGTATTCCACATACACAGCTGAAGTTGTCATGATGTGGTTAATTCAGTAATTCACCACTTTGTACTTGATTTCACCTCTTCCTTGACTGACTGCTTTTCTCCCTTATTCTTGCTGGCCTGAGGTTATAATACAAGCTCTATTTTACCCGAAGCTTTGCCTCAGGCTTTTTTTTTTTTTTTCTGGGAGATCTGGGCTAAGAAGCTGGTCCTTGACTTTTCAAAGCATTTGAAATAGTTTTTTTTTTTCTTCCAACCCACGTTACAGTATGTTTTAAGGAACAGATCAGATTGACTTAATTTCCCATTGAATCAGAAGAGCAGAGAATATGCTGAGCCAACCTGAAGCCCAATTACCAGGTTCTTGTGTCTTCAACAATGATCTGGCTACTCTGGAAGAGACTTTTAAAGAAAAAGAAGCTGAGATCACTCCCCATATTTGGAAAATGGTTGGGTGACTGTGTTGCACATGTCTCTAAAGCATGCCACATTCCAAGAATATTTTTAAAATATTTGGTGTTGATTAAGTATTGACCAAGAAGAGTGTTTAGGGCCAAGGGGACATGGTTTCAAATATTAGCAAGTCTGCTTTCTCACGATGTCATAGATAGGAAGGCACGACACCTGGCTCATTCTCACTCTTAACCATATTTTAATGAAGAAGACATAACTACCTAGCTTGACCATTGTGTTGATTAAATTAGATGATGTGGATAAAGCATTTAGCATAGTGTCTAACTCTCTGCTAAGAGGAGACCCATTTTGCCCATGTGGAAATTTTGATTATCTTAAAATCACACCTCTCACAGGATATAAAACTGTACCTTTGCCCTACCATCACTTAGAATGTAATTGGGTGTCTTTATATTCATTACCAAAGTACAGAAAAATTGGGAATTTGGAAGGTATATTACAAAAGGTTAGAGACTGTGGAGCTGTTGAGGTAGGTGATAAGAGGGAGAGGGTTCACATGAATGGAGATTATTTTTTTCTGTCCTAAACCTTTTGTAGAGTCTTGCTCATTAAGAAGCTGGTAGTGGTCACAAGGAAAAGGGCATGGGAGAATCTTCGGTATCAGCCTTTACATAATTCCCTCTTGTTTCGTTATGGGGTGGTAAAATCCTACAGATAGGTAGAGCAATAGAGCTCTCTCCTCTTATTTGTTAATGAAAGTATGAACAATCATTTTTATGTGTTATTGTGATTTTTAAGTCTATTATGGTTCAAGGAAGTTAATGGAAATCTAAAATTTTTTCAAGGTATCAATCCTTATCAGTAAGGTGAGAAATACTTCATTTTAGAAATTAGAATGCTATGATAGCATTTTATCACTTTTCATTGTGCATGGGGATAAAGGTTTTATCTGTCTTGGTCTCTCTTTTGTGGAAATAAAGGAAGGCTACACAAATAAAAACAAACACAGGACACTGTTCAGAGCTTACTACAGCAAGAGAGTCAGCTGTCATCCCTTGAGTTTGGCAGAGATTCAGAAACAGGAATGTATGAGAGAGCAATTTCATCTCTCGTAAGAAACTGTTTCTTCCTTTCAAAAAGGTACCTGAGCAAGTGGATATTAATCATGGTCTGTGATGATAGAAAATAAAACACTTTTTTAAAATCAATTTTTACCAACCACTGCAGTTGTATGCCTGTCCAGTCCTCTTTCTCTGCAGTGCAGACTTGATAATTGTGTCTGTTGATTGGGGGTGGAAATTAACAAAAACCAACCTTTTGACCTTCTTTATTCTGGTTTACATAGCCCTTTAATGCAGATTAAAAAATGATTTCTCCAGTTGTTCCAGCCTACATCACTAGCGTTCTTCATTGGGCTGTGGGGACAAAATGTCAACCAGTAATAAAGTTTTACTCTGCCTTGCTTCATCCTTTGTGTATACATCTCCCTAGAAGAATTCAAGAGAGGGAATACTGGCCAAATGCCATCTCAATTTCATCTCACTTTATTATTTCCCAAAGAACAAACTAGATAACATTTCAACTCCCAGTAAGAAAGCTAATTTATGCAGATTCAAAACAGAATGCAAATGACCCAAGGCCAACAAATGAGAAAAAGTTTGAAATCCACTTTTGAAAGTTCTTTCTCATCTTCATATCTTCCTTCTTCACATTTATTTGTTCATACACAGTATATGCTGGGCACTCTTCTATGGACAGCAGATACAGTGGTGGGCCAGACTGTTCTATTCTCTACCTTACTTTTTAGAGGATTCTGGATAATAAGCAAATAACAGTAACTTAATATAGGGATACGTTCTTAAAAGTAAAAAACAAAACCAAAAACCTGTAGCAAGTAAGAAGTCTCTGAATCTAATCTTACTCTCTTCTCTCTTCTACCCCCTCTTGCCTAGTTGATAGTTATTCTCATGAAATGCTATGAGAGAAGGGATCTGAATGTACAAGAGGCCATCCATGCCCTTTGGGAAAGGACATTACCAGCAGAAATAACAGCACAAGCAAAAATCTAGGGTAGAATTAACTGTGGCATACTCAGAAAACATGAATAAGCCAGTGTGTCTGGAATAGTGAGTTAGATTGAGGGTGAAACAACATACAAGAAGACAGGAAAAATGCAAAACATTTAGGGTCTTGGATGGCTTGTTGATATTTTCATTTTTAACATCTAAAGAAAAAATAATTCAAAAACAAATACTACTACTACTACTACTACTACTACTACTACTAATTCAATCATGATGTGACCAAATACTGTTTTTTTCTCACCATTTCTAGCCATCATTTCAAGTCCTGAAATCTCCAGTATTAGAAATTCACATATCATGAAAAGAGGAAAAAAATCCTACAACTTCATGCAGTAAGAAGAGTATTTTAGCATTTTTTTAGATGGTATTTCACACTATCAACATGGTACTCAAACTTTCAACATCCTTGTTCTTTCCAAATTGATAGGTAGATTTCAACATAACTGTAACCACAGTCTCTGCAGGCACTGTGTAGACAGCCACAAGCTGATTTTAACATTCTTATGCTAAAATGAAAAGAACAAAAGATGGCCAAGAGAAAGTGGCAAAATTAAAGAACACATTTGAAGCACTACCTGATTTCAAGAACTATGGTAAAGCTGGAGTAATCAGGACGGTGTGATACTAGTATCATCGTAGACAAATAGATCAATTACACAGAGTTGATAGTCCAAAACGTGATGCATACGTTTATGGAAACCTGATTTTTGGCAGAGGTGCAAAGGCAATTTAATAGATAAAAAATAGCCTTTTTAAGAGACAGTCTTAGAATAATTGGATATTGTTATGCCAAAAAACATTGAACTTTGATCCATATCTTTTAAAATCTAACCCCTATATCTATAAAATTTCTAGATAAAAACATAGGAGAACATCTTGGTGACCTTGGGTTAGGCACAAAATTTTTATCAAAGTTTAATTTATATACAATATTCTATTTCAGGTGTACATAAGGATGATTTGATTTTTTTATGCATACAAAATGATTTCTTGGATACATCAAAAGTATGCTTTGTATAAAGGAAAAATAAATAAATTGAACTTGATCAAAATTAGAAACTTCTACTTTTTAAATGACACTGTTAAGAGAATCAAAATACAAGCTCTGAACTGAGGGAAATACTTTCAAATCATATACCTGATTATTTGTGCTTGTGTGTCCAGACTATTTGAAGACATCTCAAAATACAATAGTAAAACAAAACAGACAAATAATAATAAATAGGGAAAAGATTTGATCAGACATTTTACCAAAGAAGATACATAGAGGGAGCATAAACATATAAAAAGATGATCAATGTCATTCCTCACTAAGGAAATGCAAATAAATAGCATAATAAAAACAAATTACTACACACCTATTAGAATGATTAAAATTAAAAATACCGTATCTAGTGTTAGTATGTGGAGAAGCTGTAACTTTTAGATACTGCCTGGTGGGAATGTAAAATGATAAAAAATTTGACTCTTTCTTCAAATGTTTAACGTAAATCTACCTTACCATGCAATCATTCCAGTCTTTGTTATTTACCTAGGAGAAGTAAAAGCATATGTTCCATATATAAAAGTATACACTGAATGTTCATGAAGCTTTATTTAGAATATTTGAAAACTGTATACGTTACCAATATCCATTAATAAGTGAATGGATTAAACTATTTCAAAAAGAAATAGAGATGTTACCTTGGAGAACTTGAAGCAGCAAAGCTGAAGTAACAATCTGTCCCTTTTTCCCTTCCTCTAATCTCCTTCCTGTGCTTTTTGTTGACTGAAACTCATTGGAAATCAGAAGACAAGATAGTTTATAGATTCACTCTGAATTGGTCAGCCACTTGAGATACAGAACAGGTAGAGAAAAGTGAAGAGTGAATATTGGGAATATGTGGAGAAGTAACAGAGTCCTGTGTTATGTTGGCCAACTGTTTTCCTCTGTTGTCCCCTACGTGTATATATACTGGCATACATGCATAATGGCAGCCATTATTCATTATCCTATACATATGTATTATATAAAATATATAATACAGTAATATGTGTATTATATTAATATGTACTATGTATTACATTAACATTTTTATATATTAGTATTAATGTATTTTAATTTTTAATGTTTATTTATTTTTGAGAGAGAGACAGACAGAACCTGAGTGGAGGAGGAGCAGAGAGAGAGGGAGACACAGAATCTGAAGCAGGCTCCTGGCTCTGAGCTGTCAGCACAGAGCCCTATGTGGGGCTCAAACTCATAAATCGCGAGATCATGACTTGAGCCGAAGTTGGACGCTTAACTGACGGAGCCACCCAGGATCCCATATATATATCTATATGTGTATATATACATATAGATATATATATGTATATATACACATATATATATGTACATATACATATATACATATCTATATGTATATATACATATATACATAAGTATACACATATATACACATATGTATACATAAGTATACACATATATACATATATATATGTATATATACATATATATGTATATATACATATATATATGTGTGTATATATATTTGATGTAATTCTTCCTTCCTTTGTGTAGATTCAAGTTTCCACTTGGTATCATTTCTCTTTATGAAAAAATATAAGATTTCTTGGAGTGTAGGTCCATTTCAAACAAATTCTATGGCTTTTATTTGAATAAAATTATTTTATATTGCATCTTTTTCTTTTCCATTGAAGTGTAGTGGTCATTCAGTAAATATCATTCTTTTTTTGTGTACAGTTCTATAAATACATAGAGTTGTGTAACTACCACCACCATCAAATTCTACAGTAGTTCCATTACTTTCACTGCCATCATCTGAGGCTCTTTGTAATAATTCTAAAGGATATATTTTACTAGATAACAATTTTAGATAAACAGGTATTCTTTGTTTTCCCCTCAGTTATTTAACTATGGCATTCCATTGCTTCTTCCAGTCATTCCTCTGCATCTGTGTGCCTTTCCTCCCCTGATGGCCTTTAAGATTCTTCTTCCTATTCATGGTTTTCAGAAATTTGATTAAAATGTAATATAGCTTGGCATATTCACATGCATGTTTATACTATTTAAATTCATTGAGCTTTTTGGATCTGTGGGTTTGTAATTTGTTATCAAATTAGGAAAATTTTCACCCACTGTATTTTCCCTCTGATTCCTCTAAGAGACCAATTATATGTATGTTAGACTGTTTAATATATTATATAAGTCAAAGAGGCTCTTTTAATTGTTTTCCATTTTTCTTCTTCTTGTTTCATATTGATTTCATTCAATTTCTGTGTTTTCGAATTCACTGATGTTTTTATTCTGCAGTGTTTAATCTGCCAAGCTAGCAATATCTTCATTTCAGATATTGTTTTAATCTTTAGAAGTTGCATTTTTAAATATCTTTAGTTTCTTTCCTCACTATCTTCGTGTTTTTAGTTAAATTCTTGTTCATAGATGTAATAAGTATTTAACATCCTTGTCTGTTAATCATTTATCTTGTTTCTTTGTCTTTTTATATTGAATGATTTTTTTTTCTTGGTTATGGGTTACTTTTTTCTGATTCTTAGCATGTATAATACATATTGATTGGAGGCCGGACTTTATGAATCCTATGCTACTGTTGTGGCAGTTAATTTTGACAATTGAGTTATTTCAAAGAAATTTATGACTTTGATCCAGCTTTTAAGATTTTCTAGGGTGTATCTAGAGTAGACTTCATTCTAGGGATAATTAAGCCATATTTCTGAGATAGGAATCTTTTGAGGTCTCCACTAAATGACCTGGCTGATGACCAAGGACACTATTCTCTGGCTGGTTAGACTTTGAACACCTGCCTGCTTTATGTGAGCTTTACCAGTATTTTATCTTATAACTTCAGGGTATTTTTGGCCAAGCCTTGTGGAATTTTACTCTATGTACATACAAGCAAGTATTCAGCAATGACTAAAGGGAACCCATATCTGGATTTCTGGAGCTGTGTTTTTACATATTTCCCCCCACCCAACCCTGTAACTCTGCCTTACTACAGTCCCTTAAGCCTCTCTAAACTCTAGTCTCCATCTAATCAACTCAGTGCAATTGCCAGACTCTTGTTTGCATTCTTGCCCCTCTCTATGAATACAATCTAGACATTGTATTCAGGCCAGGAGTTGGGAAACCTCTAGAGCTCAGCTCATTTTTCCTTTCTTGGAGGGATCACATTCTAGTGCTATGCATTATCCAATGCATGAAACCAGTCATTTCATATATTATATACAGTTTTCTGGTTGTTTGTGGTGGGAGATTAAGCTTGTATTCTGTTGCTTCTTCATGTCCAGAATCAGGTAATGCAAATCCCATGTTCAGATCTTCTAATGGCTTAAAGGTAAAAACAACAACAATAAACACATGCACACATACATACACACACAAATAAGCCTTACCTTGGCCTGCAAGGACTTGCAGCGTCTGGCTTTAGCTCTCTCTCCAACTGCATATTCCAATATTCAATTCTTTCCTCCATTAGGTATGACCAGAAGACTGTCCTTCACTGTTCCCTGAGCACAATGAACCTGGTATAGGCTCTCACAACTTGCACTTGAGGTATCCTCTACCTAGAGTGTTTTTCTCCCAGATACCTTCAAGGCTCACTTACTCAGTGTACAAGGTCTCTGGCTCAAGTTATCTGATCAGAGACCTGCTTTTACTTCACTATCTAAAATAGCCCATTCTCTTTTTACTGCCTTTCCCCTACTTTGCTGATATTTTCCTCATAACATTTTTACCACCTAATAATGTAACATAACTCATTTGTATTTTTTCTCTCTCTCACTAGAACGTATACAGAATTTTTTTATATTTGTTGTTATATTCCCTGTAGGTGTGTAGCAGTCCCATAATCATTTTTCAGTTAGAGAAATAATAAAATTTCTTGGATACATACCACCTGATATTGTTCTTCAAGCACTATTTTGATCATGTGACTGACAGCTGAAGAAGTAAGTTAACCAAGACATCTTTCTTAGAACAGAAAACTTCCTAAAATTTGGGTACCTAATTATTTTTTTTTTCGTTTGAGACCTCATATTTTTGGAGACCTCATATTTTTAATTTCTCTGTGACCTTTATAAATATAACTGCTGTTGTTTGTCCTTCTAAAGGTATGCTGTGGATTATAACTAATGTTTATTGATAAAAACATGTTCTGTTTTGGAAATTGTCCTAGTGGATACTGTTTGTGCTAATTTCAAATTACGCTCTTTGAACTATTTTTTTTTAGCACTTCTTCAAAAACTACCCTTGGAGCTTCTACCCACATACAGAGGTGTAATAAAACCTCCATCAGTGATCATTGATGTTCAGTGTGAAACTCAAGCTCTCTTGCTTCTGTTTGAAGCAAATTTTGAGGTAAAATTTTCTTCCATAGTTCCCCTGAAAGATTAGGCTAAAACCATCCTTGATATTTTACCTCCTTTGGGCTTTTTTCTTTCTTTTCTTTACACTCCCTTACCAGTCTCCCCTGGCTGGAGATTTTAGGAAAGTGTGTTCATATGAATCTTTATTTAGTCTATATAGGTGTATTTGTCAGGATGGACTAGGGTTATAGTGCCTTAACAAACAGTCTCCAAATCTCAGTGACTTAAATATGAGGTTTATTTCTCCCTGATGTTACACATTTATCACAGGCCAGTTGGAGGGAGATGGTGTTCTTTTCTACATAAGACTCTGGGGCATGATCTAATTGTTTGTGTCAGGGGCCCAGCAGGAAACAAATGGCATATTTAAATTAGTATAATTCAAGGAATATTTAATAAAGAGGCAATTTTCTAAGGCATGCTGAGTGTAAGGGGACCACAGGAGATAGTGCAGTATTGACAGAGATGATGCCATCTTTCACCTGCCCTACCTGGAAAATGAGGCTTCTTTGATTTCCAGAGAGGGAAGATGGACTGAGAAATCAGGCATAGAATGTACAGTTGCACAGCCTGAAAATAACGTGCATCGAATTTGCTCACATTTTATTGGCCAGAGCTTGTCATTTGGATCCACCTGATGGTGGGGACCAGAAACACACATTTCCAACCTTTATGGTCTGATTTATTTGAAATGTAATGCATATTGACGTATCTAGTATGTAAACCACAAAGCAAATTCCTTTCTAGGAAGTTGATACTTGTCGCAGAAATGGTGCATTTTCAAACATACTTACCAACTTTTTGAACTTTTATCAGCCTTTAAAGTTAGGTGCCTTCAGCTGTCAAGTCATTACAATCTCTATTTTTGATCAGTACAATTTTTAATTTTTGATTGGTGTCATAACTGAGCATGGCAGATAGGATTCTGGGTAAAATTAATAATTAAACATTTTAAATTAAAGGATTTACAAAGTGACTTTCTTTTTACATGATCAAAGTGACAACTTGTTGACAGATAACCTATTACATGCCCTCCAATCTGAAGAAATGATTTTTTTGAAGGAAAAGAGCATATCACATCAGTTCGTGTTTAATATATAGGCATTCAGTATTTGGTATTTTATTTTTTAACACATTGTTTCAGAAACCATGAGCCATATATTTCTTATAAATAAGTAAAAAAGGTAATAAGTGCATCTGTCAGTACAGGTAAGATTATGCTGCAATAACAACTCTAAAAATCTCGGTGGATTAAAATGGCAAAGGTTTATTTTTTGTTCATGCTACATTAACAGCACAGAGTAGCCAGTAGGTTCAGCTCGACATCATCCTCATTCAGAGACCCACTGTGAAGTAGATTCAATGTCTAGTTGTGCTCTCATGCTGACAAAGACAGAAAAATTAAATATGGATAATTACACAGTCACTCCTCAAGTTTCCACCTAGAAGTCATGTATATTATTTCCACTCCTATTTCAGTGGGCAGTGTCAGTCACATGGCCACTTTTACTTCAAGAGGTAGGGAAATGCAATCCTGCTGTTTCAGTGGAAGGAAAACCAGAAGAATGCTGAACTATGCTGAAGACTGCCACACTGAGACATGAAATTTATCTGGATATATTGAGAAGTGCTCTACCATTTCGGACAACTGAAAAATTCATTTAAGTTCTGATAGTCCTGTTTGAAGTGTGGTTTAAACGTATGTTTCTGAAAACATATTTATTCATCTTATAAATTGAGTATAAAAATAGCATAGAGAATATTTTACCTTGTTAAAATGACTCGGGACTAAATTTATTTATGTCAATAATTGGGTCCTAAAACTGGATAGTCACAAACACTAAATGGAAATGAGGTACGTATTGCTTTAGCAATTTATGTAACTGTGAAAAGGAAATTATTCTTTTGTTTAGACAAAATCAACCGATAAAATGATATGTGAATTCAGAGGAAAAAAAAAGAGTTATCTGTCTAGGGAAATCATGAATTGTTCATTGAGGGCATGCATTTTGAGTTTAAGCAGTCAGGATTACAATGGTGGTTTTATGCCACTGCCCCTTTTTTTGCTTTAACTTTTCGTTTTTTTAACCACTTTATTGAGGTATGATTGACATACAAAAAGCTGTACATATTTAATGTTCACAAGTTGATGAGTCTGGAGAGAAGTATGTATCTGAAACCATTCGCACATTCTACACCATCACCTCCAAAAGTCTCTTTATTGTACTATTATTATGTTTTTGTATGTGATGAGAACACTTAAGATACATTTTCTTAGCAAATTTTTAAGTATGTAGTACGTTATTGTTAACTATAGACACTATGCTTCATGTGATCTCTAGGACTTACTCATCTGTTATAGCTGAAACTCAGTATCCTTTGACTAATATCTCTCCATTTCTCCCTTCCCCAAACTACTGGAAACCACCAGTCTCCTCTGTGCTTCTATGAGTTGGACTATTTTATATTCCTCATATAAGTCATGTAGTGTTGGTCCTTCTTTGTCTAGCTTATCTTAGTTAGCATAATCCATGTTGTCACTAATGCAAGATTTGCTTCTTTTTAAGGGCTGAATAGCATTCCATTTTATGTATGTGCCACGTTTTCTTTATCCATTTATCCATCAGTGAATATTCAGGTTGCTTCTGTGCCTTGGCTATTATGAATGGTGCTTCAGTGAACATGAGATTGCAGATATCCCTTCAAGATCCTTACTTCAATTTCTTTGGATGTATACTTAGATGTGGGATTAATGGGTCCTATGGTTGCTCTGTTCTTAATATTTTTAGGAACTTCCATACTTTTTGCCTTAGTGATTACACCAATGCCAGTGTAATTTTAATGCTCCCTTAAAACAATATTACAGTTAAAATTCAGATACCGTGCTACATTCCTTTGTAAATAAACCTTTTATTTATAATAATTTAGATTTATGGGAGAATGGCAGATAGTATAGAGTTCCCATGTTCCCCAAACCCAGTTTCCCATATTTTATATTAGTATGATATATTTGTCACAATTGATGAAATGGTATTAATGTCTCTATAGCATTCTTTGAGCTGTGAAAGTTTCTCCTACTTGACTATTTTTCAATGACCTTGACAGTTGTGATGAGTATTGATCAGGTATTTTATGGGATGTTCCACAAACGGGATTTCACTGGTGTTTTTCTCATGATTACACTGGAGTTAGGGTTTTAGAGAGGAGGACCACAAAAGTAAAGTGACATTACCATTATACCATTATCATCAAATGATATTAAATTACGTCATCAAGTCATGGTCTGCCATATCAATGTGATTTGCCACTGTTGATGTTGACCTTAAAAACATTGGCTGAGATAATGTTTGTCAGGTGACTTCATTGTAAAATGACTTTTTTCCTACCCTCTTTCTACCCTCTTTTCATAGCATGCACCTTTTCCAGGCTAACTTCTTTCACTTAGCAATATGCGTTTAAAATTTATCTTTTCGGTGTGCCTAGGTGGCTCAGTTGGTTAAGCACCTGACTTTTGATTTTGAATCAGGTCATGATCTCATAGTTTGTGGGATCTAGCCCCATGTCAGACTCTCAGCTGACAGCATGGATCCTGATTGGGATTCTCTCTCTCCCTATTTGCACCTCCCCCACTCAAACGCACCCTCTCTGTCTCCTCCTCTCTCTCACAAATAAACTTAAAAAAATATATAAAATTCATCTCTGTCTTGGTGTGACTTGATAGTTCATCCCTTTTATCATTAAATAATATTTCACTGTATTCTGCTCAGGTAAACAATCTCAGCTGTCTTCCCAGATGTATCCACTGTTGGTATATTAAGTATATCATTAAATTTGTTGATGATTCTATTAATCATTCTGATTATATTTCATACTATATAAAGGATATATCCAGAAATAAAGTCCCAGATGAAAAGTGAATAACTTGTATGTACATTTTATTTAGAGTTATTGAAAACTGACTGCCTGTATTATTTTACTGTTGTCCAAGTCCTTTCAAAAATATTGATTAGCTGTACTGTTGATAACATAAAATGCAGCTTTAAGATCAAATGCACACTTTATGATTTTTTTTGTTCTGTACCACTCAATTGCTAGCTAACTTGATTTGTTGATATTTGATTCACTTGCTTAATCAAAAAATCCATGTCACCTACCGGAACCTGTAGTTCCCAGGATTCTACGGTGTTTATGCTGACAGAGAAATTACGAACAATTTTTACCAAGAAGGGCAGCCATATGAAAATTTGTTAAAGATTCATTGAACTCAACTTGCGTTTATCTCAATTGATCGATGGCACTTACACCAGCAATTTTCACATTTGTTACAATACACACAGAAAAGAAAAATAGCTAAGGGTATAAATTAGTTCATATTTGCTCTCACCACAAACATGAAAGGGAGTACATTAAAGCTAATCATCCTTCTATTACCTTGTCATTGCCACATTTTTACTGATACATGATGTGCAGTATAAAACAGAGAGCTTTGGGAGCATGGTAATAATGGAGTGCATGGTCATCAGCTTGTCTTCCTGCTTGCCTGAACATCCTCTTATTTCAGCTATTTAAATCTGATTCTAAACCACAGGATTTTGGCCTTTATGAGGAAAAACAAAGCTGGCCTTGAGAGCTAGTGAATAATGGAACTTATAAAGCATTAATATTTTCAAACATTGTATTTTATAAAGATCAGAAATTCACCATCTCAACTGCATAAAACATTAGCTATTTAAGAGATTATATACCTGTTTCAAAAATTAAAAATGAAATAGAAACATCTAGTAAAAATTATTATCAGAGTCCAATTTAGCTGGAAATACATGTATTAGTATTCAAACTTCTTTTTTTTTAATTTTTAAAATGTTTTATTTATTTTTGAGACAGAGAGAGACAGAGCATGAGCAGGGGAGGGCTCAGAGAGAGGGAGACACAGAATCCAAAGCAGGTTCCAGGCTCTGAACTGTCAGCACAGAGCCTGATGCGGCGCTCAAACTCACAAACCGTGAGATCATGACCTGAGCCAAAGTCGGCTGCTTAACTGACTGAGCCACCCAGGCGCCCTTAGTAATCAAACTTCTTGAAGACATAACATTCTTAGGAACACTTTTGCCAGTAAGTGGAAGCAAGATGAGATTTGTAATAGATGAGATTGAGTAGATAACCAGCAGCCAGGCCCTAGGAGGACATTGCAAGTAGATGGACTTTCATCCTGAATAAAATAGGGGGACATTCAGGATTCTGAATAGAGCAGCCACGGTTTTTATGAGACACTTTGGTTGCTGTTTTGAGAATGGACTCTAGGGGAAGGGGCAGGAAGGGGCACATCAGTTAGAAACTGTTGCTATTTAATTGGAGTGGGAGATGATGGCGGCTGTGACAAAGGAAGTAGTGGTTGAAGTGGTCAGGATCGGAATCTGGAATGAATATATGTGTATGTGTATATATACACACGTACACACACACAGACACTATATAGGCTATATATAGACTCTCTTTATATATATGTATGTTTGTGTGTGCGTATAAAAATTTGTTGGCAGATTTGGCTGTGGAACCAACTTCTGATTCCATAGGGATGTATCTTCATTCTGGAGAAGAAAGCTCTGGCGGTAACCATGTATGTCCCATTAAATATTTATGTGTAGCTTTTTAGAATTCTGGGAAGCCTATTTTTCTGTTACTTACAAAAAGAAAAATCAGTGTCATTTGACAAAAAACAAATTAGGTAAATATCAAAATAAATACAAAGAAAAAAAAAGCCATACAATTTTATTCTGTCAAGACAGTGTTCTTTTTGAAGGCTCTGTGCCATAACCTATTCTTTGGTAGATGAAGCAAGTGTTAGAATGATATTCAGGACATACCAGTGCCAAACTGAACCTTTTGGTATATTGATTAAAAGATGAATTAAAAGACAAAAGGCTTTTTCAACATGAGATTTTATTTTCTTTCACTTTTTGCTATTCTACCACCCAAAATCATTTTATGGGTCACCTGCGGGATGAGTTCTGGTCTGTGTGAATAACGGCTAACACCATCAATGTGCAAGTGTACGTGGTCCTAGAATTTTCCTCATGTCTCCCTTTATGAATTCTGCATAGAATTTATAAATGATTTGTGTAATGATTTCTTTCAGTTCCTTCCCTGGCCTTGTATCAGTCTAGTTGTCCTTTGCTTCAGCCTTAGTCATGCTATATTTGCAGTCTCCTCATGGATCTCTAAACAATTCACTTATTATTTACTCAATATTCTAACAACTTACAGTGAGGAATTAGTTTCAAGTTATTTTTATTCAACAAAAAGCTTGATTATTTATGATAGAGTATAATGTCATAAAAGATTATACATTTTTAGTAACTAGTGATCAAATGTAAAGTTAGGCTTTTTAATAACCTATTTCTTAACTCTTTTTTTCTTTACACAAACTGAACTTCAAAATTGCGGTCAATCATGATTTCCTTCATCTGAGTTTACATATTTCCTTTCCCAAAGGCAAATAATGCATTGATTTAGTGACAACTGACAGAATTTTTAAGAGCTTTTTTAACTGCAAAAATGTTAGACACACTTTATAAAAAGTATATGAAATAAAAACACGGACTCAAACTGAGAAGTCTCCTGATACAAACATTTGTTACTTACTATATTTTGCATTAGGCAATTCAGTTTTTATTAAGTAACCATTTCCCTTCAATTAAGTATTTTATGCATGTATTAGTATCAGAATCCCTTCTTATTGTCTCAAATCACTTTATGTTCATCATTCAATAGACTGCCCATCATATTGAGATGTGTTTCCCTGCTGACATTTGAGTCCAGAAATTGAAACAGATGATTGAACAGATTAAAAATGACTGGAGGGGCGCCTGCGTGGCGCAGTCGGTTAAGCGTCCGACTTCAGCCAGGTCACGATCTCGTGGTCCGGGAGTTCGAGCCCCGCGTCGGGCTCTGGGCTGATGGCTCAAAGCCTGGAGCCTGTTAACGATTCTGTGTCTCCCTCTCTCTCTGCCCCTCCCCCGTTCATGCTCTGTCTCTCTCTGTCCCAAAAATAAATAAACGTTGAAAAAAAAATTAAAAAAAAAATGACTGGAAATATCCCACAAAAAAGTACCAGAATGTTTTTATGTGTTTGTATTTTTTTCTCTAAACTAAAAAATCCTTGGGGAGAAATAGTATGTGTCTTACTACCATGTCCCCAGTGCTTAATGCCATGCCTGGCACAAAGAAAATCCCAAATCAGAATTTATTCTCTGAAAAAAAATGGTTCATTGATTGAATGAATTATTAATACTTAAATAATAGTTGGCCTATGTATGCAAAATAATTTAAAGGAATATTTATTTTTCTCCTGGCCACATCCAGATTTATATTATTTTGGGTAAAAAAAAAAAGTTTCAATCATGTTCATGGTGAATTGAGTTTCCAAAAAAGACAGATCTCTCGATCAGCCAAAAAATAAAAATAAAAAGGCCCATTTCTCCACCCATGTGAAATTCTGTGCATCCTTCAGTTTTCAGAGATAAATGTATTTATTCTAGTTAGTTACTTCTACATATTAAACTCTGGCAAAACAATAGCCATTTTATCATATGTCATGATTTTGTGGTTTAGAAATTCAGGCAGGGCTCAGCTGTGTGATTCTTCTATCTATAGTACTGTCAGACATCTTTCAGTGGTATTATGATGGCACATGGTCTAAAGGGCCCAAGACCATGTAATTCACAGGTGCAATTCATACTTGGCAGGGATGGTTCATCAGTCCATCAGGGGAATCTCAGGGTCATCAGAGCTTCCATATGGTAGTTTAAGAATTCAAACGAGTTTTCCAACAATCAAGACAGAAGCTGCATAGCTTTTTATGCCCTAACCTCAGAAGTCACTGTATCACTTCAGCCTTATTTTAATAGTCAAAGTAATTACAAGCCTGCCCAGATTCCAAGAGAGGAAAATTAGCATACCTCTCATTGGAAGAATGTCAAAGAATTTGAAATTAGGTTTAAAACTATTAGTTTAGGGGCGCCTGGGTGGCGCAGTCGGTTAAGTGTCTGACTTCAGCCAGGTCACGATCTCGCGGCCCGTGAGTTCGAGCCCCGCGTCAGGCTCTGGGCTGATGGCTCGGAGCCTGGAGCCTGTTTCCGATTCTGTGTCTCCCTCTCTCTCTGCCCCTCCCCCGTTCATGCTCTGTCTCTCTCTGTCCCAAAAATAAATAAACGTTGAAAAAAAAATTTTTTTTAAATAAAAAAAATAAAAAAATAACTATTAGTTTAGGTGCACCTTGGTGGCTCAGTCTGTTGAGCATCCAGCTTCAGCTCAGGTCATGGTCTCAAGGTTCATGGGTTCAAGGCCTGTGTCAGGCTCTGGGCTAACAGCTTGCTCAGAGCGTTGGAGCCTGCTTCAGATTCTGTCTCCTTCTCGCTCTGCTCCTCCCCCACTCATGCACTGTCTCGCTCAGTCTCTCAAAAATTAATGAATGTAAAAAAAAATTTAAAAACTAGTAGTTTATCTCTAACACTGCATAGATCTTCTGCAATATGATTATCATATTGAACACTCATAATTGCATCAAAAATGTTACAAATCTGTAAACACAACGTTAGCAAAATTTTGCATCGAGCTGTCAACTCTTTTTTATTTTAAAATTGTGAAACCTTGAAATACCTGGCTGTCTGAGTCAGTTAAGCATCCGATTCTTGATTACGGCTCGGGTCATTATCTCACAGTTGTGAGAGGAAAGCACAGAACTTGCTGGGGATTCTCTCCCTCTCTCTGTGTTCCTCTCCTGCCAGTGCTCGTGCGCTCTCTCTCTCACTGTCTCTCTCTCTCTCTCTCTCTCTCTCTCTCTCTCTCTCTCTCTCTCTCAAAATAAATAAATACTCATTAAAAAAAATTATGAGAAACCACATTGTATTGTTGGCTGTCTGAGGCTGCTGTGACTGTAATTGTGAGCCAAACAAATATCTAAGAAATCTTAGACCTTGTTGCAGGGATGATGCAAGAAAGCTTTTCTGCTCATCTCCTTGGGTGAAAGACGGGTTTTACCTCTTCATGGGTTTAGGTGGCTCAGCCTAGAAACATGCCTATGACTTCAGTATTGCAGCCTGAAGGCCTGAGAGTAATATACTTTGCATGAGTAGAGCTAATGATGGTCCAGAGCAAACTGAACACTTTACAAACCAAAGCCTTATGAAGAGGTAAGAGAAGAGGGAGAAAGTAAATTGAAAATGTTAGGCACTATCAGTGGATCTAGAGTAGAAAAAGACTTTAATGTTTATAACTCTTAGAGTAAGGAATTGACTCAAAAGGAGAAAAATGCAGTTAGTAATTCTCTCATACGTCTGTCTATTCATAGAGAGTTTAGTTTAGGATTAATGGTTCAGCCTCTGAAACCACGGAAGCAGATGGCCTAATGTTCAAATACTGGGTCCATTTACTACCACTGTGTCCTTGGGCAGGTGCCATAACCCATCTGACCTGCATTTATCTCACCAATAGAATTGAGATGAAAATAGCATAAAACTGATTAGATTTTTGATTAAATAAATTATATAATATATGACTTAATAAAGAGAAAGTCAGTCTCTGACAGCCAGGAGCTAGCTTGATACTATCAGCTAAGCCTTGTTGCCACACTATTTTGGCATTCACTGCTAGACCCTATTATTCTACTATTGAACACAAACAGTTTTATAGAACATCACTACCAGATAGGGCCACTCTGTGATCATGATGGACCAAGACAAAAATAAGACAACTCCACAATTGAGTCTAAAAACTGACAAAACACAAATATTGTCCAAGGTACAAAATACCAAACAAATCTGCCTCCAAGCTAGTACAAATGGCTGCTGTTTTTTTTTTTTTTTCCTAACCAGATACAGCTCTAGCCTCCCTTTATTAGCTCACCTTCCCTAAAGATAAGACTTATTAAGAATCCTAACCATGGAAATATCCCTGCTTTCTGACATCCCTCAACCTAGTGCAAGCCCCAGCTTCTTCAGACCCACCCCATGTCAATCAGAACACAAATCCTGTAGTAAGTCCTTCTTAACACAATTTTAATGAGATATCTCATGCTTCCCGATGGTGTGCATTCTCCTGCGCTATGAGTAATAGACTGACTTTTCAAGCATAGGCATGTTCCTGGCGGTTTTTGATTGGAGGTCACTGACAGCATCACTGTATGTAAAATGCTTAATGGAGTAATTATCAATAAATATTAGCTGCTAGTATTTCTAGCAGCAGTATTGGCATAATGTTGTAACTTCCCTTTTTCCCTCCTTCTGTCTCTGTGAATATATTACACATCGATTATGTACAATGACCTATAGCTGCAGCAAAGACATTTTATGATGAGATGCTTGAACACAGTAGTATAAATAAGAGACAGCTTATTAGTACACAAAACATAAGGAATGGGACTGTGTATCACGCATGGGATTATAAGCACATGATGGACATAGGACACCAGAAGTCTGCCATAAATATTTTTTTTCCAAGAAAATTTTCAGTTGAAACACTACATCTGATATATTAAGAACACTAATTATAGCCAATGAATTACAAATAGCTACATACACTAAATGATAGTCTGTTGCTTTTTCTAGAAACAAAGTTAGTTCTAATTAAAAATTTATGGTAATTTATGTTTGGGGAATTTGAAGGCAGTTCAAAGTCAGTGGCAATTTATCCTACTACATGATCAGTATCATTGATTATGTAATCAGCATATTAGCAAATGCATTCAAAATTTCCTAATATTCATGCAGCTTTAAAGCTTTACTAAGAGGCACAGTTAAATTACATTGAGAAGAATAGGATGTTCTTAATTGGGCCATTCCAGTGAATGTACTAGTTTGCATAGGTAAATTATTTCAAATAGCTTGCATAGGTTAAACAGTCTGAAACACGTTAAACACCAGGTCAGCAATCTTTAATGAAGGGTAAAATACTTTAAAAAGCAGTATATTTATAATAGCACATGGCAGTCACAGTGGTAGAGTTGTGATATATATGGTTTGAAAAGCTCCCCGTTTGATTCACACCCTGACTACTCCAAATCCTTAACATTAGATTTGTGGAAAAAAACACCGGGTTTACTCACACCTACCTGAATTTCTAATCCTGACCCTGTTACACTTGTGGCAGCTTTAGCAATTTTGTTACACTCTCTGCATCTTAGATTTCTTAACTGAAAAATTAAGATGGTGACATTTCATATGCATACTGAGAACGCCAACTGAGAAAAAGAAAGTTGTTTTCTCAGGGTTTAGTGCTGCCCAATTAAATACTAGTTACCTTTCCCTAAAGATAGAGGCATGTTAGATTCCCAGATTGTCAGCTACCTTGATCAATGTAAATCTGTGTTCCCATCTCACCAGCATCAGGAATACTCTTGACCTAAGGGACTCTTACCAGGATTCTAAATAAGAAAGTCAGTGCATCCTTGGAGGGCCAGAGATTCAGATTGAAATCCTCTTATTACAAAGTTATAGTGTCTTTTTCATGAGATGGTAAGCTCCTTGGTGGCAGGGAGTAAATCTTTACTACTATTTAGTTGTTGCAGCAGTCATTATAGACAATCCATGTTTTTTTGAAGCACAGAATCACCAACTCTAGGTCCCTTATTAATCATCTACTCTAATTAGCCTGTTACCAGGTTGATTTTATTTTATTTTTTATATCTCTGAACTTCAGTTTCCTACTGTTCATCTTCATCCAATATCCTGGAAAAAGTTCGTCTCTACTTCACTAATGGTAGCATAAGCATTTACAGGATATAGCATGATCTACTGCAGTAGGGCCATGGATTGATGAGTTGGGGTGAGTCCAGCAAAATCAATCCCCAGGGCATAAATTTCCATCCACAGATGTTTGGTAGCCTTTTATACAGTTGGAGGTGAGTTGCTTGAGGACCTATTTTCTCAGTACCTGCATCCTTGGTGAAAAACACATCATTTTTCAAAAAAGACTTTGGAAACTTCTTTATAAATGGTCCTGAGCAAAAAAATGGCAAAAGTGCCTCCTTGTCCCATTCAGCAAACACATATCGACTAACACAATTCTGTTCTGAAAGCCATTGGTGAATGTGAATTTGCTTTCTGTTTCCTCCCCCAGACTAATTTTGTTCTTGTGAAACATCTGCTTAGCTTTTAATCTCCTGGACTAAGAGGTCATTACTCATTTGTTTATGGACCAAATGATTCACATCAGTGTAAATAACTCCTATAATACTGTTCTCTCAATTGAGTGACTCCTCAACAAAGCAATAATGAGTAGGATGTGTAACTTCCGCTAATCTTGTTTATTGTTTGTGGACCATGCCAATGCTTTCAGTTTATTATGATTTCTGGCAGGGAAACAGAACTTGGAGCCTTCCAACTACAGATAAGCTTACATTCTTAAGAATCTTGGTAGACATATTTAAACATAACACTCAAAGCTACAGAATTTCTGCATTCCACTAGCAGCTCCTGAAGTCTTTATAGTTCTAATCTGCTTTTAGAAATTCTAGCTAAACCATGACATTTGGCCACTGTCCTGTTAGAACCCATGGTTTTGTACTCTGGCCAACCATATCCATTTTAAGTAAGACTCCCTGATGAGATGAATTAAAATTTGCATTTCAAGATAGGCATTCACCACAAAATGCTATGTACACGTTTCCCCAAAGGTATTTAGAGGTTCTCTCACACTCTTCCATTTCTTTATTTAAAACAATATATATTTTTAAGACTAATATTTATTTGAGTTGTTTAAAAAATAGATTAATCAGAGTGATAATGGGGAAAATTAAAAAATAATTTGGGCATACTAATATGTCTAACAGACAAACTTGCAGACTGAGTCTACTGATTAGTTATCCAATGTATATAATGCTCTAAATTGTTGACAAGGCATTAAAAGAATAATGTTAGTGTAGATACTTTATTGCACCTGTTTGATCAATTTGTATGAAGTTTGATCGATTTGAACAGAAGAATGGTTCCTTCTTGAAGATACTTGAAAGCTTCTTGATCAAAATCAAAAATCTTGGGTTGATTGTAATGTTCTTTAGTTTGATCTTGCTGATAGTTACAAGGGTTTATACATTATATAAAGTTTCACCAGAGTGTAAACTTTCTTAATTTACATTTTTAACATGAATATAAATAAAGTTAATTATTTTTAAAATGACAAAAAATAATGTTCAAATCAAGCATTTTTTACACAAATTTATAACATACAAAGAATAATCCTAATATTTAAATATTCCATATTTGTGTGTTATCTTTAGTTTTTAAGAAAAGAAAAATATTACTAATAAGTCATTTTATTCATAATAGTATTACTGCTCTTTGATTTTCCACTGGTCAAACTGAAAATCTGTCAAACAAACAAACAAAATGTAGGGATTACTAATGATGCATGTTTAATCCTGAAGGGATCACTGACGTGGTTAAATCATGTCCCTGTACTCAGCATATATTTTATGAGTCCAGCTAGTTCCTAAAAATTGAGCATGAACTTTTAGAAGCTTCTGTTAGCAATGATTTGTCTAAGTGACGCAGTGTTCACAGAAACAGGAAACCATTTGGCTTGATAAAACAGAATTTTTTCAGGGTGCCTGGGTGGCTTAGTTGGTTAAACATCCTACTCTTGATTTTGGCTCAGGTCATGGTCTCAGGGTTGTGGGATCAAGCCCCACATTGGGCTCTGCACTGAGAGTAGAGCCTGCTTGGGATTCTCTCTCTCTGTCTCTCTCTGCCCCTTCCCTCCCCACTTGCATGCGCTCTCTCTCTCTCTCTCTCTGTCTCTCTCCCTGTCTCTCTAAAATAAGAAATAAAAAATATAAAGTAAAAAAATTTTTTTTCAATAAATAATTAAAATGTTTGTTGCATACCCACTATGTGATAGGCACTGTTGGGACTAAGGATAAACACCCAGTGAGCAAAAGCAGACAGAAGTCATCATTCTCATGGAATTTATAGTTTAGACAGATCTTGAGGAATGACAGGATTCAGGAATCTGAGATTTAGAGAGAAGAGCCTCTTGAAAGGGGAAAATAATGCCCATTCTGGCTGCATCATTGATGCAGAGACTAAGCACCTACCAGAACTTGAACTCATTAAAGAAAGGGCCTACATCTTAGGGTTTACTGAATCCCCTATGTAAATGCCAGGGCCTAATGCAGAAAACATTCTTTGTGTATCTGTCAAATGAATACATAACTGAATGAGAGAGATTCAAAACTACTCCTAAAATACAAAGGAATAATTTATTGAGGACATTTCGATACAAAGCATCATTTGATTAATATCTTTTAAATAAGTGACAGATATATCATACAGAATTAGGTTAAAATCACCTACTTATTCCATTTGTGCCTTAAAGTTCCAGAAATTTGTTTGAGCAATGATTCCAAAGGCTGACTAGAAATGCTTAGTGTCAAAAAATCTGCATGCACCTAGACAGATGCAGGAAAAATAAAGCCTGAGAGGGTTGTTTGCAAGAACATTAGGATTAGGCCTGTGTTTTCATGGTTTTAATCCATCACAGCCCAGGAGAAAGAAGGCAACTCTTTGGAGCATTAACAAATGTGAGGCGCTCTTTGCTTTGTGCAGAAAGCACTTCACACTTCGGCCCCCTTTAGAAGAGAAGCTGATTTGATCCTAGCCCAGAAAGCTCAGAAACCCATAGAGCAATATTAATGGTTTCCAAGTCTTTGGTGCAAGAACAAAAATGAAATGAAGGCGAAGCTGGGCCCTGAAGGAGTTTGTGGAGTTAATGAATGATGGCCTCCTTCCGTCTTCTGATACTCAATTGAGTCACAGCAGATGGGCAGGGTCTCCATGGGAAAAATGAATTATGCACATCAGACTGTTGTTACATTTCTCACAATCATATTTTCATCATTTCACCTGTTGTGTATCTAGGGCTGCTCATTTAGGCATCTCATCTCATATTGGCGGTCCTGGTTCAGAGATAATCTTTAATTGGTTTTTCTCTCCCGTATGTGAATCTGTTAGACTTTTGTCTATTTGTTCCCTCATCAGACAAATGTGTATCTTGAATTATTTTGGAGAGGCTGATGATGATGGTTATAACATTAATATTGATTGAGAAGCTCAGGTGGAATAATTTGTGAGAAAGATATTTTAAGTGGGAGTCTGTATCATAAGACATTGTAGAAACAAAAACAACAGAGTTGGCAAAAGTTACCATATCGGGGCTAGATCAAATGTTAGATTAAGTTCTTGCTAAAAGTCATATTCACTTACATTTTTTCTTTGACATCTGCACAGTTAAACGCATCATTTTCTCGTAATGTTAAGGTCAGATAACCATTTAATCAAGGGAGGCATGATTGCGTTGTGGAGGGACCTTATTTTGGTGTTTAGGTCTGATTTTGGATGTTTATTTGTTGTGTAGGTGGAGGTAAACTCTTTTACCTTTCTAAACCTCAATTTCTGAATAATACTGCCACCTTTAAAGGGCTGATGGAAAGATAAAGTGAAACCATATAAGTCCCCTATCATACCCGGAGAAAAAAAGACAAAGGAAAAAAAATAGATCCATTCAATAAAAGGCTGCTGTATCTGAAAGGGATGTAGTGGGAAGTGAATTGGGCAATATAAAAGTCAATCCTTATCTGAGACTTTTCTTCAGTATTAGGGGAAACAAATCATCTATGGAACACTTTTTTATGGCATAGTATCAGTCATGTAAACAGGTAAATATTATAATGATCTTGTTGAAACAAGGGTAAGAGTTTCACTCCCCTACCCATTTGCCCACCCCCCCCCCCCACTTTCCCTACCAGCCTCCACACTCTGACACTTTGGCTAAGCAATTTTCAAGATCCTTTACATCGCTGGAATCCTATGAGAAACTAATAATGCATCAGTATTTTTAAAAAATGCTCTGTAATATAGAAAAGCCTTACACTGACCAGAGTCCCAGTCCCACCAGGAGAACAGAAACCACCAAAAAAGTGCGTAAGTCACAGGACATAAAGTGCTAGGAATTTGCTATATGGAGGATAGAATTGCTAAGAAGCCAAAAGAAGGCTCTGATGAAACCCAGAGATGAGCAAAAGCAAAAAGTGTATGCCATCTGAGGCAGAAGGAATGAAGAGAAAGACAGGATTGCCAGATACGAAGAGATAGAACCCTTGAGGTGGTCCTGATGCTGCACAGACCCATCCAGAGGCACAGATAGAGGGGAGAACTTCCCTGGGTCTCTTATTCTTCCTACCCTCCTGTCTCTCAGTAACTGATCTCATGGTTCATTTTCTGAACTCAGCTGAAAGCTCACATGGGAGCCTGAAGAGACCAGCTCTCCTCTTGCCCAGTGAACAGCAGCAAAGGACTGAAAAATAAATCTGAGGAAAAATGGGTCATGGGCTGGTCTGGATCAACTGACCTGTTAAAGGTAGAAAAGTATTACTTATTACAGACTTGAGCTAAATGAACGAGTTACCTCAAGGCCTCCCAAATCAACTCTTAGTGGTCCTTTCATGCTCATGCATTACCAGTGGGGTATATACATCCAGACAATGCCACCATATTTACTTCCCTTTTGCTATCATTATATTGTGTTCAGGAATAACCCCATGCACTCAGAATATTGGTTGACGATTATCTCTCATAACTTATTTGTGTTTGTCTTTATACTATAGTATACTAACTTTACAAGCCAATGGTTTTTAATAGTTTTGAGGAAGATTAATAAGAGGGCAAAAATAATATCTTGAGATCTCAGATCCATCAATTTTTAAATTCTTTTTTTTCCATATCATATCTTTCCCATACTGTTACTTAAAGTGCTCTGATAAGTCCTGCAATTAATAAGTCTATTTTAGGGATGTCTGGGTGAGTCAGTTGGTTAAGTGTCTGACTTTGGCTCAGGTCATGATTTCTCAGCTTGTGAGTTCAAGCCCCGCATTGGATTCTCTGCTGTCAGCCCACTGCTCACTTTGGATCCCTTTGGATCCTCTGTCTCCTCTCTCTCTGCCCCTCCTCCACTAGCTTGTGCGCTTCCCCTCTCTTGATCTCTCTCTCTCAAAAGCAAATAAACATTAAAAAATATAAAAAGTTGGGGTGCCTGGGTGGCTCAGTCTGGTAATTTTGGCTCAGGTCATGATCTCACACTCCTTGGGTTTGAGCCCTGCATCAGGCTCTGTGCTGACAGCTCGGAGCCTGAAGCCTGCTTCAGATTCTTCCCTCTCTCTCTCTCTGCCCTTTCCCTGCTCCCACTCTGTCTTTCTCTCAAAAATAAACAAACATTTAAAAAATAAAAAATATAGTAGAAGTCTAATTTAATTTAACTTAGTGTTTCCTTATCAGATTCAATGGAAGATTTTTGTTTGTTGGTTTGTTTGTTTGTTTTTCAGAAGAACCATTTAGCTTAACCTGGATGTATTCTTCTATGGAACACAGCTTGGGAATATGGGTATAAAATATCTTTAGAAATCTTTTACTCGACACTCTTGCTTGAAGTACTGATATGATAGAAACTCAATTTTGTGTATAATCTGTTCCATTTTTCAAAACATTTGACAATTTTTGGAAGTCAGGGCACCTGGGTGGCTCAGTAGGTTAAGCATCCCACTCCAGCTCAGGTCATGATCTCACAGTCTGTGGGTTCAAGCCCCGCACAGGGCTCTGTGCTCACAGCTAAGAGTCCGGAGCCTGCTTCAGATTCTGTGTCTCCCTCTCTCTCTGCCCCTCCCCCACTCACGCTCCATCTCTCTGTCTTTCAAAAATAAATAGACAATAAAAAAATAAAAAATAAATTTTTTTTGAAAGTAATTTTTTTAAATCTTCCAATCACTGTTTTTTATCTTCTTGGAGCAAGTTAACTAGTAAATAGAAAGTATCTATTTTCAAGTGTCTTGTGAATGAAATCTGTCATGTGCCCACCTCACATGTCTCATTCAAATCCAAACATCGCTACTTTCTCCTTCAAACCCTCATGTACTTAGTGTTTTCTTCAACATTGTGGCCAGTTCCATGGAAACATTATTGTTCTCAATATCCCTTCTAATATATGATTTTCAGATGCTCATGCCTTGTCACGTGCATTCTTACTAACAAGTAAATTTGAACTATCATTCCATTTCTCTTAAGTGTCATTTGCACCAAGATGGCGTGAGAAGTACATTGTGGAGTTACATAACACTTTGGTCAGCCAAATTAATTGAAGGAAACATGGGCTAGGAAATGTGGCAGATGCCAAGTCTCCTGTTCTGTATAAGTCAGAGTCAGAGATGGACACAGTTCAAGAATCCTGATTCTTAGATTGTTTAACTAATTTCCAGGAAATTTGTGTCTGTCAAGAATGGGCAATAGAACAGAGATAGAACAGATTGTTCCTGTCCCCCTGCTAGAGATTCTGATATTTCCCCTTATTGGAGGATAACTGCTAGAGTGAGCCACTGTTTCTCATGAGAAGGTAAGCTGTTGTTTGATTCTTTGAACCTCTTTGAAGAGGCTCAAAGTCAAAATTGGCACTTCTGTATATATTGTCCATTTGACCTCACCCCTGTCGTCTGTCAGGACATGATCTATAGGTTCAATTGATAGCCATTTCATTCTGTCTGGTTTGACCAGAAATGACTGGCTGGTTCAGACTAAGTGAAACTTTGGGAATATTGTCCTATTCTAGAACTAAGAAATATGGTCTGAGATCCCAGACTAAACTCAGAAGTTTAGGGGAACATCACAAATTTTAAGTTCTGAGAACTGGAACAAAAAAGAAGTATTAAAAACATAGTTAGGATGCAGACAGTGCTGATTGTAGTGGTCTATATATGATGTCTATCAATTAAAAAATCTTATTTGCTATTCTTGCTTGAAAATATTACCTACATTTTCTAATACTTAGGCACTGATAGACCTAAGTAAATTCTGAAAGGTAGAATGCAGTTGACTATTGATCTATAAAGATGAGTAATCTTGAGCATATTAACAAATTATTCATCTAACTATGTAGGTGTGTGTGTGTGTGTGTGTGTGTGTGTGTGTGTGTGAGAGAGAGAGAGAGAGAGAGAGAGCGAGCGAGCGAGCGCGGGGGGTGGGGAGAGAGAACTGGACCCATCCAATACCATATACAAAATACAAGTCAATATGGATTAAATACTTAAACATAAGACCTGAATTCCTAAAACTTCTAAAAGAAATATGAGAAGCTCCCTGACATTGGTCTTGGCAATGCTTTTTGGATATGACCCCCAAAAGCACAGGTAACAAAAGCAAACCTAAGCAGGTGAGATTATATAAAGCTAAAAATCTTCTGCACACCAAAGGAAACGATAAAATGAAAAGAATGGAAGAAAGTATTTGCAAACCATATTTCTATTAAAGGATTAATATCCAAAATGTATTAGGAACTTCTGCAACTCAATAGCAACAACAACATATATGTATAAACATACATATATATACACACACACAAATAACTCTATTTTTAAAAAATGGTCAGAGAACCGGATAAGCATTCCTCTAAAGAAGACATGTAGGTGGCCAATAGGTATATGAAAAGAAAGCCAGTCTCACTAATAATCAGGGAGATGTGCACTGAAATCACAGTGATCACTTAATGCCTGTTTAAAACACACACACACACACACACACACACACACACACACACACACACACAGACAAAGCTATTATTAAGAACACAAAGATAACAAATGTTGGTAAGGATGTGGAGAAAAACTTACTCTGGTATACCATTGGTGGAAATGTTAATTGATATATCCATTAGAGAAAACAGTATGGAGATGGCTCCAAAATTAAAAATAGGACTACTGTATGACCTAGTAATCTCGCTTCTGGGTATTTATCCAAACAGATTGAAATCAGGGTCTCAAAAAGAAACCTGAAACCCGTGTTCATTGCAGCGTTATTCACAATAGCCACAGTGTGGAAACAACCTAAGTGTCCATGGATGGATGAATTAACAAAGAAAATATGGTATATATGTAAAATGGAATATTATTAAGTCTTCAAAAGAAGAAGATTCTGCCATTTGTGACAACATGGATTTACCTGAAAGACAGCAGAAAGACAATTATTGTATGGTCTCACTTTTTTTGTGGAATATGGTAAAGCTAAATTCAGCGGAGCAGAGAGAAGGATGATGGTTGCCAGGGATTGGGGGAAGGGGTAAATGGGGAAGCTATAGTCAAAGGTATTTTAGTATAAGTTTTAGTTATACAAAGTAAGTTCTGGAGCCCCACTATACAGCGCAGTGCCTATAGCTAAGAAGACTATATACTTAAGTTTTGCTAAGGTAAATCCTAATGTTAAGTATTCTTACTACTACTATGAGTAATAACTGAGGCAGGAGGAAACTTTGGGCAGTGATAGATATATCTATATATAGATACATTTGTATATATCAATACATACATACATAGCAGATGATAGATAGGTAGGTAGCTAGATAGATGTATTTATCACCTTGATGATGGTGATATTTTCACAGGTATATTCTTATCAATGAACTCATGGAATTGTATATATCAAATAGGCATAGCCTTCTTTACATATTAATAATAATAAAGAGGTTTAAAAATGCATACTCATACAGGGCTTTCTGAAAAACTGAACAAGGCACTCCATGTATCATGTATCAGATTTCGATGGCAACTTTGCACATGTTAATCTACCCAACACAGACTTTCACTATGTTTCACTTATTATAGTCAAACTTCTTTTTTTTTTTAATTTTTTTTTATTAAAAAAATTTTTTTTTCAACGTTTTTATTTATTTTTGGGACAGAGAGAGACAGAGCATGAACGGGGAAGGGGCAGAGAGAGAGGGAGACACAGAATCGGAAACAGGCTCCAGGCTCCGAGCCATCAGCCCAGAGCCTGACGCGGGGCTCGAACTCACGGACCGCGAGATCGTGACCTGGCTGAAGTCGGACGCTTAACCGACTGCGCCACCCAGGCGCCCCTACAAACTTCTTAAAGTTGAGGAAACTGAGGCTTAGAAGGGTTCACTAATGTTAACATTTTCTAGCTAAGTAACTTAGGATGGAGGAGACTGAGAAGTGAAGTTAGAATCACTGAACACCATGCCAGTGAAGTCATAAAATGGCATAGCCAGCTGGTGCATTTTGCTCTTCACTATTTCTGTAAAGTATGAGTACCATGTGAGGGGTAACTGTATAGCTACAATGACAAGAACTTATGTATGTTTGCTTTTTGATGCTACTTTGGACAAAATAGTTCCTGCTAGGAACCTAACTTTGTGGAGATATTAGTGGATTCTAAAATATCCTTTTCCAAAGGGTGTTTGGCCATAATGCATGGTTTGCCAGCATTGAGAGAGCATAAATTGAGGAAGTTAGAACTTTACCTAATAGGAATCTTAAATGAATATTTTTTTATAGAAGATATAAAACCATCTCTCATCATTTTGCCCTAGAGTTTCTCAGTTCTGGCGCTACAAGTCTTGCGTCCCAGAACACCCTCAGTCTTAGACACACCAGGACAATTGGTTGATCATTATAATCCACAATGGGATATTTGGGTCATAATTGTGTAATCTTGTCATAAGGAAAACTAAGTTTTCTCATGAGTATTTCCACAGTCACCCATCTTTATTCTTAATTAAACTTTGGGTTTGGAGTCTTGATAGCTTTATAATTAATTGCATGCCATTCTATGCCAAATAAAGACGGAGTCTCTGAGTTCCTTCAGGATTTCATTGTTATTGTTCTTCTTTATTGTAGTAGTGTGCTTGGGATACCCAGTTGATATTCAAGGTAACTGTACTTCTGTTTGGCTTTTTCAAGGGCAAAATCTTTCTCACGGCCTCCTCGCAAGTCATGATAGGTATAGAGAGCTTTCTGAATTTAATGATTCGATATTCACAAACTGGCTGTGTTAATGTTGTGGCAATAGTGTGGCCTTGCAAATAATTCCAATGGTTGAACATTGAAAAATAAATTTCATTCTTGACTTTTTTTTTTTATCAACTTATATCCCTAGCTTTCTTTGAATAAAGAAGTTAGCTTGTGTGTGGGTAGTCATGTCTATTCTTCTATGGAAAAAAAAGCTGCCTGTTATACATTTTTATTACTCTCTGTATTTTCTTAAATAGCATTTTCACAAGTGTAATTAATTAATTGTGTTTATATGCCGCTTCACTTATACTCAGTTCCATAAAGCAGGTATGGCCTTACCTTATTAAGCAGTGTATTTACTTTAGGTCTGCAATACATATTGATTGAATGGATATATTCATAGAGGATAGATGGATGGATGCAGGTATGCATGCATGTGTGGATGCTTGAATGAATGGCGGACACACAGCTGGCGCTAGTCTACTGTGTTTACAGGCTATAGTTCTGGCAGACCCTCTCAATTGATGTAAACCCTCACTATTTTGGATAAGAATTTTCTAATGCTTCTTTTCTTCTGACTGGAAGCACACATGTATAAGTGCTACCATACCCATGCGTGACAGGACAAGAAGGAGTTCAGAGAACATATACCTTCTGCTCAGTATTCAAAGAAACTCTTCACATCATGTGCTCACTAATTCTGCCTTGCTTAAACTGGGAAGCTTGAAGTTGAATGGAATCTTGTGGATCAAGCGATTCAAAACACTTCTTTTTAATTGTTTATTTACTTATTTTAAGAGAGAGAGAGAGAGAGTGTGTGTGTGCACATGAGCAGGGGAGGGGCAGAGAGAGAGAAGAGAGAGAATCTCAAGCAGGCTCCACACTGTTAGCACAGAGCCTGACGCAGGGTTCAATCCTTCAAACCAGTGATATCATGACCTGAGCCCAAATCTAGGAGTGGGACACTCAACTGACTGAGCCACCCAGGAGCCCTTCAAAACACTTTTTTAAGGATAAGGAAAAGAAGGCATAGGTGTATCAATGTATTTTCTATAGATTATATAGTACATTGTTTAAAGCATCGACAATAAAAGCCAGATCTGTGGGGCACCTGGGTGGCTCAGTGAGTTAAGTGTCTGGCTCTTGATTTTGGCTCAGGTCATCATCTCACAATTCGTGGGTTCAAGCCCTGTGTCGGACTCTGTGCTGACATCATGGAGCCTGCTTTGGATTCTCTCTGTCCCTCTCTCTCGGCCCCTCCCCTGCTTGGGTGTGTGCTCTCTCTTGCTCTTGCTCTCTCTCTCTCAAAATGAATAAACTTAAAAAAAAAAAAGCCAGATCTGTTATGGCCAACTCCTGGATACTTTATGCTGTCTATTTATATGTTAATATACCTTTTTAACATTTCCTCATTGAGCAAGATTCCCTGAACCAATCTCTTATATGCCTGACCCAGGTTAGAAAAATTAAGTAACCTTTATCCTTTGACAGTATCTCTTGTTAAACTACTTTTTTCATCTCTTGCCTGTTGTAGTCAAACTAAGTGTGATTCTCCATGTCTTGGGGAACACATCAGGGAGATGTCTTGCAAACATATGACACGTGAGAAAAATAATAGCACATCCAGGAAGACATTCAGGGTGAGCACCAAACTAGTAATCCTTCCCATAAGGATCATACTCAAAAGGATTTCATGTTCACTTGCAAAGTTACACGATTTATCCCTACTTCACACAGAATTCTGGATTTATATGGAAGTCCTCTTTTTTTCTATATTCTTTATAAATTGTGAATGCTGTTCCTGAGTTGAAGGTTATCCACAGTAATAGAAATGCAGTCAGGTGGAAATTGTCTACAGCAGAACTATTACTGGGTCCATGGCATGATATCTGTACATACAATATGCTTTGGGCAGAAATGAGGGGAAGAAAAAATGGGACTGAAATAGGATTCTCTCCCTAAATAAGGCCATTCTAACTAAGGAAGAAATTACTTTATTGGAAAGATGCCACTAGCTTCTATTCAATATTCATTTAAAAGGAACATTTCTGATAGCTTCATTTCTGCACATTTTCAACAAATAACAATCCAAAGAACCGGAACTTGCTATATTCAATTTTATGCAGCTCACTAAATGACCAATAAGAGAAAAAGCACTTCTACTTTTTCATGCTTAGGTTCCTCCAAAATGGGATAATTAACAAATGTATGCTTCAAGATTTAAATTCTTTTCTTCCACCATTTTGCAGAGATGCCAAATACAAAATGCAAACACTTTTGGAATGCCTTATATTTAAGAAAATAATTGTTCTTTGATAATTCCAAACAGGTGGCTTATGGCTCAGTGAGAACTACTACAGTTACTTTGACAGAGTATTTTCTAATTTTCTTCAAAAATTTGGGCAGTCTGGATGCTTACACTTCACTTAGACCTGGTACAGTATGAGAAAATGTTCTTGTTGGCTACTTGACAGGGTAAATAAAATAAGGAACTACTGGGAGAAGAGAATATATTGCTCCCTGAAGGTGCAAATGTTTCTTCGAGCTGAAAATTACACATTTATGAGAAAAGCCAAGTGCCTCCCAATGGAGAATTGGGTGTCTCAAATCAGCTGAAGTTAAATGAAATACATATATTGAATGGATAAGTAAATTCCACAAATGGAATGTAAGGAAATGCATTTTTCCCTTGTCAGGGCATTTCACATAGGTTCAAATAATTGGTATGAAGCATCATTTCACAGAATGAATTCATTTGAAAATAAGTTGGTTAAAAAATAAAGAATAATATTTTAATTAAAATTTTTCATTCTCTCCCTTTCCCAGTGTTCTGTCTTTCCCCTCCCAAAGGTTTCTAAGAGACTTTGACTTAAATACATATCAAGGGGTGTTCTGTTTTCACCTTTAACTGATACACCTCAGCTGTCCTTTTGCTGATAGCAGATAACCTAGACGTGCTCTATTTCTATTACTCCAAACATGATTTACACTAGTAAATTGACACATCAAAAATTCACACATTAATATTTAAGACATCAAAATTTTTAAAAAATAAAAACAAGAAAAAGAGGAAAGGTATAGTTTTGTCGTAAGCCCCAAGTGAATGCAGTAAGTACGTACCTGAGCTGTCCCTGCAACAAGAGATGGCCCTATTCTGGTGGCAGCAATGATACTGTGATTTTTGAACATGACCTCTTTAAAGTTGACTGCCTCTTAAAGTTTTGTGACTTTCATTTCTTCCTGTATAGTCTCAGCCATTCTATGTCCTCATCTATTATTTTGCTGCCTATAGCTACAAGACCCGTATCCAGATTGTGGACTTTTCTTCTGAGAAGTGCCTGTAGGTGATTCCAGCTGGGTTTTCACTAATGCTTCATATGTGTCATGTACAAAACTGGGCTCAGGGTTTCTTGTGGCTGTGGCCTGTGGGAGGCTGTCACTGTGCCCCACCAGAGAGCTGCATCAGTTGGGAGGGAGGGGCACCTTTTCCTCCCCATAAAGGCACGGCCTGGTGACCAAGCTGTGCAGCTGTGGGAATGCATCTGTTTTTTCCCAGGGCTAATAGGGTCTTTGATTGGACTCTTTGTTTTCTTTCTGACTCTTCTCTCTTTTTAGATTTCCCGTTTCTTTTCAAGGTGATCCACACTTTGAGACTAAAGTCACTTTCTTACCTTTATCTTCACTTCTCTCACTATCCAGTTAGTTTCTAGCTTCTCTTAAAAGTCACCTTACCAGTGTTTTACTATCACTGTAGAGGCCTTTGCTCCTGTGGAGGAAATAGGAGACAGTAGTGAGAGTTGCACATTACACATTAAGGGGTATGGAATAAACCACTTTGCATCACGAGCTCAGCAGCCGCCTCTCTTTAAGTGTTCCCCTTTCTCCAGGCTGGTGAGCTCCCACTGTATCAGAGGTTTCCTTCTAGAATATAACAGTATCACATTGCACCTCTGTTTATATCCTGTCGTAAGCTGAATAATAGCTTCCTGAAGATGTTCATATTCTAATTCCCAAAACTGGTGAACACCGTACATTATTAAAGAGGCTTTGCAGATATGATAGTATGGATCTCAATGGGGTAGTATCCAGGATTACCCAGGTGGGCCAATGTAATCAAATGGGTTCTTATCACAGTGAGAAAGGAGGCTCAGTTAGTCATAGGAGATGCAGTGACCCCAGCAAGCAGTAGGAGTCTTGTGAAGAAGGGACCATGAGTCAGGGAATGAAGGCAAACGTTTAGAATATGAGAAAGGCAAGAAAGTGAATTCTCTACCCCACAATGAACCAGGCAAGCTGCCACTTTGACTCTAGGTCAGTGTGACTGACTTTGGACTGCAAACTTCCAGAAATGTAAGATAATAAACCTGTGTAGTTTATTTTTTAAATTTATTTTTTTATTAAAAAATTTTTTTTAACAATTAGTTTTGAGAGAGACAGAGAAACAGAGTGTGAGTCAGGGAGGGATAGAGAGAGAGGGAGACACAGAATCTGAAGCAGGATACAGGCTCTGAGCTGTTAGCACAGGGTCTGACATGGGACTCGAATTCACAAACGGTGAGATCATGACCTGAGCTGAAGTTGGACGCTTAACCAACTGAGCCATCCAGGTGCCCCTAACCTGTGTATTGCAAGGTTACTAACCTGGTGGTAATTTATTACAGCAGCAATATAAAACTACTACATTATCTTTCACGGACTCTTTATGATTTTCAGAATACGTTTCAAACATCTTAATTTAGCACAGAATTCCCTCCATGATGTATCACTGCACAGCTCACTGACCTTATTTCTAGCCACTCCACCAAAGATATTTTTTCCCAGTTCTAAACTATTCTTAGTTTCTGGAATTTTAAGTTAATAGGCCATCTCAAACTGCTTCCCAGTAAAGAGAGTAGAAATATCTCCTCCCTCATTTTTATTTTCCTTACTGAAGTCTGCTTATCATTTCCTTTGGGAATCCTTTCCTGATACCCCAATCCAGAGTGAAAAATGAACTAATGGAAGAAAAACAAGTGAAGAAAAATTTCAATGAACACAAAACTTATTTATTTTTTTATTTTTTTATTTTTTTATAATTTTTTTCAATATATGAAATTTATTGTCAAATTGGTTTCCATACAATACCCAGTGCTCATCCCAAAAGGTGCCCTCCTCAATACCCATCACCCACCTTCCCCTCCCTCCCACCCCACATCAACCCTCAGTTTGTTCTCAGTTTTTAAGAATCTCTTATGCTTTGGCTCTCTCCCACTCTAACCTCTTTTTTTTTTTCCTTCCCCTCCCCCATGGATTTCTGTTAAGTTTCTCAGGATCCACATAAGAGTGAAAACATATGGTATCTATCTTTCTCTGTATGGCTTATTTCACTTAGCATCACACTCTCCAGTTCCCTCCACGTTGCTACAAAGGGCCATATTTCGTTCTTTCTCATTGCCATGTAGTACTCCATTGTGTATATAAACCACAATTTCTTTATCCATTCATCAGTTGATGGACATTCAGGCTCTTTCCATAATTTGGCTATTGTTGAGAGTGCTGCTATAAACATTGGGGTACATGTGCCCCTATGCATCAGCCCTCCTGTATCCCTTGGGTAAATTCCTAGCAGTGCTATTGCTGGGTCATAGGGTAGGTCTATTTTTAATTTTCTGAGGAACCTCCACACTGTTTTCCAGAGTGGCTTTACCAATTTGCATTCCCACCAACAGTGCAAAAGTTTCCCGTTTCTCCACATCCTCTTCAGCATCTATAGTCTCCTGATTTGTTCATTTTGGCCACTCTGACTGGTGTGAGGTGATATCTGAGTGTGGTTTTGATTTGTATTTCCCTGATGAGGAGCGATGTTGAGCATCTTTTCATGTGCCTGTTGGCCATCCGGATGTCTTCTTTAGAGAAGTGTCTATTCATGTTTTCTGCCCATTTCTTCACTGGGTTATTTGTTTTTCGGGTGTGGAGTTTGGTGAGCTCTTTATAGATTTTGGATACTAGCCCTTTGTCCGATATGTCATTTGCAAATATCTTTTCCCATTCTGTTGGTTGCCTTTTAGTTTTGTTGGTGGTTTCCTTTGCTGTGCAGAAGCTTTTTATCTTCATAAGGTCCCAGTAATTCATTTTTGCTTTTAATTCCCTTGCCTTTGGGGATGTGTCGAGTAAGAGATTGCTACGGCTGAGGTCAGAGAGGTCTTTTCCTGCTTTCTCCTCTAGGGTTTGGATGGTTTCCTGTCTCACATTCAGGTCCTTTATCCATTTTGAGTTTATTTTTGTGAATGGTGTGAGAAAGTGGTCTAGTTTCAACCTTCTGCATGTTGCTGTCCAGTTCTCCCAGCACCATTTGTTAAAGAGACTGTCTTTTCCATTGGATGTTCTTTCGTGCTTTTTCAAAGATGAGTTGGCCATACGTTTGTGGGTCTAGTTCTGGTGTTTCTATTCTATTCCATTGGTCTATGTGTCTGTTTTTGTGCCAATACCATGCTGTCTTGATGATGACAGCTTTGTAGTAGAGGCTAAAGTCTGGGATTGTGATGCCTCCTGCTTTGGTCTTCTTCTTCAAAATTGCTTTGGCTATTCGGGGCCTTTTGTGGTTCCATATGAATTTTAGGATTGCTTGTTCTAGTTTCGAGAAGAATGCTGGTGCAATTTTGACTGGGATTGCATTGAATGTGTAGGTAGCTTTGGGTAGTATTGACATTTTGACAATATTTATTCTTCCAATCCATGAGCAGGGAATGTCTTTCCATTTCTTTATATCTTCTTCAATTACCTTCATAAGCTTTCTATAGTTTTCAGCATACAGATCTTTTACATCTTTGGTTAGATTTATTCCTAGGTATTTTATGCTTCTTGGTGCAATTGTGAATGGGATCAGTTTCTTTATTTGTCTTTCTGTTGTTTCATTGTTAGTGTATAAGAATGCAACTGATTTCTGTACATTGATTTTATATCCTGCAACTTTGCTAAATTCATGTATCAGTTCTAGCAGACTTTTGGTGGAGTCTATCAGATTTTCCATGTAGAGTATCATGTCATCTGCGAAAAGTGAAAGCTTGACTTCATCTTTGCCAATTTTGATGCCTTTGATTTCCTTTTGTTGTCTGATTGCTGATGCTAGAACTTGCAACACTATGTTAAACAACAGCAGTGAGAGTGGGCATCCGTGTTGGAACACAAAACTTTTAATTGAACTATTTTCCACAGTCTTAAGGTTCAGTTTTTGTTACCATCTCTATGACAGGAAAGTTTCAATCTCAGTCTCCATAAATCATTGTCACACGTAAATGCCTATTCTCTTGGGGGGCTGGTTTTCTTTATTTGAAGGATTCATCAAAAAGCAATACACAAACTATTACTGGAAAAGATTTCTTAGTTCTGTGGGGAAATAATTTTTGTTTCAATGGCCAGGGTTAAATTTCTAGCTTGTGATGATCATTAAAATATAGTGTCAGATGTATAACCTATCCAGCTTGTGTTGTTAGTAGAGTTATAGTATCAGGAGCAGAGCCCCCATTGAGAGAAATATTTATACTGTGTACACAATACATACAACATTGTGGTGGATTCTTTGGGAACATGCCATGGGATCCCACATTAGAATAACACTTAAATGAAACAAAAGTCCTCAAAAATCAGCTAGTCTAAGAAGAGGGAAGTTCCTTCTACGATTAATAATACATCTAAATAGTAAGTCTGGTAACCATTAAAAGGAATTCTTGAATATTTCATAGGACCTAATTAAAATTAATAGGAAAAACAGTATGACAAAATTTAATAAGTACATTTTTCTCTTCCTTTATAGGAATAAATGCCCAGTTCTTGAAATAGACTATTTTAATGCCCATATTCATTATGCTCACATTTGTTTTCTTTACTAGCCTTCTTTGTCAAACAATATAGTAAATTTTCAGTCAATAAACAATTCATGTAATATTTTAACCACAATGTGCTAGACTCTGTTAGGTGCTTTTATCTTCATCGACTCACGTTTCCCTTTTCCTGAAGCATTCACACAAATGCTAAATGTAGGTGTCATTTAATACAATGTAGGGAATAAAGAGAAATAAATCTCAGAATAGTGAATGAAGTAGCAAGTAGAAGAGTATAGTTAGATTTAAATCCCTTCCTCATTTCTCCAGCTTTAGAGTTTCTGCCCCTACTCTATTTTGTCTCCTTTAGTATCATCACTACCAATAATGAACTTTTATTAGTTTATCCAGAAGTTCCATTGTTCTTTCTAGAAAAATTGGTAGATTTATGTAGCCTCCATCATGTGTTTGACTTCAACACAAGTCACATTTTCTTCACATTGCAGAGAAGTGCCTAATTATAGCATCTTTGTAAAGTAATAATACATGGGACAGAAAATTGTAAGTGATCAATGAATAAATGTTGGCTGCTGCCATTTGGAATTGTTTTCAAGTGGATACAATTCTGTCTTTCTAACAAGACTTATCAAAAATCATTTATAGCAGCAAATTCTAGTGTCAAACACATAATAGATTCTTAGAACTGATGAGAGTCAACATGAACAGCATATGATACATTATCTTTAGACACACTGGACATTGTTTTGAGAGCTTGTTTGGAGGTTCTAGCAGGGGAGCGCAGCTACTTGTATACCCTTGACCGAAGAACAGTCCTCCTCTATCCGGGAAGGTCGTCCTCTTCGACCGAGTGCGCAGCTTCCGGAGGGATGCACATGGAGCGGTGAGGGAGGAAGGGACACCCGCCTAGCCAGCCAGATCAGCCGAATCAACCCTGGCGATCAATGGGGTGACAGATGTCACAGCCAGATCGCCCTCACATCCAATTGGACATTGTTTTGAATCCTCTTTTTTTTATTTTTTTGATGTTCTGTGATTTTGGTTTGGTTACGTAGTCTTAGTTTCATTTTTCTCTACTTTAAAATGAGAGTAGCAATCATTCTCTGCTAAATACATAGGAACTAACATTTTGCTCCTTCAGTAGAGATAAAAATAGTCCATGCACAGGATTCTTAAGCAGTGTGATTTATAATTTAAAATTTTCACAATTATTGTTTGTCATGGGAACATTGTTTCGGTGACTGGTAATGGTATTTTCAGAGTGGACAACTTTTGGTATGGCATCAGTGCTGTTTGGTGACAAAGGAGAAAGTAAGGATATTGGAAGCGGGAAAAGGAAAATGGTGGAAGTCATTTAAGTTGCTTAAAGGAAACACATTCAAGCATAAAAAAAAGAGCAAAGAAGCTATACAAGAGACTGTATTTTAAAGAACTTGCTTACTATTTGTAATCACTGTATCATTTCAAACTCCAATTCTGCAATTTACTACCTGTTCAGAATCTAAGATATTTAATATCCATTTTATTCTGTTACTGTGTGAAGATATTAGTATAGACTTCATCAGTTGCTGAGAGATTTACATGAGATAAAGTATGATTTTTGTCATGTAGAACTCAAGAAATAATGGTAAGACTAATCATCAGGCATAAATGTTCATCTGCTAACGATCACCTCTGGAAACATAAAAAGATAACATACTTATCACTGTTTTGTTTGTTTTTCTCACAGGTAGTTATTGCTATTTGTTTCCTCAGTTCGTTTCATGAATCCATATTTCCTTCTGCATTTAGTTTTCTTTATGTTGAAATATATCCTTTCAGAGCTTATTAAGAGTCGCTTTGTTACTGGTAAATATTCTAAGTCTTTTAGGACAAAAGTTGCCTTGATTTTACTCTTAATGCTGAATGGTTCTATGGCAGGGTATAGAATGCCAGGTTGACAATTGCCCCCATCACTTAGAAGATATTATTCTATTACTTTCTCATCTCTTGTTCCTATTAAAGATCTGCCTTCAGTCTTAGAATTGTTTATTTGTGCATAATCATTCTTTTCTTTTGCTTCATTCAAGACCTCACTTTGTTTTTGTTCTGCTGCCCACAATAGTGTGTCCAAGTAGAGATTTGTTTTATTTCTCTTGCTTAGGACTTGATGTGATTCTTTAAGAATTTGTATTTTGCCTATTTTGGAAAATTCTCAGCCATTATATCTATATCAGATACATACATTTCTACCTAAAAACCTGCCTCAAGATATAATGGCTTAAAACCACAAACATTGACTATTTCATGATTTTGTGCTTTATGATTCCTGCAAGGCTCAGCAAGGTGATGTTTCTGTTCCATGTGGCATAGAGAGATCACTCAGTGATATTCAGCTGGTGAATGGTCTTATTTGGAAGGTGCAAGCAGGCTGGTGCTTGGCAGAGATGATTTGAAGGCTAGCCTCTCCCTGTAATTTCAGAGTCCTTCCATATGGTCTCTTCAGCACTATACTTGTACTTATGTGGAAGCTTAAAGGCTCCCAGCCAGCAAACTGGGATCTAGTCAACTTAAAGGCCAAGTACAAAACTTGCTTCACTGTACTCTATTGTTCAAAAACAGTCACAGGCTAATTTATATTCAGTAGAATGAAAAATGGATTCTATCCCATAATGGGAAGAATGTCAAAGAATTTGTGGATACCCTTAACCCCTACCACAATTACTTTTAATAGTGCTTCTTTCCCTTATTTTGCTTTTCTTCTAATTCTTAATATCTATAAACCTCTTTCAGATATTATGTCTAGATCTATGCTGAATTCTGGACAAAGTCTTCCTAGTGATCTTACAGTTCCAGAATTCTTCAGCTATGTTGAATATGCTAATTAACTTATGTATCCAGTTTTCATATGATAGAGATAGACATATTCATTTCCTGAGGTTCTGTTTTGTTCTTTTAAAACTATGGCTTTAAAAAATAATACCACCTTCTTTTCTCATGAATTAAGGTATATTTTAAGATTAATTTGACCTGAAACCTCAAGCCACTAGTGTACCAAGACTAACCACTCACTATTGACTTCCACATCTCCCTCCCCACTGGGGAGACACACACACACACACACACACACACACACACACACACACACACACACCCCTACGTGCAGTGTGAGATCAACTCAAATACTTCACTTCTGGTCATTGGTAACCTCATTGTGCCTACCAATTTGGGGGGTTGCTCCTTTTTTTTGTAAGCTTAGTTACTTATTTTAAATATTTTTCAAGTAGTTTATCCAGCATTTTCACGGATTTGTAGTCAAATATGTTAATGATTTCTTAGTCTGCCATCATGCTTTAGTGAGAAATTCTCTCTTTGTTCTTTAATTAAAGAAAAAAATAGACTCCGAAATCAGACATTTTTGGTTTTTATCACAACATAGTGTACAAAAATATGAAGATCTATAAATTTAGGAAGAAAAAAGTCTTGGATTGGTATAGACAACTTGAAAAGTTAAATTCAAAATAGAACTTTTTGAACAAGTTCTACTTATTTAAATAATGGTGAGTTTGAAGCAAGTTTTTCCTAAGAGAGCTACTTTATTTGATAATGTATGAATGGATAATTTTATAGAAAAATGTTTTGCCAAGTTAGCTGCTCTCTGCATTAATATTATAGTCAGAATAATGGAGAACAATAAAATTAGTTCCCACTACCTTACATTTCATACTTAAATATGATGGAATAATGTTTCTTATTTATCTTTTTTTTCTTTATGCATAGTATTCTGACAATTACAACTTTTCTTCTGTACATGTGCAACCAAATAAATGATCATTTGCTAATAATTTAACACAACATACACCATTTAATGGATAACCATGTTCATTTACAAAGTTAAGCATTTTTATTCATCTAATAGTTCCTTCAAAGTTCCTCTAAAGTAGAAACTATGTCAACAATAGTTTGTTGGGATTGTGGGGATGCTGTGTGAAGGATTCAGTACTTTACCTGGCTTTAAGAAAACTGATATTAGTAATATTATGACAACAAATTTATCAATATTCTTTTCCTTTTGAAATGTGAGTCTCCCTAAATAATAGTGCCAATACAACTTCATTTTTGGAAGTGAAAGAAAAAGTAAACAAAAAAAGGTTCATAGTTCAGCCCCTGGCCCTTTAAAAGAAGATGGTTTACCAGTTTTGTGGTATTGAACACCAGAATTTAGTAAATAATCTTGCTGTAAGCTTTGCAGTCCTTTCTCTACAATTTACCGAAAACAATTTCTTTTGTTTGCTTCCTTTAATTCTTGTCTTCCTCTCAGCTGTCTTGTCTCTGTCCCAGTATTTCAGTCTCTGCATCAACTCCTTGATTTGTTCTAGAGGAGGTGCAGTTGGAAAAGCAAGGTAAAACTAGATCCCTTCTTAAAAATTATCATTCCATTCTTCTGCACAACATATCACTTTGGTAAGGCACTTAGATTCCACTAATTACCTCCACAGGAATGATTAATAATTTACATTTTTTCCATGCCTTTTTAAAAATTGTCTTCTCCGTCGCTTCCAGTTCTCAATTCAGATGCCACTTCCTTTAGGAAACTTTTCCTGATCCATGAGGTCAGAGCCAAATGCTCCTTCTACATGTTCTATTGGTACCCGTTCTTCATTCTGTAATGACGTATATCATTTGTTCTTTTTGAATAAGAGTGAAGAAGGTATTTTACAAACATTTCCATGTTCCATACTGGTGAAGACTGTATAAAATATATAAGTCGATCTAATTTCTAGCGTGTAGTAGGCAATCAGAAATTATTTTTAAATGAATGAAATGTATCAGTTCATTAATCAAGCAATTGACCAAAGATTGTCACACTTAGTAGACAATTAGAAGAAGAAATTCTGTTAAATATAAATGAGATTTTAATTAATGAGTGAAAGCGTGGGCGCCTGGGTGGTTCAGTTGGTTAAGCGTCCGACTTCAGCTCTGGTCATGATCTCACAGTTTGTGAGTTCAAGCCCCGTGTCGGGCTCTGCACTGACAGCTTGGAGCCTGCTTCGGATTCTGTGTCTCCCTCTCTCTTTGCCCCTCTCATGCTCATGCTCTGTCTCTCTCTATCTCTCAATAATAAATAAACATTTAAAAAATTTCAAAAAAAAAGAAAGCATATAACTCGTTATTCAGTGATTTCTCAATAAATAATGAGTCTTATTTTTAATCTCAATATATATGCTTTTAATGCATAGTATGTATGTATATGCCTGTGTGTGTATTAATGACAAGGGGAGTGAGTTCCAGGGGAGAGAGCTCATACAGGAATAACATTCATCTTCTTCTTTGCTTATGATCTCATATTTAGGGCATTTTGTATTATCATTTTGCAATCCCATAAATAGAATAACATGGCCTTTAAAAAGAAAAGATAAAGTAATCAAGTTTTACAACCTTTCATAAAACTGTCCCTCCCTTTCTTTCTCTCTCTATTACGTATATATGCACATGTACACACATATGTGCATATATCTCACTATTTTAAAATAGTCCGTCAAGAAAATTGTTTGAAAGTGAAAGCAGTCATTGGTGTGTTTTATCGAGGCAAACCAAAGAAACACTAATTACTAATATTTTTGTTTCTGGACAAAGCAGTTTAAGAACAAAATAGAGGGGTGCCTGGGTGGCTCAGCCAGTTAAACATCCAACTTTGGCTCAGGTCATGACCTCATGGTTTGTGGGTTCGAGCCCCACATGGGGCTCTGTGCTGACAGCTCGGAGCCTGGGGCCTGCTTCAGATCCTGTCTCCCCTTTTCTCTGCCCCTCCCCTGCTTGAGTGTTCTCTCTCTCAAAAATAAATAAACATTTAAAAAAAGACCAAAATATATTTTAAAACGTACCTAATTTTATCTGTATGAGAATTCACTGGGACAGGCAAATAAAGTGTTACTTTCATCATTATGTACCTGAAAAAGTTGAAGTTAAGTAAATATTTTCTTTACAACAAAACCAATGAGTCATACGTGTGGGACTTGAATCCATGTCTTCTAGTGAAATCAATAACCACAATTACTGAGCCACTTCTGTTTTCCAAGCTTTATGCTATGTGCTTTAAATATTTATATAATTTTTAACTTTTTATGTAGGAATAATTACATATTCACATGAACTTGCAAATGGTACAGACAAGGCCCCATGTACTCTTCATCCAGTTTCCCTCCATGGTAACATTTGACATTACTCTAGTACAATATCAGAATCAGGAATTTGATATTGGTACCTACCACAGAGTTTGTTCTGCTTTTATGGATTATGAATGTACTCATCTGTGTACAGAGGGGTGTGTGTGTTTCTGTGCAATTTTAACACGTGTCGATTTATGCAACTACCATCACAATCAAGATAACTGTCCTATTACCACAAAGATTTCCCCCTGGTCCCCCTTTATCTCTACACGCATTCCCTTCATCTCCTACTAATCAGTCTCTACTTCTATAATTTTATAATTTCAAGAGTATTCTGTAGAATCATTATGACCTTTTGATACTGGCAGTCTTTAGGCAGCATAATTCCCTTGAGATCCGTCCATGTTTTGTATTTATAGTTTGCTAATTTATATTGCTGGGTAGAATTCCTCGGTATGGACATACCACAAGTCACTTAACCATTCACCCATTCAAGGATATATGAGTTTTTCTAGTGTTTGGCTCTTGTAGAAGAGCTCCTGTGAACAGCCAATGTACATGTTTTTATGTTGGCATAAAACTTTTATTTCTTTTTTTTTTAATTTTTTTTCAACGTTTATTTATTTTTGGGACAGAGAGAGACAGAGCACGAACGGGGGAGGGGCAGAGAGAGAGGGAGACACAGAATCGGAAACAGGCTCCAGGCTCTGAGCCATCAGCCCAGAGCCCGACGCGGGCTCGAACTCACGGACCGCGAGATCGTGACCTGGCTGAAGTCGGACGCTTAACCGACTGCGCCACCCAGGCGCCCCAAAACTTTTATTTCTTTTGATAAATGCCCAGGAATGCAATTTCTAGACCATTAAGTATGTTTATTTTTTTTTAAATGTCAACCTATTTTCAAAAGTGCTATACCATTTTACATTTCCATCCACACTGCTTGAGAGACCTAGTTTCCCTGTATCCTTTCCAGCATTTGGTATTGTCACCATTAGCTTTTCTAATAGGTGTGTAGTGCTGTCCCATTAGGGTTGTAATTTTTATTTCCCTAATGGCTCATGATACTGAACATATTTTTGTATACTTACTTTTCATGAGTGTATACTCTTTGTAGAAATGTTCATTTATAAATATTTATATATAATAGAATAATTAAATATACATGTAATTATGTACACAGAATATTGAGCATTCCATATCTTCTTTTCATGGAGGAAGTAAGAAAATTAGAGATGCCAAGTCATATGCTTAAAGGCACACCGCTAAGAATCAGCAAAGCCAAGTTAAAAATCCAACCTTATGCTATTTCATATATATCACACTTTGCTGATTTTTCCACTTGATTATTTTGTTGAGCTGCCTACATTCTAGAAATGGCAGGCCAAAATCTTGAAGAAAGAAAACTTGTTGCATCTTTCTTATGTACTTATAAATACCACTTTTCAAATACTCCACAAGTTAAAAAAATCAGAGATGAGAGAATACATGGAATATGCATTATATGAGCATTTTAAACATGCCCTCTATCAATAAGCCAAAATGAAATTTACTCTGAGGTTTAGTTTGCAACTGATGATATGAACCTAGAGTGGAAATATCTTTTTAAGAAAATGAAGAACATAGGTATTTTATTATTTAATTGATTAAAGATAATCCCATTTAAAACACAGTAAGAAATGTGGAGTGGGACAAGAAGGTTGAGAGAGTTTGAAGCAGAAGAAAGAACACTAAGAGGCATGTTTGCAAATTGCTTCATTAATCACCTTGCATATCCTGACCACAGTGGAGGATTAGAGTGTGCTAGGTGTACATGTTGTTAATTACAGACTGGCAGACGTTCTCCAGCTGAAATTAATTAATTATCTTTCTCTGGGTGGGAGAGGCCCGGTGTGGTGTTTGAGATGTAGGGTCATGATTCCCTGTATCAGTTTTGTATTTGATTGTATTAGTCCTGACAAGCTTTTCACTAAGGACATTACATAGTTCAGTCAATAGTGATATTATCCTTCAGCTATTTCAACACCAAATTACTACAGATTAATCTTTGATATCCTTGGTGCTCTGTTTTCTGAGATTCTGGTTCTTGCTCATTAAATATACATATTTGTCATTTTATGTGAATTTCTACTTAGAATTATTGTCTGGTGATTGGCATATCTTATTTGAAGATGATTAAACCCTTTCCCATCATAAGTAATTTGGGGTAAAAAGGGGAGGTTATTTTAAATCTGAAAGATTACAAATTCTATCACGGTTAAGCTCAATAAAACAACAGATGAACATATTAGCAAATGTTGTCAGCTCATGTCTGGAATAACTCATCCACCCATCCATCCGTATGGTTGGGCACTTATTAACCAAAGAAATAGTTAAGCAGAACTCTAGAGTGGTATCCTACAAAGAGAAGAGCATGAAATGGCTGCCCAAAAAAGCCACAGGGTGCTACCACAAACAGCATGCCTGATATTGCAATACTGGAGGAAACATAAATGTCAATATCTTCTGTTCAGTGGGGGGGCCCTTTTTAGGTCACATACAACTTGGAAGTCATCCCTGTTTCAGTCAGAATGTACAGCAGCCACTTCAACATCAGAGGGTTCTCAGAACAGTGTGAACTCAAGCACAGGTTGAAGGTAAATTGCAGCAGGCATTTTTTTAAACCAGACAATGGGAAGTCAGCTCAGCATAGCTATTTGTGGTAACCTGTTTGCAACAGGATAAGTGAATGCAACTGAAAATTTTTGGTTTAAATTTATAAACATTGAATGACTATAGTTGGAGAGATTGAAATATCCCTATGATAAGTATGCCAATCTGTATGTTGCAGATAAAGCAAATGACTTGAGACACGAAATAAAATATGAAGCAGAAAGGAATCAGAGGACAGTCTTAGAAATCATTGGTTAAAGAATTCATGTTGATGGAGCCCCCTGACTCAGCTTCAATTTGCTAAAGTTTTCTTTAGTGAAGAGATCTTAAAAATTAACACCAGAATAGTACTATAGGACATATCTAATCTCTTTCTACTTTTCTCTCTTTATTTATCTACATTTATAGCTGAGAAATCATGCCAAGTGACCACACAGTTAGGCCCATCCCAGGACAAGATCTGCCTGGATTGGGATTCTATGATGCAAGCTCTGCTCCCCAAAGTCAACTCGGTAAGGGCTTGATCAGACAATTGAGAGTTCATCAGCATTAGGGAGGCATATTCCAACTAACTGAATTCAAGGAACACTGAAGTTTAAGAACCTAAATTCTTGGTAATTTTGCTTAATGAATATTCCTTTCCTATAATAAAAAATAATACACATTATACATGGTAAATATTTCACATTATTAGAGCACCTAGGATAAATAATAAGATAGCTGTTGCTATGTGTGAAATTATGACTAGCATAGCCTTGGACAAAGAAATCCACAGCAAATTGAATAATTTTAAGTTGGCAGAATATCAGACAGTATTTACTAACAATTTCAGCATAGCTGAGAAAAATAACATTCATGTAACTTGAGGAACTTTCCAACTCTGGGCACAGCCAGATTTAAAGCTGGGTTGATAATGTGCTTCTCCCTCAGTCAAGTCATACTGTCACAGACCATGGAGGTATAAAACTGAACTTGGATTTTCCCCTCACCCACAGTTCTGGAAAATAACGTCGAAAGAAAGTCACCATGTAGAGTGATAACTTGTAGGCTAGACTGTGGGCTAGAATGTTCCTGGAAGCTGGTACGCTTTGAGGTTTCATCCTTAATCTGAAGAAAAAAAATGCTATGGACGCACCCTACCTAACTTTGAACAGTTATTACATTTCATTCACTAGTAATCAGAAAATTGTTAGGAGAATACCTCAAGAGAATGAGCATTCAAGGCAAAAGATAAATCAAGTGCAAAGCTAGTGAGATATGAGAAAATATGAAATATCAAGAAATTGTAAATAAATTGATGTGAAAGGATGATAAACAGTATTTCATACAAGTGGAAAATGGAGGAAATTGGGGCTAGCTATGCTTGTATCAGACAAAATAGACTTTAAACCAAAACCAGTAATAAGAAACAATAAAGTAATTATATAATCATAAAGGAATCTGTTCATGAAGATAATAACAATCATAAATATATACACACCCCACATCAGAGAGTCTAAACATATTGAGCAAATAGTAAAGATCTGAAGGAAGAAAAGACAACAACACAGTACCTCACCTTCAGCAATGGACAGACCATCTAGACAGAAAATCAATAATGAAATGTCAGACTCAAGCCACAGTTTAGACCAAATGGACCTGCCAATAATATGGAGAACACTAAATCCAACCATAACGGAATATACATTCTTATCAAGTGCACACTGGGGAACCCTTGTACACTGTTGGTGGGAATGTAAATTGGTACAGGCCCTGTGGAAAACAGTGTGGACATTCCTCAAAAATTACAAATAGAAATATTCAGCAGTCCCCCTTTTGTATAAATATGTCCAAAATAATTGAAGGCAGTGCCTCAAAGAGATATTTGCATACCCATGTTCATAACATACTATTCACAAAAACCAATAAGTGAGAACAGTCCAAATATCCATTTTATGAATGAGTAGATAAACAGAGTGTGGTATGTCTATACGATGTAGTATTATTCAGCCTTAAAAAAACGGGGGGGGACATTTTGTCACATGACATAAAATGGATAAACTTAAAGCACATTATGGTGAGTGAAATAAGCCAGTCACAAAAACACAAACACATGAGGCACTTACAGGAGTTCAAATCACAGAAACAGAAAGTAGAATGGGGGTTACCAAGGGCTATGAATGGTGGTTACCTCTCTATGAAGAGCGAGGAAATGGGGAGTAGTTATCTCATAAATAAGGAGTTGCAGTTTTGCGAAATGAAAAAAAAATTGGACCAATTTTGCACAATAATGTGAATGCTCTTAATGCAATAGAACTAGGCACTTGAAATGGTTAAGATGGTAAATTTTATTTATGTATTTTTTACTGCAACGGAAGATAAACATCAAGGGAGAGACCTAAGACCAAAATGCAATGAAAAGGTCAGTTGGTTCCAAATATGATATGGGTATAGGCGCGTGTGCACACATGTGTATGTGTGTGTTCGTGGGCGCACGCTCGCAGTGAAATGAAAGTGAGAAAATACACTGTGTTTAAACAGATGTTTGGGAAAGCAACGTTTCAGTACCTGATCTTTTGGTTTCATTTCTGTGGGTTTCCCTGTGTCCTCTCTCAGGTAAACTTTGAGTCATCATTAAATGTGACTCTCTAAATGTATATGACCATATTAAAATATTATTAAAGGCCTGACCCAATCCCACAGAAAAATGGGGCTATATAATTTGGCTATATATCTCAGGGAAAGTAGATGGTCTTTTTTTCTCTGCAGTCTGAATACTAAGCAGGGTCAGGAATCCCTTGAGAAATTCTTTACCAACTAATAGAGAGCTTTAGTGGAAAAATCATCAGAAATATTCAAAACTATTCCCCCTTGATTTCATTTCACCACATCAGTATTTCCCCAGAGCTATATGTCAAAGTGTCCCATAAATTATAGGGATCAGCTTCAAATGTTAACTATTGAAAGTGATATTCTGTTAAAATTAGTGTTCTATCGCTTCAAGGGGATTTGGCTTAAATACTTTAATCAGAGAGAGAGAGGGAAAAAAAGAGAGATGTGGCTTGGTGTTTCAGGATCATGAGCTTCTGTCATGAGTCAGACAACCAAGTTCAGGTTTTAGCTTGGTCATTTACTATATATGCTCTTTAAACTTTTTAGGTTTCTATTTTGTTTAACCTGTGAATTGCAGGTAATAATTCATACCTACCTTCTTATATATTTTTATTATCATTATATATGATATTTATACATAGTAATTATATATATGGTGTCTTAAAATTTATTATTTATCTTCCTGATTTTTTTTTAACGATAAAGATAGAAAATGATGATGGAGTCCTAACACTGATGATAAATCGAAGCTGCTCTGTCCAGATTATGCAATAATTCATAAGTAAATTGCTATATCCTTTCACATACTATATGCACGATCAGCAAACCCTTGAGAATTACTGCATCAGAAAGGACTACCCTCGTATCCCTGTAACCCTATAACTCTTTATGAGATTGCAGCAATATGTCCAGGCTGTGATTCTGAACTTGGTGTTGATGGTGCTAAAACCTGTTAGTAAAATCTTTCCCTAGTTCTCTTTACATGTAGTCAAGCCACAGCATTTATTGGCCAATAAAGCCAGCAGGACAATATCATACTCAGGTTTATAGCATAGTAAGAGTCTTCCATATTTGCATAATGCTTTAACCATTTATAAAGCTTTTACATATACGGTACGTTGTTTGAGCTTCACAACCACTCTGTAATCATCTTCACTTTATGGCTGAGGAAATGAAGTTCACCAGGAAGTGAAAGAGCTTTCCCAAAATGAGGTAGCAGTGAAATGTTTGATTTGGGGTTTCATCTCTTTAAGTCCATTGCTTTTTCCATCATATCATTTCTCCTATAGAGAAGAATATCACCAGGACCACGTTGATGGGAAATTTAGAGAAGCACTGATTTTCGTGAAGAAAATAACATGGAAAAACTAAAATAAAATTTTGAGACCCTAGTTTTCTGAACTTAAAATGTTATCACTTCTCCTCATCCTACAAATCAATGGAATACAATGCTTTCTTCCTAGTCTAGAATGATTCCCTTTAATCATATGGAAATGTAGTCTCAGGTATTTACTTCCTGATCTGCTTACTCTGTAACTTTGTATAGTTTGTCCCCAGTTAGCCACTGGTACCATACACTGACCATGAGATTTTGTGACAGTAGCTGCCCCAGTCATCACACTTTTCTGTATTTACCTCCCTTAAAGTGTGAATTAGGGGTTCCTACATTGTGTCAGATCTGAGCCTCGACTGTTAAGAAGGCTTTAATGTTGCCTTTTTGCCCCTACCATCACTTTGAAAGGAATATACCCAGGCAAGCCCACTAGTCATAGACCGTGGATAAAAAGTACGGCAGAGCCTAAGTCACCTGACCTTCAGCTGAAACCTAGATATGTGAGAGAAGATATCAGTAAAAGTGGTGGATTAAGGACCTCCCAAAAGCCTCTGCTTTCTTACATGAAAGCAAAGGGGACACTAGAAGCAACGGTCAGAAGGAACGTTTCCACAATTCTGGAAATGAACCAAAGGCTTGCAGCACTTGGGGGAGCATTGATTTGAGAAAAATGGCTGAACTTAATAAGAGTAGCAAGTTTGGTTGCAGTTTACCTTGCCTCATGCCCATTATCCCCAACCCAGCCCCACAGTCACCTTGAAAACTAAGCCACAACCATAAGAAAACCAGCACTCTGGCAACCACTAGAGGGGGTAGAATTGGGTTGGAACACCTTCAAGGTCCTATTTCCAGAGAGTTGCGTTTATGTGACCTTAGTGGTGGTTCCTCGGGTGAACCCATGTACAGTGCTCTCTTTATTTCACCTGGTTCAGTGTTTTCTTACTGCAAATAGACTTTTCTCCAGGGGCATTTGCTGAAAAAAAAATTAGAGCCAATCGTTGAACATTATGGCTTCCTGAGGTAGTATATGTCAGTTGAAGAAAACAGCATGCTGATCAAAAATTTAAAAGCAAAACCTGTGGAATGAGATGTCCATAGGAAGCTTTGAAAAACTCTGACATATTTCTGGGAATTGAAATGGCCACTTACATGTATAGGACTGTGTGAATGTCTAAGAAAGACCTGTGATGGTCATAAACTCTCACCTATGGTTAATCATATGTCTTTGGATAAGCAGAAAATGAATATTAAGGTACATTGTAAACTGGCTGGCTGAATGTTGAAGGCATGTCCACAACATGTACGCCATTCCCCCTGAAAAGATTTAGAGATTTATGGTTCTAAAAATTTAAGGAAATCTCACCCCGTTCATCAGCTGGCTAGAACCTGACAGAGGGTTCAATAGCCACAGCCACATACAAATAAAAAAAAAATCAGACTTTACAAAATTGGTTCAGAAAACTCACCACATAAACAATAACAAGAAACACTGGGGGCAAGGCAGGATCTGATTTCCACAATTCTTACATTATGTTACTTAAAATATCGAATTTGCAACAAAACAATTATGAGACATGTAAAGAAACAAAGCTGTATGACATTATGTATCTTAATGTATACACGTTAAAAGAAGTGGTCAATAGAAACTGTCGCTGAGAAACCCCAGATGTTGGGCTTATTAGAGAAAGACAAAAGGAATACCTAAGAACTTAAAGTTTTAAATTTTTTAAATGTTTGAGAGAGAAAGCACAGGTGCGTGCACATATATGAGTGGTGGAGGGGCAGAGAGAGGAGAATCTGAGAGGATTCTGAGAGAGGATCTGAAGCAGCCTCCGCACAGACAGCCCAGAGACTGATGTGGGGCTCTGGCTCATGGAAATGTGAGATCATGACCTGAGCTGAAGTCAGACGCTCAACTGACTGAGCCACCCAGGTGCCCCAAGAACTAAAAGAAGGTTTTAGAACAATAACTCATCAGATAGATGGTATCAATAAAGAGCAGTTCTTTCCTTTTTTTAAGGAACCAAATAGGAAGTATAGAGTTGAGTAGTACAGCTATAATGAAAAATTCACTGGAAAGGCTTACTACATTTGAGTAAGCAAAAGGGAATCTGCAAAGTTGACAGACAGTTGAGTTGTGTGAGAGAGCTCAGTCGAGAACAGCAATGCACTCAGTTGAGTCTCACTTTGGTCAGAAAATGCCCAGCCAGTCTCCAGAAGTGTGTGCCAAGTAAATATATACACTCACATGCTTCTGAGATTGGATGGTTATTATGCGGTGTCATTGTAACCACAGTTAAGTGTTATATACAGTGAGCATCTGGAGGGTTACTGCCATATCTCCCTGCTCACTGCTGTATATCCAATGCCTGGCACATAGTAGTTACTCTAAATATTTGTTTAAAATAATTAGTTTTTAATCGAAAAGTATTCTTTAATTTTACCTTCAGTCTCCTCATTCATGGAATAAGCATATTGAATTTCTTTGTAATTCTCAAAACAAATTGTCAGATTATTTATACGTTTCTGTAAAAATGACATCTCCAGTTATTTGTATGAAATGAAAAAAGTTGCACATAAGTGATGGAAAGATGTATTGAATACCCCTAAGGACAGATATTGATAGTGACTTGGGAACTATATTGACAAGTGGTTTCCCTATGCTTGGGGGGAAAAAGGGGGAGATGACATATAAAAGGGCTCTATCCTGTTAGTCTTCTCAAAGCATGATAATTGCTAAACACACAGACTGTCTTCTCTCTTAACTTTCCTCCACATAACCAATATACACTATTTAGAGGAAACAAGACTTTGTCTCTATGGTTATATTTTAACACTAACTTTCAAGTCCACCCCCATGTCACACTTTTTCAAAAAGGTTATAGCTTTTGATGAAAAATCAAACTGCATTATTAACTATGAAAGTTTTTTTACTGGTTTGACTGTAACTCTTTACTGTTCTGGAATTTAATGTGAAAACTTTGGCGGGTGGGACAATCCAAACCCCTTTCAAAATTAATGTATGAGAACACAATTCCTTGACATATTTTCTGATGTGTAGCATTTTGAAATCCCATTCAATATTCAAAACTTATTTTATCTGTTGTGTGAGTCCCAGACATCACTGATAGACTTGTTTCATAAAAGCCATTTTTCATAATGTAAACTGAAGATGTGATATAATGTCAAATCTGTCTCTGATGTGGCTGTTTCCTCTTGATTTCAATTTCTTTTTCTTAACTGCCTTGTGTCTCTGTTTCTCCTGTGGTTGAGGTGAGACTTGCCTACCTTAAAGCATGGCAGTCTTGACCATCTCATTCTCTCCCACGATCCCTGTCCCTCTTGGCCATTTCTTATCTTCCCAAATGGAAATAACCCAAAACTCTTTTCAAGTGAATACTTAACTCCTAGTGATTTTTGAGGTTTAAGATAACTTATGCGTGCTTGGCATGCTGCTTGACATGGTAGAAAAATGCTTGTATTGAACACTTATTATTACTTTATTATTGTTGTAATTATTTACTGGGACTGAAAGAACTCAGAGCACATTTTCTCTAGCCATTGCACTTCTTTCCTGGCTTCCTACACTTTACACTGTCACATTCCCCAGATGTGTCCATAGCATGTTCTCCCCTACATCTCAAAAATTCCATGCAGTCTGCCTTTGTCTGAAGATAAAATGTGCTATGTTCATTTCAATTTCCTATTCAGATGTTATTTTCCCACACTTTTATTTTCAATAATATTCACCGGCTCAGTGTTCTGGGGATACTTAGCTGATGACCATCAGGAAACAAGCCTGATGACCATTCTGCCTTCCTTCTTAATAAGATTCTTAGTTAATTTGTTGAGGATACAGTTCCTCCTCTTCAATTCCCTCACCTAGGGAATCATTGAATTCCGTTGATCATTAAACAGAAGTTCCCATTTATTAATTACTCCACCACTGGAATGGCTTCACTGTCTGGGACTGGATTTGTACAACACCTGACTACTTGATCATTCTAACCTCAGTCTTTCTGTATTAGTCATTCTGTTCTTTCACTGTGACAGATCTTTAAATTTTGTATTCATGTAGTTCAAGGATCTAGAAGAATGGTCATGACAATTAGCTGTAGAGCGACCAAGCGTCACAGGCTTCCTGGAACTGAAGGAGTTGCGAGATACGGGACTTCCAGTGCCAAAAGCAGGCGAGTCCTAGGCAGATTGGGAGAACTGGTCACTGTACCTCTGCCTCTCCAGACATACGGTCAGACCTCTCTCTGCTGCCAAATGGAATCTAATTTTCGTAGCATTGCAAAGACTGAGCTCTTCATTTGGAATTCTCATTCCAGATTTGTCCCATTATGCCTACTAATAGCAGAGGAAACTGAGACTAAAAAAGAGTATCCTGTGGCTAAATAGATTACAGTTTAGAGTCAATTTTGCAGCTTAAATCTGATTCCTATTGGTGTGTTCTTAGTACTCTACCATACTTCTGGAAATAGGTTCCCTTCCTTTAGGGATGTTCCAGTCTAGAACAGGAGGAACTTATTTTTAAATGTGTGACTTAAATATATACAGGGCACAGTTTGAGTGCAAGATGAAAGAGACTCCAATTTTGCTGCTGAGGAAATAAATCGGGAAAAGTTTTGATGATGATGAGACATTGAATCAAATCTTGAAAATTAGCAGGTAGGACATAACTGGGGCACAAACAAGAATAAGTAGAAAGACATAGACAGCAATTTTAGCCCAAGGAAAAATCCAAATGGAAGCACGAAAGTTGGAGACTGAGAGTAGGTTTCTATTTCATTTTATAATTTCATTTTGAATATCTGAAGCTGATTTTCTACATGTTTAGTCCAAGCTAGAGAACTTTGATCACTTAGTGCCTATTTACCTGTTATTTTGGAAGATTTGTGTATAGTGATGGCTACGATGGAGTGGAGACAAGTAGAAGGAACTGGACAGATCAAATGGGAGGCTGTGTCAGTAATGTAACAAAGAGGCATCAGTCACACTGTGGCAGCCTATTTTTAAGTCAGAATTAACAGGACTCGAGAGTAGATTTTTGGACCTCAATTTTTTTCCCTTCCATACACAATCCTTAACCAAACATTTATTAAACAACTGTTCTGGTATAAGAGTGTGCTGGGGGCAGCAAGCCAAACTTGAATGTGAAACATTTTCTTTCTTCAAGAAGCACATAGCCCAGGAGAAATAAAAATACACAATATTTATCATATTCTTAGAAGTTTCTATGTTATGCCAAATATTAATGATGCTCAGTCAATCTTGGAAGATGCAGAAAAGGCTCTCTGGAATAAGTGAGGCCCGAAATGATTTTTAATCAACAGCAGGAGTTAAGATGCAAAAAGAGGAAGAATAACACACTGCAAATGTCAGGGACAGAACTTCCATGCAGAGTGAGCGGCCAGAGGATTCTGAAACTCCAGATTTTTAGGTTTTTAGAACAAAAATTAGGTGGTAGGAGGTAAAACTAGGGAGACAGGGATAGGTAAGCAGAGATTGGGAAACAATGTACATACCATGTTAAAGAAAAGCCTGTCGTCTTTTGAAAATCACAAAGCACTGAATGATATAAGAGGGAAAAAAAAGAAGAACGACGTGGTCAGAGTTGTTTTTTAGAGACTACATATTGGAAGTCTCCATATTAGAAGTCTTACAGGCAATGTTGATGTAAGTAGGTCAAAGCGAGAGGCAAGTAGGCTAGCCAGCAGGCAATTTTGTACACTAAGAGAAGAGAAAAATAAGTTAATGGAAGCCATAGTAACGTTCTTTTTCTTTTTTTACGTTTCATTCGTAATTCTACATGCAAATGCCATGTTTGATGGCTCGACCTCATAAGTGGTATTTTATTTACAGTCTTCTTTCATTTTACCTGAGTGACCTAAATGTCCTGAGGGATAGGTCTGCCTAAAGGAAGGGTTGGTGATCCTCCATTTTAGGAAAGACACTTGGTAATTGCACAAACCAACAAATAGCGTTCAGTTTAAAATCTGGCTACCTACTATGCAACATAAAATGCAAATAAGCCCCCAAAAGATGGTTCGCAATGCTTCTGAATACTTTCCTCTCCTTTGGAATTGATTCGCCTTTCCCAAAATACTTCACAGATGGCAGGTCTCAATGTCCTAGAGAGTACTGTCAGCTGGTTGGAGGACTAGGAAGTTCCATCTCTTGTTGTCCCTCAGAAGCACTATTTAACAACGATACAAGGAGGAAGCTACCTTACAAGAAACTGAGATTCCAGTTAAGAAACTGCAGTATCCCGGATGAGCACAAAAACAAGATCAGTTGTGGTGAAACGTGTAAAATAGCCAGTTAACTTCACCTGTGTCAGGCCCTGCCCTGAGTCAGCAAAACTCAGCCCTAAGAGAGGTCTTAGCTACTTCCAGGTCTTAACTTCTCCCGTGAAGAGAGAGAATGGAGTGAAGGTCCAACATTCTGGGCATTTCAGTGCACTCCCAGAGGGAAGGCTTCTGTCACATCACACACGCAGAACTGAAAGAAGTAGCATAGTCTGGGTACCGGGATCAGCTCAGGGAAGGGCATCCTCCTGCGGCCAACACTGCTCTGTAAGTATCAGAGAAGATACAGAACTGAGGCTTCTTCTCTGGGGGGAAGGCGGAGTATATAGTTCCCACTGTCCCCAGATTTTCAGGGTGCTGCTCGAGGAGCCAGTTTCTGCCCTAACTGAAACGAAGTTCTGAGGAAACTGACACAGTCAGACACCAAATGGATCAGGAGATTAAGAGTTCTATACAACAACAAGACTAGACTCCTGGGACAGTCAGTAACAAAGTTGTAATCAAAAGGTAGCCTAATTGGTAAAGGTCTTTCTCAGTTAAAACCAGTCTGTAAAGACTGGGAGAGGCGACTCTTTTTTCAGAGGTACAGACATCAGTGCAAAGCTACAAAGAATATGGAGAATCAGGGAAACATGACACAAGCAAAAGAATGAAAAAAATCTCCAGTACCAACCCTGAAGAAATGGAAAATTAAGAAATGTTTGACAGTAAATTTTTAAAAATATCTTGAAGAAGCTGAGTTAAAAGAGAATGCAGATAGAAAACTAAATAAAATCAGGAAAACAATGCATGAACAAATGGGAAGTTAAAAAGATATAAAAAAACAAATCATAGAACTAAATATAATAATTGAACTAGAAAAAAAAAACCCCAAGCAGAAGAATGAATTAGCAAACTCAAAAAGAAGCCATTTGAAATTATCCAGTTAAAGGATCAAAAAAAATTGAAAAATAATGAAGAAAGTTTAAGGGAATGATAAGACAACGTTGATCGAAACAATATGTGTATTATGGGAGTCTCAGAAAAAAATTAAAAGTTAGAAGTAAATTTTTTTCTTTTTAAGATGACGTGATGTTACATGTAGAAAATCCAAAAGACTCCACCAAAAAGCTGATAGAACTAATAATCAAATTCAGTAAAGTTGCAAGATGCAAAATCAATATACAAAAATCATGTGTTTCCATACGCCAACAATAAACTATCCAGAAAGTAAATAAAGGAAACAATCCTATTGTAATAGCATCAAAAAGAATAAAATACTAGGGTGCCTAGGTGGCTCAGTTGGTTAAGCATCCGACTTCAGCTCAGGTCGTGATCTCATGGTCCATGAGTTCAAGCCCCGTGCCAGGTTCTGTGCTGACAGCCCTGAGCCTGCAGCCTGTTTTGGATTCTGTGTCTCCCTCTCTCTCTGCCCCTCCCCCACTTGTGCTCTGTCTCTCAAAAATAAATGTTAATTTTTTTTAAAAAAAAGAATAAAATACTTAGGAATAAGTTTAACCAAAGGGGTGAAAGACTTCTACGCTGAAAACTACAACTAACTGATGAAAGAAATTTAGAAAACATAAATAATTGGAAAGAGATTCTGTGTTCATGGATTGGAAGATACAATATTGTTAAAATGTCCATACTACCAAGAGAAATCTACAGATTCAATGCAATACCTATCATAATCCCAATGACATTTTTTACCAAAATAGAAAAAAAATCCTGAAGTTCGTAGGGAAATACAAAAGCATCTGAATACCCAAAGTAATCTTCAGAAGGAATAACAAAGCTGGAGGCATCACACTTCCTGATCTCAAATTATATTATAAAGATATTGCAATTAAAACAGCGTGGTTTTGGCATAAAAACAGTCATATGGACCAAGAGAACCAAATAGAAATCCCAGAAATAAACCCATGCATAAACCGTCAATTCATTTTCCACAGAGATGCCAACTTAGACTATATTCAAAAATCACTAAAAATTAAAGACTGAAAAGCCTTGTAACTATAAAAACTCTTTGAAGAAACCATAGGGAAAAAGCTTCAAGAAATTGAACTTGGCAGAGATCTCTTGGATCTGGCCAAAAGCTCAAACAACAAAGAAAAATTAAATATGTGGGATTACATCAAACTAAAAAGCTTCTGCACAGTAGAGAAAACCATCAACTGAGTTAAAGGGAGAAAACATTTGCAAACCATCTACCTGATAAGGGATTAATATCCAAAATACAAAAAGAATTCCTATAAGTCAATAGTAAAAACTAACTTGATTAAAAATGGGCAAAGGACTTAAATAGACATTTCTCCAAAGACCTACAATAGCCAACAGGTATATGAAAAGATAATCGACATCAGTAATCATCAAGGAAATGCAAATTGTGCCATCCAGAGATGTTACCTCACCCCTGTTACATTGACTATTCTCAGAAAAACAAAAAATAAAAAGTGTTATTGAGTAAGTGGAGAAACTGGGATCCTTGTACGCTATTGGTGAGAATGTAGTTTGGTATATTCATTATGGAAAAAAATGTGGAGGTTCCTCAAAAAAATTAAAAATAGAATTAGCATGTGATCCATCTTGATTCTGGGTATATACCCCAAACAACTGAAATCAGCCTCTGAGAGAGATACTTGCACTTGGATGTTCATTACAATAATACAATAGCCAAGATATGAAAGGAAGATAAAGGTTAACAGATGGATGGATAAAGAAAATGTGGTATATACATACAATGGAATTTTATTCAGCCTTTAAAAATAAGGAAATTATGGAGTTCCTGAGTGGCTTAGTCGGTTAAGCATCCCATGCTTAATTTCAGCTCAGGTGTTGATCTCAGGGTGGTGAGTTCAATAGCCCAGGTTGGGCTATGCCCTGGACTTGAAGCCTACTTTAGAAGAAAAATAAGGAAATTTTGTCATTGGCAGCAACATGGCTGAACCTGGATGACATGATGCTAAGTGAAATAAGCCAATCAGAGAAGGATAAATATTGTAGGAATTCCATTTGTATTGTCAAACTCATAGAACCTGAGAATAGAACCGTGGCTACTACAGGTTGGGAGGAGGGGAAAGTGAAGAGTTGTTCAATGAGTATAAAATTTCAGTTAAGCAAGATAACTAAATGCAAAATAAATAAGATTTGCTTTACAATACAATGACCACTATATTGCACGCTTGAAAATATATTAAGACCGATGATCTTATATTAAGTGTTCTTACAACAAACACTCAAAAAGGGACACAGTGAAACTTTTGGTGGTGATGGACATGTCTATTATATTGATTCTGGCGATAATTTAATGGGTGTATGCAATGTATTCAGATTCATCACATTGAGCAGTTTTTTATGCACATCAATTATATTTAAATAAGTCTTTAAAAAAGGGACACAAGGAAACTTGTGGTGGTGTTATATATATCTATTACCTTGATTGTGGTAACAATATCACTGGGGTTTGCAGACATCCATACTCATCAGTTTGTGCCAATTAAATATGTTCACTTCTTTGCATATCAATTATGTCTCAATAAAGCTGTCTTAAAAAATTTCACTGTCATAGAATAGAATTTATTTTAGAATACAAGAATGGGATGAAAAATCATCTTAATGCAGCAAAATCTCTTTACGCAACTAGAGGGCCTGCTTTGCTTGTATGTTTATTTATTTTTTAAGAGACATAGAGACAGAGCACAAGTGAGGAGGAGCAGAGAGAGAAGGAGACACAGAATCTGAAGCAGGCTCCAGGCTCCGAGCTGTCAGCACAGAGCCTCACGTGGGGCTCGAACCCTCAAACCATGAGATCATGACCTGAGCTGAAGTCTAAGGCTCAATTCACTGAGCCACCCAGGTGCCCTCCGCCTGCTTTGCTTTTAAAGAGCAAGTACTTTGGTCCTTACAAAGTCAGTGAAGAACACCAATTAAGAATAAAGCATCTTTTTACAGAATATTTTTAACATTAAAATGCTTTCATGCAAATGAATATATTTGAAAAATGAGATGTAGGGGCACCTGGGTGGCTCAGTCAGTTAAGCCGCCGACTTCGGCTCAGGTCGTGATCTTGCCGTCCGTGTGTTCGAGCCCCGCGTAAGGCTCTGCTGACAGCTCGGAGCCTGGAGCCTGCTTCTGTTTCTGTGTCTCCCTCTCTCTCTGCTCCTCCCCCGTTTGCACTCTGTCTCTCTCTGCCTTTCAAAAATGAATAAATATTAAAAAAAATTTTTTAAAAGAAAAATGAGATGTAAAAACCAAAAAATGATAAATTAATTTTTAGTTTTGGAATTGATTTTTATTCTATACCAGTATCTTACAAGAAGTGTTAGAATTCAGAAAAGATACTCACCAACTGAAATCCAATCAAAGACTCTGAAGAGACTGTGTAGTCATTTCAGGAAAGAGAAAACTTCCAGGTTAACCTCTTTCATGATGTTTGATACTATTCTCTTGGAGAAGTTCAACTGATAACCATGCAAATATTGAAAATCAAACACCAGAGTATCTAAAAAGAAAAAAGAAAACTATAGTTCTTGGCAAAAGTACTAAGATAAAATTTAACAATAATTCTCAGTTAGTTTTTAAGGATCTACTATGAGCCAGAGGATTACTATGCTTTTATTGTTGAATTTAATCCTTCCTGCCATCTCCAAAAGTACACTATGGGTCTTCGGGACATAAATTAAGAGACAGTAACTACTTTTCCAACTGTGACAAGGGGGATACAAGAATCAAAATATGAACCTGGATCTTCTTGACTTGAAAGTTTTTTTTCTATCAATATACAAGAAGCTTGTCTTTTAAATTCCAGTAATTCCCTTTTCAGAGAGGGATGCTACACAAAAGTCCTTGCTTTAAGTTGAGCATTTCCATAATAATACCTATTTTCAGCAAGATTGAACTTGTACTTTAAATGCCACTACAGCAAAGCCGGGTGGAGCTGTGTTGTCTCAGTGCTCAGCAAGATCCCTTCACCAGCTAAGGGATTCTTCTCGAACTACAGCATCACAATGCACACACGTCAAATTTGAGCACCAGGAAAATGACAAACCCCCACATGTCCTGTGTCTTCAGGGATGGACGTGCCTTGTGAAAACTACACTGTTCAATCATGGAAGGCCAAGGGCCTAGTATATTACTGGAAAAAAAAAGAGAAACATTGTAAGGAATATAGGTAATTAAAAACACCATAACTTTCATAATGCTGTTGTTTAATCAGTTAATAATAAAATAACAACTTTGGCAATGAAGCTATTTAATATGTCCGGGAGCAAAACCAATCCTTGCCAGCTACTTAAATGCTTTCAAATGCCTTTCAAACAGCCTGAAAACCAGGGTAATAGAGAATTTAGAGACAGCTGGGGCAATCTGGGAGTAGCTGAGAGAGATAGGGAAAGGTAGTGAGAAGAGAGAAGAGGGCTAGAATAGTAGATTCATCCTTTAAAACAGGAAGACCGTCTTTACAAAAATAATCTTGATCTGATCTCAACTCACAGACAATAATAACAGCCAAATCTAAAATACAAAAACTAGTCCATACATGTTTAGAAAACATTCAAGCCACATCAAAAATAGATAATTTATAAGGCACAAAGCCATTCTGCATAAATATATTACCTGTTCACCATGATTTTCATTATATGGGTTAACTGTGACTCAGCTCATATCCACACCTAAAATTCTGCAGTATTGTAGGAAGGAGATGTCTCTTGTATAAATGTCTAGCTGAACTTTGAAGTACTTCCCACCTTATATAATGAAATAATCATGAGAAGCAAGAAGACTCATAAATTCCAGCCTTGAGACGACTCCAGGAAGACTGTATGAAGTTCAAGTGGCATTTGCATGTCTGTGTTCTGTGCGTGCTTCAAAAATCTGTTCAGAGTTTCAGAGTGCAGGTAGAGGAAATTGCAGAGCATAGGGGAAGAGAAGGAAAAATAAAATAAGATAAAACCAGAGAGGGAGGCAAACCATAAGAGACTCTTAAATACAGAGAACAAACTGGGGGTTGCTGGAGGGGAGGGAGGATGGGCTAAATGGATGATGGGCATTAAGGAGGGAATTTGTTGGGATGAGCACTGAGTGTTGTGTAAGTGATGAATCACTAAATTCTCCTGAAACCAATACTACACTATATGTTAGCTAACTTGAGTTTAAATAAAATCTCAGAGAGAAAAGGAAAAAAAAAAGAGAGCAGAGCATTCCAGTTGCAAAGAAAGAAAATAAAGAGAAATGTGCTAATAGTTTGGATGCAGTTCTGAAGCATGATGTTAATATACCATGAGTTTTATCTTAAATAACTCACAAAGAATTTTTGTTAGGATATTGGAATTTGTGGAAGATTGCTTAAACTATAAATTAGAGCAAAATCAGTTATTCTTAAAATAGTTTAGTCTCCCCACAAAAGAGGATGTCAGGGTATGAGTTAGTGAAAACAGTGTTGAAGGGGGCAGGTATGCTTAATAGACCTTGTAATAGAAGTTGTCAGGTTTTAAATCAGGGAAGATGTCCTATACCAGGGAGGACTCTGGCTTGCAAGAGAAAAACCAAAGTCAGAGTAAATTCTGAAGAAGATGGAATTTATTTTTGAATGTCACCCAGTCGTAGGAACAGGAAGGAAACAGGATGTTACCAGGATCCTGGAGGAAGGGACTTAATCCACCAAGTCGCTCCCTCTTCTTCTGCTGACTGTCTTTCCCTGGAGTAGATCCGTTCTCTGATTAGCTTCTTCTGTATGCATGGGCACATGGTTCACATCTTCCTTTGTGTTGAAAGAAACTGAAACTCAATAGTGTTCTTGATTCTAAATTTAGCCAAAAAGGATGACGATGAAGATGATGATGATGGCAACGACAACAAAAAGCACTAATCTGTCGATCAACTGGGCCTTATGGGAGGAAATTATTCTCCCTGGTTGAGCTAGGTTATCATTCTCTTCGAGTAGTTTATAACATACATGGAAATGGCCTCACTGACTCTTATCCCTGATCCCCAAACAGTATCATATCTGATGAAAAACATGAAGAGATCCATTTGAGAAAAGCAGGATGCTATGCTGAGCAGACAGACCCATTAGGAAGTGTCCACTAGTTGGGCTGTGTTATATAAATTCTCCATTTACTTATGTGTTCCATTCTCTAAGCTTCCTTTAAGGCCACCCTCGTGTCTTTTAGATTTTTCTATTTTATTTCACATAGTATTTTCTTTCTCTGATTTATATATTATTTCATTTCTGAATATTTAGTAGAGAAACACTGAAATTATCCTCAAAATAAAATGGCATTGATAATGAAAATTCTGCCGTTAGGTTATATTCATTCAGATAACATTGTACCTTTGCGAGGCAGCTACCTATTAGGTTCTGCCCTCAGCATCTCTAGAAGAAGCCCAGAAAGTTGAAGGGGAGGAGGATGAAGGATTCTGTTTCTTCCTCTTTTACTTGCTGTTTGTGTCAGTATCAACCCAGCCAATTTCCAGTCTCTGTATTTTCCAACACTTGCATTATCAACCCCATCACCCCCTCTTTTGAAGCTACAGAACCAATCAGTTGGTGCTCACCTGGATCCCAAGCACATGCGCCTTCCTCTGAGTTCAGAGATACACAGCACCCTTGGGCCAGTACCCTCTCCCAGAAGCTCAGTCTCTGCTCCATAGGATCCCACTCTCATACTTCTAAGTTTTAGTAGTTTCAGGCTCTTTCCTTGGTTCCTGCATCCCTATGGACTGTAGCTGCTTCCTAAAGTGATACATTAGTGTTCTCTTCTTTGTTTTCTGTTTGTCAAAACCTAGTTAACAATAGTGGAGAGTAAATGACATCTTCTTTGTTAAAATAAATGATATAATCTCTGTTTCCTGACTGTCTCCTACCTGACTAAAGTAATTTATCCCAATGCTGTTACAGTTCACATCAACCACCTCAGGCATTCACACCCCCAAACACTTTTAATGAATATTTACTCATATATTGTACCTGGAATATTTGTGTGTTGAGCACAATGCCAACATTCTTCTGATTCAGTTTAACATTTACCAGCTCAAACTTTTTTTTTTGTTTATTTATTTATTTTGAGAGAGAGGGAGGGAGGGAAGTGAAGGGAGAGTCAGAGAGAGAGAATCCCAAGCAGGCTCCTTGCTGTCAGTGCAAAGCCTGATGTGGGGCTCAAACCCACAAAACGCGAGGTCATGATCTGAGCCAAAATACTGACTGAGCCACCGAAGTGCCCCTATCAGCTCAAACTTCTGGAAAGGAAATTTCTGTAGAATTTTCTTAGAAAAGAAAAACCCTAAATCACAGAACACATCTGCCCAGGAAATCATATATTCTCTTAATGACACCGAGAGCTATTAAAAGTTGCTGGCTAATTATTAGGAGTACAAACTTATAAATTAAATTACATCTACAGAATACTCAAGTCATGTACCTCCAAAACTTGTCAGGCTTTGTGAAAATAGGTACTGAATTCCCCCCCTTTTTTAAAAAATAGCACCATGTGCATTAAAATCTTATATATAATTTTTAAAATGTTAATAAATTTATGCATATCTTATAAATTAGAGAGAATATGTATGTTTGCATGAGTGTGGATGTGTCCCTCCACATAATCAAGTCTTGCTTACAAAAGCTGAGTTCATAAATTCTTCATTATTAAGACCCAGAAATATGACTATAAATTTACTTCAAAAGGCTTTTCTAAGAAACTATTTCTATTGTATGGCTACCGTTGATTGAGTACCTGCTCCGTTGTATGCCCTGTGCTAAATATTTCAGAAACATATAGCCAGATTGTCATGGAAAATAATACATGAGTTCATTTTTTTTAACAATCCTATGAACCAGTCCAAGGCCACATGGCTAGTAAATGACAAAGAGAGACTTAAATCCAGGTCTACTTGGTGGATTAGAAAGAATATGGGCTTTGGGGGTCAATTACCCTACTATTACCTGATCGTATCAAAACACATACTCCAGAAATTATATTCAGGGGTATCATGTATGCAGAATTATGTCATCCTGAAAGATGCATTTATCTTTACTAATAGGATTAGAATAATGTAGCTGTGTCATGAAGGGTTAAAACTAAGGACACAGAATAATTTCAAGATAGTGGAGGTTGTTCGGTGATCCTTTAGTGAAATTACTAGTACGATTCAAGAAAGATATGATCAAAATGACAGAACAGGCAAAAAGGGTCGGTAAGCTTAGTTTTGTGTGGGGTTTGGGAGGAGAATAATAAAATATTAATTCTAAACACAAACATTTTCAAGGCCCCAAATATTTCATTTGAAAGTCTAAATGAAAAGTTACAACAGGGATGCCTTGGTAGCTCATTAGTTAAGGGTCTGACTCTTGATCTCAGCTCAGGTCATAATCTCAAGGTTGGTTAGTTTGAGCCCCACGTCAGGTTCTGCATTGACAGTGCGGAGCCTGCTTAGAATTCTCCCTCTCTGTCTCTCTGTGCCCCTCTGCTTATGTGCTCGCTCTCTCTCTCTCTCTCTCTCTCTCTCTCTCTCAAAATAAATAGGTAAACTTAGAAAACTAGAAAACACAAGTAAAAAGGCAAATTATCCCAAGTCCCATCCCCAGAAGCAGCACTTGAAGTCCTTCCATTGTCCCAACCTTTATTTTTTTTATTGAAAAAAAGTTTTTTTACATTTATTTATTGTTGATAGAGAGAGACAGAGCACAAGTGGGGGAGGGGCAGAGAGAGAAAGAGACACAAAATCTGAAGTGGACTCCAGGCTCGGAGCTGTCAGCACAGAGCCCAACACAGGGCTTGACTCACAAACCGCGAGATCATGACCTGAGCCAAAGTCAGATGCTCAACTGACTGAGCCACTCAGGAGCCCCTATTGTCCCATCCTTTAAAACAAATTTTATACCACACATACTCTTCTGTTGCCACTTAAAAAAAATTTTCCCCTCCTTGTCGGTAAATAATCTGCATTATTAAAAAAATGTTATAACAATAATATCAGAAAATATATAGATGGAGATATATAAAGAGATACAGATATATATCTATCTATATATACATATCTATCTCTACCTATCTATATAGATAGGTAGAGATAGATATAGAAAGAGAGAGACAGAGAATAGATATAGATACAGATATTTATTTGGTTTTCATGTCAACTGGGTAACTCCCTTCTTTCCTAAACATACACATTTCTGCCTGAACTAATCAAAATAATATGTTTTACTTTTCTATCTTTAATGAATGCTGCCTTTTTTAAACAATTCAAGAATCCTTTTTCCTTTTGCTTTTAGAGAAAAACTCCTCAAACCAGATGGTTGATCTTAATTAATTCTTATCACAGAGACATCTTTGTCATAAAGTATTTTCCACAGATGAACAGGATTATATAAGTGCCTCTGTTTACTGAATTACTAAAAGAATGACTTTTCATAAGGGAAGCAGTCACTGTAATTTTATCTTTTATTTCTTCAACTTGCTTGGCACTTAAAAGCAATTATAACATTTAGGTTATTGAGTCTTCACTGAAGCAAGAGACATATTTATTTTAAATGCTTATGTTTTCAAAAAAATAAAATTTTCAGGATTTTATGTACTGCAATGTTTAGTTTCAAAATAAATATTGGAAAGGCCACATTTGTCAGTAGGCGCTCCATCTGTATACTTAAAACCCACACTTATCATCAAGGCATCCAATGGATGTTGGAAGTTTTCTTTATCTTTCTTCTTTCCCCCTTGCTTCCTATCTTAGCCAGAAACAATACCAAGGGAAATCCATTCCTAGATATTCAGGCCAGAAGGAAACAAAAGTTTCTGTTAGAGACTGGTAAGTACTTAAGACTTCAATTTGTTTTCATCTAGGAAAGGTAATACAGCTATGATCCATATATCAACAAACTATGGCATAGTCACACACACACACACACACACACACACACACACACACACAGAGAGAGAGAGAGAGAGAGAGAGAGAGAATCAAAACAGAATTAAATTTCCTAGAAGAAAAGTTTCCTAAAGAGAACCACCAATATGGAAAAAAGTGAGTTTGGTGTTGTTATATATTAACTTCAGTTTTCAGGACCACTCTTCAAGGTAGGATGAACACTGTCATGTGGTGAGTAAATGGTGAAGTCAGGATTTGAACACAGATTGTCTGACCCCAGAAGCCAAAGTTGTCTGCATTATACCGTCATGTCTCCTTTCCTCTGTGACTGAAAAAATTGTTTTCATGGAGCCTCTATTTTTATTTCTGAACTAAGAAGGCATTTTTGTATGAATTTGAGTAAAAGAGTAAATCATTTGATTTTAATGTCTCGTCAGAAAAATATATTCACATTTATCAAATAACCTTGAATTCATGTGCACGAATGATGGATGTGTGTGTGTTTTCGTCATGCTTTTCTCCTTCTATAAAGGCGTTGTTTACCCTTTTTAGTGGTTAGTCTTGTTTGACTGATTCTCCTTTGCTTTAAGTCATCATTGATATTTGTCTTGTCAAGTACATTGATTTATCCAAATTTATCCCATTTGGGGAATATAGTTCACTTACTGATGCCAGTTTTAACCCATGAAATTCCCCCGTATTAAAATATAAATATAACATTATTTTCTAAATAACAAGCACTGAAAATGATAGTTTTGTTTTTGTTTTTCTTTTTCTTTTTTCCACTCCAACTCTCCCCCCCGGCCCCCCTTGCCTTCATCCATTAATAGTATTGAGAAAGTTAGGGAGAAGTTCAGGGGGGAAGTGGGATATCAGAAGAAACTTTATAATTTTTTAAAAATTGATTGGTTAATTCACTGAGCAAATATTTAATAATAAAGAACTTCTACATGTCATGCATTGTGCTGGGATCCAGGTTGTGATGGTGAGCAAAAACAGACAAATTATTGTAGATCTTCCAAAAATTCTTGACAGCGGGGCACCTGGGTGGCTCAGTCGGTTAAGCGGCTGACTTCAGCTCAGGTCATGATCTCATGGTCTGTGAGTTCTAGCCCCACGTCGGTCTCTGTGCTGACAGCTCAGAGCCTGGAGCCTGTTTCAGATTCTGTGTCTCCCTCTCTCTCTGGCCCTCCCCTGTTCATGCTCTGTCTCTCTCTGTCTCAAAAATAAATAAATGTTAAAAAAAAAAAACAAAACAAAAATGCTTGACAGGGTCTATATCAGGATGATATATACAAAGTAGTGTATGATACTTATTAAGTGCTTTAGTGATTTTTCCAAAGCAAGTTAATTTTCATTGTTAAAGGTATAAACCAATTGTAAATATCGTTATCTTATGAATTAATAGTGTTTGAAATATTTTAAAGAATTCAAGTCAATTAAATGTATGAAGGAAACTATATGTCTCATAATAACTGATGAAAGGCATGCATAGGACATTTTCATCACAATCAACTTGAGAATTTAATCTCTAGATATTCCAGAACAAAAAATAACTTTTCTGGTTGTTTTGCCTCACAGTGTTGAATAACACCAAAAGGAGAGAGTATCTGTGTGGCCATCAAGCATGGCCCAGTCTGTTTAAACTTGAGTTTTCTCCTTGACTCCCAGTCTCCTACACGTTGCAGTTCATTGGCAAGTGGATGACAGCATGGGTACTATCAGTACAGAATTCAGTCGTGTAAGCTGCAAATATATCACCATGTATAAAATGCCACAGTTTTGCCTCTGAACTTGTAACAACCAATGCAACACTACTGTTTTTTCTCCTTAGAATAAATTATTGGTATTCCTTCCATAATTCTCAGTTGTAATCAGGATTTATAATTGCTGCTCAATCCAATGAACCACCTGTTGTGTAAGAAACGCTTTGTTGTATGAAATAACAGTTACTCTTGTGCTCTTTGATCATACTATGAAATACTTGAATACTGAAACCATGAAACCATAAACTTTATCTACATACTTGTATGGGCTTGCAGAGAAAAAATAATAATTTGCAGATACAGAGAATGTAAAAAAAAAGAACTTAAATTTGCCTGAAGATTTTGATCAAAGCTAAAATGTATTATTTTAAAATACAGTTGAAAAAAATAATTGACATAGGAAATATATTTTGTAAGGAGGTTTGTACATGTTAGCATGTGCTTGGAATTATTAATTTATATTAATGTTAATGTGTGTCTGTCATACCTTCCTGGTAGAAACAGGAACAATTTTAAATCAGTAAAGCAGATGAGTAGAATATTTGGAGATCCAGGCACAATAATAGGAAAATTAAGTACACTTAGGATGCTCTTAGGGTAACAAGACAGGAAAATGGACTGAATGAACTTGTTAGTTTATAAGCAGGATTTGAATTGAGAGTTTAAATGTATCAAAGCTGCAAAAGAAAAGGGCATGCTCAAGAGGGATGATTTTAGAGATCTGATGAGGTTATAAACACACACACACACACACACACACACACATATGAAATACTTACACATACATATGAAATATAGGTATAAGAAATATATACCTGTATTTATAATATATGTAAGAAATTATATGCAGTAAAACCTTGGTTTTGAGTATAATTTATTCCAGAACCATGTTTGTAATCCAAAGCACTTGTATATCAAAGCAAATTTCCCCATAGAAAATAATGGAAACTCAGATGATTCATTCCACAACCCCAAAATATTCATATAAAAATGATTACAATACTGTAATATAATACAAAATAATAAAGAAAGTACAAAATGTAAAGAAAAATAAACAAATTAACCTGCACTTACCTTTGAAAACCTTTGTGGCTGACGTGAGGGAGACGAGAGAGAAGGGTTACTGTATAGAACCACTTTCACACTCACTAATGGATGTTGCCTACAGTACAGTATTAATAAACTCTTGTGTATACTGTATTTAATGTAACTGGCAATAAGGCAGCAGAGGAAAGGGACTATATCTGCAGGCAGCCTGACCTGGAATGAAGCAAAGCATTTCTAATTTTACTCTTGTATGGAGAAGCAAAGGACAGTCTATAGGTACTTTGAAGTGACAAAAAATACACTATTGCCAGTTGTGGGCACCTTCCAACATTCTGAAAAATCACTGATTTCTGCCAAACACTGGGGCCTGATACCCTGGGAGACAATCACCCACAATTCAGCAGAGAAAGAAAGAGAGAGAAGAATCATTGCCTCAGTTGTGATCATGTGACATTCCATGTCACAAACTACTTGTATTGCAAGACATTACTCGTTTACCAAGTTAAAATTTATTAGAAGTGTTTGCTCATCTTGAGGAATACTCACAGAACAAGTTAGTCTCAATCCAAGGTTTTACTCTGTGTGTGTGTGTGTGTGTGTGTGTGTGTGTGTGTGTGTGTATAAAAATTACTCTCTCTATACATATGTAAGAAAGTTGGGGAGACAGAATAGAGGAAGATGTAAGCCATCACTAAAATCTGGTGAGAACTTTCTTTATTCATTGAAAGCTTTCAAGTGGGATTCGTTACTTGGATAGGCAAGGACAGCCCATGCAAAATCATACCCTGGCAAGGAAAGAAACCGAGAAATAACACCTCAACTTGTCTCTTCTGCCTTCCACCTGTCCATTTTCTGCCAATGGCTTTCATTGGTTAAATGCTAAGAGGTGAAGAGTGCCTTGATACAGTCCATAAAGGCTAAAAAGGCAAATGCTAAAAGGTGAAGTGCACTGGAGAGGCAAACAGGGAATATGGATCCCACCATGGGAAAGGTCTAGAGTTGTAGAGTAGGCACAGAGAGGCAGTGAGCTTGTGAACTCAAGAGCATCTTGGCTTCTATACCAGCAGACACTGAAACCAGAGAAGATAAATCAAATTTTCCATCTTGCCAATTCAATCCTTGCACTAGAAGTCACCAGAAATGATCCTCCAAGTTACTTTTATAAATTCATATTTGTGATAGACTGATCATTTGGTTGTTCTTCTTGCCTTTTACTAATGCCCAAGAGGTGCTTAGTAGTCATAGATGGGGTAAGATAGAAATGTCAAGGGGTATCTTATAATTGTACTTAAAATTAGTAGCTTAATTTAAATATTAAATCATGGAGATAGTACATGAGAATATGAGATTAAAATATCTACCAAAAGATAATAGATATGAGAAATACACACCAACTATCTGTGTAACATAAAGTATATAATATATAATTTTATTGAGTTGCATAAAGCTACATCCAGATCGGCCTCGCTTTAAATTATCTTGCTTCCCTCCCCCCCACCTTTTTTTTCATTGGAATATGCTTTATCAGTTTTCCTCTGAACATGTAACAAACCATTGAAGTCACTTGAGAAAGGCAGGCTGATTCTAGATCAATAATAGACTGGGATTTCTATGAAAATATCTAGAAAGAGAGAGAGAAAGAAAAAGCATCATCAAAAGAGAAACTAATCAGCTTGGTTCAGAGAAAATTGGAGAGAGGGAATGAGAGTGATGGTAACTACTGCCCTTCCAGTGTCCTTTGAAGGTGATTCTTTGATCCACGGATGGAACTTGTCAGTTCTAGTAGTTGTAATTATCCAGAACAACAACAGCAGCAGCTATAATTGTTCAATAACTTTATAAAGCAGAACAACTTCAGGGTATGCACATGATTGTGTCTTTGATTATGGAATATTAAGTTCCACCAAATTGATGCTAACATATGGACCCCTTGGTTTCCTTATGGTTGCTTCCTATTTGGAGTTTAAAATGTTACCTTTTAAGGGGCACCTTGGTGGCTCAGTTAGTTAAGCGTCTGACTTTGGCTCAGGTCATGATCTCGTGGTCCATGGGTTCAAGGCCTGGGTCAGGCTCTGTGCTGACAGCTCAGAGCCTGGAATCTGCTTTGGATTCTGTCTCTCTCTCTCTCTCTCTCTCTCTCTCTCTCTCTCTCTCTCTCTCTTTCTCTCTATCTTTCTCCTCCCCCACTCATGCTCTGTCTCCCTCTATCAAAACTAAATAAACATTAAAAAATGTTACTTTTGAAAAACTTCATAAAATTATACTTAAAATATTTTGAATTCCAAAGTAATAATGTATCTATCAACATATATTAACCATTCAATAAATATGGGCTATCACTAAGCTTTTTATACATGATAGTTTATTGAATAAATTTATTGAGCATCTACTAAGTTTGCTAACTCATTTATTCTCTGCAAAAACTGTAAGAATTATTACTATTTCTATCTAGCAAATGAAGAAAATTGAAGTTCAGAAAATTTCCACCTGGGTGATATTAGGCAAATTAATAGTTGAGCTAAGATTTGACACCAAGTTATCTGATGCTAAAGATTGAATTTTTAATTACTATTTTACTAGAATGCAATAATCTTTCAAATGTGGAATTAAGTAAGTTCACAAGTCAATTAACTTAATAAAAGCTATCACTCTCAGGCAGATATACTCCAAACAGATTTTCATACACCCAGTGCATGGTACAATTTGTGTCTTGTAGTAGAAACAGCATATTATGGAAAGCCAGACTAAGCAATCGATGACCAATGACCTTCAGTTTCCCCACAAAGTACCTGTGTGCAAAATCATGAATTGCACTAGATGGCCTTGTTTCTTTATCGTTAACAATGATAATAAAAATAGCAGTTAAAAATTATACTATACTTATGAAGTTCAGGAATCTATCTACCCCTTAGATGTTTGTATATATTTGTATATATTATATACTGAGTCCAAAAGAAACTAAGGAACTAAGAAAAAAAAAGAACAAAGAATTGCTGGCACAAATAAAAAGAAAAAGAAAGTAAACACAGCTATTGTCCGAATACTCCAATTAAAAAACATAAATTATAAGCTATCAGGATATAAAGCAAAACTCAAGTACATGCTTTGCAGAAAAACTAATTTAAAAAGATTCAGATAGCTTAAAAGCAAAGGTTTTTAAAAAGTAAAGCATACAAACACTGAAGTTGGAGTGGTTCTATTAATATGAAAAGTAGACAACAGGAAAAGGAATATTATCTGGAATGAAGGTTACATTTCATAGTGATAAAAGGGTCAGTTCATCACAAGGACGTATATAATCTAAATATGTCTGCACATAATAATAGAGCTTTAAAATGCTTAGGGTACATACTGCTAGAAGAGAAAGGAGAAGTAGACAACCCTAGATGTATAGTGGGTATTTCATATACCTTTCTTGGAAATTGATGTAAAAGTAGAAAAGGAATAATGACATAAAAGATGTAAGTACTGTTAACTAATATGAAATAATTGACATCTACAGGACATAGAAGGTCTATGAATATTTTTAACTAACTAGAAGTAAGTGTCATCTGTAGAAATGCCACAAAATAACAGAAAAAAATGCACACCCTTTTTAAATGCTCACACAAATTTATCAAGATAAAGTACATTTTTGGTCACAAAATAAGTTCTAACAAAATTCAAAGGATTGAAATAATGCAGAACATATTCTTTTACCACAACATAATTAAGATAAAAATCAATACCAGGAAGATATCTGGAAAATCTTTATCTGTTTGGGAGTTTAAACAATAGAATTCTAAACGGCCCATGGGTCAAAGAAGAAATCATAAGGGAAATTAGAAAATAATTTGAAACTGAGTGCAAATGAAAATGCTGCACATCATGGTTTGTGGGATTCAGCTAAGCAGTACTTAACAGGGAATTTGGAGGTTTACATGCTAAAATAAAAACAAAAGAGATGACTAAAATCAATGGTAAAATCTTTTCTGTTAAACTAGAAAAGGAAAAGGAAATTAAAATGAGGATAAGTAAATGAAACCAAATATCTTACTACATAAGAAAGTTATAAAGAAAGTGGGCAAACAATAGGAATAATCAATAAAAACAGAAGTTTGTTCTGTGAATAAATCCATAAAATTGATATAGCTTTAGGTAGACTGATCAAAAAACTGAGAGGACACTCTCAGTACTACCTACATATGGAAGAAAAGATATTACCTGACATCCTAGAGACCTAAAATGAATAATACAGGAATATTATTAACAGCTTTATGCTAATATATTTTACAACTGAAATGAAATAAATAATTCCTTAAAAGACATGATTTTCCAAAACTGATTCAGGAATACAAAATTTGAATTGTGTTATATCTCCGATAGATATTTAACTCATAAATAAAAGAATTTTCATAGAGAAAGTGCCAGACTCGGATGGATTCACTAGTGAGTTCTGCCAAACATTTGAAAAAGAATATTACCATTCTTTTCATCAGAAAATAGATGAAGAGGGTATGCTTTCTAAATTATTGATAAGGCCACCATACCCAGGATATCAAAAGCAAAGATGTTACAAAAAAGAAAAAAAAATATATATATATAGACCAATATCTATCATGAGCACAGATGAAAAAAGCTAACATGATATTAACAAGCTGAAATTCAGCATTACCTAGGGTTAGCTTTATTCAACAAATGCAAGTTTGATTCAACATTTAGAAATCGATTAAATTATTTAACCATATTAGCAAAATTAAGAAAATAGCCATATGATTATCCCAATAGAGGCAGAAGAAAAAGTATTTAGTAAATTACAATACACATCATGATAAAACTTTCAGTAAACAAGGAGTAGAAGGAATGTTCTCTGCTTGATAAAGAATATTTATTTAAAAAAAAAAAAACAAAAACAATTTCTACCTAACATGACTTCTAATAGTGCAAAACTAATTGCTTTTGACCTAAAATCAAGAACAAGGTAAGGATACCCCCCCCCCTTACCACCTCCATTCACCATTATACTGGAAGACCTATTGGTGCAGAAACACAAGATAAGGAAATAAAAGACATACAGATGGAAAGGAAAGGAACAAAATTGTCTTTATTCTCAGAAAACTTGGTAATATACATAGAAAATCCTAAGAAACCGATAAACAAGCTACTAAAAATAAAAAGGCAAGGGGTAGGGGGCCCTGAGTGATGAGGTGCCACAAGGGGAGGGAGCCTGGAGCCCAGAAGCAGCTTCAACCACCTCCAAGAGATGTTATCGGCAGCTCATAGGGGCCCAACGGACCCTTGGGCAGGTGGGGACTAGGACCATGTGGCCATGCAGAATGTCCCTGTGCTCACCCTTTCTCATAGACTCAGTGGGAGTCTCCAGGTACGCATACTTGGTTGGCAGTGCCCAGCATTCATTCTTTTGTCTGCACTGGCTGGGTTCAGGAGAGAAGGAGGGTTGGTCAGGGAGTTGTCCTGCCAGGATAACTGCCTCTGCACTGCCTGCTCCCTGGAGGTAAACAAATAGGTAAATAAGTAAATATTGCAAGGTCATAGAGTGCAAAGTCAACATACAATAATTAACAGTATATGTATACACTAGCAATTAACAATTAAAACAATAAATATTTAAAATATGAAGTACATAGGAACAGTATTTTAAAGTATGATCAAGAGGCATATACAATGCTGAGAACAATTAATGAAACCACAAATAAATGGAGAAATACACTAGTTTGCTATATTGAGTTTAATGTTGATAGGCCAATTGGCAAACTTGGAAAACAGGTATCAGGCTAAGTAAAAGTATTGGATCACTTCTACATCTACTGAAGCTGAAAACTTCATGATCATAAACCTAAATGTATGAAATAATATTATACAATAGTGATAGCTTTTGTATTTTGCTGTATGTTTTAATCCATTCAGATTGCTATAATAAAATATCGTAAACTGGATGGCTTTTAAACAACAGAAATTTATTTCTCGTTGTTCTGGGGGCTGGAATTCCAAGATGAAATTGCTAGTATGGTCATGGTCAACTGAAAGCCCATTTTCTGGTTCATAGCTGCATTTTCTCACTGTGTCCTCCCATGTTGGAAGGGGCTAGGGATTTCTGTGGGGACTCTTTTATAAGGGCATTAATCCCATTCATGAGAGATCCAGCCTCATGATCTAATCACCTCTCCAAGTCCACACCTGCTAATGCCATCAACTCTGAGGATTAGGATTTCATCTCGGGAATTTGGGATGACACAAACTTTCAGACTATAGCACTATCTAATATTTCTTAAATAAACATTTACTGGTAAGTTCTTCTAGACTTTGTTATCAGCAAAAATACACACATACCAGGTAATACTGCCTTCTTTTAGAAAATGAGACTCATAAAATTCAACAAATTTTCCTTTTGATATTGGTTTCTAGGAAGTACAGAATGATATTTGGTAATAATAGTTAATGTAATAAATACTATATTCCTGGTCCCCAGACAACCATTTACCACTTATTTGGTCACAGTTTCCCTTTTTAATATTGTTTAAATCATGTCAAATCATGGAGTGCCTGGGTGGCTCAGTTGGTTAAGCGCCCAACTCTTGATTTCAGCTCAGGTCATGGTCTCAGGGTTCATTGGATCAAACCCTGCACTGGACTTTGTGCTGACAGTATGGAGCCTGCCTGGATTCTCTTTCTCCCTCTCTTTCTCTCTGCCCCTACCCTGCTCATGTTGTCTCTCTTCTCTCTCTCTTTATCTCATTCTCTCTCAAAATAAATAAATAAACTTAAAAAAACATCATGTCAAATCATTTTTAGGTGTAGAGCGTGAGGTATTAATGAGGTCTAACAAAATTTGCTGCTATAATCTAACTCAAAGAGTCCATATGGCTGAGAAAGGATGAAAAAAAAAAGGTAGGATGACTGAAGTGATATCAATTTAAAGTTCAGTATCAACTTTAGAACATCTGGAAGTGTACATTTGTGGAGTCCATCATTCTAATTTGTAACCAACTAGAGTGCGTACATGTCTGACTGCCTGTAATCATAGGGGCCTCACATATTAAGTGATTTTTTTAAGTATCCCATGCCAATTCTTACATAAAAGCAATCACAATCAGGCATTGTATATAACAAACATTGATTTGTTTCTTGGTCTCAAAATCCTCTTAAAAATTGTGTTTTAGAGATAGACAACTCACTGTCTTGCTTTTTTGTTTATGCTTCCCAGAGTTCTCAAGTGATTTTGAGAGTAAAACATCCTTCAAGAAAGTAAAAGGATCTACATTCCTTCTTCTATGGCATGAATGGTTTAGATAACCTTCCCCTTGCTAGCAAAGTGTATCTGGTAGTTCTGCACCCACACCTTTCATTTTAAATTAAGCAGAATATTTTTCTCCCTTCTGGATTCTTCTAAATTATTGCCATTCAAACTCTCCATGATTTTTCTTTCAACCCACAGAGATAAGAAAAAAGAAATATTCTTTCAAAGGGTATTTTCCCCTCTAGGCCCTAATCATAGTGGGAGGTAGAGCACTTTTTAACCTAAGACACCTTTGCTATTTTTAACAGCAAGACGAGAAATTTTGTTGTTTTTCTTTTAATAAAAATCTATTCCAGCAAGCATTGGAAAAAGCCAGGGAAGAAAGGAAGAAAGAAGAAAAAATGTTAATTGACAAAATTATGCATCAAATTACTTAAAAATCTGCATTATTTCTGTTGGAGTTAATATCAGTAAAAATAGATTACAGATGGATTATTAGATATACGAGTAAATGTGTACACATAAGGCTACTGTTATTTTAATAGTGAAAAATTTTAATAAACCTAAAAATCCAACGACAGAAGGATGTTTAATAAACTCTGATACACACATTATTTTAATGGTTACACATTCTCCATATTATTGAGAAATTTTAAATGAATGTTATTCTACATTTTTCCATGTTAAATAAACAAGCATAAATATAAATTTAACAGATACATATACACACAGAGAGAAAAATTTGGATGATATTTCTTAGAGGTGGAGCTGAATTAATTAAACTTTTATCTGAAACTCAAGAGAATACTGAATGTCTCTCCATTTGTTATATATATACATATATACACATATACATATATATGTATACGTTATACATAAACATATGTATATGTGTGTGTATGTGTGTGCGTGCACGCGCACGTGAGTGACATTGGCTTACATGATCATGGAGGGTGACAAAAACCAAGGTTGCTTGCAGTCAGCAAGCTGAGATCCAGGAGAGCTGACAGTGTAGTTCAGGCTGAAAGTTGGCAGGCTCAAGACCCAGGAAGAAGCTGATATTTCATTTCCATTCTGAAGGAAGGGGAAAAAAAAACAAAAAACAAACAAACAAACAAACGAAAAACAATGTCCCAGCTTAAGGTAGTCAGGCAAGAGGAAATTTCTCATTTGGGAGAGGGTCAGCCTTTTGTTGTATTCAGATCTTTAGTTGATTGAGTGAGGCCCACCCATGTTAGGGAAATCTGCTTTATTAATGTATTGATTTTAATGGTAATTGTCAAAAAATGCTGTCACAGAAACATAGAATGTTTTTTCAAATATCTGGGCATTCTGTGGCCCAGTCAAGTTGACACATAAAACTAACCATCATACAGTGATTGCATTTGAAAAGTGAGTAACTGCATATTAATAAATAAAGATCATTGGCATAAAGTTATGGCTGGTATACTGGATCACAAGAAAGCATGGATTTTGTCAGTAACTTTCCTGGAAACAAAGCAAGCTGACACATGTTCCAGAATCTAATCACTCACCCCTTATTTTGAGATTCTTCTACTCTCTTCAATGGTTATATTAATTAAGCCTTCTAGTTGAGGTTCACAGGGATATAGTGAATATCTATTTATCCCAGTTATTACCAGCCTTCTCTCTAAGTTTATCCCTTTTAAGCTACCAGAGCAAACCCATCAAAGACCTGGAAGTGGGTAAAAGAGATTCCTGGGTCAATCCTCTAAGGATTGCCTGATTCCACAGGGGTGTCTCTGTCTTGATTGACTAAGTTATTTTACTGCTACATAGGGATAGAAGAAAACTAATATTGGAAGTAATTTAATGTAAATGCTTCCTGTCCAGAGCCATGTAATTTACTCCTGTTCATGATAATGAAATAAATTCTGTTTGATAGAGTATAAATCTCTGTAAATTAAACTCTCATTTGAACCAATTTCAATATATATCTGGCTCCCTCATTAATTAACAAATTATATAGAAACTTTGACATATGTTCATTTTATATTGTATAAAATATTTATATTTGCATTGTGCCTTGAACTTCTTTGTTAAATTCACGGTTCTTGTAATTACTCCCTCAAAAATCTGTTTTAGCCAGTGGATTACAAGCTCAGTGAAGGTAAGGACCACATTTGTCTTGTTTATTGCTGTATCCCCAGGGCTTACTATCAGGAATTTAGTAGGGCTTAGAAAATATCCTCATGGTTCCCTGAATTAGTAAATGCAAATGAATCAAAGATATTTCTGAGCAATCAAATGAGTCCTGGGGGAGAAAGTTTCAGTAGTATTAAGAAAGCATTGAATGGCCTCATTAAATCAGAACATGCAAAGTGTTTACATGCAAAATTTATAATGAAAAAGCCAACTATTTAAAGAGCTCTTTGAACACCATTGCTGAGAAAATGCAGTGTTTTCTGGAGAGGAGTCCTATAGTGTCAAAAAGGCATGGACTTCGCTACCATTACAAGTTGGAACAGAGACATCTTTGGGTAACAATGCAAGATTTTTTTTTAACTTCTTGAACCTAGGGATTTACCTACACATTGCTTATTAACTTTCTGTATTTTTAAATTTTTCATTTTTAAGGATGACTTTTGTTATTTTTTTTCAATTAAAAATTTCTGTATTCTATAGTTTTATATTCTGTAGAATATATTATATGTTCTATAGAGTATTTTCCAAAGAATTAAGAAAGTCAAGCTCAAGTGAATATTTTACACTTCATCCAGTCAGACTTATATCTCTTGCAAAAAGATGTAGTTTGTTTAGTACTACATAGGTGATTTTATATAGGTTGATGGAAACTGAAAATACATCTTTCCTGATAGACTCAGTATTCTTGTTAATATCTAAATTCCTGACACATAGCTTTCAATAAACATTGAGAAAAAAAAGTCACCATTTCTTTGCTCAATAACACTGGTAATGAAATTTATTTTTTTGTGTCTAACTGTGGTGTTTGTATGTTACAGAGACAGGGAAATGAGATAAAAAGACTGGCTATATATGTAGTTTATTTCTTCCACAGAAGACAGCAAAAACAAAAACAGTAGGGAAAAAAAGAACTTTGAAAATCAATTTGTAATTCTGATTAGGCATTAGAAAACCAACATTCACAGACCATTAAACTTACATTAAGGTATTAAAATATCCAAAGATCTTTCCAGGATTGTATCTCTTTACAATTCTTCCTTTAGAGACACCAACATGATACCTATTGAGAGGCTTTTTTGCCTTGCATCAATATATTCAGTAACCATGAGAATCTTACCTTCTTTTTTCGCATAATTCCTAAGTACTTCCTCTCATTTTTTCTCTCCTATTACAAAACATTTCTGATGAGTTAATTATCATTTCCAAGTAACAAATATCTCCTTCTAATAAATGATATTGGGTAAATTAAATATCTTTGATTACCATCTAGATTTGTCTAATTAGTAATTAATATGTTTAAAATTCTAGTAGGATGGAAATGGTCATAGAAAGTAGAGATAGCTTCATCTACTGTCATGGTTTCTCTTATCTGTTTATAAATTCATAACTGCAGAGACTTAGAAAAGAGACAGCTTGTCTAAGCATACTTTTTGAATGGAAAATCATAAGGCACTCAGCATTAAAATGGGGTTTTCTTATGGGTGCATCAAGACTCGGGTTTGAATTTTTTTTTAATATTTTTTTAATGTTTTTATTTTATTTTTGAGAGAGACAGAGTGCAAGACAGAGTGAGAGAGAGAGGGAGACCCAGAATCCAAAGCAGGCTCCAGGCTCTGAGCTGTCGGCAGAGAGCCTGATGTGGGTCTTGAACTCAAAATCCATGAGATCACGACCTGAGCCGAAGTCAGATGCTCAACCAACTGAGCCAACCAGGTGCCCCTGACATTTGAATTCCGAACCCACTCCTTTAACCAAGGTCATTCAATGATTAACTTCTGTGACCTTGATTTTCCTTATCTATAGGAATGGGATTGGAGGGTTGAATGGGAAAACATAGAAAGTACACTGCACAGTATCTGACCCATAGCCAGCACTGAATATGGCAGAATCAACTGAATTTGTTCATAATATTGTTTATTGAAAGGAGTTACTAATGTTACTGAAAACCCAAGTTCAGCTGCCAGTTGCTCGAAAGACCAATACTCAAGAAATGAGTGTTGATTGGAAATGAATATGAGCTTTATTCAGGAGGCTGGCCACCTGAGGAGAAGGTAAACTCTTGTCCAAAGGCCAACTTGGAGGTTTCTGCCTGGCCTGCTGGCCTGGGGATTTTTAAAAAGTTTGGGTTAGTTAATTAATCAATAAAGAGAGTGCAGTGGTCTGTAACATTTCTTGATTACGTGCAGACTCAGTGGTGCCAACTACAGATGTTAACTCAGTGCTCAGAGGTTGTACAAGGGGGTCTGATACCTGTTTAATGACTGCGGGAGTGCTCTGTTCTTTCTAGAAAAGAATGCATGATCTGTAGATACACAAAGGAAGGTTAATTAATCAATCACACGGCTAAGGATGTTTGCTAAGGTTTAAAGACTACTAGGTTAGTTGGAGGGGCTGAGATGGCTTTACTATGTCTGCCTTCTTGACTGAAATAGTCACTTCAGCCAAAACTATTACACATATTTCGTTAGAACTAGATAGGAGGGATATTCAGGAAGACAACAAGAGAAAGGAACAAGGGAAATCAAAACATATAATGAAAACCTGATGAAGAAAATGACAGATTGGGGCAAAAAGAAGGCAATGAAGGAAAGAAAAAAAATTAATATTTTGTGTTGAGGTGAATTGGTACAGTTACTCATTTGCTATTTCATTTGCTAGCACTTATACTGCAATACAATTGGCAGGTGAGAGAACTGACTAGTTCTTATAACAACAGAACTGGTGGCCTGGAAAATTGAGACAGTTTTACTATTTATGAGCTGTGTATCTTCAGGCAAGGCACTTGATCACTCTGGGTTACTTTGTTCATTTGAGGGTCTTAAAGCAAATGCCTACTTAGCTTCTTTCCAGCTTGAACATTTCTATATTCTTTGATTTTTTGAATTCTATGCCTGTAGTTTTAATCTACTGTACTCAATTTTATCTGAGCCATTGGTCAAGTAGTTGAATTTTTTACTCTTTATTCTCTCTTCCCCAAGTCTATAATGCTTGTCCCAATTAAAGGAAATACCTTTGGTTGGTTTATGAATGTTGGGGAGGAAGAATTCCCTGTACCTTTCAAGGTCCTTTTAGCCAGACTAGGAATCAGATTGACATGAGACAGATTAACAGTTTAATCAAATTAAGAGTGTACATATGGGGAATCCATATAGACATGGAATTCCAAAGACAGGCAACATGATGCTTATATGAGCTAAGGAAAGGGATGGACGTTCGAGTTTACAAAGTGGGGAAAGACCACTAGCTGGAAGGTAACAGGAGATGTTTGGAAAACAAAGGTTGCCCTGTTGTGCAGATAAGTTGCTTAGGTAAAGAGGAATCTCTGTTAATAGCTCTGTTTCTGAGACAAGCAGGCAGTCAAGGAGGCATAAAGAGCTTTTTCTTAATCTGCTGGATTTGGATTGTTTTTAACTCAATGTTCATGCCATTTAACTCAATGTTCATGCCAACATTAACTTAATGTTCATGCCAAACTGGGCCATCTTAGGGCAGCCTGCTTTTGGTCCTTATGTGAAGAAAAGTCATGTGCATACTTACAGCATATTTTCAAAGTGAAATAGTGTTTAGTCATGAAATTCTTCTCTATCAACTTTATCAAAGTGGATAAATAATGTTGGAATTAGCTTCACAATCACATGGAAGATAAATGGCATAACTAATGCTGAAGTAAGTCAATGGAATAATTATCTGTGACTTGGCATCTTACCAGCAATGCCCCCCCAACCACATTGTTCTTTAGAAAACAAAATTAGAGGCTTGTATCCATGAACCTCAGAGTTCTAATATGAAAAGAAAAAGAAATAACAAACTAGTACATTTTGTGAATCTATTTATATTTTGGAGATAGACTAAATAGTGAAAATCACATGAGGTAGTTAGTGCTGCCTAAAACTGTTATTCCCAAACTATGATGTGCAGAGAGGTACCTTGAGGGACTGTTAATACATGCAGATTCTGATTCAGTAAGTCTAAGATTGGGTCTGGGATACTGAATTTCTAACAAGCTCATAGGCAATGCTGATGCTGGGGTGTGAGGGCCAGATTTAGAGTGATAGAGACCTAGATTGTATAATCTCAGTCTCACGTGAATTCTCTATAAATGTATGTTAAGGTGGAGGTGCCAAGGTGGGTCATTGGGTTAAGTGGTCGACTCTTGATTTTCCTCAGGTCATTACCTCACACATCATGAGATCAAGCCTGATGGCGGGGCTCTGCTCTGACAGCATGGGGCTCTGTGTTAACAACACAGAGCCTGTTTGGGATTCTCCCTCTGCCCCTCCCCGCACCTGCACACAAGCATGCATTCTCTGTCTCTCTCTCTTAAATAAACATTATTTAATGCATGTTATGGGGTACCAGGGTAGCTCATTCGGTTAAGGTCCTGACTCTTGGTTTCGGCTCAGGTCATGATCTCCCAGTTTCATGAGCTTGAGCTGTGCATCAGGCTCTTCACTGGCCATGCAGAGCCTGCTTGCAATTCTCTCCCTCTCTCTCTGCCCCTCCCCAATGTGCCCTGTCTCTCTCAATATAAATAAATAAACTTAAAAAAAAATTTTAATGCATGTTAAGGTGAAGTAAACACAACTTCTCCACTGTTTTGCTTGAGATGTGCTCATGGGATAGTTGTTTTGTCTTTCAATTTTCTTCTCTGAAAAAGGGCAGAATTTTACTTGTTTTGGCAGACAGTTAAAATATCCAGTGGAACAGTGATAGGAGATGTTTTCAGATGTTGATTCCCAATCCTCTCAGAAGCTTCTCAGGTGAAATCTGAAACAGCACCTCTATATGGAGGGCAGGGAGAGACCAAAGCAAGTGGCAGCCACTCTAGGTTGTAGGGTGGAAGTTTTAATAAGCAAAGAGAACTTAGATACTAGGCTTGTCTTGGGCAGCAGCAAGACAGATGGATCCCGGCACCCATCTTATCTTGAAAGTTTAATGCCACATCACTGTCTTAAGGCTGTGACCTTGGAGAAGCCTCTGGGAATGGGAATAGCAAGTGGAACCCACATTCCTAAGACAGGGGAGAGAGGGATGAGTCTCCAAGTGCCCGGGTCCAGGCTCATGGGTCAATCAGTGGTCACATCTTTTTGATGAGCTCCCCCAACATTAAACAGTCTATTAGTAGGAAGTTACTGAATTCTAGTGATTTCAAGGATGTATTCTTTTTTTTAATGTTTATTTTTGAGACAGCACAAGTAGGGGAGGGGCAGAGAGAGAGGGGGACAGAGGATCCAAAGCAGGCTCTGTGCTGACAGCATAGAGCCTGATATGGGGCTCAAACTCATGAACTATGAGATCATGACCTAAGGTGAAGTCAGACGCTTAACCAACTGAGCCAACGACACATCACCACCCCTCTGGCCCCCAGCAAGGATATATTCTACTTAATTAAGAAAAGAAGAATCTTCTAAGATACTACACACAAGTAAAAAGAAACAATAGAAGGGTAAGTTCAAAAAGGCCTTCGAGGTGTCTTGAAGGGCTTCAAGGAGTGTACATATAGGTTTAGTTAGTCAAAGTCTACATAAGAGTCAAGGCTTCAGAGATGTCATTAATAATCACTGATGTTAAATATTTGAGCATATGATTTATTAGAATTTCAAATAACCATGTTGTCTCCATCTTTCCCATTAAGATGAGATGGAGAAAATTAGTGACAGAAATGTAGAGAGTATTCAGTTTTCCACGCTTTGTGTCCGAAAGTCCTGGGCTAGAATCCTGGCTCCATAACTAACCAGTCATATTACATGGCATCTCTGAAATTTGATTTCCTCACTTATAGAATGAAGAGTGGCGGTAATTAATAGTGCTGATCTCATTGAGTCATTCTGAGGTATAAATAAAATTGTGCATAGAAAAGATTTTGTACTATGTTTTGTCATATAGGGAATGCTTTTGAAAAAATCTAACTGTACAATGTACACATATACTCACCCAAACAAAATAACAACAACAACAAAAAAATTTAAAGCCAAAAAAAAGAAAACCCACACACACAAAAAAAAACCCCAAACCAAACAAACAAAAAACAAAAAACTAATCCTCCAAGAAGGGAATCTGTTTTCTGTATTAGTCTCCAAGATCTTAGGTTAAGAACAACATATTTCAAGGATTCATAAGGCAGTCACTATGACACGCTGCCAGATTTTTCTTTTCCTTGAAATCTGTTTAATTCCTGCTGTTTATTGTGCTGGCCACAGGGATGCACTGTGCTTCTTTCAAAATCTCTTTCAAAGCATTATCAGCTTGGCTGATGGAACATTTGAGTCAGAAAGTAAACTGAGGAAGAACAGCCCAGGAAGACATCGAATATGTAGTAGAAAACACTTGAGACTTACAGAGAGGTTCCAGTAAATGTCAAAACCTCAACAAGTCTCATCTGTAAAATGGAGGTCATAAACCTCACTTCAAAGTGAAGTTACAAGGTTGAAAGAGATAGGGGACAGAAAAATACAAAGGAGATGGCAGATAGCTGTCCTGGTAGAAAATTATTTTGGAAAGCTTCTCATTATTGCTGAGACCTGTATGATGAGAATTTCACTTTAGCTTTTGGTCCTCATTTCTCAGAGAAATATAGAATTCTGTCACTTAGACTTTCCAAGAGATTGATGTTATAAATAAAGGGGTTTTCTCTTCACTTCCAGGTAACCAAGGTCTCAGCCATGTTCACAACCATTTGAATTAATTGAGATTTTATAATAGGATCAGTTCAAAACTCTGATTCACAAGTAGGTACATCCTTTAATCTTGCTTGTGGGCTGGTATTGAGCAGTAGCATATAGCTCTTGACAGCCTCTAGCCAGTTCCAGGGTCCTTCCTGAGGTCTGTGCTTTTCAATTTTGGCTTCTCAGCCTGGTAGATTGCACTGGATCAGGGAGGGCATAAGACTTCTCAACACAGAAAGATGAAACCTGGGATTTTAGATATAGTCAAGACTATGTCCTTAGAACATTCCTTAAGCCTTGGAAAGAAACAGTTCAGTAGCACAAGACTGTAGCTCAAGACTAGTCAATATTCAGAGATTCAATAAAAAGGCTGATCAAGACATGCAACCTGGCAAATTTTCTCCTCAAATCTGGGAAACAGTTTTGACATTTCCCTTTTTGTCATAATATAATGCACTTTCAGTACTGTAGTGGAATCCTCTAAGGGTGAAGTCATTTATCACAAGACTAAATGCATGAGCTGTCTTGCTTCACTCTGCATCCGGACTGGAACTTTCAGTGGACTCTAAAATGTGTAATTAACATTTGTTTCTAACATTCTGAGATAATTCCCCTCTCCAACTCTGACTCCAGGTTACCAAGTATAAATTTCATGAATTTCTATTCTAAAATAAGGGGAGTTTTGTGGTATAGGTGGTAGCTTATTGCCATATAATATATATATTATATATATTTATATATAATTAAATATATATTAAATGTATATATTTAGTTTAAGATCGCATGGCTCTTAATTGAAAAAAATATGATTTTGTGCGTACTAGCAATAAAAACAATAATAACAGCTATCATTTTTGAGTGATTACGTGTGAGGCAAATTGTGAAATGCTTAATACATAATTTTATTTAATTTTCACTAGGGTCCTGCCAGCATATGCCTTATTTTATAGGTTTGGAAACTAAGAATACTTAAAATCATAATCCAAGACTAGGAATGTCTGGTGAAAAGGTATATGGCAGTTTTTGAAGTTTTTCTGAGCCTAGTATAATTAGAAACATTAGAAAAGCAATTCTGAGCAGAAACATCTAAAACAAAATTGGAATATTTCCACTTTTGAGTATATGGAGTAGATATCCTTTTTCCAATTTCTTTTGCTACATACAACTAAAATCCCTGAATATTGTACATAAAACACAGATAATAAGACTGTGGAAGTTGGAAAGAAAAAAAGCAGGCTGACTAGGAACATTGGGACCTAAGTAATGTAATGACAATGGTGAGTTCCTTAGGTTTTCTTTTTACCTCATGTTTCCCAGCCTTGAAGCTGAAAAGTGTGACAATCTGGAAATGCCAACAGAGAGAAAAAAGGCTTCCAACAAAAGCCTGTTCCCTGTAGCTAGAAGACAAAGGGATGGTGGACCCAACAAGATGGAAAAAAAAAATTTAGACACAGTAATTTTATTTCGTCCAAAAATCTCAGAAAAAGATGTTACCTTACTGCTGCACATTCTTTTTCAGGCCAGATGGGGAGCCTCGTAACACTTACCTGGCTTTAGTAAGGCTGATGGGTGATGTTAAAGAAGGCCAAGTCTGGAGCTACGAGTTTCATTCCTACCATGAACAAGGAGACCAGCCCTCCTTCCCCTCAGTGAGACCACATGGGAAGCCTGGACTTAATCCCAGCTCTGCAGTAATGAGGTGATTTCCCCTCCCACTCTTCATACTGGGGTGGTGTCATAGGAGACCTCTGAAATAATTAGGAAACTTCACCACTGGTCAGCAATAACAAGGCCACTTCCCCAACCTTGGTATGAATGAAAGTCACGTAGGGAAAAGTAACAAGGAATGCCTATACTACTGAGGCAGAGAAGTATCAATGGAGGCCTAGTGAGCTGGAAAGCGCATTTACACAAGCTGTAAAGTGGAGCTCCTTTCTTGGGTATCAGTGGAGGCCAAGTGGGGAACCTGGATGTCTGTATCTACCTGATTGTAATGAGACACTGTCACTCCTTCCATTTCCCAAGTAATGTCAGAATAAGCCAGATGAAACAGAAATTCAATTATGATCCAGAGTTTCATAACATAATAACGCCAATTTCCAGGTTTCAATAAAAAATCACTTGTAGTACCAAGAACCAGAAATATCTCAAACTGAATAAAAAAGGCAATCAATAGACACCAACAATGAGATGACAGAATGTTAAAATTATTTGACACATATTTTAAAGCATCTGTAATAAAAATGGTTCAATGAGTAAAGAATATTCTTAAAATAACTTAAAAGTTAGAAAGTCACAGTAAGAAATAAATATTCTTGGTAAAGAAATAGAAATATAAAGAAAAACCAAGTGAAAATTTATAAAAATTAAAAAAAAATCTTGGGGCGCCTGGGTGGCCCAGTTAAGCATCTGACTTCGGCTCAGGTCATGATCTCGTGGTTCGTCAGTTCGAGCCCGGCTCTGTGCTGACAGCTCAGAGCCTGGAGCCTGCTTCAGATTCTGTGTCTCCCTCTCTCTCTCTGCCCCTCCCCTGCTCTCTCTCTCTCTCAAAAATAAATAAAACATTTATTTAAAAAATAAATAAATAAAAATAAAAATATCTAATAACTGAGATAAAGTACTTAATAAATTGATTCAATAGCCAAATGGAGGAGACCAAGGGCATAAATCATTGACCTTGACAATAGAACAACAGCAATTATACAATCTGAACAACAAAAAGGAAACACCCACACACCAATAAGAAGAGTCTTAGAGACCTGTGAGAATATAATAAATGCTCTAATCATTCACTGGAATCCTAGCAGAAGAAGATAAGGAGAGTGGGGCTGAAAAAGTATTTGAAGAAACATGGCTGAAAAATATCTAAATGTGTCAAAAGTCATAAACCCATAGATTCAAAAATCTGAGAGAAACCCAGTCAGGATAAATCCAAAACCATCCATCCCAAGACACATTATAGTCAAACTTCTGAGAAATAAAGACGAGCAAATCTTGAAAGTGGACAAAGAGAAATAATGCCTATCTATAAGGGAAAAAATAATTCAAATCACAGTGATTTTTCTCAGAGAGGTTATATGCCAAAAAAGAAGGGACACAACATTTTTTCAAACAAGAAAAGAAATTGTGAACCTAAAATCCCATTATATGGCCAAGTTTCTTTCAGGAATGAGGGAAAATGAAGGCACTCTCAGATGGAGGCAGAACTAGGTGTCTTACATGATGCTCACTATTTAGCCCACCTCAAAAATATAAATATATACAAAACTCTGCTAGTTTGCTCTTTTTCTTTTCATAGTAGAACTCTGAGGTTTACAGATACAAGACTAATTTTGTTTTCTAAAGAATAATACCAGAGTGTGGGGAGGGGTTGCTGGTATGATACCACACAGACAATTATTTCATGAACTTACTTCAGCATTAATTGGACATTTATCTTCTGTGTGATTTTGAGGTGTGACTAATTACAACATCATTTATGTCATGATATCACACTATTAGATTACAGAGTCACATTCATGTCCTCATTCTAAGAGCAAATCTCTTCCCACCACACTTTAATTTTTGATATGGGTGAAGAAGAAAGGGCTTTCTTCTATGTTTCCTTCACCTTTTTTCCCACTATCATCTTTCAAACATCTCATTTACAGTAAGTGCTCAGCAAATAGAGTTGAAGAGAATGAGATCATTTTCTTCACATAGGGCACCTCTCTTCCTTACCATGGTCTTACCACCTCATAGTTGAGATTGTAAAACTTGGCAATTTCCATTCACAGCTTTGAATGATTTAAAATTCTGTTTTGCCTTTCAGTTTTGTCTGAACCCATATGGCAAAGTCAAAACTCCAGACAAATCCGATAAATTCCATCTTGTGCTAGCCATTCCCTGTGGCTTGGTAAAGCACTGCAAGTTTTTCATTACTTAATTCTTCTTTATTCCATGGCCATCTGTATCTCCATCTTCAGACTTGGATGAGTCTCACAATTGTCTCTGAAACTCAGTATAAAAGAGCCCCAGTATGTTCATTTGTTAAGTGCTAGTCTTTGAGAGACCAAGACAGAAAACAAACCAACTTGAAAACACAGAGTTGGTAGTACTGGAGCAGCATAGTATTTCAGCACAAGTGTGTTCACCTATACAAGATTGCTCTCAGAGTGAGAGTCCACATTTACAGTTCATAGGTTGTCGCTTAGTAACGAGCATGAATTTTAACAAATAATAATATTTATCAAGTACTAAGGACTTAACATATATGTTGCCCTAAATTCCCCAAATGACCCTTTGAACCAAACACTGGTGTTATCCCTATTTAATCTTTTAGCTTAGTTTCTTGATCTATAAAAGTACTGGGCACCCAAAAACCAAGTTACTATTTTCCACAAAGTTTAGGTTGTACATAGGAAGACCCAGACTAAAATACAGAGGTAGGCCTCAGAGATTTTACATTTGAGCTGTGTTTTGAAGAATGAGTGGGATTTGAACAGACAGAGCAAAATGTGGAAAGGATATTTTGGGATGAAAGACCAATCTGTACAAAAAAAATCCACTGGAACTTCTAATCGAATGATTTACTCAGACAGCAACATGGCAAAATCTGTGGCTAGAGAGCAATGTGAGAAGGTGTCTGATGACTAGCAAAGTCACTCTGGGTGTATTATGGGTGGACCTGAATAGACCAGCAATCTGAACTTCATTCTCTAGGCCACTGGGGGCAGAAATGTGGAATGCTCTGGCCCTCTGACAACAGTGCAAATGATTCACTGAAGAGGAATCAGAGACAGAAACATGAGGTAGGTCTTCTCAGACTAATTGGTTGAGGGTGAAAATGAGCCTTGAGTTCATTAATATGCTTTGCTCTCTATTAGACTTTATGTCCTGTGGCTCATTAATTCCCTGTTGATATAGCCTCAGGCTGTGTTTCCTTCTCACTGAGTTCATGGGGTAAAGATTTTCCTCTCCCCCTTAAAAGTGTATCAACATCCAGCCTCGCGGGGCTGTGCAGCATTTGCCAACTCTTCGTGTGAGTACCTCTGACCCATAAGTGACTTCCATTTCAAACTTTAACTCAAGTGCTAGGGGAAGAAAAAAAAAATGTGATGGGATTTGGCTGAGATCCTCACAACATCTATTTCTGAGACTTGATACAACTGAGATACGGTTTCTTTGTTTGTGTCATTGATCTTATTTCTCCAGAGGGTGGTAAGTGTGATGATTTGGGACTTTTATCATTCAGCATGTTTGATGAGAAGGGATGGATGAAGCCAAAGGAAAGTCTTAAGTAATTGTCTTTCTTTTTTAATCGATTGAAAATATGAAGCATATGAGGTATATGCTTCTTGCTATATATAAACACATAAAATTAAAAAAAATCTAAAACAAATGGATGAAGAAATTGGAACAAATGGAAAATTAGAATCAGATGATAAAATGAAGAGCAAAGGTACTACCCACAATGTTTAGCTTAAAATCCTGCACACCTGTAAGCGGCAGGCCTATAAGTTGGGTTAAGACTCTTCTTTAACCAACCCAGCAATCATGAGCCTTTTCAGTGTCTGTTAAAGGGAATAATAAAAAAGTAAACAGAAAACAAAAGCATGTGTTCACAAGCATGCCGTTTGTGTTCTTAGCTCTCCAATATTCAGTGGTACCCAGGGGAATATTACAGTTTATAATGAAAACAGTCCTTCAAAAATATTCTTATAGTACAGCTGCCACTTCAGAGAATCTTTCTCAATTTTGCCCATTAGTTTATGATTGCAAAACATTTCAATAACATTAATGCTATGGGGTTGGTAGTGGAAGGAAGAATACAGTAAGGCCATTCAAATATGAAGTTTTCTAATCATCTTACATAGTAAGAATGGGTGGAAGCAGGCATTATTCACCTCAGGTGATACTGGTCTCTGGAGAATCTTTCCAAGTGTATGCGTGGGGACAATCCTAGATTTGTTAAAACATTTCATCTTAGGGGCGCCTGGGTGGCTCAGTCGGTTGAGTGTCCGACTTCAGCTCAGGTCATGATCTCACACTCTGTGAGTTTGAGCCCTGTGTCAGGCTCTGTGCTGACAGCTCAGAGCCTGGAGCCTGCTTCAGATTCTGTGTCTCCCTCTCTCTCTGCCCCTCCCCTGCTCATGCTCTGTCTCTCTCTGTCTCAAAAATAAATAGAAACATTAAAAAAAAAAAGAACATTTCATCTTAGACCAAGTTTCTTTATAGGGTACCACTAAATTAAACTGGATGCAAGACATACAGCTAAGGAAGCAAATGAGCTAATTAGTGATATGGTAATAGTAAACATGTCAATTTCATATTGGGAGACTTTACCAAAATTATTGATGTAGATTTTACAATAATTAATTGTAATTTTTGACTTGTTAATAGTAGTTCGTTCACTTTTCAAGGAAATACTTAATTGATTTGTTTCTGAAATGAAACCTAAGTACAAAGTATTTCTTGGAATAAAAATCAAGGTGATGAAAGAAAATATGGTTCCTGAGGATCTCAGGTGCCTAATACATTGAAAGCTGGGGAGATAGCTGGGGAGAAATGGAACACTTTAGAGACCAACTTCTGCTTCACAGCCTTGCAAGTGGCTGTTCCAACTAAGGAAACATGTGAATTGGATCCCATCCAATGATAGGCTAAAAACTAGAGGGAGAGTGTTATTTCTTGCTTTCTCTACTGAGCATTTTCAGCATCTTTGCTGCACAACCTCACAAAGTTATTTACCACAGGTGTGCTGGTAATTATGATATATTATAAACATTTATGTTGTATAATGGTCCTCAAAGTCTTCCACCTGTGACCTGGTACCCGAATACCAAGCAGTCATGCAAAGCAAGTAGAAAAACAGGCTGCCTACTTAAGATTTGTTTTCCTCTCTTCAAAGGTGTCATTCTCTTAGGGCATGAATGTTTACCTAGGGATTTTTCTCCTCAGTTTTCTAAACTGTTAAAGTGAATTGCATTTTTAAATCTTAACGTATTAATTTTGAATAGAAACCTTTCCAAATGACATGCATGCTTCATTGTCTTCTTCAACTAAGTTAAAACAAATTTACATTTATTCTCTAAATGACCAAGATCTTATTTTATCAATAATTAGACCATGATGAAATGTGCCTTATTGCTGTGTATTAACAATGCACAAGCATTTTGCTTGTGCTACGTGGTTGCATATGTCAGTGTCTTATGAACTCTTGGCTTTGTTTTAATTTTTTTAACATTTATTCATTTTTGAGAAACAGAGAGAGACAGAGCATGAGCCGGGGAGGGGTAGAGAGAGGGAGACACACAATCCAAAGCAAGCTCCAGGCTCCAAGCTGTCAGCACAGAGCACAACATGGGGCTCAAACTCACAAGTCATGAGCTCATGACCTGAGCTGAAGTAGGATGCTTAAACGACTAAGCCACCCAGCACCCCTTGGCTTTGTTTTATAATAATGATAACATCTTCTATTACATTATGGCCCAACTGCTCTTTATCAGTTTGGCTTGCTGATATCAATGTTTCTACATTTAGTATCATTCTTTAAGAAAAAGAAATGGGCATCCCTTTTTCTTAAAGCACACCAGCTATAATAGCAGCAGCAGTGGTAACAATCACCACCTAGAGCACTTAACCAGGGCCAAATGTAGTCCAAGAACTCCATGAAAAACTTTACAGCTGGTGCTTTATTTTCCTTCTCAATTACTTATGAGCTAACAATAGCTCTATTATTAACCCACATCAGGAAATTTTTAAGATTAGAGAGTTGAGACAAAGAAAGCATTTTGGTTTGGTTGCACATAACCAGAGTAGAAGTTGGTAGTAAATAAAAGCTCCTTTTCACTCCTTTTGGAGCATCCAGTCCTGAGGATAAGCACTTTTGCTCAAAGGAGACAAGAGACTTTACCTCACAGTTCTCTGGGATTGAGGATGTTCGAGATCTAACTTCCACAGAGGCAAGATTGAATTTGCTAAAATCCTGTGACTAAGAAGATGTTAGTTTCTTTTTTCTTCTTGTGAGATCATTAAGTTTACAGAAAATTAGGAGAGAATACAAATTAACACAGCCCTAGAATCCAAACGTTTCAAGATAATAATGTGGTGTTCACACAGGGAAAAAAAACCTGAAATAAACACAATAAAATATTCTTTGGAAGGAAATCCATGAGAGCATCTGTGAGACAGGTAGATAAACTAAAGCAAATATATCTAAACAAAGAAACTTAAATCCCACACTCAGAGGAAATCCCATAGACATATGAAATTTGCATCTATGACAACATAGAACATTGTAAATTTTTGAATTTTTTTAGAGCATAATCCTTTTCTTTAGCTCTATTCTGTTTACTAATTTCTCCTGAAATACGACCTAAGTGGTCAAAGAGGGCCTGGGATATGGTGAGCAAGATGAAGGGGCCAAAAAGCCACAATGAGAATACTGTCCTACATGCTGAAGATGCTATTAAAAAGCTTCAGGGATCAAGAAAGGGAGGTGGTTTGGGAAAAAGAAGCTCAGTTACTGTCACGTTGATTTGGAGGTGTCAACAGTGTATCTAGAAGGCACTATTCAGTAGGCACCTGGCTGTTCTGTTCTTAGGATCCAGGAGAAGAACAGAGTTGGACCTGGTGACTCAGGAGATACTTTCACATGAGAGGTCTGAGAAGGTTAGTCAGTAGAAGCGGGGAGACAAGAACCCAGGTGAGTGCTGTATCACAGAAACCACAAAAGAGAAGATTTCAGAAAATATGGGGGGTGGGGGTGGTGTCAGGACTGCCAAATTATTCTTTGAAAAAAACATAATCTCAGTGATCCTTTTATGCAAGAATGTGAGTTGAACCCCAGGGTGCTAGTAGAACATCAAGTTTGTTGGAAATTCTAGCCTTTCTTTCAGTTTACTGTCCTATTTGACCACTCTTTGAGAATAGTCTGTTGAATCCAATTTGTGATCCACCTGGTTTCTAACCTAGATGCTGATCATTCATACCTCTGTCTCGTCTCTTTTTACCTCTGTCTCAATTTCCACTTCTGTCCACAATTTTTCTGGTTATTCCTCACCTTTATCATGTTGTTTTACCAGCCTTCTATAAGAATTTCTCAGTTAAAAATGTGCCCTGCACCTGTCCGTCCTTGTGGACAAATTTCCATAGGACACAGGTGTAGACCAGAGGCCATATTAAGAGTGCCTACACACAACTGGAAAACTCCACATAATTATTTTGTTAATCCAAGTTTGAAACATCAGAGCCTAAAGGAAATATATTTGCTGTTTTAAGTGTTTATATGTAAATTAAGATGTTGTCCCATTTTATAGTTGATAACACTTGGAAAACCTGTTGCCGCCGAATATCACATTCTTACCTTGTTCATAGATAAACACTAAACTGCTTAGATAAAAAAGGACAAGGATAGCTTCTGGAAAGGGAAATAGGTGTGAACAAAATACACAATATGTCCACCATCTTAGTTTGGTCTGCTATAACAAAATGCCATAGACCAATTGGCTTTAACAACAGACATTTAATTCTTAGAAGTTCTAGAGTTGGGACACCGAAAATCAAAGTTACAATGTATTTCTTTTTCTGGCTTGCAGTGGGCTGCCTTCTTGTCCTCATGTCCTCACATGGCCAGCCTTTCCTCAGTGTACTAATCCCATTATTGGGGTCATACCCTCCTGACTTCATTTAAACCTAATAATATCCCACAAGGTTACCTCCAAATACCATCCCATGGCAGTTAGAGCTTAAGGGAGCACAAACTTTTAGTCCATGAAATTCAGTGAGATGAAAACCTCCCACTTCTCACTATCCTCTTGTCTCCTTCTCCCTGGCTGACTTTGGTTTAGGTTTGTTTTGTTGTTTTATAAACTGTCACAGCACTGCATCCAGATTGAAGCTCCAGGCAATTGCAATTAAATCAGGAAAAAGATATGCATTCACCAAGGTTAACACAAGTTGCAGCTTAATCAGGATGTAACAAACAGATAAACACATCCAGGACCTCAAAATAAATACAGCCACCTCAATCACATTCTCCTTAGTTTTTTTTCCCCCTAGTAAACCTGTAAAACACACACAATCAAAAACTAAATAAGTTCCCACATCAATATATATGTTGCTAAAATTTTCAAGCTACAAAGGTAACGTGTCATTTCAGGTTATGGGCTATTGTTTTCAAAATAAGTTATGTTATTATTAAAGGCAAAAGTTGATATAATAGAACCTCCTTATATATAAACTCTACAAATAAACATATTATTGCTCTAATTAACAGGTAAATACCTGTAATGAGCTCAGTTGCCTTAATCTGTGTTTGAATACATGTCTCTTTTCAAATTTGATTTCCAGATAAAAATTTTAGGAAATTTTATTTGGTGCTTTTTCTATAGCCTTATCAAGCTTACATCTAAGTAGATATACCTACTACACATGCATTGAGGATGGTCATTCACATATAATAGGAGATATAAAATTTATATTCTTTTGATGTGGTAATACATTTATCCTTATCCCTTGGCCTGGTTATTTAAAAATAACCTCCTATTTTCTTAGATGCTTTCTTTTTTTTTTTTATTTTTAAAATTTTTTTTTTTAACGTTTATTTATTTTTGAGACAGAGAGAGACAGAGCATGAACAGGGGAGGGGCAGAGAGAGAGGGAGACACAGAATCTGAAACAGGCTCCTGAGCTGTCAGCACAGAGCCCGACGCGGGGCTCGAACTCACGGACTGTGAGATCATGACCTGAGCCGAAGTCGGACGCTTACCCGACCGAGCCACCCAGGCGCCCCTTTTCGGTTTTTTTTTTTTTTTAATTTTTTTTTTTAACGTTTATTTATTTTTGAGACAGAGAGAGAGCATGAACAGGGGAAGGGCAGAGAGAGAGGGAGACACAGAATCTGAAACAGGCTCCTGAGCTGTCAGCACAGAGCCCGACGCGGGGCTCGAACTCACGGACCGTGAGATCATGACCTGAGCCGAAGTCGGATTATTTTCTTAGATGCTTTCAATCTCTACAAGGAACTCTATATTACTGCTGGTTATTGTCCTCAAAAAAAACCCTGATTATTCATTTTCTCAAAAATGTTTTATATATCCCTATTTCCTACAGATTGTATTCTAAACTCTTCACTCTAATTGCTATAACCATACATGTTCTGTCCCACATACTTGTTTTTCATGATTAAATCATGTATAGGGATTCACTCCAACAAAGCCTGGACTATACACTTGATGATGTCAGTTTTGGCCAAGCCTCTATAGCTTGGATCGGTATTTTCCTTACCTTCGTCTCTATCAATTTTCTACTCTTCCTTCGAGACTGAAGTCAGACCCATTCTCTGTGATGCCTATGTGATGCTTCCAGCTGGGTTCACTGTTTCTTTTGCACTGCTCAGCAGTACTTTGTTTATACTTTTTGAAATAGCATGTATCTCACTCTGCTGCCTTATTTTTAGTCATTTGCATGTGTATCTCTTGTTCTAAATCCTTAGCATCTTAAAAGGGCAATATCCCACTCATTTACATATATAATCTAAAATACTTTCACATAATCTAGAATACTTTTGTTACCTGTGATTTACACTGTGATTTACAGGATTAATTTATCTTTTTATCTTTCCATCTATCTATTCATTTAGTCATTATCTCCCCTATGTGATATCCATTGGTAATGAGGACACAGTAACTGAACATAAATAAGGTACTACCTGCCTTGGTTCCACTGATACCCTAGTACCAGAGGCAAGCTAACAGGTAGTTGCTATAAAACGTGCAATGGGCCTTAGGCATACTTGGAACTTTGGGAAAAGGAGAATGATGTAGTCCAGGCGTCATAAAAATCCTCCTTAAGAAAGTGATCTATAATTTGAAGCTTGAAATATCAGAGAATCTTCACCACTCTAGGAAGTAACAGGAGGAGAATATGGGGTGTCTGAATAAGCTCTACAGAAAGAAAGAGAATGTGGAAATCTGAAAAGATGAAAGAAGTTGTTTATGGTTATTTTCTGAAACATAAAGTGAGAGGAAAGAATGAAATAGACAGAAGACCCTGGAATAATAGTAGTTTTATGGACTAAGATCTCTTGAGGACATAGAAAAACCATTTAAATTTAGAGTTCCAAAATATGGAAAGAAATAGTAGGATATTAAAAATATTACATTATATTCTGACTTCTCCAAAAGAGGATTAAGGAGGATGCTAAACAATAGTCAAGTTGTAAGAAAATAGGGAAAGTTGGAAGTACTTCTTTCTAAAACATCTTTAGTAAAAGGACAAAGATGTTTGTTATTACTGAACAGCAGAGTGTCTGTGTCTCTGTGCTTAATTGGTTACTTCTGGAAAACTATTAATGTCTGTTCATGTTTAATTCTCCATTCCAACTACAAGCCCCAAACCTTAGTTGGTGTCCAACAAATAATTGTTAACTGAGAGTGACTACATAAAATTTTGCGTATCTTCCAAAATGTGTAGAGAAGGTTGCATTGCTCACAAGTGACAGAGTTACTACTTCACCTTCACATGTCTCTGCTGTACATTTTCACTTTGTTAGCTTCCAGCCTCATACTCCCACCTTGAAATCAGCCCTAAGAACATTGTTAGGCTACAAGTATCTCCCTGCTCACAATGTTAAATGTCTCCCCTCTGCACCATTTCTCTCTAGTGCCCATTATTTTCAGATGTTTCTGATGCTAGGATTCTTGACTCTCTCCCCTTACATTACGATTTAATTTATTCTCTTAAAAATTAAGTTAAAATCAGAATGACTTCCTACTAAATGCTACTATTTTTTCCTTCCCAATGCTGCTTTCTTTGTTTTTTCTTCTGTGTTTTTTGTTTGTTTTGAAAGAGTCTCAAAAATCAACTACTTCATCTGCCTCTCTCAGGCTAAATCCCCTCATGGCAATGCCAACTAGTGGTCATTTTATTCTGTTTAAACAAGTTAGTTATGGAACAGATGGTGTCCAATACCCCCCAAAAGTTATTCGGAATTAATTATAAAGATAGTCTTCATTCTAATGAACTGAAATTGGTATCTTTGTAACCTTTGTAAAAATCATTTTCCATTATACTTTGTGGAGAGACGAAGAAAAAATTTACTCCCTTTCCTGTATCATAGATTTCCAGTATTTTAAAGCAATTCTTATGGCACCATATGTCCTTCCAAAGACACTGTGGTCCAGAAGACAGGTCATGTGTCCTTAGTCTTTGTGATTTTCATGTGCTTATGTCAGCCTCTATCCCTTGTTCCATAGAAGTCTAAATCAACCACCAACATTTCTGGGACTTTATGGGTTATCTGCATTGTTAGAGGATACTTATGAAATAATGTACCTGTCATTGTTCCATTGTCTTTAATTTTGAAACTAACCAATATATTTATCTAGAAATAGAAGCCTGTTAAGCCATATATATATATATATATATATATATATATATATATATATATACATACACACACACACATATATGTATATGTATATATCAAAATAAAATACTTTGCAACTTTTTATTTTGATATAACTTCAACCCTGCAGGAAAGCTGCAAACCCTATATTCAGATTCACCAGTTGCTTGTTTTTCTTTGTGTGTGAATGTATGCATAAAATACGTGTTACACATATAAAACTCGGCTGCATGGTATAATTTTATATACACACATACTTTTTAAAAAATATTTAAGAGAAGGTTGTAAAGATGATGCCCCTTTTCCTTGAAATTCTTCAGTGTGTAATTTCTAAGAGCAAAGGCATTCTGTTACATATGCACAGTATAGTGGTCAAAATTAGGAAAATTTACACTGATACAATACCATTGTGTAATCTATAGTCCATACTTAAAAGTTGTCAATTTTCCCAGTAATGTTTTGTATAAGTATTTAATTCCTAATCCAGGATCCAATCTAGGATTACACATCATATTTAGCTTTCATGTATCTTTTCTCTTTAATGTGAAACAGCTTTTCAATCTTTCTTTGTATTTACTAAGCCTGGGAATTTAGAATAGTACTAGACAGTTATTTTAAAGTATGTCCTAAATTTGGGTGTGTCTGATTTCTCTTAATAATTACATTCATGTATTTGGAGTACTTGAAGGAATAGCAGAGAAAACTGCTGTATTCTTCTCAGTGTATCACATCATAAAGCACAGGATGCCAATTAATCCCATTATTGGTGATGCTAATTTTGATTACTTGGAGTGTCATTGAGTTTTCTCCACTATAAAGTTACTGCTTTCCCCTTGTAATTAATAAGGCATTGCAGGGAAATGTTCTGTTCTTTTTCTTATCAAACTGTAACTCAATAGTTTTAGCAGCCATTGATGATTTTCCAAATCCAGCATTCCCTCTTTATTAATCATTGGGCATTGATATGTAAGGAAAAGTTTTCTTTCTCTTCCATATTTGTTTGCTTACTTATTTATCAGTATTAGTGTACATTCATGAATCTTTTTATTGCTCAGTGAGTAATGGTCTGTTACTCATTTTGATGTTCAAATTGTCTCAATCTTGGCCAGTGGAAGTATCTTCAAGCTGGGTACTGTGCTTATCTTTCTTTACATAATTCCTTATTTTATGGCACATCAAGAGTACCAAGTTTGTTGCTAATTTTCCCTGACTTCCCCCCCCCAAATTTTTTTCCCTGATACAACCATGGATTCAGCCTTTCCCTCAAGCCATCCTGACTCCTTTGGGAGAACAGTTACATTTAAAAGGCAGGTAACCAAGTTATGGAAAGAGCCCAAATGTCTATCAACTAGTGAATTGATAAAGAAGATGTGGTGTGTATATATACAAGGGAATACTACTCAGCAATCAAAAAGAATGAAATCTTGCCACTTGCAACAATGTGATGGAACTCGAGTTTATTATGCTAAGCGAAATAAGTCAGTCAGAGAAAGACGAACATCACATGATTTCACTCATGTGGAATTTAAGAAACACAACAGATGAACATAGGGGAAAGGAAGGAAAAATAAGATAAAAACACAGAGGTAGGCAAACCATAAGAATCTCTTAAATATAGAGAACAAACTGAGAGTTTCTGGAAGGGGGTGGTTGGGGGTATGGGTTAAATGGACAGTAGAAATTAAGGAGGGCACTTTTAGGGATGAGCACTGGATTTCATATGTAAGAGATAAATCATTGGGTCTACTCCTGAAACTAAGACTACACTGTACTTTACCTAACTTGAATTAAAATATTTTTTTAAAAAGGAAGGATATGAATGCTATGTGTGTTTGTTACTAAGGATATGTCATTACCTTTAGCCCTTTTCAGTGGAAAAACAGAGAGATTATGTGTGTATGTGTGTCTCAGAGAGAGAGAAAGAGAGAGAGAAAGGGAAATAAAATATTTCACAGATTCTTCTGGTAATATGCTAAAGCCAGGGATGTATATCTCTTGAAGAAAAAAAAGTCAAGAATTATAACTGGTATTTAAACATACAGTGTTCTAATTGGTCTCCAAAATATCTTTTGGTTGGCAGCAAAAAACTGTTGCTGAGACTCAGTTTAATAGCAATATGGACTGATACATCTTTCCAGAGATTGGGCCATACCATACCTGGTAGAGGCAAATGAAATAAGAGAATGATAAATCTTCTCAGAAATAGTTTTTTTGAAAAGGACGAGTTTAAGAATAAGTCTAGGATTTTTAAGAGTCTCTTAAAAACAGAATAAACTGAGGGTTGATGGGGGGTGGGAGGGAGGGTGGGTGATGGGCATTGAGGAGGGCACCTGCTGGGATGAGCACTGGGTGTTGTATGGAAACCAATATGACAATTTCATATTGAAAAAAAAAGATTAAGTCTAAGAATATTGGATATTTAGGCTTTGATTTTAAATTGTGCTCCCATATATATGAACTGATTTAGGAAATATAGTTGACATTTTTTTTCTTTTGAAAAAAGTGTTTATTTTTGAAAGAAAGAACATGAGCAGGGGAGGTGCAGAGAAAAAGGGAGACAGAGGATCTGAAGCAAGCTGAGTGCTATCAGCACACAGCCCAATGCGGGACTCGCACAAACCCTGAGATCCAAAGTCAGACACTTAACCGACTGAGCCACTTAGACACTCATATACCTAATGTTTTTGAGTCTCATTCTTCTTCTGTTACTATCTCTTTCGCTCATTTTCTTTTGCCTAAGACGCATGCATACCACCATTTCATCCATAAATAACTAAAGCTTTGTTGTCTAAAAAGCTTTTCTTTGTGAAGAACCCTTAACCCTTTTCACTCCATTCTGATGACATACGGTAAGGATTAAAAGTTCTACAAATTTCCTGTTAGCTCAAACACCTCTGATGAAATCACACCCTTCTATTCTAGGAAATCAGTGTACATAAAGGACTAGAACTCTCTGAGATCTCCCAATTAGTACATGGCTGTGTCTAGGCTAAAACTTAGCTCTCCTAATTCTGCATTGTATGCAATTTATACCACAACTATCTCTCTTTTTATTTCACTTCCTCCTCGGGGTATAAATGGTACAAATTTCTTTCTCAACAAAATGTTTCATGCAAGAACCTCAGGGTAGAACATCAACAGATCCTCTCTGGTTATACATATATATATATACCTATATATTATAGGGCTTAATTTTTACTACATCAAAGGTGAAAGGAGGAAAATATTCAGGAGAGGGCCTGTATGCTGTTAACTTGATGTGGGTTTTTAATTCAATATTTATTAATTACCATAGCCTGGTGCTATGGTGGGCCCTGGAGAGAAAGTAATAAGTAAGATACAAGGCTTTTCTGCATGGAACTCAAAGACTAGGGAGGCCTGTGATTAATATATTATTTTGTTGTAGACATAAAATATGACATAATGAAATAAGTGAGTACTTAAAGGAGTCACAGAAGCAAGGATGTTTGGTATTTTGAAGGATCAATAGGATTTGTCACAGGTAGAGAAGCGTATAATACGGCTTCCCAAGCTAATGTGGACTCTGTGGTACTACTCTCCAGACTCCCCCCTAGGACTGAGTCATTCATTCTTTCATCTGCTTAGAGCACTGATTGTTGATAGCTCATGGCTGAGTATCATTCTGTGACTTGCTTTCAGACATACCAAGATGCCTTGCCCAAGGTTATGCCCCCTCCTCCAAGTCAGACTACATTCAATAACTACATTCAATGACAGTACTGACTACGATGAGCTAAAGCTTCTATTTCAAAGCCTTGACATCTTTCACTACCCAGTTGGACATATTTTAATTAATTTTGTTCCAGAAAGCACACACCAATAAATCTGCAATTCATATAAAGTTCTCTTTACCTAAGGCATAGAGAAAGGGACTATTTGTTCAAAGTACAAGGGGATTCAAGAGTGGGGTTGAACAGCTTCGATGCATGGATTTGGTAGGATTGGAGGGAAGGAGTGATAACGTGACTGAAGCAGAAGATTAGAGACTGATGGTCCTGCTGAGGGATTCAGAGTGAATCTTGCAGATACTAGGAGATCAGTCAAGTTTTTTTTACATGGTGCATGAGAGAAAGAGGAAGGCCAGTCAAGTGACCAGCCATTCATTGGCAAGAACACAGATTGCAATGGATCCCCATTCTATTTCCTCATCCATCATTGGAGTTTTCCATAGTGAGTATTGTCCCTTGCTACTGAGAACAGAAAATTACCTTTAAAAGATGTTCTTGCAGCGTGTGAAAAAATCAGGTCATAGTTTCTCCTGTTAAACTTTCAGAAATTATCTGAGTTGCAAACTATAAGGGAAAAGGTTTATACCACCATAAGGAGAAATACTGAAGAGGAATTTTGAGGAAGATAATAAAAATAGTATATGGAAAGACTTTCAGATCATATTTAAATATTTCTTACCCCTCAAGTCTCAAGTAAAATATCACTGAAGACTTCTTTGTTTCTGTCAGATAAAAATTTTATCTTCTTCAGTGATATTTTACCTAAGATTTGAGGGGTGGGAAATATTTGAATATGACCTAGAAGTTTTTTCATATGGTGTTCTCATATATTGTGTCCATGGTTTTCCTTCTTCCAGTGTGGATTTTGTGGTACAATGTGCTGCCACAGAAAAATCCTTAGATGTGGTATCACAAGACCTGAATTCTAGTCCTACTTCTCTGTTTTACAGTGTGTACCTAATATGTACAGTGATTATCTTATTGCAAGTTCTACATTTTCATAAGCACAGCTGTATTACTTGTCACTTAATTTTGAGAGGAATCACTCGGTTTTCTGAGCTTCAGGGTTTTTGTTTTTTTTTTTGTTTTTAACGAAAAGTGGGGAAATTAATCCTTCTTGGTGTACATCTGAGCATCCAAGGTGTTAGGAACATGACAGGCTTCTACAAAGTGTAAGACATAATATGGCTGGGACCCAGAATAGTAAAGTCCTGGACAAATCAAGTAACTCATTTCACAAAGTGTTGGATGACTGAGTTTTAAAGCTTCAAGCTCTTAATATACTATTCAACACCCTGAGACATAAAGTCGAGAGAGAGAGAAGTAAGGAAAGGACTACAGCTACTTGGAAGAGGACCTGAATGCCCATTAAAATGCATCTAGCAGAGGACATAAAACCAATGAGAAGGAGCAATTTACTTTTACTGCTGGGGCAGGAGTCATGCAACTGTTTTTACTAACTACGGCTGTTCCCAAGTTTATCAGAGTTCTTAAAATATTTATGGAAGCTATGTCTGTGTAAGGCACTGTCTATTGCAAGCAGAAGAGCTAACCTATGGTGGAATGTGTTTGTTGTCATTTTCTCGTCTCGTAAGTAAAGCAGTTGAAATAGAGAAGGGTTGCGCAAAATCCTCATATAACACATCAAGAAAAGAAAAATGAAGAATCTGTGGCACCGTGCCAGGAATGAGAGTTTTGCCAATTTGGCACTTTGCCTACCTAGATTCGGGGATTACCCTGTAGTATATTAAAGTATCAGCTTTTTAATTTACCATATTATTTTCCAGATGTTTTTGGTAGAAAGGGACTTCTCAGCAAACACTTGAGTGCTTGTCAGAGAATTACACATTTAATATTACATTACTCATTATTTTAATTAATGACAGGAAGAAGTTGCTTGAAGACAATTCTTAGTCACACAAAAAGGATGTTAATATTTTATGAGGGAAGGAAATTATCTTTAACATTGATGAATTAGAATGTTCAGAAATGATAATAGGAATATTACTGAAAAAATGAGCCGGTTGCAGTGCCATTTAATATTACATACCAATTCTGATAGAAAACTGATATTCAGGCATCATGATATAATATTAAGAATAGCATATGTGAAACTGACATGCACCAGGCATGAAAGGTCCATAAATAATAATTCATTTAGAATTTGGAAATAGATTTGTAAATAGTGTTGGATGTAGGAGACATAAATCCTGCCTTCTTGTCTATTAGCCTTTTGTGTATCAACACTACCACTATCATTTATTGAATGCTCCCTACGTGTCAGGCACTTTGCTAAATACTTTACATACATGTTAGAATTCAGAGCAACCATTTGTTATTGCTGAAGAGAGCGAGGCTCATCGAATTTAAATAATTTGTTCAAGTTCATTGAGTAAATAAGTAGCCAATCCATTCCACAGTATAGGTTTTGAACTATGTTATAATTTCCTTTCTAAGTCTCCCAGAAAAAAATAAATTAAAAAAGCTTAGTTTCTCCAGCTGTCAAATGAATTGGCTGCTGTAGGAATTCTATCGGATCCCGTTCAGCTGTGAAACTGTGAGGTTTCGTCTCCAGTATGTATTTATTAGTTCCTTCTTTGATCCAGAGTCTGTGCCAAACACTGTGCTTCTTAATCACTTTCATTCCATTTATGAAAATTTGTCCTTCAGATCCTGCTTAATGTCCTCCCACTGAACCTTCTGTGTTCTGGCTATGTGGAAAGAAACTTTCTCCCCAACATATCTGGGAAATAATATGGTACAACTGACAGATACTGCACTGACTCAACTAGGGTGATAAAGATGAAACAAGTGTGACTTGGGATGTATACAGTTCTTTTTATAGAAGCCTCACCTTGCCAGAAGTTAATTTATCCACTAAAGTCCCTCTGAGCTTATCACACAATGATTAGTTGTTTTGATCCTCCTTTGTTCTCTTTAGCTAGGCCCCTCTTTAGTAGCTCTTCCAACAGAAGAGCTTGTATTTTAAAGATATTTTCTTGTATTTTAAAGATATGCAGCATTGGTATCACTTTATCGGTGAGGTGTATCTTGAGAAATGTGACAGTTAATGTTAATTGTACTAATGTTAACCATCAAAACAAAAAGGCAATCTATTGAATAGGAGAAGATATTTGCAAATGATATATCCAATCAGGGGCTAATATCCAAAATATATAAAGAATTTATAAAATGCAATAGCAAAACAACAAAAAATTCTATTAGAAAATGGGCAGAGGACCTGAATAGACATTGTTCTGAAGAAGACATACTCCTGGCCAACAGACATATGAAAAGATGTTCAAAATCACTAACCATCAGGGAAATGCAAATCAAAACCACAATGAGATATGACCTTACATCTGTCTTGAATCAAAAAGACGAGAAATAACAAGTGTTGGTGACGATGTAGAGGAAAGAGAACATTTGTGCACTATTGGTCAGAAAGCAAATTGATGCAGCCACTGTGGAAAACAATATGGAGTTTCCTCAAAAAATTAAAAGCAGAACTATCATATGACCCAGTAATTCCACTATGGAATATTTACCCAGGGAAAATAAAAACAAGAATTTGAAAATGTATATGCACCCCTATGTTTGTTGCTGCATTATTTACAATAGCCAAGATTTGAAAGCAGCCCATGTCTGTCTGTAGATGAATTAATAAAGAAGACTTGGTATACATACAATGAAATATTCGCCATAAAAAAGAATGAGATCCTGCCATTTGTGACAATATAGATGGACCTAGAGGATATTATGCTAAGTGAAATAAGTCAGACAGAGAAAGACATATACCATATGATTTCACTCGTGTGGAATTTAAGATGCAAAACAAATGAAAATGAAGGGGAAAAGGGGGATAAACAAACAAACAAAAACAGACTCTGAAATATAGAGAAGAAATAGGTGGTAGTCACAGGGGATGTGGGGGGGGTGGGTGAAATAGATACAGGGGATTAAGGGGTACAACGTTCAGTTGCAAAATAAATAAATCAGAGAGATGAAAAGACCAGCGCAGCAAAAAGTGTCAATAAGATATTATAATGTTGTTTGGTGACAGATGGTGACTGTACTTACCACTCACAGTGAGCACTAAGTAATGTATAGAATTGTTGAATCGTTATGTTGTACATCTGAAACTAACATAACACTGTATGTTAATTACACTTAAATAAAAAGAACAAAATCGCCTATTAGAGTATCCTAGTACAAGAGAAAGCAAAAGAGAGTAGTAAAGATGTTAGGAGTTCTAGAAGCCTTTATTAAGAGGCATTTATTTAAAAAATAATAATAAAAACAAATAAGGATTTGAAACCTTTATTAGCAAGGTGAACCTTGAGAAATCAAACAATTATGTTAATAGTACTCGTGTTAGAAGATTATTTCTTTTTATAATAAATGAATACAAAAGCAAGTAAGACCTCTAATGGCACTCTAATATACTTGTCTACTGCTGTAATACTTTCTTGAATAGAAGAGAAAAATAATGGAGAGACGCACATGCATATTAGTAGATACAGTAACGGAATCTACTTTTCATAGATGTAATAATAAGCCATTTGTTTTGTACTAGAAAAGGGTAAGAATAGTGGCTCTAGCTAAATACCAAAATCAATGTGACTTCTTCGGTGTTTCACTATGGGACCCATCCCACAGTGACTGCCACAGAAGCTTTCCTTTGGGTAGTATCACGGACGATAATACTGATACTGCCCCTGGCTCCTCTCAATCCGAACCAACATTGTTAGAGCACAGCGAGACTCACATCTACTACCACCTTCACAGTCACAGCCTCGGCCATTCCTGAGGTTGTGTTTGTGTTCCTGGGTCTCGCTTGCCCAGCACGGTTCATTTTGCAACCCAATCCCTAGTGATGGTTTGTATATCACTTTTCTTATCCTAATTACTTTGCCCTTTAGAATGAGTCTTTATTCTTTTAAGAATAATTATTTCAGCATTTGGAAAGAATATCACAGAGTACACTTTGTGGTTTAAAGGATTTATAGCAGTGAGTTTGCATTTAAAACTCAGTGCAAGAACTGTCCGACCATTTAGTAGCCTCATTTCCTCAGCTGTGTAGGGAAAGCCTGAGGCAAATGATGCTTTTATCATTTTATTATGAATGCTCACATATGTTCTAAATAAATACCCGAAGTCAGATATTAGTTATATTTTAAGGGATAGCTGATAATTTAGTTTCAGGACTTAAGAACCAATGGGTAGCTCTCACAAAAACTTGGACTTATAGTTCAAGCGTTAACATCCCTAAAACCATTAGTTGTCAAGTTCTAGGATAACAGTTCTTCTGCCAGGACACTAATCATACTCAGGTTCAGGAAAGATGATTGCTATCCATCCTATAAAGAAACTAAACTTCTCAAGAGAGACTCAAATACATTCCTAGTAGTGGTTTATATCCAGTCAGAAAAATATAAGGACCCTGGATATAAAGAAGCCAGTCTCAATGCCAGCAAATTGGATAGCCTAGAAGAAATGGATACTTAAAAATGTACAACCTACCAAGACTGAATCATGAAGAAATAGAAGACCTGAACAGACCAATAACAAATAAGGAGATTGAATCAGTAATCAAAGAACCTCCCATGAAAGAAAAGCCCAGGACCAGATGGTTTCACTGGTGAATTCTACCAAAATTTTAAAGAAGAATTAATGCCAATTCTTCTCGAATATCTTTGCTAATCAATAGCGAAGTGCATTCAAAACCACAATGAGCTATGCCCTCATACCTGTTAGAATGGCTCTCATAAAGACAAGAAAGAACAAGCATTGGCCAGAATGTGGAAAAAAGAACAACACTTGTGTACACTTGGTGGCAATATAAGTTGATGTAGCCACTCTAGGAAAGCATATGATAGGTTTTGTCAAAAAAAAATTAGAAAATAGAATTATCCTGGGGCACCTGGGTGGCTCAGTTGGTTAAGCATCCAACTCTTGATTTCAGTTCAGGTCATGTTCTCACAGCTTGTGAGATCCAGCCCCACTTGGGGCTCTGCATGGACAGTGTGGCCTGCTTGGGATTTTCTCTCCCCATCTCTCTCTGCCCCTCCCCCACTCATGTTCTCTCTCAAATTAAATAAACTTAAAAATTTTTAAAATAAGTATTACTCAATGATCTAACAGTCTCATTTCCAGGTTTATACAAAGGATATGAAAGCAGGGTCTTGAAGAGATACCTGCCCTCTTGTATTGTAGCATTATTCACAGTCGCCATGATCTGGAAAACAATTTAAGTGTTTGTTGACAAATGAGTGGACAAAGAAGATATGTATTATGTGTGTGTATATATGTATATATGTGTGTGTGCATGTAATATTCAGACATGAGAAAGGACATTTTGCCATTTGCAACAACAAAGGTAGACCTTGAGGGTATTATGCTAAATCACAGAGAAAAACAAATACCGAATGATCTCATTTATACATGAACCTTAAAAAAAATCAAACTCATAGAACCAGAGAGTAGAATGGTGGTTACCAGGGCCTGTGAGTTGGGGGGAAATGGGAAGATGTCAAGGAATACAAACTTCCACTTATAAGATGACCAACTTGTGGGGAATCTCATGTAGAGAATGGTGATTATAATTAATGATAGAGTATTATATACTTGAAAGTTGTTCATCTCTCTGACACTTGCCATATACGCTTAACCTCGCTCACAGCCCCCCAAATTATTATCCTGTTTAAACGTCCACTCAAATTCAAGAATCTTAGCATCTACTACAGCAGGTCCAGGTATGGATGAGGCCCCTCAGGTATAGTTCCCTAAGTACAGCCACTCAAATGCAGTTCTTCTCACCCTATAGAAATAAAGAAACAAGTTATCTGCACCCCTCTACACAATATGTAAAGATGGACCGGAAAGAGGGTCACTGCTGTAGACATCAAAATGTTGGAATTTCCTTGATTAGGACTTAAGAACTGGGGATAATTCTTCAAGTCTCTTCACTTAACACTCTTTAAGATTTGGTTTCAACCTCTTAGTCACCCTTCCCTTTTCATGAAAGTTATTATGTGTTTGCAACTGAGTAATTCTCTCAGCCTACTTCGTGTCAGTAGAATTTGGGGGGTCTAAAGATGTCTTTTCCTTTTGTACTCTTAATCTATTTAGGCAAAACATTTGACTTCTAAAAACTTGGTGGGCCCTCTGTGAATCTTTCTAGGATCTAGTCCTTTAGAAACACACACACACACACACACACACACACACACACACACACACATCTTTGAGGTAATCCTTTACTACTACCATCTACTAAAATTGCTGAGGGCAATGTCCTTAAGCTTCCTAGAAGCCCTGTTTTTTTCATTCAGAAGATACATGAGGCACACCTTTAATTCCTTGAGGGGGCTATTTGACCTACTAGTACTCTGAATACCACCTTTGATCTTTCTGAGGTCTGAAAGAAAAGATATTAGAATCATACCCTCAGCTTTGTCTTTGGATCATGTTTTGTTAACTTTAGAGACTGGGGATTTTCAGAACCATCAAGTTCTGCTGTCTATTTAAGTGTTCTTTTATTTTATCTGTCTTCTCTCCCATTTCACTTAAAGCGGCAGGAAGAAACCATATGGCATGTTCACTCTGTTTGGAAATCTCTTTAGATTGCTTGCTTCATTAGGTACATTTTCTACATTCCATGTAACTGCAGGCAGCAGTGTTACTAAATATTCTGCACCTACATAGCAAGCATCTCCCTTTCTTCAGTTTCCAGTAACATTTACCTCCCTCTCTCAAGTCCTCACCCTCAGCCTTATCAGAGACCATGAGGCTTCCAGTAACTCCTTCAAGAGGCAAGGCTTTCACTAAAGCTCTTCGAAATTCCAGCTCCCACTTCCAAAACCACACCTACATTTTATATTTTTACAACAGCCGAGCTCTACTTCCAGGTACCAGAATCTGGATTGGTTAGCTATTACAGCATAACAAATTATCCCAGGATTTAGGAATTTACACACAAAAAAAGTATTACCGTGCAGTTTCTGTTGATCAGGAATCTGTTAGCAGCTTAGTAGCTGGCTCAAAGCCTCTCGTAAGTTTGCAATTAATCTGTTGGCTCTATTGGGAATGGGGAATCCATTTGCAAGTTCACTCACATGGTCCTTGGCATGGGCTCTTCCATAGGGCTACACAACACTGGAAGTTAAGTGAGAACAAGAGAGAGTGCGGAGGAAAGAGTTCTCATGACACAAGCTGTGGTCTCAGAAGATATGGTGATACAGCCTCAACTTCTGCCATATGCTACTGATCACACAGACCAATCCTGCTACAGTGTGGGAGACAGCATGAATGTGCCAGTGCCAAGGGGCAGTGATAATTAGGGACGGTCTTGGGGACTGGCTGCCAAAAGTAGGTTCCAGTCATAGGCAGAACTTGGGAAATGGGAGAGAGAGATGAAATAGATAGAGGACTAGAATTAGGAGATTGAAAGTTTACAGATATTAAATTGATGTTTACCTGATGCCAGATGCATCCTTCACTGCATTAAGGCTGAGATGCCGAACAGATTTCACAGGGACAGGTAGGTGGCATATACGTATCAAGTCAATCTAATTGTTTGTGTAATAAATGACTACTATGAACTAAGAACAATCATGTAGAAGACTATATAGAATAATATTCAATACACTGAATATTTTTATATAGAATACCCTATTGTCTAGTGAGATGTTAAACCTATATCACCAGACTTCAAGTGATAATCCTGATATCCCCCCTTCCTTTTTACTTAGTTCTAGTTATTTTTGCATTGTGATTCTAATAACTAAGGTACTAGAAACTATCTGAGAAAACATCTAATTGTTGCCTTACAGATGAGGATACTGATGGATTTAACTTGCTCTAAAATGTCCCTGCTGTTGGAGACTTCCTGATGGTTTGCCTTATATACCCAGAGTAAGGAAAAGACTAAGCATAGCCAATCAATATATATTTTTCTTTTTTAAAAAAGTAACAGATAGATTGGGTGTAGGTAGCTTGGAGGAGAGGATAGGCAATGGATTTCAAAGAGCTTTCCCTAAGTACACTAATTCAAAAAAATTATTTTTCTTCTGTGATTCCCCAGAACATTCTTGTATATACTGACTCTATTTTTCCCCTTAAAGTGCTATATCATACATCTCTCTATTCACAGATAGGCCCTTTTCGGATGTAAAACCAAAATATACACTTAGAAAATAATTAAAATATATTAATAATAAAGATTAATAAAAAATAAATTTATTGAGATATGATTGTTACAAAAGGATCCTAAACAATTACTTTGATGCCTGAGTCATCCAAATTTCTCTATTTGTGAACACATAGAATATTGACTCTCCTATTGATGTACCTGATGGGGGATTGCAAAGGAGACGGAAGTGAATATCTCCTTTATGCATTTTATGTTTTAAAGTAATTCCCTCACCAACTCTTTTTATCAAAATTTCCATTTGGTGTTTGAAAGTTATGGAAGTCCAGTTTTCCAGCTCACACTAATGCTAAAGATTTCTCATAATACTTCGGTGCTGATTAAATCTAAGAACTTTTCAGAGTCTCACCTTCATTTAACTATTTGAAGAAGTTAAGAAAAAGGAATTACTGAATTTAAGGGAGGCAGCGTAAGCATCCTCTATATATTCCTTCAAGCGAGCAAATACTCCCCGGAAGGGGCTAAAGAATTATTTTTATCCAACTTGGTATGATGTCACAAAGTGTGAAGTACGGGCACATCTAAACATAAGTCATATCAGAATTATTGAGGACCATTCACACTCTGGAAGTTGTTTTTCTGAGATCATTAGTTTCTTCTTTAATGTCTGTCTCTTTCATCATAAAGATAAAGTAAGGACTCTTTTCAAAGTAGTTCTAATGCCTTGACACCCGAACACATAGTGAATAAGGCTCATAGTGTCTCATTCTTGGGGTATTATAATTATCTGGCATATAAGCATGTACATTTCTGTGTCACTGAGGAAGTCTCAATGGGAATAATTAATAGAAAAATTATCCTGCTTTAGTAAGAACATTTTTTTCTTTATTTCTGTTAAGGACATTTTTTTTCTGATTAATAATTCTCTCTGAACAAAAATATTTCCTAATACCATCATAGTTTTTTTTTTTTTCCTTTTTTTTAACCTTAGACACCTCCGAGAAAGTGATTATGTTGACTGGATCGCAGGGTCTGTTATAATTATATGCTTAACTGCTGTGAATGACAATATAAACCCTTTCTATTGTAATGTTGAGGAATATTTTCAGTCCTGATAAAATATTGCTCATTTTAGCACACACAGTGCTTTACGTTTGTTACCCTTTATAGTCCTCATTTTTCTGCAGGTGTTGCTATTGTTGTTGGACAATAAGTATGGAGCTTCTCTTTGTCAGTTGCTTGATTAAAATAATGGAAAACATACACTGGAAAGAATATTCCACTGCAGTTCACTCATTAAGAAAAGCTTCCTTTTATGACCATCGTTCTTCCACACAGAATATTAGTCTGTGTTCTCAGAGGTGATTTACAAAACTCATTAAAGATATGGAAATTATTTTAGAAACTATCTAAATTGAATTTAGGAGTGGTAATAAATCCAATGTATGATTTCAAACAATACACATATCATGTGAAGTAAAGCTTTTCAATAAATATAGAAAAATGAGACAGAGTTTCCAAGACAGATGAAATTTTGACTGTTTTTCATAATGTATTCTAAATTTGGACTCAAAAAAAAAATGTGATCGTCTTACCTAGGAAATAGAATGTGGAAAAGCATGTCAGTTGTTTTTTTTTTTAATTTTTTTAACGTTTTATTTATTTTTGAGACAGAGAGAGACAGAGCATGAACGGGGGAGGGGCAGAGAGAGAGGGAGACACAGAATCGGAAACAGGCTCTAGGCTCTGAGCCATCAGCCCAGAGCCCGACGCGGGGCGCGAGATCGTGACCTGAGCTGAAGTCGGCCGCTTAACCGACTGAGCCACCCAGGCGCCCCGAGGATCAAGGTTTTTAGTTAATAGACCATTTCTACCATTCATGAGTTCTTGAATACTATATACTTCAGGGAAAAGTGCAGGTAGTTATTCTTCTGTTCCCACCATTCAATGACTACTTGTTACTCTGAAAAACAAAATGAAACAAAACACCTTTAACTCACTGGCTCACTAAATCCTATTTACATGTCTGCCTTCTCTATTGCTGTGTACATTGTTAAATCCCTATAACAGCAGTCACATTGAACTGTAAACAAATGGCATGATCCCTGTGGTCTTGAGTTGTTGTGTGAGCTGTCCTTGTGCTCTAATATTCTTTTGCATTTCCTGATCTCACTTGGCAAACTCCTAATCATGTTTCCTCTTAATCAATCAGAGTTTTCCTAGTGTTAAGTGGAATCTACACTGAGTGGGTCTTGTCTACTAACTATCGTCGTCCCTTGTCCTTCCATAGACCATGTCACATCACATTGCATTTTCCTATTCTCTATCAAACCACTTTACAGCATTGAAAGCAGTGTGAAAACAAGTACCATGTCTAACTGGTAGACATTGCATTTCAGATACGAGGATGGTATATAACACACAGAAAAAATAAAATCAATAATAGTTTTGGTTGCCTAAATGAGGTGCATGAGAGGAAAAAAGAGCCAGCGAATTAAAGAGTTTAACCTTAGTTTTCTCTTTTTAAATAAGGTTTGTTGGGACATTCAGCAGCCAGTTGCCTGTTTCCAAGTCAGTCTCTCTGTCTCTTGCTCACTCTCTCCCTCCATTCTCTACTTCCTCCTCAGGAACACAACCCTTATATTATTCAGGAGCTAAATGTGCCACTTTTCCCAGTGCTGTCAAAAGATTATGTGTTGGGGGATGTGATATAAGCAGAAATGCCACATGAGACTTCTGTGAAGGTTAAAGATTAAAGTTGGAGGAGGTAGGACGAACCCTGTCTCTTTACTTTTCTGTTCTATGTAAAACAGAATGATTGGAATCAATGATTGGAATTCCAGCATCCATCTTCAACCATAGTGACCTTGAAAATAGAAATGATGCCCTAGGATGACAGAGCAGAAAGATGGCATAGCTTGGGTCCCTAGTATCACTAGGAAGCCAACAAACCAGCCCTGGGCTGACTCTTCTCAGACTCCTACACGAGAGTAAAGTAGACTTTTATTTTTTTTCAACTCCTGCTCTGTTGCAACATTCAATTTTATGCAACTGAAATTTCATCTGAACTTAACATTTTTAGTGCAGACCTCTTGAAATAATCCATATGAAGCTATTAGTACAATGCTGTTAAACATCATGATATGTATTGAAATGAGAGAGAGACATTGTTCCTTTTGTTTTTCTCAAGAATAAACTATCAACCAGCTTAGGGACATGTGGTCCATGGAACTTACTGAGAAATTAACTCTTCACCCCCCCAACCTGACCAAAATGTTGCTAAAATAAATTATAAAAAAATTTCTGAGAAGATAACAATCAGTGATTTTGTAGACTTATGTCCTGCATAGATACCTTGGCCTCAATATATACACACAGACCAGACTGCTTTGAGTGTAACAGCCATTGGGCACATTAGGGAAACTGCAAAAACATAAAGCCCTGATACTCAAACTATTGAAGTCCCATTCACACTAGTTAATAGATTATTGTTTTGAATATGTAGAATGCATATTTTTGTTCCTCGAAATGTTTACTGATAAATACTTGGTTATTTGTATTAACACTTTTGTCCTTGATTTCAAAGGCACTCTTTTCATCAGGGGTTGAAAATATATTTTACTCACGTAAGACGATTAGATTCTAGGGATACTGTACAACATTGTGCCTATAGTTAACACAACTGTATCATACACTTAAAAATTTAAGAGGGTAGGGGCACCTGGGTGGCTCAGGTGATTAAGCGTCCGACTTTGGCTCATGATCTCACAGTTTGTGAGTTTGAGCCCCATGTCGGGCTTTTGCTGACAGTTCAGAGCCTGGAGCCTGCTTCACATTCTGTGTCTCCTTCTCTCTCAGCAATCCCCCCCCCCCCCCAGCATATGCTCTGTCTCTCTCAAAAATAAATAAACATTAAAATTTTCTTTTAATTTAAGATCATAGAACTCATGTTAAGTATTCTTAATACAATTCTTCAGTGTAAAAAAATATATATATTTTAATGGCTTCATGCATTTTTATGTCAGATGAGTAGACCATAAGTACTTGCCTTGATCTGATTTACATTCAGTCTGGGCTTCAGTTTTCATTCATATATTTAAGCTTAAATCACTTCTGTTATTCTTAAATATGCAAAATTTTGAGCATTCCCACAAATGCTACCATAGACTAGTCCTCCAGAACAGGATGGGTGTCTTAATGACATTTATATTTCAAGTAACAAACACAGTGTCCAGCTTGTTGTGGTACTAAAAAATATACCAACAAGATAGTGGAGTGCTTTAAAAAATTATTTTCTTATAAATTTGTTACAACAGATTAAGCTCTAAATGGAAGTATTGTTTCTGATCATTCAGGCTTTTCCAAAGAAATCTTAATAGATTTTCCTTCACCTTTCAAATTATCATCCTTAGTTAGTATTGATTCAAGGATCTTTTTTAGCTCTGTTCCCTGTACACTGCAAAACAAGTTCAATCAGCACTGTTTCTTCTCTTAAGGAGCCTTACATGTAAGAGACCTACCAATGGTCAACTCTTTTTTTCTTAATGGCTTATTCAAAGAATGGGTATAGCACCCATGGGCAGAAAGAGCTGCCCCAATGGTCAACTATTCAAGGAGTTGGGGCAGCACATGGTATCCTATTTTTTCATCCCAGAAAATGATATTTGTGAAGCTGAAGAGTGAGGAAGACAGATTGAATAGGGGATTCATGGCTCTCTTGGCTTTGGGTCTTTATACAACTCTGACTCTTAAAGTAAATGTCTCTGTGAAGAACCAAAGAATATATTGATGTTTGCTTTGAAGAAAACTTCAACTCTCTGTCAAGCTCCAGAATTTGTAATACTGCTTTGGAGATACCTGAGCACATAGAATAAGATAAAGATGTGATGTCATTTTGTCTCTTCATGGGCTAGGCTATGGTTGCAATGATAATTGTTTAAGGTCCTATATTTATGAAACTTTTTTTTATGTCAGCTGCAATGAAACATTTGTGTAGAAAGGAGTAAAACACAGTAGTGAATAGGAACAATGAATTAAAATGCTTTTCACAGTACTTTTGTAAGAAATTAAACATCATAAAAGTCTTAAAAGTTTAAACTATTTTAATGATGATAATGGTGATAATCTTCACAACACTTGATAATAAAAGCACATATTAGGCATGTACTATCTGAAATGCTCTGTGACTATGATCTTATGAAATTTTCACAATAACTATACAACATAAAGGTCGTCCACCTAGCTTGACTACAAAAATTCCTCCAGCAATTTTTCTCTACATGTATTTTTTTCTTCCACTATAAACCTTCAATTAGGCAAAGAAGGTTTGTGATAGTGATGGATATGGTGATGCCCTTAATTTATCTTTCCTGGCAGCAATTTATATCAACCTGCCAGAAGTTTGTTTTGTTGCTTACTGGTGACTTGATCTCAGAGAATAAAATAACAAACAAAAATTTATCATACATTTTATAGAATTACTCCTCATGGTAGTAAACTATGAAAATTCAATATCAACACTTGAAGTTTTTACAATCCCACTTAAAGTAAAAGATGACTGAAATACACAAAGCAGTAATTAAGTTTTTAAGCACTCATTTGCACAAATATTTTATTCTACACTTCTTTGTAATAAATTGGGTTCTTGTGTCTCTGCAGATTATTGGGAGCTGGGGCTAGCATCATTTCTCAGTTTTATTTAAGGTTATTATACTCATTAAACACTGAAATAATAGTATTCATCCATTTTTTCATTCATTAATATAATAATGTAGTTTCTGTTTGAAACAAGCTGTCTCTAAATTGACAGATGATAATGCCGCTTCCACAAGGAAGAATCAAAGCTCTTTCTTTACAAGATGTCAGGCTGTTATAGCTGATAGAGCAGTAGAATATTTACTGGTTAAAAATAAATATCAGAAATATGCCACAGTGATGTGTGTATCAGTTCACAGAATTCACTCAAACATACATGCTGGCCTCCAAAAAAATAATATGCCAAAGTCTAGAATAAAAAATACTACCATATATTCAGTGAACAACAGCAGATACTCTCATGGTTCTTTATATATATAATTTTATTTAATCTTTTTATGCATCAAATAGTGTAAAGGATGTTTTCTGCTTACATTATTTTTTTCTAAATTCCTTAGTGTTAACTAAGCATTAACTAAACTGTTCCTTTATGAAGTTGCTATAAAGATTTAAGTATAACATGTTCCTTTGGCCTTACTAAAAGACAAACTGAAAGCATCTGGATGGTGACCAAATGGAACAGATAGGATATTTTTTTAAGTTTATTTATTTATTTTGAGAGCAAGACAGAGAGTGAGGGAGAGACACACACACGGAGAGAGAGAGAATCCCAAGCAGACTCTGAGCCATCAGTGCAGAGCCAGACGTGGGGCTCCATCCCATGAACTGTGAGATCATGACTAGAGTTGAAATCAAGAGTATGAGGCTCAACCGACTGAGCCACCCAGGTGCCCCGAGCAGACAGGATATTCATTTTGCCTTACGTGATGTGTGAACACTTTGCACACTATACCAAGGATGATGTTACTTGAAATAGAATGTATATTGTTGTTGTTGTTATTCTCAGATACAGCTAACTTAAGATCCTGAATTTCTAATGATAATGCAGTTAAATTTATTTTATATGAATTTGAAATGGTGTTATCAAAATAGAAATTTATGTTGAAAGCTTCAAATCTGTGAATATTGCTTTCCACCTAGCTTATCCAGTGATAAAACAAATCAATCAGTGAAATTTCAAACATGTTTGTATACATGAAATAATTTTACTGGGCTGGTTTCTCTGTAATTTAGTTGAAATTTTAAAGTGGATGATAATTTTTTTTTTGACTATTTGGGAGCTCTTGAATTTGCCATAGATATATTACAAAATTGGCCATAATTTCTTCTCCTTTCTCTATATCCATGGCTCATGGAAAGTGATTTTGAATCTCCTTCTATGAAGAGGTGACATGTATCTCCCGTCCCTTGAATCATTGCTAGATTTGTGATTTGTTCTGGCCGACAGAAAGTGTCAGATGCAGTGTTTTGGTATGTGCTTCCTTAAACTCCCTAGGAACCCAACCATTGCCCTGTAAGTGAGCTAAAGCTAGTCTGTGGGATGATGAGAGATAAGTAACCCAGTCATCCTACTGCCCTAGCTGATAGCCATCCAATCAAAAGGCATGTGAGTGAAGCCATTCTAGATAGGCCCACCCCCAACTGACCTGTCACTGAGTGCTGATACATGACCCTGGCCCGATTGACCCTGATGACCCAGGAGCTCATGAGCAATAATAAGCACTTATTCTTTAAAGCCACAGATTTTAGAAATGGCATTTTTAAATTTTTTTTAAATGTTTATTCATTTTTGAAAGACAGAGACAGAGCTCAAACGGGGGTGGGGTGGAGAGAGAGGGCAACACAGAATCCAAAGCAGGCTCCAGGCTCTGAGCTGTCAGCACAGGGCTGGACGCAGGGCTTGAACTCAGGGGCTATGAGATCATAACCTGAGCTGAAGTTGGACACTTAACCGACTGAGCCCCGAGGTGCTCCAGAAATGGTATTTTTGCTGGCTAATACAAAATTTATACAAGAAAAGACTTTATTAACTCATTTAGAGGAAGACAAAAACTTACCAAGAAGTGGTACAGTACCTGAAAACTTATAAGTCTCCGGTACGGAGTCTGTGCCATTTCCAATAGTTGTGTTCGATTGTCCTACTAAAAGCATCCAAAAGATAATGATTGTTTCTCTCATTCCACTAAGGGACCATTGACGGTGGAAGCTTAGACTGAGTTCACATTCATGTGAGCCCCTATGAAACTGGCTAAGAAAGGCAAGGATCATGACAGGAACCCATGATTTTGCTCATGGCTATAAAGATGACAAAGAACAAGAAACAGGTGTCCCATTACCTCATTCCATTGGATGAGGGCAAGCATCTGCCCTTCTAAACTTTGGGCTCCTAATGTTTATTGATTTAACTGGCAATCTACTGAGACAGAGAAGACTTTGTTTGAAAACTGCCTTAAACATCTAGGTAATGTAGTGAACTCAGTAGGAGCTGTCATAGGACAATGGGCCTCCTGCTTAGAGAAAAAGAGCATCAAGGTGAAAGAACATCATTTATCAATATATAAGTGTAGAGGCAAAGATGGGAAGTTTCAAGGGAAGGTATTTATCATGAGATATTGTTCTATTAAGCTGGCTTTATTTTGGTTATGTCAAGTGATTGATGTGCAATAGATGTAATCATTTTGTCGAAAAGATGTTAGCTCGGCAAAGTGTCAACTGTTCACTGTACCATTATTAAACAGCTGCTTTCTGATTGACTTCTGAACAAGAGACTTTCAAGCTTCCGTTAATCAGAAATAGGCAATCCAAAAGCAAAGTCAAAAGGAGTGACAAAAGTACTTGATAGACTTTTAAAGTGTTAAGAGAAAGAACAAAATTACATTAAATACAAATTGCCATTAAAGAAAAGGCAAAAAATCACATAAGGCAGTTATTGGAAAATCATACACTCTGTAACTTTTTTTGATAATTGACTTTTATCATTATCTCTCTTGGGTAAGATAATTAATCTTGGGAAATTGTTGATGGCTTTAAAATTAAATTTCTTTGAAAAACTGAATAGTACATTTCTTTTCTTTTCTTTTCTTTTTTTAAGCTATTCTGACCTTGGACTTTATTCGAACTGAATATCCTTGAGCTGCTGACATTTAAAAAAAAAATTGACATTTGAGTGAGTTTCCCATGATATGGACCAAACTTTGTAAAATGTTTCTCTTATTTAAAAAGTATAATTAACACTTATTTTATGAGCATTCACTGAGTCCCACCCACTGTTTTAGGCATTGGGAATATCAACAGGGAATAAAATTGTAAATTTGGAGGATTTAATTTCCTTTCTTTCTGAGTTTAACCAAATTGACTTTGGAGACCCTTGAGAAGTCCTACTTTTTAAGACCCTACTAAGTGTCATGGGTGCCAAACTCTAGGCGTGGCTGTACTTGAGTGGTGTAAGTCAAGGAGTCTGGGAAACAGGTGCCATGAAGTTATGCACACACACAGTATTGGTTTATGGCCTCGTCGTTTCCTAGCTTGTGATTTTCAACAAGACATGAAATCGTTTATTCTTCCCTCTTCATTACTAAAGTGGGGATTATTATCATTTCCTTATAAGACCATTAAAAAGTTAAGGTTACATGTTCTAAGCTCTAGAAAAAAATGTGTATAAAGTGACTAGGACAGTAACTGCATGTAATAGTTGGTGAGTGAATTAACGTTAGTGTAGAGTCTTGAGAATTAAGGGTTTTGGATTTTGAGGTGTTTATTTTTGGTGTTTATTTTTTTTTTCCTTTGGAAATGCGATGCATGACTTGGCTGGGTAATGGAAATGTGGAAGGTTCTAAGACTCATTCCACTATTTATAACCATGTATAAAGGAGCATAGTGGATGTGGAAATATCTCTAACTGATGAGGTTAAAATGCTTTCTAAGGAAAAAAATTATTTCTGTGACTTTGTTTCAGTTGCCTTGTTTGCTTTGGTTTTCCTTCTCTCTGTTGTGAAGCACAGGGTTTGGTCTACGGTAGGGAAAGTGAGATACTTGCCTCAGGGACCAAATTCAAGGGAACATCAAAATATTCAACTTTTAAGGTAAATAATATTTTAATAAAGTATTTTTATTAAAATTAATGTTAAAAAGTCCACAGTTTACCCAATATGAATTTTTTAAAAGATAGGATCAGTATTATTTAACTTTCCTTTAGTCTCAGGCAACATACATGCAAAATAGTGTACATAAGTTTACAGCTCAATGGATCTTCACAAATTAACACAATCCTTGAAACAAGTGTTTGGTTCAAAAAGCAGAACATGGTCAATATCTCAGGTGCCTCTTCGTATTCTCTTCTAGTCACTGATCCCCTTTCCTCAGAGTTACCAAGTTCCTGACTTTGAACACCATAAGTTAGCTTCACTTATTTTTGTAATTTATATAATTAGAATCAGACCGTATGTTCTTTTTTTTCTGGCTTCTTTTGCTCAACATTATGTTTGTGAGATTATCCATATTTTTGTGTAGTTACGGGACATGCATTCTCATTGCTGGAAAGTGTTCCACTGTGTGAATATCAGTTATAAACAGAGAGGGAGGGAGGCAAACCATAAGAGACTCTTGAATACAGAGAACAAACTGTGGGTTTATGGGGGGGGGGAGAGGGGAAAATGGGTGATGGGCATTGAGGAGGGCACTTGTTGGGATGATCACTGGGTGTTGTGTGGAAGCCTAATTTTATATACATATATATATATATATATATATGTATATATATACGTATATACATATATATGTATGTATACATATATATGTATACGTATATACGTACATGTATATATATATACGTATATATACGTACATATATATATATATATAATTATTATTACCAATGGGCATTTGAGCAGCCTCCCGTACCAACTTAAAGAGCAAAAAGAATGTGGATATAACACCACAACAGACAAACAAACAAAAAAGCAAATCAAACCAAGCAAACAAACCAAAACAATGTTATGGGTATTTGCTTCCTTTGGTCCTTTTCTTTTGTTTTGTTTTTTGTTTTTGGTAATAGAACTTTAGATATCCTGTATGAAACTTCTACTCCCACATTCCATATTGTGCTGGTGGAGATCTCCATAATAATGCTTTTCCCCCCACGTCTCAAGCAGGGTAAATTCATGACCCAAATTAAAACAATCCCAATCCCTGGAGGATTAGGGAGTGCGCTTGTCATGATGAGTACCGGATGATGTATAGAAGCGTTGAATCACTATTTTGTACCCCTGAAACTAATACACTGTGGGTTAACTAACCGAAAGTAAAATAAAAACTTAAAAAATAATAAAATGGCAAAAGGAGGTAAAAAAGACACTACCTAAAATTAAATTCTTAGCAGAGTGATATTCTACAAATGTTAGTGCTACAAAGAGTTTGTGTACCTGCTACTAATATGCTTCAATATACCACAATTCTCCTCTTCCCAGATAGCCAGTGGCTCACCTTGACATTTGGTTGTGCGAGTGCCCCAGTGTCCTTTCAATCAATTGCTTGAAAAGATTAAGCTAGCCAAATTATGTTTCTGTTGCTTGTGTCCAAAGAATCTTAACACAGAGAGAGGAATTAGAGCATTTCACATGGGAGGAAAAAGACAGCTAGCCCGAATAAATATAAAAGGCAGAAAATGTAAAACTGTGTTACTTGTATGTAGGAAGAGTTTTTTTTAATCTCCTTAGTATGTACAACAGTATGAATTAAAAATATTTGAAAAATCCAATGAGGATTTATGCTTTAAGTGGAATTTTAATCATCATTGCTGACATCCTGTCTCTGCAGGCTTTGGAAAGTGTAATGACCATGACTTTTGGAAATGTCTACCCAGATGTTTTATCACATATTCATAACTGCATTTCCATAAGTGTCAGCAGGGTGAGAGCCTTACATGAGCATTCAGTGCATAGAGTCCGGCAACTGTCCTCTCCTCAAGGACTCCAGCATCTGATAATGGAGGCAGGCCTTAGTGTGGCTTTCCCAGGTTGGAAGCCTGTCTGATACATGATTGGGCATGACTTGAAGGAAGCAAAAAGCACAAAATATTTGTTGGTAGCAGCACAGAATACAATCTGTCATATTTAGTTTCCTGTTCCTGAAGACTCGGAAACACTCTTAAGGCTTTAAAGAGGAGCACAATAGTTCATCATGGACTATTGCAAAAAGACTTGTCAATCCAATGAGACTCACAGATACTTGTCTCTTTGGGATACCTGAGAAAGTCACTGTTCTATTATTTTGAGAGGTAAATGTTCCTGTATTTTTTTCTTCCTTTATATTTTTAAGCCTTTAGACAACTCATATAACCAGAGTAGCTGAACTTTTCCTATGATATCATATCTTCTGAGCAGTTGTCACCCACAATATAAAAAATAGATATATATATAAAAGTCATGAAAATAGTAACTATGAATCTAGCCTACTTCATCTCTGTTCTTTTTGTGTAGAAGAAAAGGCTACTTGATATAAACCATATGTGCCAGCATGGCATTTTGAAATAAATAGCTCCGCATTCAAAGGTAGATATTTTGAAGTCAAATTTAGGATGAGTCTAACATGTAGAAGTGAAATAAATGGAATGTAGTGTCTGTTTTTTCCTACTTAAAACAGGTTGAATAATCTTGAAGCATCTGTCAACCTTCTTAAATAATTTCAAAGCTACTCTTTGCTTGCTAGGGAAGTGTAAGATGCTGGCTGATTTCTCATACCATCTTGTAATTTTAGTTCTACAAATAAATCATGAACAGTAGCTCCTTGGAATTAATTTGGACTTTGTAAATGCAGAAGAGCTTTATATATCTAGATTGTTTAAATTGTACCTATTTGTCCAACTTGTAGGCCAAACAAGGAAGGAAGGCCAAACTTCCAAGGAAGTTTCCTATGATTGTTTGTTGGTAAACTCAGTATTTCAACTGAACTTGAGTCTAATTTCAACCAGAATAGGAAGTCTGAGGTCAAATAAGAGTTTAGTAGGTGTGTGACCTTGGACAAGTTACTTAACTCGCTCTAAGCATCTGTGTACTTACCTGACACTGGGGGATAAAAATACCTACCTCGTTTGATAGGTATGAGGATTAGGTGAGATAATATATGTAAAGTGATCGGAAAATGTATGAGGCTTTACATGCATTTGTGCTGTGTTCCCTCCAGCCTTAAAACCTTTGCATATACTGTTCCCTCAGTCTAGAATGCCCTCTATCCCTCTCTCCTTTTCACCTACATAACTCCTATTTATTCCAGTTGCTTCTTAAATACCCTGAGCCTTCAGACTACATCTGGGTCTCTATCATTCACTATCAGAGCCTCCTTAATAGTGTTTCTCATAGACATTGATTAGAACGTAATAGGCAGTTTATTGCATTGAACCCTTGAGACTATAAACTCTGCAATAATAGAACCCACATCTGTTTTGTTCCCCATTATCACGGAATAGAACTCAGCACTTGGCATATGGTGGATATGGAAGCCTCTTTCTTATAATCACTGCCCACCTGTAAAGGCCACCATCCTTTCTACTGGTCCTACTTTTTATGAACAAGATGATAGAGGTGATGTTGGTAGCAAGGACTTAGAACACCTAACTAACCCCTGGAAGAAAGTAGTTTGCCCAAATCATGAACTGCCTTTCACGCTTAGCCTATTTGATCCTGTGCTTTAGACTTTGGAGTGTTGGATGGAATTTTTCCTGTTGTTAAGTAATCCCCCCCCTTTTTTTGCTGCAATTATTTATCACTGTGATTGAAACAGTCACAAATTTTTTGAGGTTTCTTCAAAACCTCATTTTGGGTTCATCCATGTCAGTGATTGCCATCTGTAATCTAGACTCTTCTTACCTTCTACCTCATGATCAGCTGTCTTGTTGGGTGATAAAAATAAATAAATAGATAGATAAATAAATATATACATTAAATATATTTATATATAAACATATTATATGTTTATATATAATATGTTTATCATTAATTATCATCTATCAAATGGTTATACAATCTGTGCATGTGTGCATGTGTGCCCATTTGCAAAGAGTTGAACAATTCTTTAAGCCTCTAAACAGATACATATATCTTTTTAAATGTTTATTGATTTATTTTGAGAGACACTGTGCATGAGCAGGGTAGGGGCAGAGAGAGAGGGAGAGAGGGAATATCAAGCAGGGTCTGCACTGTCAGCACAGAGACCAACACGAGGCTTGATACCACGATCCTGAGATCATGACCTGAGCTGAAATCAAGAGTTGGACACTTGACCGACTGAGCCACCTAGGCACCCCCAAATAGATATTTCTAATGTATGAAGATGATAATAGCTACAGAGCTAGTACAGAGTTAGTGTTAACCCTTTGAGTGAGGATGAGGTAGTAATCCGAAACCTATCTAATTCGAAAGGCTCCTCACTAGATCTATAATGTTCAACAATGTTAGTTGCAGTTAGTTACTTTCACAATTTCTATTTTGCATATGGCATGGAAAGGACTGCTAAGTGAGAGGAAGCCTCATATTTCTCAGTCCATGATTATAGGATTTAGCTGCTGGCATAGCACCTGATAATTAAATGTTCAGTCATGAACAGTTAATATGAGTATGAAATATGAATATCGTGGCTGAATTTGGCCAACAAAGTGGGCAAAGTCTCTGTGTTTCTGGAATGTACTTTCTGTTGGGGAACATATTTATATATTTATCATTTTAACTACTCTTATTTTTAAAAGAAAGTAAGTGTCTGCCTGTAAGAGTGTATAGAGGGACCAAGGACGTAGGCTGGTCTGAGACAGGTGGAAAGATTTTCCTGGTGATGAGACACTTAAGATGGGACTCAAGTGCCTTGAAGGAACACAGAGCAACTTTCTTGACCCCCTTCCTCTTTCATAAATTATACAGATCCAGGATAGGAAAGAGTTTGGCCTATATGAGGTGACCCACGTGGCTGATGCAATAGCACAAAAGGGAAGAATATCACAGAAGTAGTAGTCACGGATGAAATCATGGACTGCCTCTAAGCCTCGATTTCCTTATCTATAAAATGGAGCTAATGGTGATTGCCTATGTATTTGATAAAGCTGTCAGAAAACAATAAACGCTCAATATAAAGTCATATGTGTATTTTAATCTGATCCATAAAATGTTAGGCAGTCACATTAGATAAGATCACATACGCATGCATGAGTCGTATAGTGAGAGAACAACGCATGATACAACCATGCAAATGTAAAACGCATCTATGTGGAGCCCATGCCCAGGGTATATGCAATTGAACTTAAATTTTTCACAGGGAGAGACCCGGATGAGAGGCATCTTAACATTTGTTCCACAACTCACAAGCTGATTCTATAACAAGACTTTGAGCAGGGTTTATTTCAGACCCAATTTGAGCTATTGAGTACATACCAATACGAATGCCAGCATTCATTAGATTTGGGGAGACAGATGGTCTGGACTGAGACAACCAATTAATGTAAAATGTGTTCTTTGTTGGCACTTACCACAAAGGAAGATCTTTTTTTTGAAGTACCTTGTTCTTAAAGTTTATTCTATTTTCAGACTAATGTTCCTTTATGTAGAAAGTAAGAGTACTTAAGACATGAATGGATAAAATTTCACCTAATTTTTATGACATTTATGGAAAGCTAGTGCATATGAATAATAATTTTTGATTTTAAAGAATATGAAATGAGATACTTGTAATATTCTGATATTTCATTAATAACATTAGTCATCTGGTTAAAAGTATAAGGAAATTGCTTTGCCAAAAGGTTGCTCATTGAGGTCATTTACTGCCTTCCTAAAAGTTTTTTATTCACTTGTATAGATGTCACAGGATGTAAGAATTGCTCTGGGTTGTTTGCAGAAGAGAGAAAATACAAACACACCCTTTATTTACAACACATACCCTTTTAGGTCCTGCCTATGTCGTCAAACCATGGAAAACATTTTTATAGCTGAAAATGTTCTAAGGGATCTTTGCCAAATGTCCTATTATATGTTATTGATGCTTAGGGTCACACAGTGAGTATCCTCTTACCTCCTGTCCCATGTCAAATCCAAGCACAGGAAAGCATATTTACCTGGAATGGCAAAAGAGAGATAGGAGCTAGGTCTGGGGCAATTTCTTGGTAACACATATTTCACATTAGACTTTGAAAGCTGAACTTGAGAGGTTAAATATTATCTTCTGAGCCAAAGTGAGGTGAGAAATATAATCTATTGGGTTGTGGAAAGAAAATATTAGAATATGTTTTAATATATTTATCATCTTTTAGAATTTATTATCTTTTAAAACATCTGCATGTTTTATAACATATAGATATATTAGTGGGGATGTCCTTATACATGTTTTGCAAATAAATATACACACATTGGTAATACATGCTTACATATTTTACTGATGAATCCCTGATGAAAAAAGTTTAGAAATCACCAATATAGGCAATGAAATATTGCTTTTAAAAACAATGAAGAAAAGAGAGGAGACAGAAGGAGAGAAAAGGAGGAAAAATAAACATATATGCTTATCACAAATAACATGCACATGTATATCAGATGACAGGGACTGATAGCAGTGACCATCCTGTATCTGGGAACAGCTCTATATGTGGACTTAAAGCACATGAATCTTCATAGACTTGAACCAGGTTGCTCTTTAAAGTCAGCTTGATTTTACCCCTAGAGGTGCTCCAAAGGTTATATAAGCCTCGGGGGTCATGTTGTTTTGTGATCTATTGTATGCTGTATTTCAATAATTTTTGTAGTTGTTAATGTGCAACACTAGGACATTATTTCCCAGAAATATAGTAGTAGCAAGAAGTTGAAAGTGCTAATAAGAAGTGGTTCAAATTATCACAGAAGTAAAGGTAGAGATGATGGTGATAAATATAATTATCAATTCAAAATGATGAGATTAATATCACCTGTGATTATGGAACAGATGGCTTAACATAAAGAATAATTGTGAAGGAGAAACAACAATTTAAGCAAAGTTTGAATATATCTTTACCTAAGGTAGGAAAAAATGTTTTGGGGAAGTGAGTTATTTTTCTCTGAATTGTCTGATTTCAAAACATATTCATGTACATGTGTATATACACAACATAAAAGATGTAGGTGTATTCACGGTATGTATTTCCCAAGAGAATACAAATATCATGGACAGAACATGAAATTTTAATTCAAATGAGGAGTTATCTATCTGGTTCCAAACCTGGCGCTCGCAAGCTGTTAAATTTGGAGAAGACACTTAACCTCTCTGAGCTCAAGGTCCATCATCCATTAAGTGGGAATAATAAAACCCAGCTAAGAGTATTTTAAATGATTCATATGAAGTCCCCAGCTAGTAGGCATATGGGAGGTCTTCAATAAGTGGAAGCTATTATTGGAAAATGTCTCCTAATCTATAATCATAGTAATAAATTAACGTAATAAAAATATTAGGCAAAGGAATATTTCACCTTTCTTGGCACTTAGTAAGGCATGCAGTGAATGTTAGTCTTTTTGACTCCATTTTACTTATTCAATTAAATCAAGTAAGAAATGCACAAATAAGTTTGAATTTTGATAGGGAAATGAAAGATTATTATTAATTTGCTTATTCTTACACAATGAATGACTGAAGTTTATTCATTTAATCTTTTTTTTAATATTCTCTTCCTAGCTCAGAAATGATAGCATTTTGCCAAAGCAAAATTTGATCAGTAGAGAAACAATAATATGATCTCTTCTTCATTTTTATTAGAATAGATTTTGCAAAGGTAGACTAAATCATGTTTAAACAAAGACAAAAATATATAAATAATGGGAATCTCTATAAGGTCATGACTCTTGCAGTTGAGCAAGGATGACTAGAAAACAAAGTGGATGGGAGAAGACTTTTCAATCATCACAAGATTTCACGAATGTACCTAGGCTAAGAAAAACAGGTAATAAGTAGTACATTGTGAAAAGTGGGCAGAACGAGGTATGTTTGGGTGAGTCAAGCATTCTGATGATAGTTAGATGATGTTTGAAGGGCATTCTAGATTGATAATCTGTTGCAATTCTGACAGTAAACCAGAACTGGAATAAAGGAGGAACAAATCTTTAAAATCTCTTGACCTGATTCTTTCATCTTTCATTTTAGCAATTATCTGGAATGAAAATACCTATTTCTTTTTATAACTAATTAAATATTTCACAAATAAGGAGGTTAATAAATTTCCTGGCACTAACTCTGTGTACTATACATACGAATTTCTACGTGAGTTTGTTTATTTGTGTGTTTGCCTTTTCTGAGAAGCATATGGATACAGGACTCTTCAAGCATGTGGAAGTAAGTGGGGCACATAATATCGAACGTAATGACTTTTTCTGGGAAAGGGATAGTACCCTCTTGTTGATTGAAAAGTTTCAATACGTATTAACTAGCAGTGTGTGTGTGTGTGGTGGGGTGTATGAAGATGACTTCACATGAATTCATTTCTTCAATATTCTGTGGCTTACAAGGTCATAGGCAGAAAAAGGTTATGAATATACTTTCAAGATTATGCTTCAGAGCATTCAAGTTCAAAGATGGCCTGAGTCGATTCTAGGGTTGACTTCAATTCTACAGGGGAAAGGCTATGCCATGGGGCAGAGTCACGAATAAATGGCTTTGTAATACATGTCAGGGTTGTCTGCAGATGGAGTGTCCCTTAATTGACAGCCCCTACATTGATTAAAGATCTTGTCTCCGCCTATCTGCACCCCTCCAGTTTCCCTATATCCTTCACCTCTTGCCTTCTAGGAAAGACCAAAGTAGTCATCTTAAAGAGTCTGACCAAAGCATTGAGGTGTCTGAATTCTTGTCATAGAGGAGGGGCTTGTGTCGTTGAAGTTGTTTTTTTTTTTTTTCTCTAGAGAGAAGGACACAGTTGGTCCTGAAACCTCAGAACTGAGATTGAAGGTAGTAGATGAAAGTTACCTACTTCAAACAAAGGAAGAGCAATTCTGAACCAAAGAATAAACTCACAACTGGTTGAGAGGAAGGGATCAGAGAAATAAGAACAAGCTCAAATTATTTCCAGGAAGAAGTACAATTTGAAGCAGTCTGGAGATAAGGCATGGAATTTTAAAAATTGTTGTTTTGAGAAGTGTACTCAGAGGTGGTTAACAGAAGCCCTTCCGAAATTCTGGTCTATCACCACCAGCCCATACTTTTTATTTAGTGTACTGCATATCCAGTGTGGAGTTCTACTGGTGAATTTAGTAATGTCTTGTTAGGTGTGATGGAATGAATTCCAAATGAGAAAATTAGAAATAAACAAGATTTGTGAATCGGCGCAAGTCATTTAGAGATTTGCTACTCAATGTGCAGACCAGTGGTGGCATCACAACCTAGGAGCTTGTCACAAATGCAGAATGTCAGGCCCTGCCACATGATTGCTGCATAAGAACAGGATCCCTCAGTAGATAATATGCATATTAATTTTATGAGGATGGGTCTGGAGAAATCCTCTATCTTTTAATGAACAAGTTACTTCTGAGTGTCTAGCAAGACCTTGGGGATAATGGCTTGGGCTACCTCCTGAACCATCCCAGTGTCCAGTCATATCCAGTCATACCTTTTGGATTCTGTCAACTAAAAGAGTGACAAAATCCTTCCTCTGGAATATCAACATTGGCTTCATTCGAACCTGGTACTGAAAGTGCATCACAAATGAAAGCGGAGGTTCAACAAACCCAAGTTAGACTCTGTGGGGAGTCCCTGTTTATGACTGCTGCCCTTGTACAATTAATAGTGTCCTATTTTACTCTCCAACATATCTGGGTTTGGATGACAGCGTACAAGGTCACCCTAAGAGTGGGTCAGGTAATTGTTACTTAAATACTTGCTTGCTAATAAATGGTTAGTGAAGAAATGTATGTATGCTTGTAAACAATAAAACAAAAAACACACCAAAAAGACTCTCAAGATGTTTATTTAGGCCATATGCAAACATCTTGTGAGCCACGATGAGTAACAGAAGACAAGCGTTGGAGAAGTAAAAGCTGCCCTCGCAGGAGCTGGCTGCCTTCATATTTGTGCCCCTGCAGAAGGGCAATTGGGGCTGTTTTCTAGGAACAAGTGACAGTCCACTGGAGGGGAGCTTTCAAGCCTCTGACTCTTGCAAGACAGACACATTTCCGATCTTGAAATGTCATTTCTTTGCACATTCTTCTCATTTTGACCACAAAGGCTTGAAAGATTGTTGGATCAAGTTTTATTCAGAGTTCAAGTTGAAGGTAGTGTTTCCTGCCTTCTGCCTTCTCTGAGGGAAGAGAGATTTACCAACTGGCCAAGAAGCTCTGTCTTTGATTGATTTCTCACCTCCTTTCTTCTGTGTGTTAGAACCACTACAGCGACCCCTAGGACACCTTTTTCATGGGCACTCTAACCTACTCTAAAAAAAGCCTCTGTACTTGCGTAAGAGTGAGCATTGTTGCCTTTATTTCTTCCTACCAACCATCTCATATCCTTTTCAAGTTTAGTAAATCCTTCAGTAAAATGGTTATTTTCCCCTACCACCTCTCAACAAATATTTCAAACAAATAAACAAAAACAGTTGAGACAACTCAAAACAAGAACAATAAATAGAAGAAAACATCAATATCAGCCATCTATATGAAATTTACATCAGATGAGAATATTTTATATACCATAATAAATATTTTATTTATTTATTTATTTATTTATTTATTTATTTATTTATTTGTTTATTTCTTGAGAGAGAGAGAGAGCAGGGAAGGGATAGAGAGAGAGGGAGACACCAAATCTGAAGCAGGCTCCAAGCTCTGAGCTGTTGACACAGAGCCCAATGCAGGTCTTGAACTCACAGACGGTGAGATCATGACCTGAGCCAAATTCAGATGCTTAACTGACTGAGCCACTTAGGCGCCCCCACAATAAGTATTTCTAATTGTCTTTTCTTTGAGGTATTAAATACATATTTTACACAAATCTCAAAATATTGTTTCAACAGTGAAAAACATAGCAAAATGGGAGGCATATTATTGTAATTAAAAAAATTGTTTTCCCCCCAAATGAAGCCAGAAAAAATAGTAACAAAGAAAAATCACTGTCAGCAGAGATTTCCAACACAGTGGAACATGTTCTTAACATTAGCACCACCCTTATTCTGTGTAAAAATCAGCAAAGAGAATAAGATGAGCAAGAGGAGAAGAATCAGATCACCACCCGAGTGTACTCTTGACTTTGCTTTGAAATTGATTATTTAACTCTTGTATATGTTTTGTGTTTATTTAGAATTAACAATCTCCTTCTTCATAAGGTGTTTGAAATTGACTACAGTAAAATCACTTTTATACCACTGTAAAGGGTATGCAGAGATTCAGAGAAAAATAGATATCATGAACGGAAAAGTGATAATTATACTAGGAAATAGAGCTGATGCGTTTGCTCAGTATGTTATACTCTGTGCTTCCTGGTAGCCAAGGCAAAGAGGGAGAGAAAGAGAGAGAAGGAAGGAGAGCAGAGAATGTGGGCAAGAGAGTAGATAAATGACACAGTTATTATCACAGGACACAGGAAAGACCTGAAACTCTTCAGAGCTACACAAATTCTGTTGTGTAAACACAGCAGTAGGGCTGGCTGCCTGATCAGTGTCTCCATGTAGCTTCAGCCTGCTCTTTAACATCCTTATACGTAAGCAAAGTTTATGCTGGGGTATACGTATTGGCAGAAATATTTCCCTGCCTTACATATTTCACTTTATGGTTTATTACTCACATTTGCTTTTAAATACAGTAGTTTTAACAGCTGTCTCTAGTTTCTATCGAAGTACCCTAAAAATCCTATAATAATATTTTCCACCTCATTTCCTCTTTTCTTTCCACTGCATTGTGATAAAGCAGTGTGTCCGATAAGGCAAAGTGACAGCCTTGTCAAACTCTCTAGCAAGCATTTGCATACTGTTATTTTATTCAGATGATTAGAGCAGCCACCAGAAACTGAAGGAATTTACTTTCCCTAAATAATACATTTTCACCGATTATGGTGTTTTATCCTACAATCTGTCACTCACAAACTACCTCTTTCGTGGCTCTGTTTGTGTGTGTGTGTGTGTATGGAAGAATGTTCTTTATTTTTTACTATAAAGTCTATCGTTAAGGAAATAAAATCAAGAGAGAACACTGGGCACCATACTTATTTCTGATGAGGGATTAGATAGTAGTCATTAACATTAATGCATAGATAAACCCACTAATTACTTTAGTGTTTTTAATGAATATGAAAGTGCTTTACAAATCTGAAACAAATATTGCAAAGGTCATTGGTGCTTCTTCAAAAGATTTTAACAGCTGCTTCAGAAAAATCTTATTTCTTTTCCACAAGTCACTTAACACTGCATTTGTATGAAAAAAAAAGAAAAAACTCCTCACTCAAGTATATTCTATATTACTCTCAAGAGGGTAGAGTATCTTTAAAAAATTTTTTAAATGTTTATTTATTTTTGAGAGAGGCAGAGTGCAAGCAAGGGAGGGGCAGAAAGTAGGGGAGACAGAGAATCCCAAGTGGGGTCCAGGCTCCAAGCTGTCAGCACAGAGCCTGACGCAGGGCTTGAACCCACAAACCATGAGATCATGACCTGAGCTGTAGTCAGATGCTTAACAGACTGAGCCACCCAGGCACCCCAAGTAGAATATCTTTTAATGTTTTTGAGCTTCTTTCTCAGGTTCATTCATTCAGAAGGTGAAGTTGGTAGATTCGACCATTTTTCTCATCAGCTTTTGTTGTAGTCAACGTTGAAGTCTATCGGCCAGGAAGCTCTGATAGAAATTACGCTAAGAGATAGATTTTTTCCTTTAATGATTATTTGAGTGTTAGAATTCTAATTTCAGAAAAAATCATTTTCGCAGGAGGGGACAGAGATCTTTACAAATATTCTATAACATTTGCTCCAGTTTACAACTGTGGTTCCTGTCATTTTGTCTAGTTGCATGCAAAGAGCATGGTCTCTGTGATGAAACATATCTGTGTTTAGATTCCTATTCTTTCCTTACTACTTCTGTTCCCTTTGAGAGTTACTGAAGTATTCTGAGTGTGTATTCTCATCTGAAAAATGGTGACAGCTACATACTATTATTTTTCTGCTATCCTTAAAAAGCGTGTGTCTTGGGTAGAGGTTCGCCCTTTGCCCAAGTACATAAAGGCATTTTCTTTTACCTATGTAAAGGAAACTGTAGCAAATTTGGCGTGTCCTCTGTCCAAATAAGCGGAGAGATTAGGCCTTATTGAAATGGATGAGAACTTTAATCAAAGCAGCTGACATCCTCAAGTGATATTCCGACCTTTCTGAATCAGCAGTCCCTTCATCATGTCTTCTAGCATCCCTAGGACTTTGTTCCAAGGCTGAGCCTCTCTCTCTGTCGCTTACTGAATATAGACTTGTAGAATTCTCCATTCCTGCATGGTGATATAGAGGTACATACCTAGATTCAACTAGGCCTGGCTGTGAATCCTGGTTTAGCATCTTACTAGAGATATGACATTCAACAGCTCACTTAAGAACTCTGAATATCATTTTCCTTACCTGTGAAATTGGATTTATAAGAGTAATGCCTAGAGTAGTTGTGAGGGTTAAGTTTAGAAACTAATACCTGTCAGGTGCCTGGATGGCTCAGTTGGTTAAGCATCTGACTCTTGATCTTGGCTCAGGTTGGGATCTCAACATTTGTGAGATTGAGCCCCATGTAGGGCTCCTAGCTGGCAGTGTGGATCCTGCTTGGGATTCTGTCTCTCACTCTCTCTCTCTGCCCCGTCCCCTGTTCATGCTGTCCCTGTCTCTCTCAAAATAACTAAATAAACTTTTCAAAAAATGCTTTAGAAAGAAACTAATATTTGTAAAATATAAAAGGTGAGCTCCATGAGACTAACACTTTATAAAATGTCATGAACTTTAACAGTATTAGGCTTTGACAGCACCCCATTAAGTTCAAAATCCTTTAAAGGTGGAACAACAAAACCTCTTCTTTATCCCCTACTGCCTCCTCTCAGTGTGTTGCCAGATCACACCTGGACCCTTACTCTCTTCTTTTCCCCGCCTCTCCTTCTTCCACCCTCCCTTCCCAGGACCCATACCTTCTTCGTTGTCTCTGACTTAGGCAATCAGTCATTCCTATACACACAGATTTCCTTTTAATAAAAGTGTAGAGTGAGAAACTTGAGTCTTGCGCATTGGCAGATGTGGTAACGGGAGAGAAAGAAATATCTTAGATCCCCCTCTGCCTGAGTATGTCTTGTGAAAAAAAAAGTTCCACTGATTTCACTAACAAAACAACTGAAGTGTGAAAATCCTTCTTAGATTTTGATTATTATTTAGCACTGATGATTCCTCAATATCCATTTCCCCAACATTCATTGGTTCTCACCTGTGTCTGATTCTTATCTTTGTATTTGGCGGAGGCTGAGATGGTCCTTTCTGTTATTTGCTAAAACCTCGTCGAGTTCCATGACAACAAAGAGGTCAGGATAAATGTCCTGGGAGGTGGTGAATGGAGAAGAATACACATTCCTGACCAAGTTTGTATTTTCTAATTATTGTGACTATTTAAATGAAACAATTTCATAATCAGCTTTGAACAGTGTGGACATATACTTGAGTGACACATTTCCATTATCCTTATACAATATCCTATTGGAGGGAAGTGGGCAGTTATATGTATACTTATCCCTTCATATTAGCAAAGTCTAGTAAACTATAAGTCTACAATTTGTGTTTAATAATAATGAGAGTCTAACAAAGATTTTAACATCTTACATTTTGAGCATACTTTTGTGATGGTGCTTTTGTTCACCATATTCGAATTTCAACAAAAATGCTGGGAAAGATATTTTAGTGGAATTAGGACATGTACCAAAATGAAATGTACTGACATCTTAAAAGTAGGGGGCAAAAGGACTATTGCATTTCTTTAAAATTACTAAAGTATCAATTTCTGATTTTATACAAAATAGAAACACTTCCTTTTACACCTATCTGTACTTATTGCTTGTTTTTATAGTGTGTATTACATTTATGTTATAATTAAATAAATAACAAAGTGCAGGCAGTTCTCTTCTGCTTTTAGAGCTATATTGCATTGCAGGTAAATTTTAGAAACAGCTTTGTTTCTCTATAGACCATAATTACTCCTTTTAAGAATGCAACCATCTTTGTATCAAAAGTGCATTGTTAGCTGACAGGAGATACAAAAATGTAAGCCTGACCTTAAAGTCAAATGTGTTTGCTTTATAATCACCAAAAAAAACATTAGGAAAAAAATGTTAAGATTGGCCAACAATTGCCACTTAGTAACTTTTTTAAAGAGGGGAAAAATAGTTAACCTTCCAGATTCTGATGTAATGTTGAACATCTACTATTCTGGTTGTAGATGTGTTAGTTCTCTCTGCTCAGTATCCCCCTGACTGTTTGTCCCAGCATAATATGCCACTGGCTTTTTCTTTTGCTTGGGGCAAACAGCATATTGTTTATGTTGATCATGGTGAATACCTATTTCTTCATTATAGAATAATTTGTAGTCATCAGAATCCCCAAAGAATCTGCAGACTTGTTTTGTCAAAGGATTAAACTTCCCTGATACCTTAGTTTAGGCTAACTGGAAATAAATCATTTGCAAAGATTACAACAGGAATTTAAACCCTATATTGGTCATTTTCCAAGTTCACAGGAATGAGTAGCAAGGGTACAAGACAAATAAGCATGATGGAGCTGAAGCTTATTTCCAAATCCAAAGAGGTCTTCCGATCTAATGTGAGGTGAGAGAACAAAGTTGAAAGGAAATAGCTAAGAAGCAGAAAACAACAAATTACAGATCTATGCTCTCTGGTGGCACAGTGTTGAAACCAGGTGATGGGATAAGGCATGATATGGGAGAACAACCCTGAGTTTTGAACTCAAACATAATTAGGTCTGAATCTCAGCTCTGCTTCCTTAGCTTCGAATTAAGCCTATTACTTAAATTTCCCAAAGTCTGTTTCTTTTGCTGTTGTTTAAGAATGTAACACATACCTCCAAAGTTTTTGAAAAATTAAACTAGAAAATGTAAGTAAAGGGAGCCTGGGTGGCTCAGTTGGTTAAGTGCCCAGCATCAGCTCAGGTCATGATCTCACGTTTCTGGGTTCAAGCCCCGCATCACGCCTTGTGCTGACAGCTCAGAGCCTGGAGCCTGCTTCGGATTCTGTGTCTCCTTTTCCCTCTGCTCCTCCCCTGCTCATACTCTGTCTCTCTCTGTCTCTGTCTCTGTCTCTGTCTTTCTCTCTTAGAAATAAACATCTCTGTCTCTCCCTCAAAAATAAATTTAAAAAATTTAAAAAAATTTAAAAATAGAAAAGAAAATGTGAGTAAAATACTTAGTGCACTGTCTCTGGCATATAGTGGGTATTCAAATATTTATTCCTTTCCCCATTTTTCTCTAGAAGACTGCATTAATTCCTGCTGCCTATTCTTTCTACTATAACACTTTGCTAGTGCTAAATTAATCCACCTCCATGTTATTTTCTGACATGAAGTCTTTATCATTTCCCATATTTCCTTTCATTGTGTTTGTGTGCATGTATATGCGCACACACAGGGCCTTGCCTACATTCAATTGCTCTGTTTTCAGAGATTTCTGACATAGGGCTGTGGGGGCAACAACACAACAGTAAAGTTTCAATTTGCAAAGAAAAATATGACAGAAAGGTTTCTTTGCGGCTCTTCAGTGTTATCCATCAAAAAGTCACTGGTATGTTTTCAAAGGAAATAGCCTTTTTTTTTCTATGTGAAATAAATTATAAAAGTCTCTTCCTTGAAAACTGCCAGTGATGGGGAACTTCTCCCATTATTAGGAAGTCCCTAGAATTATCAGACATCTCTAATTGTTAAAAACCAACCAAACAAACACAATCTTTGGAGTAGGCCCAGATTTTTGCTTCAGAAAATAGAATTATTAGCACTTGCAAAGAAGCACTGGGAAAAGACAAGTATTTGAAGAACTGTCACTTTACAGAGGCTTAAAAAGAAATGTTCTCCCATACTTGCCATCTTCAGAATGAACAAAGATTTTTATTTATTTCTAAATCGAGTGTAACTTTGGATGACACATTTATGTTCTAATTCTGGCTTTACTAGCTGTAGGACCTTGGGAATTTGTACTCACTTTCTTGTTGATTCTGTTTCTGCTTACATAGGAAGTAAGATAAATGAAGTTGCATCTAGGCTATGGGAGATGCCCAATAAATGGAAATATGTGTAGATGTGACCAGCAGAACTAAGGCCATTATCTTCAATTCTGACAAAAGTTCTAAGTATTAGATATTTTAATTCCTGATTTAAATTTTTCTGGCTGGGAAATTAGAGAACTTAATTCAATTAAGGGCACCACAGTAGTCAGTAATAGAGCCAAGAAACAACTCCATCACTGTCTTTCATTCCATGAAACTGAGAGGAAGGCAGAGTGAGGAAGGTGACAGGCACAGTGGTCTCTGAATGTTCTACCTTGGCTTTTAGTGCCTCCACAGCCAGATGAGAGGTAAGGGGAACTTCCAGACTTCATACAAAGCAATGTTATACAGCAGACTTTCCATACGATGTTTGTGTACAATGAGGAGCATGAATATTAAATATTCATCTGTCAAAGGTATTCCTGCTGCTTTTCATTCTTCTTAAAGCTTATTGAGATTATTTTGGATCTTGGCTCTGTTGTTGATTTAAAATCTACATGTATGTGGCTTCCATAACTTTATCCAAATCTTTGATCAAGACAAAGTCAAAGATGGGACCCCAGAGTGAAATCTCTTACAAAGCACTTATTAAATGTGGTTGTCGGTGAGCTGTAAGGTGTGGTGTTCATATACATGGTATATTTAGAAGCCCACTTACCTGGATCAGAGACTTGTAACGTAAATGGTTGCTAATTGAAATAAAGGCATGTTACATCTGTGAAATTTACTTATTCCAAGTCTCTTTCCAAGATGAAAGTGGTAATCAATATTCAGAAACAAAGAGGTCCAGGGAACATCTGGTTTATTGTCAGTTTTATCCCTGGTGTCCAGGCCAGGATCTAACACACATAATTGCTCAGTTGATATTCATGAAATAAATTATTTTTATCAAGCCAGAAAATGAGTTGTTATAGTCAGTACACCATGATTTGTCCCTTTCTTCTGTTTTCAGCTTAGTGTTTGCTATAGGGACTTGCATCAAATAGGCAATGCTAGACAACATGAAACTAACTCCTCATGACACAAATTCCTAAAATATATTATTAATGAAGTCTGTTTTAGCCCATAATAGAGCTAGAGCTAGAGCTAGAGCTAGAAATTGACGCTTTGCCCTGTGATCATCTGTTGTTTGCTTCCACAAAACTAAATCTGAATTATGACTCTTGGCCTTGGAGACTTTCTTGGAGATCTAACCCTTGGTATATCAGTTGGTTAAGATCTATTCTGTCAATCAATCCTCTAGAGTTTCCACTGAGGAATATACTATTTCTGACCTAGTTTTACTGATCAATAAAATTAAGTTCAAATAATTTGTTTTTATCAAGTGCTCCTATTGCTAAGTGTTATTTCTCATAATTTTGTCTCCTTGCAGGAGTTTTGAAAGATTTTGAAGGCTGAAGATGAGACATAAGTGGCTAAAAATAAATTTTTCATTAGTCAACTTTTCCTAACCTTGGAAATGTCTGTTTAGTGGTAGTTAGGATGGGGAATTTTAGGTAAAATAGAGACTTGGAAAATAAAGTTTAGTCACTAATTAATCCAGCCCCCCTCCTCCAAAGAGAGAAATTATCATGAAAAACAAAATGGAAACGTTTAGTAATTATTATTGCAATTTACAAGAGAAACTTCATCCTGGTATCAGTATCCAGATTTTAAAATGAAAATAAATACATAAATAATTTATCCAGTATTTGTTTGCCTTTACAAAATTAAATTGATCTCTATAAAAATATTTGTTTTAATTTTCTTGTCATGAATTACTATGTTAATAAAAAACATTTTCCAGGGGTGCCTGGGTGGCTCAGTCAGTTAAGTGTCTGACGTTGGCTCAGGTTGGGCTCTGTGCTGATAGCTCGGAGCCTGGATCCTGCTTCAAATTCTGTGTCTCCCCCTCTCTTTGCTCCTCCCCAGCTCGCACTGTGTGTCTCTCTCTCTCTCAAAAATAAGTAAACATTAAAAAAAAAATTTTAATTTTTTTCCAATGGTCTGTATATTTACTATTTTGAGAGAATCATGGTTTTATTTTTCCCCATTGTTCACTTTAAGGGCAAACACTTGGAATTATGTTTTGACGTTTATTAGGATGATCATGCTTTAAAAATTTATATGTATTGGGACACCTGGGTGGCTCAGTTGGTTAAGCATCTGACTTCAGCTCAGGTCATGATCTTGCTGTTCAGAGTTCGAGCCCCGCATCAGGCTTCGTGCTGACAGCTCAGAGCCTGGAGCCTGTTTCAGATTCTGTCTCTCTCTCTCTCTCTCTCTCTCTCTCTCTCTCTCTCTCTCTCTCCGCCCCTCCTCTCCTCGCACTGTCTGTGTCTCTTTCTCAAAAATAAACATTAAAAAAGTTATATGTATTGATGCACATTAGATTTATGAAAATATTTCAAAATATTCTGATATGTGTACTTTTAAAAACACTGCCCCTAGGGGAATTTTCTTAAATTGAGTGTCACACAGTGCTTAACATCATGTCTGCCAAATAGATAGATAGAGATGTAGAGATGTATCAATTTTTTAAAGAGAAGTAGCAGTCAGAGACATGAATGCTGGGGAGATACTAGCAAAGTGCCAAGGTTAACATACATGCCTCTTAGTTAAATGAGCACACATTGTAGAAAGGGTGTCACTTACTGGTTAATTCATTGAATGGAAAATCTTTCCCATCATAGTTACTACGAGTTCAATGAAAGTTTGCTTTGAAAACGTTTTAATTGAGTGCTGTTAGTTAACCAGAATTGGCTTTATAACATAGACGGTTCTAGCTCACTATTAGATAACATGAGAGTTTTACAACCAAATGATCACCACCTTTATCATCTGTGACATTTTGTGATGCAGATGTTGCATTCTTATGCAAAATGTAATAGATAATTGTTATAAAATACTATGCTGAAATTAGGCTGATTATTCTATTTGATTTAAAATGTCATGTAGTAAAGGTTATTTTCACTCATTAAGATTAAATGCAAGTGGCCATATGTTAGAACAATCTTTTAAATTGAAAGTATACTCAGCTGAAAATTGTCAACAAACTCAGAAATATCCAAAGAAAAATAGCATTCTTTTTTATTTGCCAAAACATCTTCTCTCAATTACAGTGTCGTTATGTTGTGCTCATGGATGACACTTCATTATGACAAATCTGATCTTGAAAACAGTAAATCATGCTATATATAAATTTGATGGTGTTTTGATATTAAAAATGTGTAAAATTTGTCAATACTCCAGAAATGGAACATCAGCAAAGAGGATTATTGGTCTATTCAAATAATAATGTAACCGTTAAGAGGATAACATTTTCCAATTGCAATTACATGCCCTAATTTTAAAGGGGCTATCATTTACAATAATTTGGCAGATTTGGTCCATATTTCTTTCAGAAATTCATTTCTTCATTATGCCTCAAAACAATTTATGGTACATTTATGTTGGTGAAGATAATTTGCTTATTTTATTGTGAATGGAAATCAGTAATTACATACAATCCCATTTTCTGCAGACATAAAGTTAATTCATGGTAGTAATTTTATACAGAATATTAGCTTGTGTTAGTTATGATGAAAATGTAACTGTGGTAAATGCCTCCATTATAACTGAATTTCCTTGGACTTGATGGAAAAAGAAATGTTGACTTAATACTAACAGTTCCATAGATGATTTTATGATAAGCCTGTGGATCATTTGCCCTAACAGCAGTGTTTGGGCAAGATTAGAACTGAAATGAATCCCACCTTCTCTTTTTCTATGTTTTATGACTTTGCAAAAGGAACATGGCTTGTCCAACTCTTAATTTTATCACCTGCTACATAGAAACAATTCTAAGACCTCTGTTATAGAGTCTTTGATAGGCTGAAGTGAGAAGATACATGTGCAGTTTTAGTTTGTTTCCCATATTGATGTATATATAACCAGGGTTTTAAAAAGTGCCTGGCAATGCATTGAAAATACTTACCTCCACTCAGTTCTCTGACTGCAGCATGTTTATATTGGAGGAAAGCATATAATAAAAAAGAGAGAACATAGATAGATACATGGATAGGTAGGTAGATAGATAGGAAGAAAGGAAGCAAGGGGAAAAAGAAAAAGGAAAGAAGGAGAAGAAAGAGAGGAAAGAAGGGAAGAAAGAAACTAAAAAAAAAAGAGCATGTAATGTTGAAAGGAATAATAGAGGGATTACTTGAGTTTGCGCTTTGAACTTAATGTTTAAAACAAAAAACAAAAAACGAAAAAACAAGAGACCCAAAATGGAGTCATTAGTGCTAAACCCCAGGTCAGCAAAGCAGTATATATTATCTAATTGTAGTTTAATTCTCTCCCAGCAGTAACATTTTCAGCCACTTAGTCTGGAATTTTCTGATCAACACTAGTGAGGCATTCTGTATGTGATAGACTCCGGCCTTTCCCCCAAAGAAAGGTGCTATTACCTGAAATAATCCTTTCTTTGGTTTACAACTTCCTTGTCCCTGTCTCCTTCTGCCTATAAAAGCCTTCCATTTTTTAAATCATGGTTACTATTTTTTATTGACGTATAGTTGACGTCTACTAATACATTAGTTTCAGTATAATTAAATTATAATAGTAATTTTTAACATTTTTTATGTATAGTTAACATACAATGTTACATTAGAGTCACATGTATAACAATGATTCAACAACAATAGAGTTGTTATGCTCACAAGTATAGTTACCATCTGTTACCATACAACACTATTACAATACCATTGACTATGTTCCCTATGTTATATCATTTGTCCTTGTGACTCATTCATTCCATAACTGGAAACCTGTACCTCCTATTTCCCTTCACCCATTTTTCCCATTCCCCCATCCTCTCGCAACTGTCAGTTCTGTATAGTTATAGATCTGTTTCCACTTTGTTTGTTGGTTTGTTTTGTTGTTTAGATTCCCCATATAAGTGAAATCATATGATATTTGACTTACTTCATTTAGCATAATATCTTCTAAGTCCATCTGAATTGTTGTACATGGCAAGATCTCATTCTTTTTTTTTTTACAGCTGAGCAGTATTCCATTATGTATATACATGTATATGTATGTACACACGCACACCACATCTTTAGCCATTCACCTATCAATGAACACTCTCTGACCCTTTTGATGAAGGAGCATGAGGCAGGCTGAGGGGCAAAGCACAATGTAGTGTACCCTGCTCTTGCCCCCACAGTGGGACATATATGATATTCCTTGGACACTCATGGCTACCCCAAACTGGGAAAGGACAAAACACAAATGGTCAAACACATAAGAGTCTCTACCAGTTTATCAGAAGAAGGCAATCCCATCATAGCCTCAAGTCCAGGAACTCCCTACTATCTTAATGTTAATGCTTTGCTAGAGGGAAAAACAACCTTAGCTTGACAATAGCTAGGACTCCAGTAATTCTTTAGCATGTGCAAGTCTCTTTGGAAGCTCCCTCTTGACTTCATCTCCCTGGACTCCATAAAATGGTCACGCCCCACACTTACAGTGCAGCTCTTCCTGCCCATGGTTCCTGTCCCATGCTTTAATAAAATCACCTTTGTGCACCAAAGATGTCTTCAAGAATTTTTTCTTGGCCACTGGATCTGGACCCCATGAACTCATCATCCCAGAACTTCATCAATGAGTGCTAGGTGTTGTATGGAAGTGTTGAATCACTATAATGTACACCTGAAATTAATATTACACTGTATATTAATTAACTGGAATTTAAAAACTTAGAAAACAGAAATGAATATTCCACTCTTAATTGCTTTGAGGTGATGTTATTGGTGTTTCAGTTTTGGTCATTATAGTGAAAATATAAAGGTGTGTCACTGGAACATTAATTTGAATTTCTTTTTTTTTTTAAGTTTCTTTATTTGTTTTTGAGAGAGAGACAGCATGAGCAAGGGAGGGGCAGAGAGGGAGAGAGAATCCCAAGTAGGCTGCCCGCTGTTGTCAAAGAGCCTGATGCAGGGCTCAAACTCAAAACTCATAAATCGTGAGTTTGTGACCTGAGCTAAACCCAAGAGTCAGACACTTAACCAATTGAGCCACCCAAACGCCCCATTAATTTGCATTTCTAATGATGTTAAGAAGTTTTCCATGGGTTCATTTGCCATTTACACATTTTTTTCTTATGGGATTTTCTTTTCAAGTATTTTGATATCTCCCTGTTTTGGTTGTTCATTGGTTTTTCTTTTTAAGTATCACAGATCTTTGAATTTATATAATTTGGTTACCATTCCTTTGTCAGATATACATTTTGCAAATCCTTTTGTTTTTTTATTCTGTGCCTTTCTTACTCATTTCTTTAATGGTACTGTTTTGAAATGTTTTAAATTTTTATGACGTACAGTTGATCACATATTTAATTTTTTTTCCATCTAAATAGTTGCCTATTCCATTGGTCACAAAGATATGCTTCTATGTTTCCTTTAATATATTTAAATTTAGTTCTATAAATGTATGCAATCCATTTCAAATTAACTTCTGCATGTCCTGTGAGGTAGAGATTAGGGTTTATTTCTTTTCCACATGAAAGTATAATTATTCCAGCATTATTTTCTGAAAAGGATTTTCTTTCCCAATTGAAATGTTTTGGAGGCATTGTTGAAAGTCTGTTAACACTATATACATATTTGGGGTTTTTTTCAGATAACCTTCTGTTAATGACTTCTAATTTAAAATTGATGAAGTCAGAGGATATTCTGATTTCAATCCTCTTATGTTTATTGAGACCTGTTTTGTGGCCCATCTGGTCTACCTTAGTGAATATTCCTTGTACATGTGAAAATTCTATATATTTTTCAGGTGTTAGGTCAAGCATTCAATAAATATCTACTAAAGTTGTTGAATAATATTGTTTTAGTCTTATATTTCATATCTTATTTTGAGGTCTTTTATTAATTAATGAGAAAGTTGTATTGAAATCTTTATAGTTATAGGTTGCTTCTTAAGGTTCTGTCAGTTATTCATGAATTTTAAAGTTGTGTTATTAGGTTCATACATGTTTAGAATGGTTGTGCTGTCTTGATGAATTGATCCTTTAACATGAAATATCCTTCATTACTCATGGTAAAACCTTATGTTCTGAAGTCTACATCGTCTGATATTATAAAATGGACACTTCAGCATTGATAATTTGTGCTTGCATGATGTTTTTTTGGCATACTGTCCCTTTTAATTTATCTGTGTCTTTTTGTGTGTGAAGAAGCTTTTGGAAAGCATATTGTTAGGTATTATGTTCCTATCTATTCTGAGAATATCTGCTTTTTAATTGACACATTTAGACTATTTATGCTTTAATATAATTATCCATGACAGAGTTTAAATCCATAATTTACTCAAATATTTTATATTTGTCCCATCTGTTTGCTCTTCCTTCCTTCATCCTCTTTTCCCTGCTTCCTTTTGGATTAATCAAAAAAATTCACTTTTTCCTTGTATCTCCACTATTAACTTATTTACTATACCTATTTGATTTTTTTTCTCTTTCAGTAGCTGTGCTAGGATTTAAAATATGTTCTTCTTAAAGATAAATGCTTGTATTGTATTTCTTTTTTTTTTAAGTAAACTCTATGCCCAATAATGGGCTTGAACTCATGGCCCTGAGATCCAGAATCTCATGCTCTACTGACTGAGCCAGCCAGGAACCCCTATACTATACTTCTTTTATACACGTTTGTGTTTTAATTCATCCATGCTGTTATATGTAGTAATACCTTATTACTTTTTATTGCTGAGTACTGTTGCAAAATATGGATAATACAACAATTTACCTATCTATTCAGTAGTTGATGGACATTTGGTTTACTACTAATTTTTGACTATTATGAACAATTCTGCTGTTATTCACATATACACATTTGTATGGATCTATGTTTCCATATCTCAGGTAAACACATAGAAGTAGAATTGTTCGGTCATTTGATTAGTACACATAGGCAATCCTCACTTTTATCAGGGTTCTAATATGCATGCACACATTTTTGTTAATGTGACCAATAGATTGAACGTTTGTGTGTCTCCCAAATTCATAGATTGAAACCTGTTTCCAATATGGTGGGTTTTGGAGGTGGGGCATTTTGGAGGCAGTTAGGTCATGAAGATGGAGCCTTCATGAATGGGATTAGTGGCCTCATAAGAAGAGGCCAGAGAGCTAGCTATCTGTGTTTCTACCATGTGAGAAGAGTTATCTGTGAACCTGGAAACAGGCCCACAGCAGACACTGAATCTTCCAGTGCCTTGATCTTGGACTTTTCTGCCTCCAGATCTGTGAGAAACAAGTATTTGTTGTTTAAACCACTTACTCTATGGTATTTTTGTTATAACTGATCTAATGAACTAAGACGTCATGTTTTAATTGATTCACACCACTCTGCTTGACACTACAGTTCAAATTTTAGTTAAAATCATATACTGTGATAATTGCATAAACCGTGAACTACACTGGTACCTTACTTTATTTAGTGCAGTAATTAAAATATAACTACCAGATGGACCTAATATTCGGTGAGTCGTGCCATTTCTTTCAAAGTGTGTGCCTCTTTCGTTCAGGACACACCCAGACAGCAAAGTTTGCAATCATGTTGTCTCTCGTCTCTCAGTGATAAAACCATGATACATTTTACAAAAATGGATAATTGAGAGAACTGACCGATACAGATGAAAGTGCACCAAAGAAATAAAAAATGTAAAGTTGAAAGTGAAATTCAAATGAAATGTAAGTAAAATTATAGAAGAAAGAGCTGCCTGTGGGTATGTTGCTTTTTTGCTGCCATTCGAGAGATTTGAGATAAGCAACTATAGGAGAAGGAAGGAGTCTTACCAACATCAATGAGAAGGTGGTGTGATGAACTGGATGAAGTTGTCCCACAAGAAGTGACTGAGGCAAAAATCTTCACATGATATTAACATTGCAAAGGAAAAAAAAATGTTGGAAGTTGATCTTAAGTAAAAAGGGTGCATTGCCAAAGCATAGAAAAAAAAACCACCTTCATTCTGGAGTGTATGTTATACAATTAGAAAGCAAGCACTGTTCAAATTACTATCAAAATATTTTTTCTGAAGGATAAAATATTGTCTTTCTCACCATTTCCGATGTTTGAATTTACAATCTACAAAACATGTATTAGCTTTATTAGAGGTTTTCATTTCCCTATGCATAAGAGTTGACGCTTAACACAAGTTTGAACTGCATGTGGCTAGGGGCACCTGGCTGGCTCAGCCAATGGAGCATCCAACTCTTGATCTCAGGGTTGTGAGTTCAAGCCCCATGCTGGTTGTAGTGAACTGCATGTGTCTACTTTTATGTGTGTTTTGGGTTTTTTTTTTTTGGATGCAGTATAGTACTGTAAATATAGTTTCTTTTCCTTATGATTGTCTTAATAACATTTACTTTTCTCTTATTTACTTTACTGTAAAAATATAATATATAATACATATAACCTACAAAGTATGTGTTAATCACTGTATCTATTACTGGCAAGGCTTCAGTTCAACAGTAGGCTATTAGTAGTTAAGTTTTGGGGAGTCACAGGTTATACATGGTTTTTCAACTCTGTGTGTGTGTGTGTGTGTGTGTGTGTGTGTGTGTGTGTGTGTGTGTAGGGGGTTTGTGCCCTAATCTTCAAGTTGTTTAAGGGTCTACTGTATAACTGAAAGTGAGTTTGAGATACTTCACAAAATCTTAAAACATCGTGAGGAGTGATAATAATCTTTCTTTGATTGTTAAGATCATTTTGTACAGTTCCGGTTTCATGGTCATTTTTATGGTCCAGCATTACCATACAAAGCAAGGCTGGACATAGTAACTTCTTGAGATATTGTCATACTGTTTTCCAAACAGGCTGTACAGTTTTGCATTCCTGTCAGCATTGTATGAGCTTTCCAGCTCTTGCATTTTTGCCCGTATTTTATATAGTCAGTCTTTCTAATGTTAGCTATTGCAATGGACAAGAGTAAGTAGTGGAGGGTCTCTATGGCTTTAATTTTCATTTCTATGATGGTTACTGATGTTGAACATCTTTTATGTCCATTTGAATAGAGGTGTCTTCAAATGTCTTCCCAGTTTAATTATCCAATTGTTTGTCTTCTTATAGTTGACCTATAAGCATTCTTTATATTCTACATCCAAACCCTTTGTTGGATATATGATTTTCAAAAATTTTATCCTAGTCTATGACCTTCCTTTTTCTGATGATAATCTTCTGAATAGGAAAGCATTTTAATTTTGATCAAAATGTGCCCTTGATCATTTTTTCTTTTACAGTTCATACTTCCTTTTCATCCTTTACAAATGTCTGCATGACTTAACTCAGAAATTTTCTCCTTTATTTTTTTCTAGAAATTTAATGATAATAGCATTTACATTTAGATCTATGATCAATTTTGAATAAATTGATAGGCTGATACAAATTTTTTCATACAAATTTCAAGTTTTTCCATACTATTTTTTGAGATGACTCTCTCCATTGAATTACCTTGCCACCTTTATCAAAAATCAGTTGGCAAAGGGCGCCTGGGTGGCTCAGTCAGTTAAGCTTCTAACTTGGGCTCAGGTCATGATCTCATAGTTTGTGAGTTCAAGTCACACGTTGGGCTCTGTGCTGACAGCTCAGAGCCCAGAACCTGCTCCGCATTGTGTGTCTCCCTTTCTCTCTGACCCTCCCATGTTTGTGCTCTGTCTCTCTCTCTCTCAAAAATAAATAAACATTAAAAAAATGTTTAAAAATATTAAAAAGAGGGGCGCCTGGGTGGCGCAGTCGGTTAAGCGTCCGACTTCAGCCAGGTCACAATCCCGCGGTCCATGAGTTCGAGCCCGGCGTCAGGCTCAGGGCTGATGGCTCAGAGCCTGGAGCCTGTTTCCGATTCTGTGTCTCCCTCTCTCTCTGCCCCTCCCCCGTTCATGTTCTGTCTCTCTCTGTCCCAAAAATAAATAAACGTTGAAAAAAAAATTTAAAAATAAAGCAGAGCCACACTGCTTTAAAAAAAAATTAAAAAGAAATCAGTTGGGCAAAGAGGTAACATCACTAAAATGACTTTGTAGGAGACCCCAGCCTCTGTCCCCACACAAATAATTTTGCGACATGATGGAGTTATAAGCTAATATAGTGGTAACCACTTTGCAATATATGCGTATCAAATAAACATGTTGTACACTTTAAACTTAAAACATGCTATATATCAATTGTATCTCAATTCTTAATACTTTAGATTTACCACTGTGTTCTATTGATCTATTTGTTTATCCTTAAGCTAATACTATAGTCTGGCTTATTGTTAATTTACAACTTAATTTTGAATGGAGAGTAGTGTATGTAGCCAACTTTTCTTCTTTTTAAAGATTGTTTTAGTTATTATAAGTGCACTGCATTTTTGCATGAATTGTAGGATCGTATTTTAAATTTCTATGGAAATTCTTTGTACGATTTTGTAGGAATTGCACTGGCACACTAGTAATAATAATGTGATTCCAAACGATTACCGTGGTAAATCTCACCAATATTTTAATTCTTTTATAAATTCACCCAAACAACCTTTTGTAGGCTGTGTCTATGTGTGTGTGTGTGTGTGTGTGTGTGTGTGTGTGTGTGTGTGTGTAGTGGTCTTACACATTTTTTAGTAAACCTAATCCTACATGGTTTATGATTTCTGATGCTATTGTAAATGTTATCTTTTATTTGATTTACAAGTTGTTCATAGAAGTGATATTTTAGTGTTGCCCTGGGAGTTGGTGGTATTCATCAATTTACTTGTTAGTTCTAGTAGTTACTTTGGAGTAAAGAATATGTAGGAAAGAATATTTTACATCATCTTTTCCAATTTTATACTTTAATATTTAAACACTTTATTTTCCTTGTGTTATTGTTACACTGGATAGGACATCCAGGACAATGTTAAATGGCAATTGTCAGGACAGCCAATCTTATCTTACTCCTGGATATTAGAAGGGAATTCTTATCCTTTCAATATTAAGTATTATGTTCATAGCAGAAGTTTCATAGATGACTCAATCTGGTTGCAGAAGTCCCCCGCCTTTTTTTTTTTTTTTTTTTGCTACTTTGCGAGGTGACTTTTTATCAGGAATGCAGCTTAAATTTTGTCAATTTTTTTCTGCAGTTGTTCACATGAACATATTATTTTCTTTATTCGGTTACACTGGTAAATAGCATTGATTGATTTTTCAGTGTTAAAGCAGACTTCCATTCAAGGATAGACCCACATTGGTCATTTGTATATGTGTGTGTGTGTGTGTGTGTGTATACACATACATACGTATATATGTGTGTGTGTGTGTATATATACACTTACATATATATATATATATATATATATATATATATATACACAATTTGTATTTACATTGTTAGATTCAACTTGCTAATATTTTGTAAATTGTCTCTGAGACTATTAGTTTGGGATTTTATTCACTTATTATATGCTTGTCTAGTTTTTCTATCAGGGTTATGCTGACCTCATAAAATTAAAATGACTTTCCTCCTCCACTGTTTTCTGAGTTTAAGATTGATAGTATTTCTTCCAATAATGTTTTCTAGAATTCAACAGTGAAGCCATCTGCACCTGAAGATTTCTTTGTGAGAAGATTATTAATTTAAAAAACCCAATGTCTTTAACAAACACATCAGTGCATTAGTGTGTGTTTTTCAGCGAATGTGTCCATTTTATATGGGTTCCCGAATTTATAGATATTAAGGTGCTCATAATTATAGTCTTGATATTGATGCTACTTCCTTCTTTTCTGATACTGTGTTGTTTTTTTCTTAGTCTAGTTATGGGCTTTCTTAAGGTTGTTTTATTGTATTTTGCAGGGAATATTTCCGTACCATTAATAACTAATTTTATTGATTTTTTCTATTATTTTCCTCTTTCTATTTCTTTTATTTCCCTTTTATTTATTTTTAAATGTTTATTTATTTTGAGAGAGAGAGACCAGGCTGGTGCATGCATGGGAGGGAGCGGCAGAGAGAGGAGAGAGAGAGAATCCCAAGCAGGCTCCGTGGTGTCAGCACAGAGCCCAATGCAGGGCTCAGTTTCATCAACTGTTAGATCATGATCTGAGCTGAAATCAAGAGTCAACACTTAACAAACTGAGCCACTCAGTCCCCCCCTAACACCTAAGTATTTGCTAATTTTGTTAGCTCTTGTTTTAACTGTAAGTTTTTTATGAGTGTGTTACTGACTTTCCCAATACCGTGGTTTATCATTTTAAAGATTCTATGTGATCTTGTAAAATACATGTTCAGCATGTGTTGTGTGTAGTGTTCTGTAAATATCAACTAGGTTCTTAGTTATATTTAAATATTTTATATCCTTACTGAATTTCTATTTTTTCTATCAATTACTAAGCATGCAATGTTTGTCTTCCTATGCAATTGCTCTTTATTATTATGAAATGCCCTCTGTCTCTGATAGTAAGACTTCCCTCTTGAAATCTACTTGGTTTGATATTAACATAGATGTATATGCTTTCTTTTGCTTATCGTTTTCATTGCTCATCTTAGAACCCTGTCTTTATGAATAAAGTATATCTCTTGTATATAGCATATAGTTTTCCCTTTTTTCAATGTAGTGTGAGAATCTGTCTTTTGACTGGACTTTGATAGAATTTTTATGTAATATAATTATTGACACGCTTTGTTTTATGTCTACCATTATGTGATTTTGTCCCACTTTTGTTTTTTAGGTTTTTACTTAAATTCCTGTTAGTGTGATATATATACATACATATACATATGTATGTATATATATATATATATATATATATACACATATACATATACATATGTATGTATATATATACATATATATGTATATGTGTATATACATATGTGTGTGTGTGTGTATATATATATATATATATATTATTTTGATATTATGATACTAGTTTGAGCTGTACAGTATAGTGATTCAACACTTACATACAGCACTGAGTGCTCATTACAAGAAGTGCACTCTTTAATCCCCATTACCTATTTAACCCATCCACCCATCCACTTTCCCTCTGGTAACCATCAGTTTGTTCTCTACACTAAGAGTCTGTTTCTTGCCCCCGTCTCTCTTTTTTCCCCCTTTGCTCTTTTTTTTTTCTTAAAGTACATTCATGAGTGAAATCATGGTATTTGTCTTTTTCTGACTGACTTATTTTGCTTAGCATAATACTCTCTGGCTCCATCCACGTAATTGCAAATGGCAAGATTTCATTCTTTCTTATGGCTGAGTAATAATATTCCATTGTGTGTAAATACCACATCTTCTTTACCCATTCATGAGTTGATGGACACTTGGGTTGTTTCCAGTACAAGCCGATTATAGATAATGCTGCAATAAATATCTCTGTCCCATTTGTTCTTATTCTAACCTCTTGACTTCTTTTGGATTAACCAAGTTCTTATTTTTATTCTGTACATCTCATCTATTCCCTTTTTTTAACTTTCATCTATTTTACTTTTACCTGTCATTCTAGGGATTATAATATTTAGTGTCAACATCTACAGTCTACCTTTATTGGAATTTACCAGCTCTACATAATAAACCCTCAATTTCCAACCATCTTCCTTTCTGTTTCAGTTGTTTTTATTCTAGTTCTACATTTATTATAAATCTTAATACATTGCTGTTGTTTTGCCTTCAACAGTCAATTATCCTTTAAAGATTTCTATTTCCCCATAGGAAAAGAGTGGTCCTCTATATTTACACACCCTTTTACCAGTTTTCTTTTTTGTCATTCACTTATGTGGACCTGAGATAGTGTCAGATAAAACCCTCCTGAAAAACTTGCTTTGTTTTTGGTTCCAGTATGTTGTTGTCAAATTCTCTCAGCTCTTATACTTAAAATGTATTTATTTTGCTTATATTTAATGCTATTTTCTCTGGAGATATAATTCAAAGATGACTTTTTCCTTTTAGCAATTTAAAAATATTTAGTTGGCTCCTCCTTTGCATTGTTCTGATGAAACATCAGCACCCATTCTTATCAATGTTCCTTTGAGTATGTTTTCATTTTTCTACATCTAGTTATTTTTTTTAACATTTTATTTATTTTTGAGACAGGGAGAGACAGAGCATGAACAGGGGAGGGTCAGAGAGAGGGAGACACAGAATCCGAAACAGGCTCCAGGCTCTGAGCTGTCAGCACAGAGCCCGACGCGGGGCTCGAACCCACAGACCACGAGATCATGACCTGAGCCGAAGTCGGCCGCTTAACCAACTGAGCCTCCCAGGCGCCCCTACATCTAGTTATTTTTAAGATTTTCTTTTTCTTCTTTCAGTGATTTAAGCAATAATGTGCTTAGATTTGTCTTTTTTGTTTATACTGTTTGGGATTTATTTTGCCTCTTAAATCTGTAGGTTAATACGTATGTTAAATTTGGCATCGTTCTTTCCAAACCTGTCTTTACTTCTACTTTGGACTTTGATTATGGATACTTTTTCACATGTATTATCCATTTTTTTCTTTTAAATCCTCGAATGCATTTACATGGCTGCTTTAAATCACTACTCTGCTAATTTTTACAATAGTGTCATCTTTCAGTCTGTTTCTATTGATTGTTTTCCTCTGGTTATGTGTTAAAAAATTTTTTAATTGTACCATATGTTCAAAAAATCTAGATTTCATACTCAAAACCTTTCATTTTTGTTCTGTTGAGCACTTACTTTAACTGAGCAACTTAATTATATTGAACTAATTTTGGGTTTTGTTAGGAACAGTCTAGAGTAACTGTTACTCTAAGATTACATCAGCTCTACTTATAAGGAAAGGTTCTGGGATCTTACTTAAATGTATATTCAGTGATATCTCTCTAAAAGTTGATTAGAACTCAAATCGTTTCCAGTACTGTTTGACTTCCATAAAGAAAGCTGTTCTCTGCCAGTCCTCTCAGAGTCTCATCCTACAGATATGAATTTAGTATTCAACCAAAGACCCAAGAACATCACTATATAGATATCTGACACTCTTTCTCTGTCCCACAAATTTTTGCTTATTCAACACCCCCAAACTCTGATCTCTGTTCCTTCTGCTCCACGAAACTGGCTCTCTTTTGGCCACTTACTCCCCTATGATAAAGTTTGGAAAATGCTTTGAGACAGAACCCAGGGTAGATAGGCAGTTCACATCATGTATTTCCATTCTTTCTTTTGTCCAATGCCTACAAATAGCTGCTTCATAAATTTTATCCATTGATATGGTTGTTTATGGTTGGAATGTATGTAGGCTATCCATAACTCTTGTCTTCAACAGAATTGAAATGGAGGCTATCCATAATTCTTGTCTTCCCCAGAATTGGAAATCCATTTTAATTACATTTACTTCTCATTAAATTTTGTGGAACCTATTCAGCCTGCCTAAAGTAATAGCCCTCCTGTAGGAAGTCTCCTTTTGTTTATACAAGTAAAAGGACTAGATTATTTGGCCAACATGGATAAATCCTCTGATAAACATCAGTGACAGAAGGTTTTGAATATTTGTATAGCTTGAAAGTACAAAGAATCTCTAGACTTGGCAAAACAAAATGTATGCATTGTTGAATGATTTGTTGGGGTTCATAGGACATGTTTAGTAGGTTAGAGACATGTGTGAGATGAATCCTTGGAACTTCCAAACCCATTCTCAGTACCTTAATCTTCTGGCTTGAAGTTAAGAGTGGAGGAATAATAGAAAATAGCTTGGGATGAAGTCATTGAAGAATGCCAGTGTCATCAGAGGATTTAGTTAAAATATATCTTACTTCACACATTGCATCCTCTCCCCCAGATGGTTAAAGGAATATTTTACATTTTAACTCTCTGATCACCAAACAAGAAGGAGAACAACTACTAAAGTTTCCCTAAATTCTTTGTTGTATGACAGCCTGTTTCTATGTGACAGTTTTTTGCTATTGTTTTTTTGTGTTTTTTATTGTTGTTTGTTTAGTTTTCGTTTTATCCAACTATAACGCAGCTGGTCTTCCCCCCCCCAAGTTTTTATTATTTATTTTGAGAGAGAGAGAGAGAGTGCACACAGCAGAGGGGCACAGAGAGAAGGAGAGAGATTCCCAAGCAGCCTCTGCACAAACCTGAGAACCTTGAGACCATGACCTGAGCCAAAGTCAAGAGTCTGGATATTTAACCAGCTGAGCTACCCAGAGGCCCCTGGACCCCTGTTTTTGTTGTTAAGTAGCCACCACCATACCTACCCACCAAGATATTTGCAGATACAGTCATTCTTTTATCGTCATTAGGTGTAGAAGTGAAAGAAACGCCTTACTTAAGGGCTTTTCATTTCTTCATGTATTTAATATTTTGAAAAATACTACTTAGTATCAAGAGTTAACTAGCAATTAAAAATAAAGATATTCTAACAAAAAATTCTGATATGATATACTACAACTGTAGAATGTTTTCTTGTTCTCCTTGAGAAGTTCCGATTTACATAATATTTTAACTATCATACTTTTTTCTTTTAGATAGAAAATTCCCATGCTGGAGTTCTGAATGTGTAACATTAAAAGGCTTGGAATTCATTTCTTCTTTTTTTTTTCTTTTTTTCTTTTTTAAGTTTCTAACTCTGAAGATATAAGAAACAGACTGACACTAACCACTTCAATGTTTTGCTTAGAAATGGAGCAATGGATTGTGCACAATGTGGTTCATTCATGTTGGCAAAGGACTGAACTCTTCAGGGATCCAAAGTGGCAACATTTCCCTTTGTACAATTTTTCACAAATGTTGGACCTGTATTAAATAAAGTTTTTGACATGATGCCCTTGAAAAATTTCCAGCCTATTATCAGCCAAGTTCTACCTAGTTCTAATTACCTTGTTTAACAATTTGAGGGACTTTTTTTTTTTCCTCATAAGAAACTACCAGAGTAAAACCAGGGATAGTTTATCCAGAGGGCATGATGATGTAGTTGGTAGAAACCATTTGTGGAATCCTGTGGGTACCTGAATTTAGGCTTTACACTTTTGATGGCTGAAAAGATGCCTGTAGCCTTCTAGGGAGATGGTTGACCCTTCCTATACACCTTGCCGCATATAACGATGAGTTTTGCAAAGAGTTTAGCTGAAAAATATTCCACTGTAAACAAACATTTAAATCGTGGCAGCTTATTTGACCAAAGTTAAAGCCCATTAGTAATTTCAAATGCTGTGTATAAGAGTCTTTTCTAGAAGAGGAAAAAGAATGTTGTGTGTTCTTAAAAGGCTCAGAATATTTCTGTTAATAAGCACCTAACATGAACCCCAAATGATGATATACAGTTTATATCCATTAATTATGATCCTCTCAAATAGATATATCATTGAGTTATAATAGCTCCGTTTTTTTATGTTTATTTTTGAGAGATAGAGCACATGTGCACAAGCAGGGGAGGTGCAAGGGCGTGGGGGGGTGGGGACAGAGGATCCAAAGCAGTCTCAGTGCTGACAGCAGACAGCCTGATGCAGGGATTGAACTCATGAATTGTGAGATCATGATTTGAACCAAAGTCAGATGCTTAAGTGACTGAGCCACGCAGGCACCCCGATAGCTTCATTCTATACAGGAAAAAGAACAGTAGAGGGTTTAAAGAATGTATTCAAATTCACACAGCAAATGATAGGACAGAATCTAAATTCAGACTTTAGTGGAAATGATCCCGATCTGACACCCTTTACATTATATGGATTAATTAAATATCTGAGAAGGTAAGAAATAAAACTTAATATTCTCCAAATTAGCCCTGTTTTCATCTTCACATTTACTGATATTATCATTACCTCCTCAGACTCAAAAACTTTAAATGATCTTTGCTTTTTCCCTTTAACATATCATCTTAATCACTTCTGTATTCAATTCCTCTCCCTCTATTGTTCTCTCACAAAATAATCAGTTGGACCATCTGATTTTTATACTGTCTTCCTTAAGCTCACTGTGTATGTTTTAGCCTCGATTTTCTCCATATCCCCTCTCTCTTTAATATGTAACCCTCCCTACACCTTGTTAATAATAGTTAAGATTTTAATCTCCACTACCTCATCTCTCATCATCCCCTCCAAGTTTCTGTCAAACTTGAAATACAGTTTTATGTGTTTGCTGGTTAGTGAATATATGTTTTTTTTCTGTCCCATTCCCAAACTAAACCACAAGCTTGTGGAAGGTGGATTTCCTGTGCAAACAACACAATATTTTAAACTCACAAGAGAGAGTGACAAGAGAATAAATACTTTCTGAAATTCTTCTATACTTTAGCTAAGGCATAGGACTGATTCCTTATGTATTGTTTTATTTAATTCCCTGTAAAACAATGTAGATATAAGGATCCTTGTTTTAAAAACTATGAATGTACAGTTCATGGTATTTAAGTACTTCACTTTGTCATCCGGATGATAAAGGGGGGGAGCCATTTTTTTTGTAAATACCAGTCTCTCTGATGCCAAACCTATGCTCATTTTATTATGCCAAAGAGCTTCTTTCACATTTCTAGTTATTGAGCTTTTGTAATAATTCAATTTCACAACGATAGAGGGAGGTCACAGGTCCACATATTTTGACATAGCATGCCAATATGTATTATTATTAATAAATTTAGAAACCCTCAGATCATGTATTGTGAATTTCAGCAGTTATTGACAAATTATATAAATTGGAAGAAAACCACTTTCCATATACAAAGAGGAGTGTAGAAAATAGAACCAAGTAATGAAAAGTGTGATATTAACATGCATAAATTCAACAACATAAGTACACTCATTACCACAAGAAAGAATGTATTCCAAAAAGGTTTAATTAGTTTGCAAAAGTACCAGACATTTCTGCTACTAAATTATGACCATATACTCACTGAAATTTCTTTGAGTTCTTAAACCAATAGAAAAAAAAATACATAACCTTTGACTTTAAGGGAGATTTGAAGGCATGTGATGTGGCATGGTGATAAATTGAAATCTTCTGTTCTGTTTTATTCATTCTTCTTCATTTGCTTTGGGTAGACAAGGTTTGCTAGCAAAACTGGCCCAGTAGACGCATATACTAACAAGAGGTTATTCTGACAGGAGAGGTTCAGATTAACTTGCAAATCAAAGGGAATTGTTACCACTGGCAGGATGAAATCCGATTTACTTCTTTAAGCAAAGTTTCTGGAGCTCTGTGTTTATGTCACTAAATAGGTGGAGGCCAACATAATTTACAAAGAAAATGACAAAATTTAGAGAGAATAAACCCTATCTATCTTACTAAGCCATAGAAACAGGACTTTTTTTTTAAACAAAGGATAAAGTTGAAGATGCAGCTGACTTATTTGGTATTTTGTTTTTAGATAAAATACATTGTTTTCTTAATATACTCAGTGGTATATTTTTTTATCTAGCCAGAATATTTTATTTATTTGCCCCATATTTTCTCCAGGACTCACTATTTACTATACTATAGTATACTATAGTATACTATAGTATACTATAAAAATAGATTTTATATATATGATTGTTTAATATAAAAAAATCTTAAAATATTTTAATGACTTACTGAGATATATCTCACATACCATACAACTTGCTAATTTGGATTGCACAATTCAGTGCTCCCTGGTATGTATATTCAGAATTGTGTGACCATCATCAAAATCAATTTTAGAACATTTATCTCTTGAAAAAGAAATGCTAGCATGTCTAAGCCATCATATCTATACAATATCATATGTAAGCTTTAATTATCTAACGTGAAATGATAAAGGTTACTTCTGTGTTTTCTTTTTTTTTTAGAAGTTTTATAATTTTAATCTTGTATTCCCATTATACTTCAGTATTTCACTTTCCATTTTCCTCCAACCCAAATAGGCAAATGCTAATCTATCTTTCTATAGAGTTGTCTATTCTTCACAGTTTATATAAATGGAATCATATACTGTCAGTTCTTTTGTGCCTGGGTTCTTTTTACTTGGCTTAGTGTTTTCAAGTTTCATCCATGTTATAGAATGTATCAGCAATTCATAGCTATGGCAGAATAACATTCCATTGAATAGATATGTCATATTTTGTTTATCCACTCACCATTTCGTGGACCCTTAGCTTATTTCCACTTTTTAACCATTATGTATAATGCTGCTATGAATACTCATCTACAAGTTTTTGTTGGATATGTGTTGTCATTTTGGGGTATATATATGTAGTAGAATTGCTGGGTCATATAGGAACTCTGTATTTAACATTGTGAGGAACTGATGCACTGTCTTCCAAAGTGGTTGTACTATTTTACAATTCCAACAGCAATGTTTCAGAGTTCCAGTCACCCCACATCCTCACCAGCACTTTGTTTTTTGTATTACAGGCATCCTGGTGAGCGTGAAGTGGAATCATATTGTAATGTTGATTTGCATTTCCTAAATGATTGATGATTGATGTTTCATGTGCATTAATTGCCATGTATATATCACTTACTTATAGATTTTCAGATTCTATAATCTGAATTTAATCTATTTAATCTATTCAGATTCTTTGCCCTTTTTTAAAAAAAGTTCATTTATTTTAGGGGCGCCTGGGTGGCTCGTGGGTTAAGCATCAGACTTCAGCTCAGGTCATGATCTCACAGTTGGTGGGTTCAAGCCCCACATCAGGCTCTGTGCTGGCAGCTCGGACCTGGAGCCTGCTTCCGATTCTGTGTCTCCTTCTTTCTTCCCCTCCCCATTCACACTCTGTCTCTCTCTTGCTCTCAAAAATAAATAAAACATTAAAAAATTTTTTTAAAGTTCATTTATTTTTGAAAAAGAGAGAGTGAGGCAGGGAAGGGGAGAGAGAGAGGGAGAGAGAGAATCCCAAGTAGGTTCAGCACTGTCAGCATGGAGCCTGAAATGGGTCTCAAACTCATGATACATGAGATCATGACCTGAGACTAAATCGAGAGTTTGGAAATTTAACTGACTGAGCCACCCAGACACCCCTCTTTGCACATTTTTTATTGGATTATTTGTCTCTTTCTCACTTGAAACAGTTTTATTTTATATAATATGTTTTTCTTCATATAATATTTTATATGAATAATCTGGATACCATTCTCTAATTATATAATTTGCAAATATTTTCTTCCAGATTGTACCTTGTCTATTCACTTTCTTTATTGTGTCCTTTGATGCACTCCTTTCTAATTTTGGTAAATCCAACTTACCTGTTTTTTTCTTTGGTTACTCAAGCTTTTGGTGTCATATCTAAAAACCCATTTCCTAATGCAAGGTAATGAAGATTTATATTTTGTTTTCTTTGAAGAGTTTCAGAGTTTTAGCTGTTACATTTAAGTCTCTGATCCATTTTGAATTAATTTTTGTATATAGTGTGAAGTAGAGGTCCAAATTCACTCTTATGCATGTAGATATCCAGTTTTCCCAGTGCCATTTGTTGAAAAGGCTACCTTACTCCCATTAGGGTATTTTTCCATTTATTTAGATCTTCTTTAATCTCTTTCAGCAATGTTTTGTAGTTTTGGGGGGCATAAGTTTTTACTTTTTTGTTATATGTATTTCTAAATATTTTATTTTGAAAAGTACTCATGGTAAAATATGTATATATTTGGCATATTGCAAACAGTATAAAATTTAAATTAAATTCTTTTTATTGTCCTACCTCTCTCCTTCATTTCATCCCGACTCTTGGGCTCTTTTCTAGAGTTAACCACTGTTTGTATTTTACTTTAGATTTCTTACAAGACTTTATTCTAAACTGTCTTCATTCTATATAATTGAATGCTTATTAGTTTCCTTATATGAGCCAACTTTTAAAAAAATAACTGAATATTATGTATCTAAATTAGGAGAAATCATCTTTAAATGTCAAGTACTATATCTGAACTAATTGATAATATATTTGCATTTATTTCATGGTGACATATTTTTCGATTTCTTTTTCTGATGATTTAAATTCAACTAGTGTCTTTGTCTTTAAAAAAAAATGATCCCCAAAGTCAATAATACATCAATTTTGTAAATCAATTTACTGTTTTCCAGAATTCTTTGTAGAAAAAAAATTATATTATCAGATTCCTTTCCATAATTCTATTTCTTGTACTCAGCTCATGGACAAGAGGGTGGTTATCTGTGTTAGATATCAACCACAAAAATGGGGAAAAATTGCACACGTTAATATGAAATTTACTCAGACCTGAATTCTCTCATGGATTATTGAAATCCTGACAAAGCTCCATGTAGAATATAAGAATATTGTCTTATGCACTGGTCTCACACCACATAAAGTCAAAATGTTGTTGTTTAACTTTTTTCACATCTCTTTTAAAAGCAAACATTAAGATAAACAAGAATTTTCAGAATCAGTAGATCATCTAATCAAAGACTATAGGAAGAAAAACTGTCCAATTAGCAATAAGTAAGCATTAAGTAAGTATGCAGAATATTGTGCTAGATTAGAAAAAAATACTGTCATATTTCAAACTGGGCCTTCTAGGGAGTTTTATAACATTAGAATGGGTCCTAAGAATCTGACATTGTTTTCCTTTTCTCCACTTTTGTTAATACCCTAAGTGAACATCATCATGAAAGTCTTACACGTTGTGTGGCCTTCCATAGTTTAGGATTTCCATACCTAATTACGAAGTACAGATCCTTTCCAGAAAGCTTCATACTAATGATGTTAACAACAAACTTACTAAAAACAAGCTCTCAAGCATATCATTGCATATAACTTTTCTTTTTTTTTTTTTTAAAGAATTGTTTTCTATAGAGGCATGGGGAAACTTGGAGTTAGTGAAGCCACTCTTTTTCATTTTTACTTCTCCGTGTATCCATAGTTATACTTAGGCTGGTTTATTGTGAGATATTGAAAAATATTTTCCATATCAGACATCCCCCATTTTAAATGAAATTAGCACATTTTCTCCACACATAATATGCATCCTGTGGGTACTTTTAAAATACTAACTACCTGAGTAAATGACAGTGTCATGATTAATTAGGCACATCTCAATTTTCATTTAAAAGTTGTTGGAAAGAATCTGGAACTTTATTAGTACCATTCCTAGCACCCACTTGATAATAGATATAGCTCTCAAAATAATTGCATATTGTACTTACAGACCTCTCCTATAAATTCTCCTCGCTATCTATAAATAAAATTTAGAGTGAGTCTAGAAAGGACAAGGTAATAAGTCCTTTCACAGATGAAAGACGACATATGTCGATTTAAATCATGCAGTATAGATGGCAAATATAGACAGGTATAATCTGTAATATAAGTCAATTTACACCGTTTTTCTTTTTTGCCTTTAACAAATAATATACCATCTAGAGTGTTTGAAATATCATCTGTTAAAAAAAATAGCAATTTTTCCCTGCTGAACTGGTTATAAATTGTCTAGATATGGTTACATGTTAACTTCAGAATCTCTTTACTGTGTAGTATTTTCTATTTCCAATGAAGGCAGGGCACTTATTCAAATGTCTCCTCACCCCATTATGCACCAAGAAACCCTCATTATGCTTAAATCATCTGTCTAAGCAGAAAAGAGAACTACCTTATTTATTTATAGGGAGCATGAGTGGGAGAGGGGCAGAGAGAGAGGGAGAGAGAGAATTTCAATAAGGCTCCATGCTCAGTCCTGAGCCCAACAGGGGGCTGGATCTCACAACCATGAGGTCATGACCTGAGCCAAAATAAAAAAATCAGATGCTTTACCAATTGAGCCCAGGCATCCCAAAGTAGTCTTTATTATTATTATTATTACTATTATTATTATTAATGTTTATTTATTTTTGAGAGAGAGCATGAGCAGGGGAGGAACAGAGAGAGGGGGAGACAAAGAATCTGAAGCAGGCTTAAGGCCCTAAGCTGTCAGCACAGAGCCTGAAGCAGGGCTGGAACTCAAGAACCTCAAGATCATGACCTAAGCCAAAGCCAGCCGTTTAACTACTTAACAGACTGAGCCACCCAGGTGGCCCCATCCCCCAAAGCTGTGTTTAAACTGCACAGACAGACCTTCTAAAAATAAGGATTTTGTTTTTGTCATTTTGGCATCAACTAAACACTAAATGTAATGCATTAATTATAGGAAGTCCAATGACTTGATGTTGCTTTTGAAGAAGAAAAATGCTTTTACAAAAATTTTTAAAAAATGAGTCTTCTCTGTGTCTAGGAATTATAGAATTATAAGTTCAAGTAATGCCACAAAACGCTTCATCAGAAAAGCTGATTATCTGTCAATAGAAAAATTATAAAACAATAAGAACCTTAACACTTAAAATTTTTTCTCTGTAGCTCAGAAGTGTTATGTTTTAATAAAGCACAGTTCTAAAAGTCTTGCAGGCATATTTATGTTCCAAAGATGTTGAGCCAAATGTATTTATTTACAAGCTAAATAAGGAAATGAGGGGAAGAAAAGAAGGTGATTTGGTCAGGCTCATGCATGTATTTTCAAATAGGCAATAATCATTCAAGTGATGGGATTAAATGCAAGCCTCAATTAAAAAGAATGTTTTATATTTGATTTGCTAAAACAATGAGAATTCTTCAAGAATGCTAAAAAGGTCACTAATTTTGGTAAAGGAATACTTATGTAGTTTCCTTTCAATTGCTCTATCTTCCCTGAGTAAGGTATATAATATATAATTGGGGAATTGGGGTTTGGGGTTAAGCTGTGAGTGGAGTTTTCTTACCTGCCACCTCTGAAGTATCCTCAGTCAATCTCCTGTTTGTTGTAGACCACAATAGCTAGGTAGATGACAGATAGATAGATAGATAGACAGACAGACAGACAGATAGATAGATAATAGTTTCTTTTTTTTTCTTTTTTGCAATGACAGACTCCTTTAAAATTTGAAGTGAGAATCCTATAAGAGGCAACTTGAAACAATAGCAACGGTAGCACTCACATGGTGGCCACAATTCAGAATTCTGTTCTAGCAAAGAGCAAGCCCAAAAATGGATGCAAAAAATAAAAATTGAAATTAAAAAGTACTTCCCCTTTTAACAATGGGCAGATTATCTTTCCTTCCTCATGACCCTTCCTCTTGGAGAAGAGCTTAGTCTAATAACTGCTATTTCTCTGCGTGTAGTAATGTCTACCAGAGGCCCCCAGGTGCAGGGGAATTATCTTAGTAAATATAGTGTACTTATGACTGGGGGCAGGATGACTTCTCCAGAAGCTACATATTCATGCATTAACAGTTCTGGATCAACCTATGTCAGATTTTCTACATCTTAGTGGCTGATCCTATTTTGTCCTAAATACACATATGTATGGAAATTGATACTGGCATTTTTTGGGGTTTGCTGTGGAAATGTTAATGAATTTCTCAGGGTAACCATTGATTTGAAAAGGACTGGAAGCCCAAGTCATGGTCTGTTGTTATCTGGGCTTATGTACTAGAAAAAGCAAAGAGTGTGAAATGAGGACACCCACACAGTCCTCTAGCCCATAGAGTCCTTTGTAAGCATTTAGTTCAAATTTGGTTGAAAAGTTTAGGATCGTATTCATTTAATTAAAGAAAGTCCAAGTAGGGCATTTGGGATAATATCTGGTAAAAGACTGATTTAAAACCATAGTTCCTGGTTTTCAGAGTAATGAAATGTCCTAACATAACAAGTGAGAATGTCTTCCTGGCAAAGAAGTCAATAAGGTGATAGGTCTGAGTAATATTCAGCCAGTTGTATCCACTCATATGCATGTGCATAATGCCAAATAGGCAGGTAAGATAGTCAAAATCTGCCTTATTTTTTTAAGCAAACTTTGAGAGGCTTTCCTGGGTCTGGAGTCAAGCTCTCTGGGTTTTTATTCCAATGTAATATGCTTCACCTCTTTGTTTCCGCTTTCGTCTTTTAGGTAATGGGCATTATCATTTACCAACATGAAATGGTCAATGCGAGGACTCAATTTTAACTGTCCCATGTAATTTACTATATAGCCTATTGCCAGGACATAGGAAAGTGTTCAGTATATTCTACATAATAATGATAATCATGACTATAATAAATATAGTGTCTATTATCTGTGTTCAATTCAGACACCTAGGTTGAAAAGAAAAAGAGAAAAGGGGGAAAAAAATAGCTGCATCCCTCCTAAGTGCAGAAGTCATTGTAGACAAAGAATAAAAATTGAAGAACGCTTATGTGACCAAACTGAAATCTAATCTAATAAAGAATGCGCAAAATCATTACTATCTGGGATTTATCATCATGAAGTATTACCCCACCCACTTCAAAATAGGTTTTGCTTGTTTGCTTGTTTATTTTTTTTCCCATTTGCATACAACTTGAAACTAAATGTACATGGATAGTTACGTTTTTTGGAGATTTCCTCTTCTATCCAAGATGGAGTAACAGGGATCCAATTTATTCTCCCACTTGAAATAAGCAAGAAATACAGTGATCTTTGGAAGACAGGAGCAAATGAAGTCAGCCTCACAGTTGCCACACTTTACCGCTCTGACTTTCCAAGCTGAAAGAAATCAAAGATGTAAGCAAATAGAAAGAAGTACCATGTTCATTGATTGGAAGACAATGCTGTTACGATGTCACTTCCTCCAAGTTGATATATATATTTAATATAATTCAATATCAGTGATTTTTTAAATAAATATAGACATAATTTTTAAATTTATATGGAAAAGAAGAGGAGCTAGAATAACAAAAATAATTTTGAATTGGAAAAATAAAGCGGAACAAGTCAGTTTACCTGATTTCAAGACTTTACTATATAGCTATTGTAATCAATGTGTGGTTTTGGCAAAGACAGACACATAAGGCAGGGGGACAGAAATAGAGAACCCGGAAATAGGCGCACACAAATATGCCCAAATGATTTTTGACAAAGGTGCAAGGGCAATTCAGTGGAGGAGAGATTATCTTTAAAAAAATTGTTTTGGAGCAGTTCTACATCCATGTGGAGGGAGGAAAGAACTTTGACCTAACTTTTATATCTTATACAAAAAAAAGTAACTCAAAATGAATATAAACTTAATGTAAATCATAAAACTAAAAAACATTTGAGGACAAAATAGAAAATTTGGGGATCTAGGACCTGGCAAAGAGTTCTAAGACCTGACACCAAAAGGACAATCCCTTAAAGGGGGAAAAAATGCTAAATTGGACTTTATTAAAATTAAAAAAGTTTTAAACATCCTTTAAAGAGGGTGAAAAATGAGTTATATAATGGGATAAAATATTTGTAAACCATATATCTAATAAAGCACTACTGTCTAGCATATATAAGGAAGTCTCAAAACACAACCATAAATGAATAAGTAATCCAATTAGAAAATGGGCAACAAAGCAATAAAAACTTCATGAAGTTGATACAGATGACAGCCTGAATGAATCTCTGAAGAACAATTATGCTGGGTAAAAATAAAAGCCAGTTGGAGCCCCCCAGGTGGCTCAGTTGGTTAAGCATCCAACTTTTGATTTCGTCTTGGGTCATGATCTCACAGTTTGTGAGTTCCAGCCCCGTGTCAGGCTCAGCGCTGATGGTGTGGAGCCTGCTTGAGATTCTCTCTCTCTCACTCTCTCTTCCCCTCCCCATCCCTCACAAAATAAATAAAATAAACTTAAAAAAAAAAAGTAGGGGGGCCTGGGTGACTCAGTTATTAAGCATCGAACTTCAGCTCAAATCATGATCTTATGATTGGTGATTTCAAGTCGTGTATCAAGCTGTTTGCTGTCAACACTGGACCTGCTTGGGATTCTCTTTCTTCCTTTCCCTGTCCCTCCCCCATTCACTCTCTCTCTCTCTCTTTCTCTCACAAAATAAATAAAATAAACTTAAAAAATAAAATAGGGGTGCCTGAGTGGCTCAGTCATAAAGCATTGGAGTTTAGCTTGAGTCATGATCTCATGGTTTGTGAGTTTGAGCCCCGACTTGGGCTCTGTGCTGACAGCTCACAGCCTGGAGTCTGCTTCCGATTCTATGTCTCCCTTTTTCTCTCTGCCCCTCCCCCCTCACGCTCTGTCTCTATCTCTCAAAAATAAACACTAAATAAATAAATAAATAAATAAATAAATAAATAAATAAACAAAATCCAGTCCCAAAAGATTGCATTATTCCATTTATATAACCATTTGAAATGACAAAATTATGGAAACAGAGAAGAGATTAGGAGTTGACAATGGTAAAGGAAGGGAGGGTGGGCAGGCGAGAAATACATGTGGGTAAAAGGGAACAAACGTGAAGGACACTTATTTTTTTTTAAGTTTATTTATTAATTTTGAGACAGAGAGAGACAGGGCACAGGTGTGCAGGGGAGGGGCAGAGAGAGAGAGAGGGAGAATCCCAAGCAGGCTCTGCAGTGTCAGTGCAGAGCACCACAAGGTGATATGACCTAAGTCAAGGTCGAGAGTTGGACGGTTAACTGAGTGAGTCACCCAGGTGCCCCGAAGGACCCTTGTTTTGTAAGATTTTACCATTTGGGAAAACTGGGCAAAGGTTACATTGGAATTTCTCTGTATTATTTCTTATACTTCCATGTGAATCTACAATTATTTCAAAATAAAAAAGTCTAATTAAAAATAATCAGTATGAACTTTTAAAAAATTCTATACTTAAGGAAATGTCCAAATTTATTAAAATATCCTCAAATACAGAAAAATACTATGAAATAAATAGTAAGAGATATTGTACTCAGTAAATATATTTCATTTAAGATTCATTATTTGATCCCAAATTGACAGTAAAAAAATTGTATTAATTTAAAAGTACCAAAAAGGTTATAAGTTTTATAAGAAATATGAAAATATATCCACACCACAATAAAAAATTAGAATTATATAAACTAAAAAGTGAACATTTTCTCTTTCCTCCTCAGTATTCCTAAATCCCATCTTTATAGATAATGAACTACTTATAGGAGAATAGTTTGGTATATATGTTTTGGTGTGGGGGAGATTTTGCCATTTCATTTATATATGTAGTTATTTTCTTTGTGATTTTTTTTATTCAACATGCATTTAAAAGCTATTTTTATTTTATATAGGACTACTACGCTATGCATATATATACTATATACTATACTATGCATAAAATTCCACAGAATGGATATATAGCAGGATCTGTTTAATTGTGAGCCTACATGAAGACATGTGGGTTTTTCCCCCCCTATTTAACAATAATAATAAAATACTAGAGCAGTTCATTAGTGCCCATGAAGGTACATCAATCTGAGTATATATGGGAGTGTTTGTTTTGTTTAGATTCCAGAATTACATTTTTGGATCTAAGTGCATGCACCTCTTTTTAACATTGTTAAAATGTTAAAAATATTGTTACCTGAAAATGTTTTCCACCTATGCCAGATCAGCTTTTTGCCAGCAGCATCGGTCCTTGTTCTTTTATAAGACATCCTCTCTACCCATGGGGTTAAAAGTCTCCAAACTACAGTAGGCCAACTAGAAACAGAAGCAGGTGACAGGCTGGCACCTGTGGGTTTCCATCCAGGGGTAGTAGCAACCTCTCAACATTTGCATTAAAAGCTCCTCTCTGCTTTTTTTGTTCCTCCAGACACTCCCATTTTCTCGATTGTGCTCTTCCCGCCCTTCCAATGGCCTTGTAGGAAGTTGCTGCTTTCAAAAATGAAAGTGAAATAAGTACTGTTTCACGTATATGAAAGCTCCTAGTAGTCCTGTCCCACAAGGAACATTAAAATCCAAAACTTGTTATTTGAGAAAATTAAAATTGTTTGAATAAAAATATACCTAAAGTCATTTAGGGAAAGAAGTGATGGCACCTGAAATAACAGTGCCTTCCAAGGGAACTAAGCTTCCCAGAAGCCAATAGAGAAAAGTTAAGGGTGAGGGCAGAATAAGGTATGAATTTCCTCTTTTCCATTAACATCAAGCTTTAATCTTTTTTTTTTTTTTTTCTGGAAATAAAGCAAATGTTATATATTTTCCTCTGGGCTCAAAATCAGTGTAGTGCCTGCCATATGGCATGGTGGTCTGTGTGATCATTGAGGACATACTGCTTTTTTTCCAGAGTTACAACCCTCCTCCCAGGCATCTACTGACCAACAGAATAGCTGAGCACAGTGACCACTTCTCGCAGCCAGCAGTGTTGTCGTTGAAACCTGGGGGGTGATGGTAGCCATTTTACTAAGTAGAAGTCATTTGTTTCATCTGGCTTTTACTTTAAATATGGAGCTTTCTCTTTAGGATAGCAGTTTCCAATTTCAAGGGTCAAATTGAACAAGACTGTGCATATTTCTGGGACGTCTGGGCTGTGAAAGGTTTTTCTTGCTGCTAAAACCACCAAGAGTGTGCCAACAAGAGTGAGTCCAATTTCTTGAGGCTAATAGAGAAGGAAGGCTTAAATCCCTCAGTTGAAAGCCAAGTTTCACTTTTATTTTACTGAAATAACCTGCCTGCCTTATCCTCAGCCTTGTGGAAAGCAGAGCTGGGATTAGGGAGAAGTCTTTCTTAAAATAGCCCTATCTTAAAATGCAAACATTATTTTCTCTGGGTTAAATCAAATGAGCATCATGCCCTATCATGTAGCTTGGAGTAGAGGCTGCCTCATTGGTTCAGCTTAGTGTTCTTTCCCTTTCTCACCTTTTCACTTGGCTTCTGAGTCTTGAAATGACATTAGAACTCTTTATGTTTGGAGATTAAATTAACTATTTAGCCAAATCACTAAAGTGGAGGATATAATGCTCAGAAGTAAGCATTTCATTTACAAAAATGCACGTTATCTAATGCAGTAAATGGTGATAGTGTGTCTTTAGGCCCTGGTTGTTCTAGTGTTTGGGGAAATAATAAAGACTTTTTATTTTCTCCCTTAGATCATAAGTGCTATGTTATTAGTGCCATCTCAGCGTTAAACCAGGTTGCAAGCTGCTTATTCTTCAAAATGAAGCTTTATTTTTTCGTTTAATTGCTTTTTCAGGAGCATTATTAACTTCCAGAAGGGGAGAAAAATTAAAGCAGCTGAGGCTGTGGTTCAGTATATTTGAAGCTAAAAAACACATTTCAAAAACTAATGCAATAATACTGTACCAATTATCAAGAATAATATTAGGGAATATACATAATGTGATAATTATAGAAAGAAAGATCTTTTAAATACCATGTGTGAACACCATCTGTATTTTTCTGTTCAGCCCTCTTAACATGCTGAATAAAGAATTATCCTGCTATCCTGAGAAACCAGATAATGCCCAAACTCTCTGAACTTTCTCAAAATAAATCTCCATCAAACTTTACATTCCAATCAGTCACCAAATTCTAGATTTAACTTTCCTAATATCTCTCAAATTCATCATCTTCTCATTTTGACAGACCTCCAGTCTATGTCAGAACTGGGACATTTGCCATCACGCTCACCCTCACTCCTGACCCTGGTCTCCTTATCTTCCAACTCAATACCAGCTGCGGGATAATCTGAACCAAGTCAGTTCTGAGCTGTTCCACCAGAAGGTTTATACATCTGCATAAGTTCCTGTTGTTAATAAAGTTAAAACAAGGATGCCAATGTCCAGAATTTCACAGGCTGATTTAACCATCTTTTTGCCTCTCCTGTTTCATACAGAAGGTTCAGCTACTCTCCGATATGTCTCCTTTGCTTCATTTAGATAAATCCAATCTCCTTTGCTCCCCGTAGCCTAACCTGGTCACTGTATGTCTCAAACCTATTAAATGCCATTGTAGATCAAGACTGGGAGATTGGGAGAAGGAGGTCATGATATTAGGCATATGGATGGGCCTAGGAGAGTTGGCCCAAAGCCTCGTGATAGAACATGTTAATGCCTAGCAGAGAGCGTCCACCAGAAAAAAAGACAATAAAGAAAACAGAATGACTCAGACAGTTGATGTTAGCAAGCCTCTGTCCTTGGTCACCCCAGTGCTTGTGCATTGGGCTTATGAATGGAGTGGTCACAGTCACAGAGAGCTGCACTTGGCCAGTGAATGCCTGAGATAGGCTTCATAGCATCAGTTCCCTTTTATCAAATTTGGTTTAGCTCCTATTAGTGCCTATCAGCCTGTCAGTGAAAGGGACCCATACTGTGCCCCTGATAGACTACCATCATTCAACGAGAACAGGCGGTCACTTGATAGAAAGTTGATGGCATTAAACACCTTCTATCCTGGGAAGGGCAATGATATCCAGAGAAATATTGACACATTCTCCATATGTGTTTCTCTTTGCTGACCTCAGTGCCGAAGCACTATTCAAGGACTTACAGAGTTTCTGACCTATTGACATGAGATACTGCATAATTTTGCCTTTGGACCAAGGAACCCACTTTAAGGCAAAAGAGGATCAGCCCTGCACACATGACCTTGAGATCCTGTGTTAATGCTGCAAACCACACCATCTAGGAATTGCTGCCCTGGGAGGGTAGTAGAATTGCCACTCAAATATGCATCTGAGACATTGACCTTGAGCTATCACTCACTGAGTGCATTGCATCTCTCAGGAGAGAGCATATACCTTAAATTGAGATAGATACCTGAACATGTAGAAAAATAGGTACGGGAGACAAGATTTGTTTTGTCTTGTCACCATCACTTCCACTGACCTCTTGAGATATTAGGACTTTCTACTCCTTCCCTGGATGTAGGCTCTGTGGGTCTAGATTTCTGGGTTTCCATATTGTAACTCTTCCTCACAAAACACGTAGAGTACCACCATTCAACTCAACGCCATGTCTGATATTCCACCTGGAAAGCCATCCCGACCACTAGAAGTGCCAGCCAAGGAGGAGGGGAAACTAGAAAGGTGGTAGAAAATAGAGACAATGTGTCAGTTATGGCTTCAGAACCAGTGTAGGAGCAAAGGAATCTGTCCTTTGAACGTTCCTTTTTTTTACATTTCTCCCCAAACTATAACCAATCAGAATCAACCTAGAGGGAGAAGCAACTGGACCTAGTGGCACAAGGATGTTCTGTCATAGATGTTGTTGGTGCCTGCCTAAGATCACTTAGACTGGGCAAGTATACCCATATCCCTACTTCTGAGTGCATTCACTGTTGACATCTCATAACTGCACCTTCTATGGAGAATTGCTTTTAGGGGCCACCTCTCTAGGAAGTACCTGAGAGTTTATGTCCTTCCCTGGGGAAGCTTGCATCCAGCAATTAAGTGATAGTGTAAAAAAATCCTGTCTCCTATCTCCAGGTAGTCCAAAATGATGGGGCCATTTAGACTATAGAGCTTGCCATTGAATCAGCTTGAGACAAGACTCCCGGTGATACTATATACATTTTTTAGCTTCTTCCTCTGCTCTGTACTGCTTGCCTCACTTTCTTTTAGGTTTCTCCTAAGAACAATTCCTCAATAAATGATTTTCATAAGAATTCCCTCCTTAAGTCTGACTTTTTGTCTAGGGACACTGGTCTAAGACCTCTCATTTTACAATATTGAATATTTTAGCTCATAATCGTACTTAGTTGCTTCCTTAAACCACATTGATAAATTTTTCTTACTCCTTAATAATTTACATTTTGAGTACTTAATATTGAAGCCCCATCTGGAGGGAATTCTGGCTGTCTTTGGCTCTCAAACCATAAAGTGTCGACACTCGTATGCAGAGGAATAAGCTGATCAGGACACCAGAGTGAATGAATGAGTCTCTACGGTATTTCCCAGAGCAGTCTGCCTTAGTGAAGATGTTATGAGCAACCGAGTTCCCACAAGTTTGATTACAAGTACAGTAACCACAGTCAAAGTGGGATAGATATAATCAGGTACTAAGACCCATAGGATCATTCTGGGATCCCTCTATTCCTACTAATTTTTTTGCTGCTGGATATCCCCCATTTGTATTTAGGTTTTGTTTGTTTGTTTTCTTTAGAATGAATGAAGTGTCAGTTTTTTAAATATTGTATTATTTTCCTTGGAGGTAGAGTATTGTTGCTTCCACTGTACACCAAGAAAATAAGCCTGAGACTAAGTTGCTGCCTGGGTTTTTTGATAGATATTTTACAGTAGCTCTAAAGTTACTTGAAACACAACAAATGCCTCTGGAATAAGCAGGTATCCATATGCAAAAACATGAATCTAGACACGGATGTTTCTTCCCTCAAAAAAATTAATTCATGGGCATCTGTGACACTCAGTTAAGCATCTAACTTTGGCTCAGGTCATGATCTCGTGGTCCATGGGTTCAAGCCCCACATATGGCTCTGTGCTGACTGCTCAGAGCCTGGAGCCTGTTTAGGATTCTGTGTCTCCCTCTCTGTCTGCCCCTCTCCCACTTACTTTCTGTCTCTCTCTCAAAAATAAACATTAAACAAAAATTTTAAAAAAAATTAGCTCAAAATGGATCATAGACCTATGTATAAAATCCACAACTATAAAACCCCTAGAAGAAAACATAGGAGAAAACCTGGATGACCTTGGGGTATGGTTGTGAGTATTATTTTTATTTTCTTAATGTTTTTTTAATGTTTATTTATTTTTGAGAGAGAGACAGAGTGTAAGAGGCAGAGCGGCAGAGAGAGAAGGATTCACAGAATCTGAAGCAGGCTCTAGCCTCTGTCAGCACAGAGCCCAACACAGGGCTCGAACTCACAGAGTGTGAGATCATGCCCTGAGCTGAAGTCAGACGCTTAACTGACTGAGCCACCCAGGTGCCCCTGGTTGTGACTTTTAAATTATAATACCAAAGGCATGTGCCATGGAGGAAATAATTGATAACTGGCCTTCATTAAAGTTAAAAATTTCTGCTCTGCAAAAGACTATCAAGAGAATGAGAAGACAATCCACAGACTGGAAGAAGTTATTTGCAAAAAAACATACTTGATAAAGAACTGTTATCTGAAATATACAAAGAACTTTGAAACTCAACTCTAAGAGGGCACCTGAGTGGTTCAGTCCGCTTAGTGTCTGACTCTCGATTTCGGCTCAGGTCATGATCTCAAGGTTCATGAGTTCAAGCCCTGCATTGGGCTTGCAGAGCCTGCTTGAGAAATTTCTCTCTCTCTCTCTCTCTCTCTCTCTCTCTCTCTCTCTCTCTTTCTCTCTCTCTCTCTTTCTCTCTCTCCCTCTCTCTGCACCCCCCTTCTCTCTCTCTCTCAAAATAAATAAACTTAAAAAAAAACTAAGAAGGCAAACAATGTGATTAAAGAATAAGCAAAAATCCTGAACAGACACCTCAGTAGAGAAGATATACAGATGACAAATAAGCATCTGAAAAAATGCTCCACATCATACGTCATTAGGGAAATGCAAATTAAAACAATAATGAGATACCACTACACATGTAGCAGAATGGCCAACATGCTGAACACTGCAAACACGAAGTGCAAGTGAGGATGTGGAACAGCAGGAACTCACATTTGCTGTCAGTGGGAATACAAAAGGGTACAGCCACTTTAGAAGACAACTTGACAACTTCTTACAAAACGAAATCTACTCTTTTTTTTTTTTTACGTTTATTTTTGAGACAGAGAGAGACAGAGCATGAACGGGGGAGGGGCAGAGAGAGAGGGAGACACAGAATCGGAAACAGGCTCCAGGCTCTGAGCCATCAGCCCAGAGCCTGATGCGGGGCTCGAACTCACGGACCGCGAGATTGTGACCTGGCTGAAGTCGGACGCCCAACCGACTGCGCCACCCAGGCGCCCCGAAACCTACTCTTACTATACAGTCCAGCCATCTCAACCCTTGGTATTTACCCAAAGGATGTGAAAACTCACATTCGCACAAAACCTGCACGTGGATGGTTAGAGAAGCTTTATTCATTGTTGCTAAAACTGGAAGCAACCAGGATGTTCCTCAGCAAACACGTGGATAACTAAACTGTGATGTATCCAGACAGTGGAATATCATTCAGAGCTCAAAAGAAATGAGCTACTAACCCATGAAGAGACACGGGGGAGCCTCAAATGTGTATTACTAAGTGAAAGAAGCCAATCTGTAAAGGTTACATACTGTATGATTCCAACTATACGACGTACTGGAACAGGCAAAACCAGGGAGTTAGTAAGAAGGTCAGTGATTGTCCAGGATTAGGGTGGAGGAAGGGACAAATATGCAGAGCAAAGTGGATTTTTAGGGCAGTGAAACTGTTCTGTATGATACTGTGAAGGTGGATACATGTCATTATATCTTTGTCAAAACCCATAGAATGTGCAACACCACACACCAGGTGTCTGGGACACTAAGAACTTTCAGTGGTGTCCTATCAACATGACAGCGCAGATTCACCGATTATGACAAATGTACCATTATAGTGTGGGGTGTTGATATTGGGGAAGACTATGTGTGGGATGGCAGGGGATATATAGGAACTCTCTGTATTCCGTGCCCAATTTTACTCTGAACATAAAAGTACTCTAAAAAATAACCTGTCTTTAAAAAATTGGGTGAAACAGGTTCTGAAGTTGACCTTAGAAACCCATACATTCCTTTATTTACCCTTGTCTCTACGACAGGAAGCAGGAAGCAGGAGTCAATAAAATTCAAGATTGTATATGTCAGTATAAAGTTTTTAAACTGCTATTTTAATTAAAATTCTCCTTGACATATTCATAAAACATTTCATGCATATTATGTATTTATAAAAATTCTCAGTTTTAGTTCACACTTTATGGTAAAGGTATTTTCACATGAACTAGCTTCTTAAAACACTTCCAACAAGTGGATTGCAGTTTCCCAGTGTAATTTAGTTATTCTTTGATGGAGATGGGGGTCTAAGTCTAATTAGCTGACCCTTTTCTCATGAAAAATGATATGAAATTCAACTCAGACACAGAATCTGTTACAGAGCCTGGAAGATAACAGGTATGCACTAAAATTTCAGTGTACTTGCTGAATAAATTCAGCTCTTTGCTTTCCAATTTTTTAAACCCAAGTCATTGGTGGACATTTGCTAGAACATGAGACTAATTCAGATACCTATGCTTTCTTGATAGATACATATGCTCTTTAAGGTATTTAGCATTTCCACATTTCATAAATGTTAATGTTAATTAAATACATATTCTGAAGGAAAAGGAATTTCCTTAGATAGCATATGTTACAGTTCAGCTATTTTTGAATGTGGCATAGAAGTTTTATAATGACTACTTTCTGGAATATCACATTGTTTCCCAAACCACTGGTCTGATGCCAACTGGTGTGATTTGCTACCATTTGGTTCACATGCCTAGGGAAATGTCATATTCTCTCTAAATAAAGCACTTGCAATTATGTAACTGCCTCCTTTACCTTGGCATCAGTTTTTGATGCCATTATGTTGAATATTATAATTAAATGAGAGATGTTACTTAGTTTTAAAGTCTCCACTGATCTCTCAACTACTAAAACTCCAGTTATTATTTTGTGCCTTCAACATATACATTATAGATTATTTGATGCATTCATTACATGGCAGAATATATGGAAAAACACTCCACCTTCACAATCTAATAGAATTATTCAGAGATTTATGTCATGAACATTTATTGATTTCTGACTATATGTTCCTTAACACATAGTATATCAGAAGGTCTCTACTAGATAATTGAAAAAGGGTGTGTTTGTATCCAAATAGAATATTTAAAAGCATCAGACTATGATGTAGGAGGCTATAAGGGATAGTACAGAATTCTCAAGTTAGTAGCAACTGTGATGTTTCCTCCCATGGGCCAGCAGTAATGTGGCAAAATCAGAAAGCAGACAGAGACAGTCATATAAGATCTTGCTAGTCAATATGTGGTTCACAAAATTGCAATATTTGTATTACCTTGAGGCAAAATAGAAAGGGAAAATCATCACTCCAACCCTAGATCTGAGAATTACAACTGCATTTTCATAAGCTCCCAAGGTGATTTGCAGGCAGCTTCATGTTTGAAAAATACTGGTGTATAGGATGCCCCTCTGAAAGTAGTAATCTCAGCTGACCTGGGACACAGCCAGCTCAAGGTGATCTCAGAGAGGGGAATAAATATCCTGACCTCATAGTCCTACTGATATCCTTTGGTCACTGATAGAGATCCTCATTAACCAAATTTAATAAGACACAAAGAACAAGGAGAACCATTCATGTGGTTTATGAAGATCAGCTACCCAGGGAAGAAGATTAAAGGGGACAAAGCAGTAGTAAATGAGCCTGGACTGGTAGCTTGAAGAGATTTGACACAACTGAACTGTCCCTGCAAATGGAAAGGTGAACAATATGGTCCCCTGACCTCAAATATCCCAACACATTTTTTGCAAAATGATTTTCTGTGTTATAGTCACAATTAATATTAGAACTGTGAACAAAAGTGATACTATTCTAATAAAATGTCCAATAGCCTATTTATCTTGAAGACACTTGACACAATCCTTTGGTTTTAAGTAAAGGTATAAAAAAATGTTCTGTCAGAAATAGCCTGACTGCCTGGGATTCTCACATATATTCTTCTGTTCAACTCTACTTTCAGAATCATAGTTAATTTTTTCCCCCTTACCTTTTGGGAGTGAGTGCCTCATTACTATTGTGATTTCTGATGTCTAGAATTCCCTGCTACGTCTGAGGCCTATTATGTTAGATTAAAAATCTTATGTACTTTTATCAAGCCAAATTGAAAGTCTGGTAATATGGTAGCATTTCTCACTGTTTGAGCTCAAGACTCTAATCATTCCATTTCTCAAAGACTGAATATACTAGATGAAAGCTCTTTAGATGACAAAATATGTCACATAATTATCTGTGCTGGTAAACTAGAGGTGGTACAGGCTCTACTAAGAAACCTTGGGGATCCCATGCATATGGTCTCCCAAAATAAAATGTAGCTTTAATACAAACCATAAATGGTTGAGGCTAGAAGCTGAAGTTCAGTGGGAATGGGATCCCAGTGAACACTTCTATAACATGACCTTGAGCTCTCCCAAGAACTGGAGCAGGTATCTGAACACTTTCTACTATGGAAATGTAATGATACAGTAGGACATTAAAAATAACCACTATAGGGGCGCCTGGGTGGCGCAGTCGGTTAAGCGTCCAACTTCAGCCAGGTCACGATCTCGCGGTCCGTGAGTTCGAGCCCCGCGTCAGGCTCTGGGCTGATGGCTCAGAGCCTGGAGCCTGTTTCCGATTCTGTGTCTCCCTCTCTCTCTGCCCCTCCCCCATTCATGCTCTGTCTCTCTCTGTCCCAAAAATAAATAAACGTTGAAAAAAAAATTTATAAAAAAAAATAACCACTATATTAACTATTGAGTGTGAGATATATGTCAAGCACTATGCAAAATTATTTATATATATTTACCTTTTATATACCTCAAACAATTGTATGTAACAGGTACTGTCAGACTACCTACAAGGTGTCCTACAAGGGCACCAACAGCATTACTAGGAGACCGTCCCCACCTAGCTATATTCACTTGCTTTTCTCATTAAACCTGCTCCGTATAGGCATAACTTCTTGCATAACAATCAATCAATGTTTGTAACAAAAATCTATTTTTCTTCAAGATGTAATCAGGATGAATTTTTTGTCTATTTGCTTTTAGTTCCTTGGGAGCGTCCTTTGTATATTATCATGCTTGAGTCATAGTCCTCCAATCACAATAGCCATAGATATAAGTAGGAAGCTTGTGGCGAGCATTTCATAATGTATATAAATGTCAAATTACCCGAGAGTAATAGTGTATGTCAACTATACTTGAATTAAAAATAAAAGAGCGTAATGTTTTAGCCACATTCAAATTTCTAAGGAGAACTCAACCTTGCTTCTGTCTCAGGGAAATGTTAAAGTGAGTTAAGTTTCTTCGCTTGTAAATGAAAAATTTAGCTTCTACTTTGGTGCTGGAATATTTTGAAATAATATTTACATTATAAGTAGATTAAAGTTTACTTCAGAATGGCATACTTGCTGGAATTATGATTTGGGAATTATACGAGTTTTCTCCTTCTTTTCCTCTCATTCCCATTCTGTTGGGTTTCTGGCAGGCTGATGGTAGCAGAGTAAGGTATGAGAATGATTATTGAGTTAGATGGTAAAAATCATTATCATTGGGTTCTAGGGAATTGTCAATGTTACCCTAAATGCAATCACCATCAATACCACTTCCTTGTTTTTTGATCCGTTTGAGTTACCAGAAAATTGAGGACTCCAAACAGCATCATGTAATAAGAAAGTAAGAAAAATTCAGTTTGTGAGTTGTTTACCCCAGAGAAAGAATGTATTTCCATGAATAATAAACAAAGAATAAAGATCTAGACAGCACAGGCAAGAGACCTCTGTTTCCCACTTCAAACATGACAACAAAAACAGGATAGTGGTCAAGAGGCTGGATTTAATGGCTTCGGATCATGTCTATGCTATTTCCAAGCACTGAACAATGCACTGAAACTTTTAATACTGCCATTGTTTATACTTGAGTCTCTAAAAAACAAGTGTTCATCAAATCAGTTATTAGGTACCTACTCTGTGGCAAACAATATTCTTAGTATCAGTAGCATGGTAGTAAGAAATCAGATTCCCTGCGTTATGGGAGCTATGCATTCTAAAGGAAGGAGACATTATAATATTTTTTATTGACGTCTTTCAGGTGGTGATAAGTACTCTGATAAGTGCTAGTTAGGAAGGGCCTTTCTGATAAGAAGATACTTGAGTACGTCCCTCAGCCCACACCTGCCTGTTCACCAATTGAGATACATACTGAGTACCATAGACAAAAAGGAAAAGCAAGAAGGTGCATTTTGCTCAAGTTCAATACAGTCGTTCTGTATTTTCAATTATGTATTCTGTATTTTTATCCGCTAAATCTGGCAACTTTACTTGGAGGCCTACTCTGCAGGAAGAGTGTTGACCCCCCACTCTGAGTGAGACAGGGAGCTACTGGAAGCATTTTTAGCATCCTGTTTTGAAAGGAACACTCTGTACGCTCCCTTGAAAGTAATATAGGGGGTTAAGAACAGAGGCAGAAAAGCAATGCTGGAAATGTGGAAGGCTGGCAACAGTAACCAGGATCTTAGTGCATATTTTGCAAGGAGATGTGACAAATTTGGTGATGCTTTGGCTGTGGCCTTGTGGGAAAATAAACAGAGTAGTCAAGGACAGTGTCGATTAGTTTGTTTGAACAATGGTGTGACAAAGTTGCCCTCATCTACCCCTTAAACACTCTGTAGCTTTTTGGATGCCATGTTAGACCTTTTATTCTCAGACTGCAAGACTTCATTCTTCTTCCTCTCAACTTCTAAAAATTTTATAATGTGGACCTGGGTTATCTTCCTGTATAGGTTACAAAAGTAGGGGAAGATTGGATTGGCAATTACAGGATGATTTGTGGACTGGAAAGGGTTAATGATTAATTCTGTGGATTCTGTATGTGTGTGTATGCACATACCTATATACATGTATATATATGCATGTACTGATATATATGTGTCATATACAGCTAACTTTTGAACAACAGGGATTTGAACTGCATGAGTGCACTTATGTGAATTTCTTTTTGATAAATACAACACGGTACTGTAAATGGATTTTCTCTTATGATTTTCTTAATAACATTTTCTTTTCTCTGGCTTACTTTATTATAAGAATACAGTATATAACACATATACAAAATGTGTGGTAATCGATTCTTTATGTTATTGATAAGGCTACTGGCCAACAATAAGCTATTGGTAGTTAAGTTTGGGGGGAATTGAAAGGTATACATAAATTTCTGACTGCAGGGGTCAGTGCCTCTAATCCCCATGCTGTTCAAGGGTTAACTGTATTATAGACAATACATATATTTTATATAATTATATATATATATATATTATATATAAATATCATGCTTGATTTCAAAGATTTTCTTATCTTTATGAGGATGGTTGGTTTTATCTAAAAAGGAATGTAAGCATCTTATCTATTTTTATTTCCAAATCTATTAACCCAGAAAATTACAGTAACTAATATGTTTGTTTAAAGTACAACTTTTTTGTGTAAGAAGTAGCTGAAGTCAATTAGGAGACACTTCGAAATATATACATAAAAAAATTGCATTAGGCTTACACTCCAGAAATACGTATTTATCAAGATAAAGTATTTATGGAAGATTGTAAAATGCTTATCATTGAAGTCTCTTTCAAGTGGCATTCTGTGTTTAAATTAAAAGAAAAAGTAGCGTGCGTAGATCTTCAGATTGATAACAAGCTTGAATACAATTATTAGTATCTTGGTTGGTAATCGAAAGGTTGAATCCAGATGAAAAACAGTAATAAGCTGCTGACTTCTCAGGAGAAAAGGAGAAAGAGGTTGCTGAGGGAGATGGAGTAGCCTAGGGCTGACTTGGGTTCTGAAGCTCCATAAATCTCTGCAAATCTCCCTTCATTGAAGCTGAGGATTGTTTATCATTAAAGGAGAAACTTGAAGGCCCGAGAATCCGTATGCTGTTCTCTGGGGCAAACAGCTCATGCTGTCACAGAGGGCTGGGAACCTTTCTAATTGCAACGGCTCATGACACACCAGCATCTGACAGATATACAGGGAAGCAGTCCTCCTTTGCCGCCTTCAGGGCTCATAGAAAGAGGAGAAAGAAAAAGAGGGAGAAGAAAGTGATTGGGGATAGAATTTGCAGGCCAAGATTTCCAGGGAATGAGTTACTTTGTACTGTTTGGCCAAACACGCCCTGAGCATTACCCATATTTAACTTTATATATGTATCCTTCTCTACTTACAATTTTTTAAAATGTTTATTTATTTTTGACAGAGAAAGAGAACACAAGCAAGGGAGGGGCATAGTGAGAGGGAGACACAGAATCCAAAGCAGGCTCCAGGCTCTGAGCTGTCAGCACAGAGCCCGACTAAGGGTTTGAGCTCATGAATCGAGAGATCATGACCTGAGCCAGAGTCAGACCCTTAACCGACTGAGCCACCCAGGCGCCCCATTCTTCATTTATAAAACTAAGCAGTATTACAAATTGCATGTTTTGCGGGAGATTGGGTGTGCATCTTGTGTTTATCTGAAATGTAAGTAGAATTTCTTTTCAAAGGCAAGTGCCAAAAGAGGGGATATCACATTTAGTTGTTCACGTACCTTTAGTGTCCATCTTCCTTTTACTGAAAACCATACATACCAGCTAATATTTCAGGCATTGTGTACGCAAGATTTAATTAATCTTCACAACAATCTTATTGTGGAAGTCAAGACTAGCTTTTTTACATTTTAATTATGAAGAAGCAGAGCCCAGAGAAGTTTAAAAAAAAAAATAACAGCTTTATCAAGATTACAAAACCAGTTAGTGGCAGAGCTGCGCTTAAACTCAGGACTGCCTAACTCTTACAGCTAAGCCAATTCTAAGAGGCTGCACTACCTTTTGAGTGCTCCAAATGCTAATTGTGCTTTGTGCAGGATGATCACATAATTTGTCTTTCTAACTCAGGTATTTTTGTCTGGGACAAATACTAAACAGGATAGCAGGGCAACAGGTGTGAAATAAGACTGTTGCAGACGTATTGGGACGTTCAGACAGCCTAACTCTGTATAATGAATGTGTTATTGAGTGAGATCATATAATATACCTACCTGTAGAGTTCTTGAGAATCTGAACTGTTACCTAATCTGCATTTGTAAAATGTAGTCTTACAACCAATTTGCAGGAATTATTCATCACAAATGGTTGATTTCCTGCCTTTACTCAGATTTGTGTAAGTGACTCAATTATAATCAAGAAACAGCAGAGCATACAACGCAACTGTGCAATCATCAGTATGGATCTCAAGCTCTGATGGGACATTTCTCTGATATTGAATAACAGCTTAGAAGGGGACACAGAGTAAATCAAAGATTTGCTCCTTACAATTTCTGGGAAACGAATAATGCGTGTTCTTTATTTTACTGGGTCATGCCTCAAATTTGCCATCCTGGCATATCTAGGTATTCTGGGGGGGAAACAGTGTAGGAATAATAAATAAGCGCTGAGAGTGAACATTGCAATCATAAATACTTTAATGCATATGTGAAGCAACGCTCATCATTAATAAAAGAGGATTATTGGCAAGTGGATCTTTCTCTCTTCTTCTTTTGGTGGCGTCATAGAGTAGAACTCAGAAAACCATGGCTGCCTCACATCAAATCCTAGGCGTCTGTCTTCCTGAAGGGCCTTGGGAATGTTAGTTTTCCCCTCTGGACTTCTCTAAAATAAGGCATTCACCCAGAAAGGGAAAAGAGTGCATTCTAGAACACAAACTGTCTGGACTGCTCTGATCCCAGGCTCATTTATCCTGAGCACAAAAAGAGCAAGGCTTTTCCAGTCCGTGGCTTCTTCCATATCAAGATATCCACTAATTGGAACAGGGGCAGCGTACAACTATATGATTCATTAACTGTAATGATTAGTATAGAGCCAGCAACGGTGCCCAAGGAATTGGCAAATATATAGGCTTAGATTTCCAAATTATACTATCTCCCCAAAAGATCCTTTTTTTTTGTATAGAGTAGAAAGAAGAAAGTCCATCTTGCCAAATGGAGTTTGCCTTGAGTACCACCAATGTCCGTGCCAAACCAGATTTGTAGTTACATCCTTTGCCTACCCATGCCTGTCAATTTAGAGGCGATCTGTAAGCAACTTTGTGCCTTATAGGTCATCTTTAGTAGTGACTTTTAATATCCATAAGGTCAATTGGTATCACTTGATATTAAAGTCAGTCTGTTTTTCTCAGTCCTTATATGTACGTATTTTTCAGCTTTTGACATACTCCTGTTTTCCTTAGATTATTTTTTTAAATTCTCATTCTTTGTAAAACAACATAGAACCTACTTTAAATATTATTTTATTTCCTATTTGTGGGATGCTTACCTGAAAGAAGGAGATAGTCCCAGGATCCTTCCAGTCAAAGAATTAAAAAACCCGGAGAGATGAATCCCTTTGCCTCTAGGAACCCGATGATGGATGGCAGGTTTGGAATTGGAGAATGTGTCAGAGTCAGGGGATTCCAAAAGGTTTTTATTTATCTGTCTGTTTCCTACTATACCGTGACATGTCTGGGTGCTGAATGTAAACCCCACAGAGTCAAGGCATTTTTCTGATTCCTTCTTGGCTAGATCCTGATACCTAGAAAAGACTGAAACATACAGGAGTGTTTGATAAATGTTTGTTAAAACGGTACCATTTTCACAGTGTCAGCAATAGAGGGACTTGAATGCTCAGATTGCAAATAAGAGCATATTGAAGCAAAATTTTAGGAAAACACCATAACCTCGAGATTAAATTCCTCTTTAATATTTACCTCAGAATTGAATGTATTTTTTTTCTGGATACACATTTTTACATTTTTGCATATATTTCAAAAAACACACACAACTCTGGAAAGATTATAATCTATGCAACCTTCAAGAGGAATCCATCCTATATTGTAACTTGGAGGCAGTTTACAAATTTGTGGTTTTGTATTTGGGGGAAAAAATCAAAAGACCTGTTTATTTCATAGGTACCATGTCTTACAAATATGTTTAAAAGCAGCTGGAATATAATGACACACCAAAGGAAGATGGTTTGACAGGAAATTTAAAAGGACTGGGGGCATATGGCTCTACCATTATCCCAGAAAAGAAATTAGCCTCCACCTGATGAAATTATGTGACTTGGGGGTTTAAAAAGAAACTTCCAAATAATAACCAGAAGAAATAGTTTTAAAAACTTAAATTGGTTTCCTCTAGGGGTGGATAGATCTAGATGGTAGATTGGAGAAGGACAGAAAATATTATATTTTATAATGTTCACTGTGTTTTTAATTTTTAATATTAATGTGCATTTACAGCATTAATCATGTTTGACAAGTGTTTTAAAGAAGACTACAGGTATTTATTTCCCCTGTCCAATACATTGTTCTTTAGGTATCCCTTTGTTTTATGTGAGATTGAGTATAAAGCATAGATCTTCAGGCCAAATTACCTCTCATTAGTGATCAGTGAAAATCTAACTCTAAAACCTGAGAGAGCTGGTTCTGGGCCTTTTAAACTTAGCCATGGCCCGATCCTATGATATTAATCTTCCAATCTTCCAATCGTATCCATTATTATGACACACTATCTTTTATCCAGTCATATCAAACATTAGACCGTGCTCAGAGAGAAATGGTTCTAGAACTCCAAAAAGTAGGTAAATCATTGTAGTCAGCTGAAGAGGTTTTATTTGTAACACATTAAGAAAACATAGCTCTCAGTCTATTACCACTTTTCTCAAAGAATCGCTAAAGTTGGGGCTTACTCACCTTCTATACTCCAGCCCTTCCAAAGGATCTATGTACTTTCATGATGTGTGATGTTCTTTTGGGACCTACAGGATGGATTTCACGATAGGCAAAATTATGGCGCCCAAGAAGACTCGACACTGGGAATATGATGAGATAGCATGCCTGTAAATATGTTATCTTATGTAGCCAAGAGACTTGGCATATGTAATTAAGGTTACTAACCAGCTGATCTGAAAATAGGGAGATTATTCTGGATTACCTGGGTGGCCCCAGTATAATCACATGAGCTCTCAAAAGTGGAGAACGTACCCTGGCTTTTTACAGAAGAGGAAGGCAGAAGGGAACACCAGAGTGATTCAAATCATGAGAAGGATTTGATGCTCTGTTGCTGCTTTTAAACATGGAGGGGGCCAGGGACTTCAGTCCCACAATCACAAGGAATTGCATTCTGTCAAAAACCTGAATGAACTTGAAAATACAGTTCTTCCTTTAAGAGCTTCCAGGTAAGCAGCTAGATGGCTGGCACCTTAATTTTGGCCCCTATGAGATTCTAAGCAGAGAATCCAGCTCAGTCACCCAGGCCTGAATTTCCAACCCATGGAAACTGTGAGGTAATCCATCTGTGTGACTTAATCTTCTAAATTTGTGATAATATGTAATGACAGCAATAGGAAACGAACATGGGTTCTGTCATTAACTTTTAACTTGAAAGAAATTGACGCTCAGAGAAGTTAAATATATTACGTAAAAATGTGGCTTGCAGCGCTGGTCTAATACCATGAGTCTTACCCAGTCTGCTTATGCCCACACTGTGTTCTTGTGTTGATGGCAGTTCTTCTCAACCTTTAGCACAGATCAGAATCACCCAGGAGGCTTTTTAATATGCATATGTCTGGCTCCCAACCCCAGGGTTTCTGCCACTGCTAGTCTCAGGTATGGCTAAAAAATTTGTATTTTTTAGTATATTCCCAGGTGTTGCTGTCCTCTCCGAGGACCCACTCTGAGAACACTGATTTATAGAATGCTGCTGTTCCTCTTAATTTTATTCTGAATATACTTTGGAAAGGGGCTTGTTATCTGTAGTTTAGAGTTGCTATCATGATTCTTTTTTTAATGTTTTGTTTTGTTTTATTTATTTATTTATTTATTTATTGATTGATTGATATTTTTTGAGAGACAGAGAGCACGAGCAGGGGAGAGGCAGAGACAGAGGGAGATAGAAGATCCAAAGTGGGCTTTGCGCTGACAGCATCGAGCCCAATGCGGGGCCCAAACTCACAAACTGTGAGATCATGACCTGAAACAAAGTCAGATACTCAATCGACTGAGCCACCCAGACGTCCCATGATGGTTCTATAGGGAAGCTAACAGTATTATTATGATGCCTCATGGCCACTTGTTCTTCTGTGCCTGAGAAATGGAAACAGAGGCCATGCAGCATCTGCCTTAACCACTTCTGAGAGAAAGTTCAGTGAAAATTATTTAGTTTTACCTTGTGGCAACAGTGTTAACCGCATCCCCACCTCTATCAGATTTCACTCAAACTCAGCAAGCAAAGAAGTGCTGTTTGTCTTGTCCGGTATTTTTAAACCTTTAGCACATATTGACTCCTCATTGTCAGGAACCTGAGAATTAAAAAGTCAATGGACAAACAACAGAAAAATCTATGTTCTGGAAATTGCCCAAGAAAAGCAGTTCAAACAAGGTAGCCATGTCGTATAGAATAATGGGAACAAAGGATTTATTTCACATAGGAAAAATGCAGTTGTATATATACCTTAAGGAGAGCAGGACTCTTTCCATGTCTTATTTCTTTGCATTTTTAAGGAAGACAAATAAATGATTCTTAGATCTCATCGAAAAGGTACTTCTTGACTTTTTTCCTTTCTTTTTTTAATTGAAGTATAATTGGCATACAATATTGTATTAGCTTCAGGTGTATAACCTAGTGTCTCAGTATTTCTATATATCACTAGGCGGTCACCATGATGAATCTAGCTACTATCTGTCATCATGGTCATTAAAACATTCTCTGTGCTATATGTTATACCCCATGACTTATTTATTGTATAATGAGAAGTTTGTGCCTTTTAATCCCCTTTCGAATCCCCTTTCTGTTCAATACTCTTTTTAAATTAGATAAATTCCCAATTTTTAACAAGTTTATTGAGGTATACTTTACTTATAAAGTTCACTAATTACATGAGTACAGTGATTTTCTGCACATGACCTGACTTAGCCATCACTATAATCTAGTTTTAGATTTTAATCCTCCCAATAAGATCCCTCATTCCAGTTTATGGTTAAGCCTCATTTCCACTACCAGTTCCTGAGCAACCACTAATTTACCTTCTGTCTGTGTATATTTGCCTTTCCAGAACATTCATCATGAATGGCATCATACCCTGCGTGTTCTTTTGTGCCTGGTGTCTTTCATGCTTTTGAGGTTCATCCATGGTGTAGCCTATATCAGTAGTTCATTCTTTTTTTAAGTTTATTTATTTATTTTCAGAGAATGAGAGAAAGAGAGTGCACATGAGTAGGGGAGGGGCAGAGAGAGGGAGAGCAAGAATCCCATGCAGGCTCTGCACTATCAGTGCAACGCCTCATGCAAGCTTGAACCATGAACCAGGAGATCATGACCTGAGCTAAAATCACGAGTCGGACACTTAGACAACTGAGCCACCCAGGTGCCCCAGTGCTTCGTTCTTTTTTATTTCTGATTAATATTCCCAATGCATAGTTTAAATAAAATATTGGAAGTGTATAATAGTGATATTTTCTTCTTCCACAAAGTCTAATTTTTAAATTATTGTTTCTCAAAACTTTCTACCAAAGACATTGGTGGGAGAGCAAAGGGAGAAGCATTTTATCCTAACCACTTACCCTTTTTCAAGAGAATGTCCTAAACTGGCATTGCAATATTCTACCCCAGTGAAGGCAGCAGAATTTCCCTTATATGGGTAAGGGGATTGGGTGCAAGCATTAGTCAATGATAGGAAATAACTGACATGTACTCAGTATGCTGTGAAAGGGTTAAAGTAGGTATAGGTTGAAGCTTGATTATCAGAGGTTCCTATTTTCTGTTGGGCAGGTCCTCCTCTACAGGTAAAGAGATCTTATGAAACAAAGAGATCTTTATTTTTCGAAATCAGAAATGAGAATTTTTACTGTCCTGCTCTTGGAGTCCTACCATGTTCATCCTTCTACATTTATCTCTTTTCTTTGTTTAAAATTCATGGTGGCTCTCCACTATGTGTTGGATGGAGTCCCAAATCCTTTATATGGTTTACAAGATCCCCTATGAACTAGTCCCCTAGTAACTCCCTAGACTCATTAATTTATGTCTCCTCACTTTGTTCTCTCTGATCTTGCTATTTAGGGATTCTTCCAATTTCTGAAACTCCCCTTTCTTAATGTTCATTGCCCTTGTAATTATTTGTTTAAAAATTGCAACCCGCTATCAGTGTCATTATCCAACTTGTGATATTATGCTGTCGTTTTGCAAAATGTTACTATTGGGAGAAACTGGGTGGAGTGCACACAGGATCTCTATATTGTTTTTAAAACTGCATGTGTATCTACAGTGCTCTCAATAAACATTTCAATTTAGAGCAAAGAAGAAAAAACCTGAAACCCTCACCATGTAAGCACTGTGAGTCAGGAACTGCCTCTCTCTTGCTCATTATTATATCCTTACGGTTTAGCCCAGTACCTGGGAAAAGTTGCAACTCAATTAATGCTTGCAGAACGAAATACACTCATCAATACTGGTGTCCATATGCACAAGGCTAGTTGGTGCCAGAGATAATTCAACTAAGATCTGATTCCAAAGAATTTCACTTTCTGCTGCAACTTTTTCTAGGCATAGATCTCATACTTTTAAAATTCATTCATTTATTCATTCACAGATAACTGCCAGGTTCTCTGATAGGCCTAAGATGTAATGGCTAACATGATAGAGAGGTCCCTGCTACATGGATTTATGTAGTCTGATTGGAAAGCCCTAATAATCACATCTTGTGTTGGTGAGACTACAGTACAATGCTAATGAGTGCGTGGAGGGAAAGGGGCCAGAGTCAGTGAAAGCAAACATCAGAAGAGCTGATCTAGACTGAGAGGTGAGGAAATGATTGCTGGAGAGTCAGGCGTGTTAACTTGGATCTGAATGTTGAGCAGAACTTCACTTTGTAGACGTGCCTGGGCCTTGTTGCAGGAGGAAACAAAGTGTCTCCAAGAAATGGAAAGAAAGTCACTGGGGTTGCCACACAAATGTGTAGAGGGAGGTAGCTGTCAGATTATTGCAGGGCTGTGCGGGTCCTGCTAACTAAGAGTTGGTGTTTTACACAGAAATACAAAGCAACGACTGCTTAAAAATAAAGATGATGAGGAATGTTTGGCACGATTGATTTTACGTCTTAAGGAGTTTGCTGTGGCTTCTGTGGAGAGAATGGAGGGGTGGGAAGGTGAAAGTGAGCACCAGTAATGTATTTCTGTGCAGATGCTGTGGTCTAGATGAGACATGATGACGGCTAAGGTGGACCCATGGTTCCCAACCAGGGAGTCTGGTTTATGTTAAGACTGGCGTGGTAACTGAATGCAGTCTCACAGCCACTCTGGTGGGAGATTAGCTCTTGGTGTAGGTTTTCTCAGAGTGGCGGGTAGGGGGGCGGCTCTTTCTGAGGCTTATCTTGACCCAGTGTGTCTCCTTGATCTGCCACCAGTGACACCAAATGCTATAGATTGGGAAAGCACAGCTTTTAGAATCAAACAAACCTAAATTCAAATTACATGTCTACTTTTGACCAGCTTTGTGGCACGGGCCCGTTACTTAACTTCTCTGCACCTCAGGCTTCTTGGGGATGAGATCGAAGTAATAATTTCACTGCAATAATAAATTGAGATAAAGTAAAAATGTACACAGCACAGTCACTGGTATCTCACAGTTACCGTATATTAGTTGCATTTTGAAATGGTCAAAATAGCTAGCTGCAAATCAGGTGCACTCTGTGACTCTAATTTTGCCTATATTCTTCCCAAGGTCTTGTGGTGTCAGAGTATTACATAGAAAAAGTCTTCACGATGAATGAGTATGTATTAATGCTACTGGACAGAATTTTAAGACTATGTGGTTTCAAGCAGAGAAACAATGAATTTAAACTGTCCATTTAATCCTCATTAATAGGCTCATAATAGATACTTTAGGAAGAGAACACATGGAAGAAAATCTTACTCTAAGTATATCCTTCATAACAATTAGATCTGAGGATTCAGTTCATGTGTCTAATTAGAAATGAGTACCCACACATTAAACAAGGCAGACTGTGGAGTTCACATTTCCTTAATGATGGGTTCATGGGGAGGCTGGACTTGACCACACTAGTTCCATTTTCATTACTATGTGTTGACATTCTCCTGTAACCTCACCATAGGTAAGTTTTCTTCCTAGTCATGTACTTTGTGACAAGTTAGCAACAATTCCAACTTCATGCTCCATTTACTCTGCCTACTGAGGCAATTTGCTATCCACACACTTTGTTATTTCCTCTGCTTTGTGGCTCCAACCTGTAAGGTATTTCATGATGGGAACTGCACTTTGAATACAAACACTTCAATTGCTCTCCTGGCTGAATGCTGTCTATGCCACCCGAGGGGGAGGATTTTAATATATAGGTCATTCTCTTACATTAAATAGTTGGTCAAGACTGTGGGCTGAGTTGTTTAAAAATGTTACTTCATTGTACTTCCTGGCAGTTTACTATCATGACACTCAAGGATTTCCATGATCTGGCCTCTGCTCATCTTCTGCCGCTGCCTTGATGTTTATGATTGGAAGATGTGTAACTGTGAAGTATGCCCTAAATTCACCATGCCATTTTGCATGTCTATTCCCTGTGCACAGGCCATTCTTTCTGCTTCTAAGACTCTGCCCTCTCCCTACCCTCGTACCTTGCCTGAACAACTGCTCAGCTTCCAACGTTCCATTTGAGTATCACTACCCCTGGATGGCCTTCATCATACTTTCTACCTCCTCACTGTCACATGAGAATAAAGTCCTTTTTATATTTCCCTGGTTCCCTGAGCATCACTCCATCACAGAATCACTACCTTGTATTGAAGCCATCCACTCATAAATATGTTTCTTGCTCCAGACAATAAATTCCTGAGTCCATGTCTAATCCATACGTGCATCTCCAGCAAATCTGTGCTTGAAGCACGGGCAAGTTATTAAATGCTTATTAGAAATGATTGATGCGTTTAAAGAAAGCAAAGAAAACAATGTCACTATGTTTTGAGTGTTCACCTGTTGCAGGCACTATGTTAGCTGCTATAGAACTCCAAATTCTTAGCCTAAGCCTTGCTTCTGGATGTTTAAGATATAAAGGAGAAAAGATATGTAAAAATTGACTATCATAATTGTACGATGGAGGCAAGCCCAAGTGGTACCAGGTCAGCCCGGAGAAAGCTATCTAAATGAGGTTGCTGTAGAATCAGGGAAGGTCCCCTGGGGACAAAGTATAGGCCTTTGAGTGGCTCTTGCTATTATTATTAATTATACTTAAATAAAATTCAATAATTATTAGTCTTGAGTGACTTACCAAGGGCTTCCTGTGTACTAAGTTCATTACATGCATTATCTTATCTCTCACAGCAATCCTAGGAAATGAGCCCTGCTTTGCTATTTTATGGCTTGGGGGAGGGGGAGATACTGAGGCACAGGGAGGTTATGAACCTATCCCCAGGTCACATATCTGAAAAGAGATACAACTGGGTTAGAACATGGGCCTTTCTAGTGCCAGAGGTATTTCTGCTCCCACTGTTGTGCTACAAGGATGCCCCTCCCTATGATCAAAGACAATGACCAGGGAAAGAAGGGACCGAAACATGCACCAAAAAAGTGGGAGGATTACGATGCAGGTGAAGGGACATGTTGTATGTGGGGGAGCTGTAATAAGTAGCTGAGTTCTGCTCGCCAGTGCAGACCTCATAGGAAGTGAAGGAAAAACAAAAGAAACATCCCATGCTTTCCCAATTCCAAGCCTGCCCAATCTCACTCCCCAAGGGGCAGCCCTTAGATTCCCAAAGGTAGCAAAATGTAGTGGGCAGCACTGAAGGAAACAACTATTGGTTTTCTTATTTAGAAAGTGCTACACCGTTGAGATGTATTGGAAAATGACAAAGTACCTGGCCCCTTCATCTTCCTCCTTCGTGAGGCTAAAAGGAGAGAATAAATAACAGCTGGGAGAAAAGATCAATGAAGGCCTTGCCTGCAATAACAGGTAGAAAGTACCTGGCAAAGGGAAACCATAAATGCTACAGACCCTCATTCTTCATCCTTTGAACTGAAGGTCTCCTCTGACCCAAGCATTAAAGATCAACTGCAGCTCTTCCCCTGAGCACTGGTGTTTCCTCTGCTTACCTTAGTGCCCAGCTATCCAGGGTGGCATTGAAAACCTGTCTGCAAACACAGCGGAGGCTCTCCCTGATGGCTAATCCATAAACTTCATAAAAGTTACATTTATCTATCAAGACTCATGCCATTGGTATTATACACAGTAGGGCATTTACTCTCTCCTTCTTCCCTTAGTAATAACATCAGATATAACAAGTTGGTGGGGACCGAGGTGCTCAGGACACCCATCCAATCATTTTCCTGCCTTTCTCTGGTGATGGATGGAAGTGATTGTGTTTTTCATTCTGAGCTGCTGGGTTCCTTTAGATTGTGCTGTAAGGTGACAGACCTCCTGCCAGAGCAGTTTCTTGAGCCTGATGGAGTGAGGTGGTTTTCAGCTGGGTCCAGTAGCCCTTTAGGAACGGGACAGAGTCCTTTGGGGTCCATCCTGGAAACGGAGCTGAGTGGATGGGGGGCGGGGCACCAGAGAAGTCTCAAGTTTTAGTTTGTAAAACTAAATAGGCTTCACTATGGAGAATGGTCTCTTCAAGTAAAAGACCTAAAAATCTACCAAATCGTGGAAACACACTAGCCTTGCAAACTGGAAACCCCTGTCAAAATGTGGGCACCCCCTAGCAGGACTAGTACCAGATCTAATTGCTTCTCTTCCTCAACTTTATTACTATTATCTCCGGCGTGGCCCTGAAGACACATGTTCTCCTCTTGACAGGGGTCTCAGGAGGCTCAGCTGAGATCTTATAAATAAAAGTGCTGTGTTAACTGTAGAATGCTGAGTAACTGTTGATAAAGCTAGTTACCATTTTGGAGTGCTTCTGCTTATTTGACCTCCCTTAATTGACCCTGTTTATTTGATCTCCTTTATTTGAAGAGATAGGTATTAGTACACACAGTTTGTTTCATGTTTTTGTCTTCTTCTTCTTCTTCTTCTTCTTCTTCTTCTTCTTCTTCTAATCTGTGAATGATCACAGAGTGTGTGGGAAAGGGGGTAGAGAATGGGTACAAAGACAGTTGTGTCATAAGGACACTCAAGCAGCCTGTAAAATGACCTAAATGGGGAGACGCTGAGGCCACCTGCCAATAGCCATCCCCAACTTGTCATCCATGTGCGTGAACTACCCCGGAAGCAAATCCTCCAGGCCTAGTCAAGCATTCCCAGGCCTGAAGCTCCAGCCAATATCCTAACTACAACCTCCTATGGGACTCTGAGCTAGAAGTATTCCTAAACCATTTCTAAACTCCCAACCTACAAAAACCAGGAGATGATAGATGGTCATTTTGTTTTAAGCTTCTGTGTTTAGGGGTAATTTGTTATGTAGCAATAGGTAACTAATATCACTTACTAATTAACATCCTAAAAATATAGACCTAGGGGTGACCAGAGATGTAGACAAGCATCTGTAGAAAAAATGACATAGAATTCCAAATGTGTTCCTATCACCACTTTTTTTAAGTCACTGGCCGCATGTGGGTCTGAGAGAGCACTTTCCACACGACACAAGAGTAGGGGATATGTAGTAAAAAAGCCTTGGTTCAATCCCTGCTTTGCTTCTTGCTTGCTTTGCTCTGAGCAAGCGTATTAAATTCTGTAATACTGAATCTTTACTTTTGTAAAATGAGAAAAATCATCAAATTCTCACAGTCACCCCATGAGTTAGATTCTGTGAGAGGATGAAAATAAAAGACATTACAAAATACAAGCGTATGGTGAATTTTCACCATTATCTTTTTATAATCTTGAGTCTTCTGTGTGAACTGGGGTCTCTATTTTCACATGCATAAAATAGGGATTGTAACACCTCCTTCTCTGTGTTGTCATGGGGTTTGATTTCCCAGTGCATCATGGTGAGGAAGTCATAATCTCCAGTCTTTGCCGTGATGGGAAAGTCTATTCCATTGTGGACTCAGATCAACAAAGATGGGTAGGGGATCCCTGTGGTATGGTCAATATGGTGAGGTGAGAAGCCCAAGTCATCTATCTTATTTGAGAATTATCACCAGAACTTAATAAGGTAGAATCCTCACCAAAGCTTTATTAAGTACCTGATATCCTATCCATTCTGTAGAAGTTGAATTTGAGGCTGTTTCAATTTATGGAAGATCACACAGCTAGGAAGCAGTGGAACCCAGATTCAAATCTGTGCTATGTATTTCACACAGCACAAATTCTCACACTAGATAAATATGACAGAATTACTATAAATCAGTGTTTTATCATCTCACACATTTAAAAGAAATATTGCAGTTATTTTTCTAATAATCCTAAAAAACCACAGTCAAATGAATGAGAATGTCCCCACTTCACAATCTGTTTTGATTTGTTTTACTTTTTGCCTTAAGAAAAAAAAACTCTTTTTTTTTCTTTTCAAGTAAGCTCTTTGTCCAACATGAGGCTTGAATTCACGACTTGAGATCAAGAGTTGCGTGCTCTACTGACTAAACCAACTAGAAGCCTCAAAAAAGACTCTATTGGTAGAGATTTCTCACTCATTTTCTTTGCAATGTCTTCCTTCCCCCCCCTTCCCTTCTTCCCTTCCCCCCCTTCCCTTCTTCCCTTCCTTCCTTCCCCTTTTTTGTTCTTCATTTTTTTTTCTCCTCCCCACAGAAACATTATTTGGTGAGTCTACAAAGGACTTGGCAAAAACAGAACTCTTGAAGAAATTTACAATCTAATTGAGAAGGCGAATTCACCTCTAGTGAATGTAAGAATACAGGATATTAACAATAATGTAGGATCCGGTGTCAGGATCCTCCCACCTCCACTCACTAGTGTATATGGGTTGTGTGACTTTGCTCAAATTTTTTAAACTTGAAAGTTAACAATAGTGCCTATCCATACAGTTGTTGAGCAGATTAAATTATATAATCCATGCAAAAAGCTCAGTAATGAAAATGAAATAGCTAGGAATAGCTAACATTTATGAAGTCTTCCTAAGTAATATGATAGTGGTGCACAGAGTCATTATCGCCTCTTTCAGTTGGAGAAGTTTTAGAAACAACTGAGGAACTCATCCCGAGTAATAAAACTAAGGACTAAAACTAGAGCAGCAAAGCAGTGGGTTCATTACAATAACAGCATGGTTTTCCTGAAACTCTAGGCAGGGAACCCTAAATTGTGCTCAGTGCTAACTGCGTATATTACTGGAATTACATTACAATTAGGTTGCCACTGTAGCTAATGTCTTCGGTCACTGTGCTGGGTACTGAGTCAATTCCAGCTCTTGACTGATTTCCAAGATGGCCTACGCTGGCTCAGTGGAATAGGAAAAGCACACCTTTGGGAATTAGAAAGCATGTGTTACTGCTAGAAATTAAACCGCAGGTTGATTGCAACATTTGTTTTTTTAAAAAAAGATTCTTTAACTGGGTTTACCCAGGACTGCCTTTCAAGAAACCATTGATTCAATTAGGAGGGGGAAAGCTGTATTTACACTCTTCGCTTCATTGTGAATAAATAGAAACCACCCATTTGCATAGGAAGACGGTATGGGATATATGTCTCTAAAAAGAGGATCTGTAGTAGGACCAGCTTCTATCCTATTGAAAGAAAGTACATCATTGAAATAAAATCTGAATTAACTCCCACTGCCCCCCCCCACTGCCCCCACCCCCAGGGATTGATTGCAGAACAATCCTTTTAACATTCTGTTCTAAAGCCAGTTTCTTGAACACATACCACTGAGCTAAAAAGCAAAATGTTTGAGCCAAGGGTTTCCTTGATTTGATCTCAACCTAACTTTCAAGGTTTCCCTCTTCCTCCGTCAGTTCATATATCCTATTCTTCAGCCAAGCTAAACCAACTTGCCAATATGTTCTGAACTTAATTACTTGCAGCTTTGCCCTTTGTTTTTGCTGTTCCTTCTGCATCCAAAGTCTGCCATCAGCCCCACCCCCAACTCCATCCTGGAGTTGTATCTATCAGCAAAGATGCTAGCTTCTTTCAGCCTCCTTTCCCAGAACTTCTCTGCCTGACCTTTTAATGATGGAGTTCCTTAGGGCTCAATTTTAGCTCTCTAACTCTATATGCCTTGCATAGATAATTTCATTCATTGTCTCAGTTAAATTACCATCTCAATGCTGTTGACTCAAAAATTATGTGTCCAGCCCAGACATTTCTTCTGGCTCTAGAGTCTTCTGTCCAACCCCTGGCTTGATATAATCATTTGAGTCTCTCCCAGACACCAAAAACTTGGTGTGTCACAAACAGAACTCTTGGTACATCCCACACCTCACATGTGAGCATCCACTGGTGGTCTTTTTAAGTCAGTAAAAAAGCACTTTCACTGGCCAAGTATCTCGTGCTAAAAATGTGACAGGTGTGTTTTTGTTTGCTTATTTGTTTTTTATTACAGCTCTTTGTCCCTTACCTTCATACTGGATTTAATTTTTCTTTGAGTGAGTGTCCAGTATATTTCTCAACCTCAGCCTCATGTTTCTATTTTCATCAACACCCTTCTGACCCAAGTCACTATATTTTGTTTTACTTTTAATTTTTTAAGGTTTATTTATTTATTTCGAGAAAGAGGGAGAGAAAGAGCATGTGTGGGTGGAGGAGGGGCACACAGTGAGAGGGAGAGAAAGAATCCTTAGCAGGCTCCACACTGTCAGTGCAGAGCCTGACACACGCTCCATCTCATGAACCATGAAATCGCGATCTGAGCAGAAATCAAGAGTTGGATGTTTAACCATCTGAGCCACACAGGTGCCTGCAGATCTTGTTTTAAACATTTAAATATGCGAATTGTCTCCTTTGAAATTGATCTCCATTTAATCTATTCTCCACAGATCAGGGGATCTTTGTAAGTACATTTGTGATCAGGTCAACCTCTAGAATACAACTTTTTAATGATGTCATATTGCCCTTAAGGGGCAAATCCAAGGCAGGTCTATGATGTTCTGCATAATCAAATCCCTGCCAACTTGTCTGCATCTCCTGATACTCTTCCTCAACACTTTTATGCTGAATTCCTGGAAAGTGATACTCTTTCCAGCTTCTGGTCCTTTCTATATGCTTAGGATGCTGTTTTTCTCCTCTGTGTGTCTGGTGTTCATCGTAATTGTTACTGCTTCAGAGAAGCTTTCTTTAAACCCTGGACCAAGTTAGAACTCCTTATTTTCAAATTAATTTTTATTTATTTATTTTTTAGAGAGAGAGAGAGAGAGCGTGCACACAAGAGGGGCAGAGAGAAAGAGAGAGAGAGAATCTTAAGCAGGCTCCATACTCAGCACTGCACTGGACATGGGGCTCAGTCTCAGGACCCTGAGATCATGACCTGAGTGGAAATCAAGAGTTGGACACTTAACTGACTGAGCCACCCAGGTGTCCCAGAAACCCCTTATTTTCATTACTAGAGCGTCCTAGGCTTCTTCTGAGAAGAAGCATGCTTTTTATAAACAGATTCGGTATAATAATTACATTAAAGTCTATCTTGACCACTAAATTCTAGTCTGTGAGACTCAGAGCTTTGCTTAATCTGCTGACCATTCAATCCTCCACAGCTAGCACAATGGCTGGCCAATGATCAGTACATAATACATTTTTGTCCCTGTTTTTATTGGATTGAATTGTGTCTCCTAAAACTTGTTTTGACAGTCTTCTCTGTGACCTTACTTGGAAATAGGGTCTTTACCCTACATAGTAAATATATATATATTATATATATATATATATATATATAATATATATATATATATATATATATTACTATCATATAATACATATGATAGTAAATAGATATAATTAGTAAAGATAAAGTCATAATGGAGTCAAATGACTGGTGTTCTTAAAAGTAGAACATGAAAGAGAGGAGGGAGGCAGAGACTGAAGTGCTACAACTACCAACCAACGAAAGCCAAGGATTGATTGATGGCTACCACAGAAGTTAGGGAGAAAACAAGGAAGATTTTTCTCCAAGTCAAAGATGGAGCATGGCACTGCTGACTCTTTGATTTTGGATTTCCAGATTCTAGAACCATGGGACAACACTGTTGTTTTCAGCCACTCAATTTGTGGTACTTTGTTATGGCAACCTTAGGAAACTAATGCATTGCTTCTGTCCATGCATCCATGCATTTACTTAATATACAATGCATTATTCATCTCTGGGTCCTTAGTGTCTGGCACTGCTTGGAACAGAATATGTACTTAATAATAAAATGCTGATAGAGTAATTATGTAGAGACACAGTCAGAATCTATCCATCTGTTTACCTGCAGATACAAACAAGTATTTAAGACCCAAAAGTTAAATTTATACTTCCAACATGACCCCAAAATCTCCCTCCTAGGTTTTATCCCAGAAAGTATGAATTTACATATAGAAATATGTATAACAGCACTATTCGTAATAGCCAAAAACTGGAATCAACCAAAATGTCCTTCACTGTGTGAATTCACAAATTGTGGACCCTCTATGCAATGATGCACTACTCAGTAATAAAGAGGAATGGACTATGGATACACAAATAACATAGATGAATCTCAAATGCATTCTGCTAAGTGAGAGAAGCCAGACTCATGAGGTTATAGACTGTATGAATTCATTTATGCAGTGTTTCAGAAAAGGCAAAACTATAGGGACAGAGAACAGATAAGTGTTGCCAGAGTTTGGGGTGATGAGAGCGTTTGAATCGAAAGTTTCAGACAATGGAATTCTTTGAGTGGAACAATTGTTCTGTATCCTGATTGTTGTGGTGGCTGTACGAGTATAAGTATGTGTTAAAACTCACAGAACAACATCCAAATTTTAAAGTTAAGAAAGAAAAAAATATGGGGGTGATGACAAGGAAGAACATCAAATGAAAGAAATGATTGTTTTTAAAGCTAAAAGAGATGGTGTTTACTATGAAGTGGTTATTTGTCGTGAGAAAATGGCCTCAAATCTTTCTTAGATGAATGTCTGTAATTTTCAAAGACATCACTAAGAACCACATACATCTAAGATGAAAGCCTGGTGTAGGCAAATCATCTCTGTATTATTCTTCATGTGTCAGTGTATCGTTACATACTTAACTAAGGAGATCATTTTGCTGGGATTTGTAAAAGTACTTAGGGCCTCTTTAGTTCCTCATCACTAATCCAAAACTGGCCCTGAGCAGTAGAGGCTGGAAGCCATTGTTTTATAATAGTTATTTCCCACTCTGTAGCCTCAGTAAAGCGAGTGGATGGTTCCGGTCCAATTCCTAATGGACAGGTGTCTGCATATCACAGATTGTTCTAATTGTTACCTGCTGTCAGATGTAGTGGATCCCTAAGAGAGAATGAACCTCAGAGGCTAAAACACCCTATAGGACAGTCTTGAAATTAATAACAACCTAAAATACATGGTTTTGCCATCCCCTCTGGGTATTCACAGACCTTGAGTCATTCATGAGTAGCTTTGCCACAGTTTGTGGAGGGGTGGAGACATTAGTGCTTTTCCCAACATGCCTCCTCTTCTGCCAGTAAAGAGACTTCAGGCCTATTGAGCCAACACCTGTCATACAGCAAACACAGACATAGCATTTGGGGGTCAACTTCTCTTTCTTAATGGCCATAATAAATATGGTTTCTCAGGCCTCAGTTGCTTTGTTACATCACCCGATATTGCTTATTTTTTTTCTTTAACTGACTGATGCTAGCATATCCCCTCCTGTGCTCTGAAGTGGCATTGGCATTTTCTTAAATGTGGTCCATTGGTGGTGTCTTCTATATCATCTTTCTGTTTGATATAGTGTGATAGATTCAATTGACTGTTTCCCACAATCACTAAAGAAGGCGGACTGTATTTCAAGATTTCTAGGGTGGCATTATCTTATTTTGGTCACTGTGACCGATTTAGTCATCAGCTTGGCAAGAAATGGAATTCAATATTGTCAGTGTCCCCAGATGGATAGGATTGAAGAGGCTAACTCTAACGAACAACTTAAAAGATTATAGCACAATCCAGAAAATACCTATAAATAACATGTAAATATTCAATTAAAGCTAACTTATTTTGTTAAGATCCTGCTTTCTCTGGCATTTTCAATATTGTCCTTCTCAATGGTTAAAATGCATGTGGAAAAGCAAACAGTCTTCTGGAGTGTCAGTGTAACAACCATTCCTCTAATTCAAAGCCAGTTGTTATGATCACTCGATGAGAACATGAGAGGTAGTACTGAACACAGATGTTTTTAAATGTTTGACTTGTATTGCTTATTTACCATTAAAAAAGGCCATTCTGTGCTATGGTGTATGCACGTTTTTTAGTTTGAATTACTATACTGTCTTCTGATAAGTCTTTCCTTCCTGACTACAGAAAAAGATCAAACCCTTATGAGTAAATATCAGAGTAATCTCCTGACAAGGGTATATATTCCCACTGCCACTAACCCAGGGGAAGGTAGGTACTCAGGCACAAAGGAAGAATGTAGGAAGTTGGGAGGAGCTCCATACTAAGCCTGAAAATGAGCACACTTATTATTCCTTTCTTGACCTTTAAAAACTTGAACTCTACTTTGCAGCAGTAGAGACATAGATAATACTGTAGGGCACACCAAGCAAAACCTAAGTCCATTGAATCTAATAAACCAGAAAATCCATTTATAAATATTTCTTTGCTTACCCCACTAACATCCTTTATTCGTTTATTGGAATATTTAGTAAGGTCTTATTTACTATTCTGTCCTGGTCTCAGCTGTGCAACAAAACAAAAAAGGAAAAGCTGCTGGCCACATCTGGGCAAATGATCAACTGTGGCACAGTCTCCCTGGGGCCAACATAGTTATGGCAGAATAATTGTAGAGGCATTTCCAAGGGAAGGTGAATTTATGACAATAATTTTCTGGTGTAATACTGCAACAGTTGAAGATCTGGGCATGAGCTTCTTAAGCATGATGGTAAAATTCCTTTCATACCCTGGGATATCCATCTTAGCAACTCAGCACTTTGGTAGATTGGTAGTCAGCTCCTGGTGATGCCCTCTGCTCCTCGGATTTTTCCTATTTGTTTCACCAAGGCATCCTCCTCTTTTGTTCACACTGTCTCTAGACAAAATAATGCAGGTGTTTAGACATATCCTCACTACATTTCAATTATACTTTAATTCTGCCTTCTTGAGATTGCATTTAGTTCACATTGATTGGAACTATGGCTATTTCAGAACAACTTACACCTTTCTAGGTAGACTAGGTTCACTTCTACTAATGACTTGTATCATGCATTCTATGTATATTCTGTTAGTTTAATTCTCAAAATACCATCTGTTTCTTTGATTTAAACAATTCATGACGGTGTTCTGTCTTGGAACAATGCAGTCTTTCTTGGTTCTGTGTATTCATACTTCATATTCATATTTGGGACTTCATATACCAATTCTAATTATATTTAACATCAGAAAATTATTCTGGGGACATATTTTGTTTTGCTTTATCACTCCTAAAGGCTCTCAGTATTTTCAGAATAAATATACCCTTTACAGGAAATTTAAAGGAAATGGAACAAATTGATTTAGGGATAAAATGTAAAGATTGACTCAACCAATGCTTCATAGGAACAAAGATATATAATTTTTTCTATTGTTATTTTTTTATTTTTATTTTATTTTCTAATTTTTTTAACTTTTATTCATTTTTATGAAACAGAGACAGAGCACAGGCAGGGGAGGGAGACAGAAAGAAAGGGAGACCCTGAATCCAAAGCAGGCTCCAGGCTCTGAGCTGTTAGCACACAGCCCGACACAGGGCTGGAACCCACGAACTGAACTGTGAGCTCTAGACCTGAGCTGAAGTTAGACACTTAACCGACTGAGCCACCCAGGAGCCCCTCTGTTGTTATTTTTAAGTGTCCAAATGTAACATTCTTTTGAATTTAAACTTTTTTTCTTATAGCTAAAACAAAAACAAAGCTAATATTATTTTGGTTAAATACGGCTCTTCCAATGAAAATATACATAGAAAATAACTTCACTTGGGAGGAAAAGAATTCCTTTTCTTGCAGGTAGTTAAGCCCACCAGGGTACAAGTCCTTGCTCAAGCACCTACAGACCCCTTCTCAAATCACATGTATAAGGAAAGTCTCCTAAATGAAAAATAGACACAAAATAAATAAATGACCCCAACAAAAATGGATTCAGAGGGAACAGACATAATAAAGGGAACAGAGAAAATGTTAGAAAAATTTAGCAATTAATATCTTCAGAGAGGTAAGAAGTTATCACAGGCATGACTTCAGAAGAAAATTCTCTCTAAAAGGAAGAATCAGAAAACAATAATAAAAAAGAGCTCTTGAAAATTAAAAATAAAATAGCAGAAAACAAGCAAAGTGCAAGAGACATTAAAAAAAATCTGAAGAAAAAACATGGACAATTTAGAAAACTAGTTCAGGAGGTTTAATATCCAACTGATAAAATTCCATAGTCCATTTTCTCTTTTCTGTCTTTACCAAATTTCTCTAAAAGGACTGAGTGCAAGGAAATAACTCTGAATTTAGGACATGTTTCCATACTAAAAGGATTCACTATGGGCCAGCACAATGAATGATAAAATAGTCCTACAGTAAAGTGTACCATCATGAAATTTTAAACACCTGACATAGAGAAGATCTTTAAGAACTCAGAAAGCCTTGTGATACAGAAGGACTTTGGATTTTTCAGAGAAAATCTGAAAGCCAAACAGTCGTGGAGCAAAAATGTTGAACGTGGAGATTTTGATATTCAAATTAGACTTATTTTGCTTAGTCAAACTGAATCCAGTGGAAAGGAGAAATGAAGATGCTTTTAGATGTGCAAAGTCTTGAAACGGAATTGTCTCTCCATGCCGTTTCTCAGGGAAGTCCTAGAAATTTCTTCAAACAAGAAAGTAAAGCAACATGCACGAAGACAATGGCTCAGGTGTGGAAGATGCAACCCCTAAGAGAAATAAAGGGAGTACCGAGAAGAGGGGCAGGCTAATTGTAGTGTGACAGTTACAAAGAGGAGAAGGGAGCTTAAGCCCAGGCATGGAAGAACAGGGGCTTCAGAAAGGATGGGTCAGGGCCAAGGGACAAGTGGAAATGGAAGGGAGAGGGAGTTTGGGAAATTACATATCTGCTGGCGTTTGGGATAAATTAATGAGAAGTGGCAATCAAAGTACAACTTTTAAAAAAGGCATGACTTACTTGTCAATAACCAGTATACTCTGATTATTTTACTACTACACTGTGGATATTGCCGTGCAAAAAGTAACTGTAACTGCTCATTATTTAATATCATGCAATATAATAACTGTAATGAGGGGTTGGTGTAAGAATGCTAAATGCTCATGTTTCATACTGAGAATTTAATGTCTAACGTTGATGAGACAAGAAATAGCCTGGAAAATACTTTGAAGAAACAGAGAGAGAGGTAACTACCAGAAGAAAAAGTTAAAACCATTTCAGGAAGTAGCTGCATTCATAAGCAGTATGGGCTCTGTCTAAAAAACTGTATTTAACCATACTATTTTGTCTTCATCAACTATTTATGTTTTCCATACTGCTTATCTATATTCAAATCACTTTTATACATAAATATTATATTGGTTATAAAATTTATAAAATATGTGGGCATATATTTAATAATATTTTATTAAAATATTATTTACCATACCATTTAAATGATTATACATTTACATAAAAACATTTAATTATTAAATACTATATTTTACATAACTTTATAGACACTGCCTTTTATCATGTCACTTTTTCTGAAAATAACCAATTCCATAATGTATTAGTAAATATATGGTTAATATTAAAACTCAGTGTCAAGTTCCAATGACCTTTTTCTTTTTAATATTTATTTATTTATTTTGAGACAGAGAGAGAGGTAACACAGCAGGGAGGGACAGAAAGAGAGGCTCCATGCTCAGTGGGGCTCCATCCCATGACTGCGAGATCATGGCTTGAGTGAAATCAAGAGTCAGACGCTTAGGGGGCATCTGGGTGGCTCTGTCGGTTGAGCGTCCGACTTTGGCTCAGATCATGATCTCACATTTCGTGGGTTTGAGCCCCACATCAGGCTCTGTGCTGACAGCTCAGAGTCTGCTTTGGATTTTGTGTCTCCCTCTCTCTCTGTTCCTCCCCTGCTCTCACTCTCTCTCTCTCTCCCCTTCTCTCTCAAAAATAAATAAAGTTTAAAAAAAATTTAAAAAATAAAAGTCAGACGCTCAGCCGACTGAGCCACCCAGGTGCCCCTCAAAGGTCAATGACCTTTTGTCTGCACATATTTCCCTAAGTACATCTTCTCATCAATGGATCCAAGCTGCAGTTTCCACTCCATTCATTTAAGATGTCAAATTTACATCTTGCTTGGAATTAATAGGTGTTCCCATTTTTTGCATCTATTTTTTCTGAAAATGAGCCAGTCAAAGCAATGTCATAAAATAGGTTTGTCATAAAGTGTCTTTGATAAACAAGACCGTTCCACAGTGCAAAAAGTCTTTCGAAGCAGAGTCACCCAGAAGCACTGGAATATAGAATTGAATTTTATGGTCCATATCAATATTTTACTGTGGTTACAAATCTAACACAGATGCCAAGATATTTTATGTTGCCAAATGGTTCTTTTATTTTGCAGCACATGTTGTGTGTTCTATTTAGTAGTGAACACATCTGTTAGAACGTTTTTCTTTTCTCTCTCCCTGCATTTTTTTTTGTTTGTTTGCAATTCTAGTTCCTCTAAAGATACAAACTCATACATCAGCCCAATGCATGTTTTATGACTTATAAACATTGTTAAACGATGCCATTCTAAACAGTTGTGGGTTAGGAAATCACTGCTTTGGGAAAGGTATTTTTAGTGGCAAAAGTACTTTTCATTAATCTCCATTCTCCAGGTTTAGAATCCAGGCGGAGCACGATAAGTCTGAAGGCAGCTGGATTTTAGATTCTCTTGGGGGCAAGCAAGGAGTGCAAGGGCAGAAATAAACAATTGTTTCCTGTGAAGCCATTCAGCTGCTTTTGTACTTGCCCTTCTTTCTCTCAAGTTGGAGTCATCTGCCATGTTGGCAGAAGTTTGCTCGCAAGGCAGGGGAGGAGGTGTGATTGCTTTCTGTGCCAATGGAAACTAAGAGGTGTGTTGTTTTCAAGAGTTTCTGCCAGTCCTCCTCCTCCAGCTGCACCAGCCCAGCTTCCCTACTGAGTTGAATCAACATTTTCAGAAGCAGCCCCTCTGGAGTGATCAATGAGAGGTGTTGCTCGAAGAGGAACTGAATGATTTAGCACAGTGGGAAGGCAGCTGCAGATCGGCAACCAACAGCAGGAGGCACCGGACAGACTGACAGTCGCGTCTGTAGTCTCTAGGTAAACGTGAAAAATGGTGCATAATGAGGAGGAGTGGAATAGTGCAAGGAAATCTGAGGAGGCTGTCAGGCACCGATAAGCTTTTCCTCTTTCACAGTTAATTTGGATGTGTTTGCATTTTAGATTTCGGTAGATTAGTGTGTGATAACCACAATTGAGTTGAGCAGCAGAAATCCCTCAAGACCAGGGGAAAAAATTAAAACTTCGGAAGAGAGTAGGTATGTGTGTATGGGGATGGGGTGGAATCAGGGTGGGGAGAGATCTGGTCATATGTTCCTTGGTTCATACACATTTCACCCAAATACCGTCTCTACAGTAGTTCCCTTTTATCAGCAGTTTACTTTCACAGTTTCAGTTAGCTGCGTGGCCAACCTTGGTCAGGAAACAGATGCTCCTCTTTCTGACCAGTTTTCAAGTCACTAGTAGCCTAATGTTATGCGGAATGCCTGCATTCACTTTGTTCACCCATCACGTGGGCACTGTTTCATCTTACATCACCACAAGAGTACAGTACAATAAGATATTTTTAAAATTTATTTTGAAAGAGGGGTGCAGAGAGAGAGTGAGAGAGAGTGCAGAGCCCTCTCAGGGCTCGAGCTCAAGAACCACAAGATCATGACCTGAGCTGAAATCAAGAGTTGGATGCTTTCACTGACTGAGCCACCCAAGGTGCCCAGTACAATAAGATATTTTAAGAGACACAGAGAGAAAGAGAGAGAGAGAGAGAGAGGCCACATTCATATAACTTTTATTATGGTACATTGTTGCAATGTTCTCCCTCTCTCTCTCTTTTTAAGTTACTGTTAATCGCTTACTGTGCCTAATTTGTAAATGAAACTTTATCACAGGTATATATGTATAGGAAAAAAAAACAGTATACATAGACTTTGAGTACTTTCCTCAGTTTCAGGCATCCACTGGGGGTCTTGCAACAGATCCAAGGATCTGGATAGATAAGAAGGGATAAGAGGGGGACTATTACAATTTTAACTAAGGTATGGGACATTTAATTTGCTCTCTCGTTTTTTTTTTTTTTTTTTTAATTTGCTCTTATATTTGTTCTGTTGTTTGTTTGTTTTTTCATAGATGATCTGAGTGGGAATAGGCTTTTGCCTGAAATTAAGACTGAGTTTATAGACATGTATTATATAATTCTTAGATGCCTTAATAAGGAGGAAATTAATGGGTAATGTTTGTTATATGAAGATTGTCCCATGGTTCTGAGGCAAAAGGGCCAGTGGGTGGGGAAGGAAACTGCCATTCTAATAACATGGTTGTGGATCTTGAAAAACCTGCTTATGTGTAACTGTAACACTACCTTTCACATATAGATGGGAGTCCTAGGTCTTTATTTTCCTTTCTTCTACCTTTCCTTTCCTCTCCTCCCCTCCCCTCTCCTCTCCTCTCCTCTCCTCTCCTCTCCTCTCCTCTCCTCTCCTTTCCTTTTCTTTCCTTGTCTTTTCTCTTTTTCCTTTCCTTTCCTTTCCTTTCCTTTCCTTTCCTTTCCTTTCCTTTCCTTTATTTGTTAAAGTGGTCCTATCTTAAAGTTGATTTTCTCTTTAATAGAGAGTTAACACCAAGCAACTTGCTCCATTTCAAATTTGGGTTACAGTGAGGAGTTTTTTAAATTATTTTTTAATATTCGCCATCTAGCTTTTGATGTTAAAATATGTATGATTATGGAGCCTCAAGTAAGAATTAACTTTAAAGCCATGATAAGTAATTAATTCATTCAGTTACCAGCCTTGAGTAACTCTCCTAACTGTACAATTTCATTCCTAATAAACCACATTTACAGTAAACTCTGAGTAAACTCCTTTGGCAAAAACAAATGTGTGATGGGAGATAATGTGTTTTATCTAGTCATGTTTAAAAAAGTAAATAATAAAGGTCTTTTAGCAACTTTTACCAAAACAGAAGATTGTGGTTCAATTTCAGAGATCCTTGGTACAATATCATAGTTTATTCTCCTAGATTAGTATCTTGTAAACCAAAAACTTAATTCTTAGTATAATGTATTCAACTAAATAGTAAATAGAGAATGAAATATTTGTGAAACCTGAGAATAAATTGATTATTTATCAGTAGCCATATCCTAATCCATGATTTAAGACTAGATAACAATCCTGATGTATATTTGAATGGCTTCAGTAGAGTTTGGCTCAAGTGATTTTATTTTTGGTGTGGGAGGAGGTTATGAAATTAATGTGTTATGAATGATATTGAGTAGAAATAAATCAATATTAAATGTATGTATCACTTAACATGCTGATACTGGTCCTCCAGAAACATCAACTCTGCCATTTTAAACCGCTTTCAAGTTATTCCCATCTGTTTTCTTACACTGACTAGCTTGTAGTCATTTGCTTGTTCTAATGGATACTGCTTACTCTGGGGAGGGGAAAACAAACTACTTCCTTATGTGAAGCTGTCAGGATGGTGAAAACTCCATTCTAGCTTGTTGACTGGTAATTTCGAACAAAAATTAAACTAACATTTTCAGCACTGAAGTTGGTATACTAAGGTGAGACGGGATGGCCATGACATGGCGTTAACAATGGTTTTATATGAGCTTTCAAGGTGTTCCTTTTTGTTAGTATCTAAGGGAGTTGGGGAAAGTGCTTTTTTTTTTTTTTTTTTTTTTTTTTGACAGCTGTACACCAGAGAGCCACCTGCTGGCTTTCACAAAGAAACACATCTCTGATAGCTGCAATTGGAAAGAAAAAGAAAAAGAGGGGGGAGGGGGTCAACAACAATAAGGGCAGTAAGCAAATCATTTAAAAAGACTTGACCATTTCATGAAAGAATGCATGATGTTATCTACTTAATTTCTTGCCGACATTTATATTTTATGTAACTTTTCATATTCCCTTTAAATGAGTTGTTTTTTAAAAAGTGAATCAGAACCACACAGTGTGCCAATAAGTCCCATCATGCTGTTTCAAAAGTGTTTTCAGGGTTTTCCGGCTGGCAGAGTCAGTGGAGCATTTATTTGACTCTCGATCTTGGAGTTGTGAGTTTGAGCCCCACTTTCGGTGCAGAGGTTACTTAAAAATAAAATCTTTTAAAAAAAGTGTTTTCATATTCATTTCCTTATGAAGGAGAGTGTTATTTAAATTTCACAGTTGAGGGAAGATAGGTGTTAAGGTGGCAAAGGAAGGACCTATGCTATGTAAAGGGCAGAACTTGTGTTTCTGATAAAAGAGCAGCCGTTCCTGTTCTCCCTCAGCTAGCTCAGTCACCATTTTCCTTTGTACTAAATCTCCTGGTTGCATTTCACTATGTATTAGAAGGAAATGCTTACTAACATTATTTTTGTGGCTTATGATGATGAATTAACATATGCTTACTAAATCCAGAAAGATGAACTAACCCATAGAGTTGGTGTAAGTGTTCTTTGAAGAGTACCTTCATGGTTCATTCCATTCTATTTCCCAGGGCATGTAACATGAGATTTAATTTCTAATTGGGATGGCCTCACAAATTTTAATCATGTTTGATTTTTGTTGCTGTTGAATTGCATGTGATTTGGTTCTTAGTTCCCTGCACGTGTAGGTTTTCTTGCCTCCTATATTAAATATTTCCATTTTGTAATATTTTTATCTTCTGTCAACGGTTGGTAACTTCACATGTCATGACCTAGTTGACCTGCTCTTCTTTCTACTACTTATGTTGCTTAATATTTCAAAAAAGAACTACAGGAAGTCTGCAGTCTAGGAATTAACAGTGGTAAATGCATGAGAGTTATGTGGTACAGTCTTCTCAGATCCTTCAGCACTAACTGGATGTAATTGGAAAAGTTGCTTAACTGCTCTGAACCATGCCTTCCTCATTCACAAACATTAGGGTAAAAATAGCTAACATAGCTATTTAAAAATAGCTAATAGGGTATAAGTTGAGGAAATTTTTGTTCCTTATGGACTCAAACCGATAGTGTACATGGATCTTTTTGTTCAAAAAGCATTTTCTTTCACTCGGTGTTTATTAAGCCCTCATTTTCCTATCCCATTTTGGGAAATTTGGCCTGTTAACCTTTTTCAACACTTACAGGAAATGTTATTCTCAGTCCACAGGTTCAAGAACTTGGTTATTGTACAGATTGTGTCATTCAATTTATGTGACACTCAATAATTCGATGAGCTCCATAACCAAGAAAATTCTGTTATTCAGTCATGTTCTGGGGCTGAGAGCTTATATGTACCAGAAATTGTCATGTTATATATGTTTCATAATTGGAAAGTGCCTTTCTCTCTCAACAATTTTCCATTATATTTAGAATACAAGCCAAATTCCTGTGTGTAGATACTTAAGCAATGTGGGATCTGATCCATATTCAATTTTCCATACTTCATCTCATGTTGCTTTTCCCCAGTGTCACCAGCCTCTTGTGGGTGAGGTTCTGCCTAACTCAGAAACTTATTACTTTTTTTTTTCTTCTATTTGATGGACTCCCTCTAGCTCTTTGTTTGCTTGAATATACTTCTCTAGATGACTTCCCCAGGGAGACTCTGCCATTCTACCGCAGTATTCCCAACTTCCCCTTTAATCTTTACTATCTCACTAAACCTTCTGTTTGCTTCACAGGAGGTTATCACAATTTGTAATTGGGCTTCTGGATGTTTTTATGTACACTGTTTGTCTTTCGCCCAAGTTCCAAAGAGCAGATACCCTAATGTTGTTCGTCAAATTACAGCCTTCTCTTACCAGGGTACTTGCCCCTAATTGTTGCTCAATATATGTTTGTAGATTGAATGAATTACCCCGCCCTGGCAGATTTATTATCCCCATTTCATAGATGAGGAAACTTGGAAGTATTAAGCAGCAAATCTTAGACCCTTAGTAAGTGGCTCACCTCCTCTTGAACCCAGGTCCCCCAGACCCCACATGTTTCTCTCAGTCTTCATACCCCAGGTGTACTCACAGATTGTCACAAAATGACATGGCTTTGGAGAAAGATTGAAAACCTGAGCTCTGGATTATATGCAGTAAACAGGTGAGGTGAGAAAGTGATTTTGAAAAAAGCCAAATCCATGCTCTAGAGGAATATCTCTACTGTCTGACAGTTCCCAGAATGTCAGACCCACATCAGAGCCCACATCATGAGCCCGTAAAGGACAGAGGAGCCTGCCTCATTCCTCTGGGGAAAGAGGAGCTCCTGATCGTTAACACTTGAAAGCTGAGGCTAGTCCTGAAGTTGATAGTTCCACAGCAGGGAGCCTTTAATATAAAGCCCATCCTTCATTAGCGATGCACAGAATAAGCTTCGCAGCTCTTTCTCAAGACTGAAAAGGGAAAATATTCTTTGGAAATCTGCATTTTTCTTAGTCGCGTACTTCAAGAGTGCCCTGGACAGCTATCAGTCTAATCACGCTGCACAGACAGACCCTGCCTACATGAAGAAATGCTTCCCAAATTAGGACTGCAGAGCCCTTGCGTGGGAATTGGGGGGAAGTGCTCCTGGAATAGACAATTTCTGAGTCCACACGGCAGATCTAAGAAAGCCAAATCCTCGGGCTGGGCCTGGTAACCTGCATTTTGGCGCAGTTTCTCACAATTATTCTCCAGTTACATTGATACCTAGAGGTTGATTGACTTTTTCAGCCTTCTCTAGATGTGCTAGCCCATTCACAAGCCAGTTTTTATGTTGGCACAGAGTAAGTACAATCTGTCTCATAGTTTCTCAAGAAAACTAAAATGGCTCCCAATCACTGTGTACATTAAAATGGTAAAGGAATTGATCCTCTTTCCCTGCCTCTGTCAATATGCCCCACGCACAGGAGAGGTTCTGCTGCATCTTGCAAACATTCTGCTCTTTCCACAGCATCAATACTTTGCTTTTGGTTTCAAATAAGTGTGCAAAGAAATATTTAGAAGACTTTCCTCCTGTTTGCGTCAGTTACTGCCATAGTTCACTACATCCTTGTCTGAACCTTTCCTTCTTTAACTTTCCCAAAATATTGAGTTGGTAAGTCTAAATGTTCATTCATTCTTTTATTTTGTTAACCTGCATCAAGCACCTAGTAACCAAGTACTCTGAATATCTCAAGGGCTGAACCTGTGTCTTGCACATTGCTGAGTCCCTAGGAACTAACATTATCCAAGTCAGAAACTCTCATTAAAAAAATGAAAACCACCACCCATAACTTCAACAATTGGTTAAGTGCTATAAACAAGTATGTATAAGGGACAATGATATCAAGCAAATAAGCCCAAATTAATGTATTTATTTCTCCACAGAGTTGTAAACACAATGATGGTGGAAACCACAGGTTGCCCATTTCTGAATGTTTAGGATTTAGTTGACCACCCAGCATATTGTAGATTCTCAGAAAACAATGGCTGCATGAATAAGTACAGGAAAATAGAAAGTGGATAATTACGTGGCCAGTGAGATGGAGTTAAGGTGAAACCATCCCAGACAAAGAGAACAACATGTACAAAAACCAGAAAGAATTTTCAGAGGATTCATCCAAAGGTTTCAAAACAATGTCTGGGCATGGCTGGAAAGCAGGGTGTGTGGCTTTCCCACACAGTTCATGTTCCCTTTTCTCCATCGTCCTTGGAATTCTATTGCTAATCTATTCCTCTGTCTAGATTAGGACTCAGAGAATCAAAATTAGCTGTGATAAGGAGCCTCTTCCATGCTGCATCATTGTCCTCCCTGTCTTCTCTAGACCAAAGTGGTGAGGTGTGTTCATAACTGGCATCCACAAAGATTTATTATTTTAAGATTGGTCATGGGTTTGTTAGAAGTAACTCCTAATCATGGCAATTGCACTGGCATGGCAATCTGCCCCTGGTGGCAGATAATCACCATGGTTCAGATTCTGGCTATGCTACTTGCATGCTCTGTTTTCTTGAACAAGATTTTTTTCTCGAACAAGATGCTGAAAGTCTATGAGCCTCAGTTGATTCATTTGTAAAATGTGGGAAATAATACTTCACAAGATCGTTAGAAACGAAGTGAATGGCAAGCAAATAAATTTCCCAATACGTTGTTTTCCCTCAACTAATATATCTCCCTCCCCCTCAATGTTGTAAAATCAATAATTGTAATCCCAAAAGGAACCCTGGGATTTGGAACCCATAGTAGCTTTTTTCCTCCATTTGCTTTACTGTCCTTTCTCAGCAGTGATGGTAAGTAGATTTCCTGAACTTAACAATGTTCTGATGTTAAGTCCAGTTTACTTTCTGCATGTTTCTTTAATGTGATTATGTTTCCACTGCTCTATGTTGTACCACTGCGTCTATCTACAAGATGATATTTAGTGGAACTTTACTAGAGGTGGGGCGCCTGGATGATTCAGTCAGTTAAGCATCCGACTTCGGCTCAGGTCATGATCTCCATTTAGTAAGCTTGAGCCCCGCGTCAGGCTCTGTACTGAGAGCTAGGAGCCTGGAGTCTGCTTCAGATTCTGTGGCTCGCTCGCTCTCTCTCTCTCTCTCTCTCTCTCTCTCAAAAATAAATAACCATTAAAAATTTTTTTTTAAAAAAAGAATTTTACTACATGTTAAATTGACCTGAGGTGAAATCGACGCTTTTGTTTCATAAGTCATTAATTATCATATATGTATATGTCCTGTTATATTTGTGTATGTCATATTATCCCCATGTCTCGTGTGTTCCCAGCCAGCTTTATGATGACACACCATAGAGCAGAACGAAAAGAAAAGGAAAAGGAACAAACACAGGCAGGCAAAACTGCAGGCAGATCTGAGGACCCAGAGGACCAGCCAAGACTATATATATATATATAAATGGAGAGGGAGAGGGAGAGAGAGAGAGTTACAGATGGAGCATCCTGGAGGCTCAGAAAGGAAAAGAGAATTGAGTCTCGTTTTTGCTTGGGGTCTAGTGCACATGTCCTGTTAGGCATCCAAGAACTGGCCAGACCAAGGACATGGTCCAACTGTCCTTCATTAGTCACTCATTCCCTGAAGTAGGGGTCTTGCCACCATGGTGTTGGGAGTCAGTGGTCTTGGAGAATGGTTTGTCCATTACAAGGGGGACATATGTTATTTGTATGAAAAGGTATGTGTAGGGCAGGATATGTGTGCAGGTCCTAGCAAGAATAGAAGCGAGAAAAGAAGCAAAGGAAAAAAAGGTTTTTTTTTTTTTTATGGGGTCCCTTTAGTTTGCCTGTCTCAAAGGTACACACACACACACACACACACACACACACACACACACGACTAGGATAAACTTGTAGTGAAAGTAAAATAAATATAAAGCATGAAACAAAGGTAGGTGTAAGGTCAATCTTCAGATCATTTCTTTAAGGCTCTCTAAAGCAGCCCGAGCGGGGTTGCCAATGCTAAATTCCAAGGATCTAATGGGAACCAACAAGTCTAGTTACAAAACTTAGATCCTACATGACACAAAAGAAATACAAGTTATTTAGGAAATCTGATGTGCTTGTTATGAGGCTCTAGTAGCAGTGTTCCCACCCTTTCCCATATCATTAGAGCAAAAGGAAAATGACAGATCTTTAAGGTGCACAGTGATAAAAATAGATAAGGTTGTACTTAGCCAGAGGATGAGCCCTGGGGCTTTGCCATATGTCCCAGAAGACTGACTGAACCAGTATTTTGATCTACAGCCAAGTTCACTAGTGTGCCCTGGACACTGGTTGAAAACTCTATTACAGAAGACACATTGTTGACAAATTTTCTCAGGCCTCAGTACAACTAAGGGCTATATTTTCTTAAGACTGACTCTTAACAAAGTCCTTTAAGGCAAGTCCATGGAACAGCAAAGCCCAGTTCAGTATAAGCAATTCCATCAGAGGCTAAAAGATTATGGCCTAGGTACCTGGATTTGTGATTGTCTGGCTAGGTCGAGAGAGAAAATTTACCATATCTCGAGAAATGAATGGATTGCTTATCTTTCAAGGAAGTTAAATCCCCTCTACTTGATAAAGCCTTGAGTAATCAGGAAATGAAGGAGACTAATGGATTCGCCCAAAATGAAAATTGACACCCACATGCAAGTCTCGGGGAAAGTGAATTTCCCAGAAAAAAACCTGCTTGGGTAATGTAAATCAGGCCTGGAAGGCGCCATTTGTATGCAAACAGACTTAAGTTAAGGATTTAGTGCAATTGCTTTCTGTCATTTGGATCACAAACAAGATGAACAGATTTAAAGTGAAAAGGCTTATCTATAAACCTGGTGGAAAATAGAGCTAGATCATTGTACAAAGAACTGAAGGGACTTAAAGAGAAAAGCAAACGTTTATCCAATAGTTGGGAAACAGGAAGATGAAGTTGGAGTACTTGGTGTTCTTTCCATTCTGATATCATTAATATTTAACTCTTTCTGTAAATGCCTAATTTTTAAAATGTTTGTAGTTGTTTCCTTGTTTATTTACTGCTCAATTATATTCACACATAACACCGAGGAATAGAGCAGAGAGAACTCTATAGGCATTTATACTCCACTTTTGGGACATTGTGCTTTATTTTTTATGGTTTAGTGATCTGTCAGTGTAAGATAGGAAAAACGTGTTCATTGGCTGGTTGTAAATTTTATGGTCAAAACACCTCCATCACATGTTACTTGTAAGGTGTCTTAACTTGTACCTGGGTTTAAAAGAATATGGATGTGACTGACTTAAATGGAGACATTTTACCATTGTCAAATCCAATAGTAGCCTCAGGCTTAACTCTTGTGAGGCCAAGTCAAAAGGAACCCACCCAAGGTGGAGCATCTTGGTGGGAAATCTAAGGACTGGTGGCAATTTCTATGAACAGGAAACAGGCAAGGAAAAAAAGAATAAGCAATGGGGAATACATCGTCCATTCCCCATATGAAAACAGTAGACGAAATTGGTTAGGGTTTTTTTGTTGTTGTTTGCAAGGGAGATAAAATCCTATCCAAAATGGAGTAAGTCCTATGGAGATTTGTTGACTACCATAACCGATAAGATCAGGGCTTACTATTCTTGCATTCTCCTTGGAACTCTGTACAAGAGTGGTTATTACAGATTCCCATCATTAAAAGTGCCCACTGCTTAAAATACACATTAACAGTACTGATACATCATGATGATGTATGGTTTCGGTGATCCTAGCAAAGTCTTTATTTATAATAAATACCATTTTTATGATACTCCTAGACCCTCACCCTAGGCCCATGTTCTCCTGAAATACATAATTTAGAGTTGGTTTGACAAGGTTGATTTAAATGACCAATGAAACCATTATAAGGATGAAAAAAATATTTCAAAGTAGATTACAATAGATCAGCCCAACAAGTCTGGTTTATATACAGCTTGAAAAAATTATTCCTGCCCAACAGCCCTCCCCTAATTCATTACCAAATGAACATCCTTGGGTTCATTTTTCTGATTTTGTTTAATAGAAATATGAAATTAATAATCTTTTATAACAGAAAAGGAGCTGAACTCTTGAGGGATAGGCACACCTTGTTTTCCTGCTGTTTGCTTTATTGCACTTGACAGATACTGCGTTTTGTTTGTTTGTTTTTTACAAATTCAAAGTTTGAGGCAACCCTGCATCAAACAAATCTATCGCCCCATTTTCCAACAGCATTTGCTCAGTTCAAATCTCTGTGTCACATTTTGATGATTCTTGCAATATTTCAAACTTTTGCATTGTTTTTATATTTGTTATGGTGATCTGTGATCAGTGATCTTTGATTTTACTATTGTAATCGTTGAGAGGCTCCATGAACTAATCCCAGGTGAGCCAGTGAATGTAATCAACAAATGTGTGTGTTCTGACTGTTCCATTGAATGGCCACTCCCCTGTCTCTCTTCCTCTGCTTGAGCCTCCCTATTCCTTGAGAAACAATATTGAAATTAGGCCACTTAATAACCTGCAATGGCCTCTAACTATTCAAGTGGAAGGAAGAGCCTCATGTACCTCACTTTGAATCAAAAGCTAGGAATGATTAAGCTTAATGAGGAAGACATTTCAGAAGTCAAGACAGGCTGAAATCTAGGTCTCTTGTGCCAAACAGCCAAGTTGTGAAAGCAAAGGAAACGTTCTAGAAAGAAATTAAAAGTGCTGCTCCAGTGAACACATGGAGGATGAGAAAGCTGAACAGATTTATTGCTGATAATGGACAGTGTTTTTATGTCCTGGGTAGAAGATCAAACCAGCCACAACATTGCCTTTCGCCAAAGCCTAATCCAGAGCATAGTCCTAACTCTCTTCAATTCTGTGAAGTCTGAGAGAGGTGAAGAAGCTGCAGAAAAAGTTAGCAGAGGTTGGTTCATGAGGTTTAAGAAAAGAAGCCATCTCTGTAACATAAAAAATGCAAGATGAAGGAGCATGTGCTGATGTAGAAGTTCAGCAACACTGAGACAGGACCCTCTACCAACAAAATGATTATACCTCACTGAAAGCTCAGATGATGGCTAGCATTTTTTTAGCAATAAAGTATTTTTTAAATTTTTCATTTAAAATATTTTTTAAAGTCTATTTATATTTGAGAGAGAGAGAAAGAGAGAGAGACAGAGTACAAGTGGGGGAGGGGCAGAGAGAGAGGGAGACACAGAATCTGAAGCAGACTCCAGGCTCTGAACTGTCAGCACAGACCCCGATGCGGGGTTGAACTCATGAACCATGAGATCGTGACCTGAGCTGAAGTCAATGCTTAATTGACTGAGCCAACCAGGTGCCCCTGCAAAAAAGTATTTTTTAAATTAATGTATGCACATTGTTTGTTTGTTTGTTTTTAGACACGCTATTGAATACTTAATAGACTACAGTATAGTATAAACAACTTTTATATGCACTGGGAAACCAAAAAATTCAGTCCACTCACTTTATTGCGATATTTGCTTTATTGTGATGGTCTGGAAGTGAACCCACAATAACTCTGAGGAATGCCTGTATATAAAACTCATTCCAAAGCTAGCTTGAATTAAATGTTAAATAATATCATAAAAGAAAAATCTACCAATAAATAGCTGACTCTTATAATGAAAATGAAATTTTCCATCACTATCCCTTTTTTCCTTTTATTGAAGGGGCATTCCCTGCACACTTATTAAATTTGTATCTTAAAAACATTTTTTTGACTTTTAATCTCTGAGACAAAAATGTTTCCTATTTTCCCCATAGCAATGTATACTTGAGGTTATGAATTTATATAAATCTCCTCCATCCCTTAAAATTGGTCTTGTGAAATTCAGTCGAAGAAATACCCCCACATTCAGTTAAATTATAGAAAAGAGACTGAATTACACCATAGCATTTAAATTATTTAATGATTTACTGCTAAATTGATTTAGTCACAAAATAGTAAGCTCCTCTCAAAAGGTATTTCCCTGGTTTGCAACATGCACCCCTTTACTTGATACCCATAATCCTGAAAGGCAAATATTGCCATCACCTGAATCAGATTTCTTCCCAGTTTACGCATTATATAAGGAAGCCTAGAGTCCAGTTCAATTACTAATCTTATTTTGCAGTCTCTCAGACCTAACCTCAATGTACAATATACACATCTTCCAGGCACCATTGCATCAAGCACACGTCAGCTGTCACTTATTGGGGCCATTAACCAGACAAGTCCAAAATAAAACTCAGAACAGAGAGGACACATCATGCATTCTATAAATTGTGTGTTCTGAGAACCTATTAAAGCTGACAGGGAAGGGAGCTTGTGATTGGTGAGCACCTGATTACACCTTGTACTTTATTCCCTGTTGACTTTGGTTATGCCATACCTTTCCATTTCCTAGAGAAATAAATTAAAAGTCAGAAGTAATTTGCCTGACGGAGGGTGCAGGTGGAATTTTGCTCAGAAGAGCCTTCGCACACTGTGAAATCCAATTTAACCCCTTGATGGGGGATAGCTTATTTTCTTTTGTTGACAGCTTTGTGGCAGCTAAAATAGGGACCTGATTAAATAGAGACAGTGAGAGATTGAGGTCTTGTTCTAACAGCAGGGGGATCAAGGCCTCTAATCTTATCTCCCAAAACCCTGAGATGAACTGACGATGTAGGCAGAGAGAAGTCCAGCTATTTTGTGCAATGGGAGGGGGAAATAGTAAGAGACAACATGTGCAAAGAGGCATCAGCAACCGTTGCAAAAAATACGTCTCAGGAATCGAGAATAAGTCTAAACTGTACACTGAAAGAAAAAAGGAAAAAAAATTCCTAAGTTAACAGTTTGAAAAAAACCCCTTCTTAGCGTTTCATCTTCTGCTAATAGTTTCTTAAGGACTGGGTGCTGTTTGTTGGCAAAAATGTGATTTTTAAACGCATTGAAGATACTACAATTTTATTTTGTTTGATGTGTGTGTTGCAGTTAGGTAATAAACTCATTACCTACACACATATTTACCACAATTAAATGAAAACTCAACAGACATGTGATGTCTGCCTCATTAGTTCAAAAATATTGTATTGTGGATCCACCAAGTCGTGTAGACAGTTTTCTTCAGGTATCGGTAATAATTTGTCATCAATTTGTCTTGCCTATCTTGTTCAGAATGTAGAACATACATTTTAAAACTTGCTGGTTGTTGTGCATTTTCAAAGTTCAGTAGGTCTCAGTCTAAGCAAGTGCTTTCACTGAGGATTTAATCTGGAGAAGTAGAATCTAACAATTGTGGCTCTTTCAAAGAATACTAAAAATCTTATTTTCCAACTAGGGTTACATGCTTGTTTTCTACCTGGCTTTAGCTGGGATGAAATGTTTGCCTTCATGTATTTTCTGCATTATGTTCCTGTAAGGCATTTCTATCTACCATATCTAATTTTGTTGGTTAATTGATGGGGTTGGAGGTTGAGTCAGGTCAAAATTGTTTATGTAGGTTCCTTATAATACCTGTAGATTGTGAATAAATATTATACAGATATAGATATAGAATCAGATACAACACACACACACACACACACACACACACACACACACATCTGGTCCTCAGATCTGAGGACTACTTTCTTAAGTTTATGTAAGCATTTCCAGCTTAAAAGATCTAAGAAGTCCTGGGGAGTGTGAATGGCAGCTCACAGAGAAACAAGATGGTTGAAATAGCATTTCCTGAACTAATTTTACCATGGAAACATCTCTCAGCTCCAATATGTTGGAATATACATATTCTTCTGTATAGCCAAAAGTCCTTCTACTTTAGTGACATTCAGACCCTAAAATGTCCTCTAAGTAGGCCTCCATGTCCCCTAACCCACACTTATAAATCAGTCACACACAGATATAGGCATGGAATCATTACTCAGGTGAAGTGTACTTCTGTTAACTTTAAACAGAGCAAAGATCAATTTTATTTAGCAAAAAAATGAATTTATTTGGAAATAGCAGAGGAATCACAATTCAGGATGAGCAAGCTCTGGTGAACCATAGTCAAGTTTGAAGAGACCAAGGCAAGGTCAGCTTTTATTAGATTTTATGAGGAAACTGGGGAGGGGTGTTTTGAACAAAAGTGTATTGGAGAAGAAAAAAAGTTTGAGGTTACATTGGCTTCAGGCAGTGCTTAGTGTGTTGTTGCTGAGACAAAGGGATTTTCATTTTCTTAAAGTCAGGAGATACAACCCCTACGTGAAAAATGCCCTCCGTTGTTGAAAGATTCTTATCTTTCTCTCTGCTGGGTTATTCAGGCTGCAAGGTGTCATGCATGTGCGAGAGCGCCCCTTTCAGGCATTCCAGACTCCACTTTTTTATTTTATTTTTTTATTTTATTTTATTTTATTTCATTTTATTTCATTTCATTAATTAATTATTTATTTATGTTTTTATTTTATTATTTCTTTTTTGAGAGAGAGAGAGCATGAGTGGGGGAGGGACAGGGAGAGGGAGACCCAGAACTTGAAGCCGTCAGCACAGAGCCTGACTCGGGCTGAACTCACTAACTGTGAGATCATGACCTGAGCCGAAGTCTGGTGCTTAACCAACTGAGCCACCCAGGTGCCCCAGACTCTTAAATGAGGCTTCCTTTATTTATTTTCACACTTCACGACACATTTGTACTCTTCTCTAATATACTTTTTACTTTCCAAGTCTCTTGGGCAAATCTCCTCTTCTCACGTGGGCTTTCAAGTGTCTCCACTTTTTTCTTTCTATTTTCAGCTTTATTTTTCAACTATGAATATTTCCAGAATAAGCGAAATGACTTTATGGGAAATCTATCTTCCTGAAGATTCTCTTGTGGTAATTTGGGAGTATGCATACATTTCTACCTTTATTGGTTTTGTTCAGTGATTTGGCAAAAGGGCAGATTAGGTACCACAAGCACCTTAGGCTCATGGTATTGAGTGACAAGGGTGAAATAAATGTCAGAATGTCAAACACAGGGCTTCCATGACTTGACCAAAATAGGTGAGCTAAAGTCCCAGAGTATCAAGAGGTCTGAGATGTCATAAAATAGAAAGTACAATTTTGATATTAAACAGTGTTTTGAATGTTGAGAGGTTGTGACATTTGCCTGAGCCTCAGTTTTCTTATCTCTCCAATGGGGATAGTCATTACCATCTCATAAAGATGTTACAGAATTAAATAAGATGAATTATGTAAAGTCTACATATTATAGGAGCTTAATACCCATTCATTCCCCTCTTTTTTCCATTGTGTATGCCATTCTGGTTAAAGTCCACTTTCTTTTTATACCAAAGGATTTCTATGATAAAAATATATGCTCCAAATACATTTAAAATTCCTATATGTCTTCTTTCTAGACTCAATACAGAAAAGGCTATACAAGTATATTTAATACATTTTCCTGAAGAAAGGTGGTTACTAAAAACAAACTTCTTAAATTATATTCCAACTCTCTTCAAGCATGCAGAGGTGGAAACATTAAAAACTGCATTTCCCAGAGTCCCTTGCAGGTAGGGTTGTGACTGGGTTTAGGTTCTGCCAATCAAATAAGACTGAACTGAATTTGAACAACAAATTTAGCAGATAACTTTCTGCATTTAAGGCTTCCTGATTTTGTCAGGGGCAACAGCTCCTTTTGTAGCTTGTGATATGATGATTTATAATAAAGAGATGTATCTGGTCATTTCTCATATATATTTGGTCTTCATGTTCATGGCTCCTGGCCCATACCTCACAAAACCCTTGGAATATTGAAAGTGTTGAGAGTGATAAATGTGTCTTTTGTTATGTTAATGAGGCAACTTTGGATGGCCCTTAAAGATGGGAGCTGGTTGTCAGTGGAGCTAACTATGTGATTGGAGGGTTAGGACTTTTAATCCTGAGAGGAAATGGGGGTTGCACTGATGGCCAATGACTAATGGTTTAATCAATCATGAGTATGTAATGAAGTCTCCTTAAGAATCCTAAAGTGTGGGATTTGGAAGAGCTCATGGGTTGACCAACCCATGGAGATTTGGGGAGAGTGGTGTGCCTGGAGAGAGTATGGAAGTTCTCTGGCTTTCTGCCATACTTTCGCCTATGTATCTCTACCCTCTAGCTGTTCCCGAGTTACATCCTTTGTAATAAACCAGTAATCTAGTAAGTGAAATGTTTCTCTGAGTTCTCTGAGCCATTCTAGCAAATTGATCAAACCCAAGGAAGGAGTTGTGGGAACCTCTGGTATAACCAGTCAGACAGAATCACAGGTAGCAACTTGGCCTTGTGATTGGCATGCTGAGTTGGAAGGAGTGACTGGAACCTCCAATTTGTAGCTGGTAGGTCTAAAGCACAGGTAACAACCTGGGTTTGCAGTTGGCATCTGAAGTGGGAATGGGGGCACTCTTCCAGACTGAACCCTTAACTTATGGAATCTGATGCTATCTCCAACAGATAGGTAGTGTCAGACTGAGTTAAATTGTACGACAGCCAGTTAGGGTCCAGAGCATTGTTTTTTGGTGTAGGGAACTCTCCCCTCATTGGAAATTGGATCTCATGAGCCCAAATTCTAGAATTATAGCCTCATTCTTCATTGTTGCTTTGGTAGTCACTACTGGAAACTCAACTAGGAATCTTTGTCTTCAGCCACCCACCAAAATTCTTTAAGCCAGGTTTTTTTTTTTTTTAATGTGATAAATCCCTCTGGTTAGTAAAGTGTATTCTATTCTCTGTTTTCTGACTGATATAGGAAATAGTAAGACTATCATAATTCATATAGTGGTTGTTCAAATGCTCAAAGAAGATGGAAGACAAAAGTATTTTTAGGGAAGAACCATAACACAGTTCTGAGAGGATAGTCTTGTATAAAATGTGGGAATGACTCCATTATTTTGGGGAATCTCAAGAGTTTTACTTTGCCAATCATATTTTCATCAAGTGTCTATTGAGTGGTTAATATGTGTCAGTCATAATGTCTTATTAAATTCCTAATGGGGAAATTGTTCTCCAAAATGCTTCTAAAGTCTTTTAGTTATTCTTAAAATAAATGAACAACGATACTGAAATACTATTGTGATGAGTAACTCAACCTTTTAATGTATTTAAAATAGTATGCTTTGAGTCTTTCTCTATGGCAACATTCAGAATTACATATCAATGAATCTAGTTAAACAAATAAGATACTCATTTATATTATAAATATAGATAATAAAAATCCTTAAAATCTATATGTCACTTATGTTGAATTAAATATTGGAGTTTATGAATAAACTAGTTTTTTAATCTAGGGGAAGTGTTTCTCTATGAGTCATTTCACTTTTTAAAATTACATAGAAAAAATTCTAAAAGTGAGAAGAATTATTGGCCAAATATCATGTATGCCAATTCCAACCACGAGTCTCTGTTGGGACTTCTAGATTTTAAATATGATAGAACCCAGCTCTTGGTTTTCTTGACTTTCAGGACTTAGATTCTTGAAACAATATAAGATAGATATTCAATCAAGATTATTCCAAAGATGAGTTGACGTCAAAAGGAATGTCTCCCTCAAAAATATTTAATCAGTTTTCTGACATGTATTATATACTTCTTTCATCTTCCAGAAATGGCATTAATTTTCAAAATTAGTACAGAAAAAGAGTAATAATCATATAAGTTCTAAATTTCATCTACACTAAGGATTCAAAAATACATTTCCTCCAATATTATAATTATTTAAAATTTTTATGTATGATAACATTTATTAGAATGTAATTACCAAATAGCTCAATGCCTTTACTTATATGGATTCCTTTTTGTACAGAGAAGATATTGATTTCTATCTAGTGAAAACTTGTTCTTAATTAAATGTTCATTGTTTTTCCAAGTTCATCTCAGAAACAAAAAATATGTATAACCTTTTAGTAAAAAGAAGATACTCAATAGGCAAAACCAAGCTAATGTCTTTCATTGGTTGAAAAGTGATGCACATAGGTTGAGTCTGACCTACAAGCATGTTTGTTTCACTAATGTCCTGGTCAGTTAGGGCTACAGTAATAAAACATATAGGCTAGCTGGCTTATAAGCCAAATTAATGTTTTTATTAAAGTCTGGGAAAATAGAAGTCCAAGATTAGGGTGCCACATGGTCAGTTCTGGATGAGAGCTGTCTTCTGGGTTATGGACTGCAACATTTATTTGTATATTCACATGTTGGAAATGAAGCTAGAGACATCTCTGGGCTTTGTTTTATAAGGGTACTAACGTTGGGACACCTGGATGGCTCAGTTGGTTGAGGGTCTGACTCATGATCTCAGCTCAAGTCTTGATCTCAGGGCTGTAAGTTCAAGCCCACCAGGTCCTGCCTTCTATTATCATCACACTGGGGTTTAGGATTTCCATACATGAATTTTAGAGAGGATACAAACATTCAGTCCATTGCAACCAGAAAATTCCATTTTTGATATTTAAAAATCTGGAGATTTCATATAAAATACAGAGATTTCTGTTTGCTGTTTCTTTGGAAATCTTAGAACAACTGGTGAAGATAGGTTTGGCCTGCGTTTCGCCACAATGATAGTCTGCTGAGACTGAATAGGAATCTCTCTATTTAGATAGGTTAATCTAGAGTATGCATTGGAATTAGCTACAGAGATCTGAAAAATACTAATCTCTAGTTCTCATCACCAAAGGCTTGGTTTATTAGTCTGCGATCTGGTCTATTGAAAGACTCCCAGGTGATGTGATGTGATGTGATGTGATGTGATGTGATGTGATGTGATGTGACGTTACGTTATGTTACGTTATGTTATTTTTATTCTATTTTATTATCTTTTATATTTAGAATTAGTGATTCATCACTTACATATGACACCAAGGGCTCATTCCAACAATTATCCTTCTTAATGCCCCTCACCCCTTTAGCCCTTCCCCCCACCCAACACCTGACCAACAACCCTCAGTTTGTTCTTTCTGTTTAAGAGTCACTTATGGTTTGTCTCCCTTTCTGTTTTTATATTATTTTTACTTCCTCTCCTTTATGTTCATCTTTTTTTTATCTTAAATTCCACATGAGTGAAATCATAGGATATTTGTCTTTCTCTGACTGACTTATTTCACTTAGCATAATACACTCTAGTTCCATCCATGTTGCTGCAAATAGCAAGATTTCATTCTTTTTGATTGCCAACACACACACACACACACACACACACACACACACACACATACATAAATATGTATATATATGTATGTATGTATATACCACATCTTTATCCATTTATCAGTCAATGGACATTTGGGCTCTTTCCATACTTTGGCTATTGTCGATAGTGCTGCTGTAAACATTGGGGTGCATGTGCCCCTTCAAATCAGCTCTCCTGTATGCTTTGGATAAATATCTAGAAGTGCAGTTGTGGGGTTGTAGGGTAGTTCTATTTTTAATTTTTGAAATGAAACACCATACTGTTTTCCAGGGTGACTACATCAGTTTGCATTCCCACCAGCAGTGCAAAATGGTTCCCCTTTCTCCACATCCTTGCCAACATCTGCTGTTGCCTGAATTGTTAATGTTAGCCATTCTGAGAGATGTGAGGTGGTGTCTCATTGTGTTTTGAATTTGCATTTCCCTGATGATGAGTGAGGTTGAGCATCTTTTCATGTGTCTGTTAGCCATCTGGATGTCTTCTTTGGAAAAGTGTCTATTCATGTCTTCTGCCCATTTCTTCATTGGGTTATTTGTTTTTCAGGTGTTAAGTTTGGTAAGTTCTTTATAGATTTTCCATACTAACCCTTTATCTGATATGTCATTTGCAAATATCTTCTCCCATTCCATCAGTTGCCTTTTAGTTTTGCTGATTGTTTCCTTCACTGTGCAGAAGCTTTTTGTTTTGATGAGGTCCTAGTAGTTCATTTTTGCTTTTGTTTCCCTTGCCTCCAGAGATGTGTTGAGTAAGAAGTTGCTATGGCCAAGGTCAAAGAGGTTGTTGCCTGTTTTCTCCTCTAGGATTTTGATGGCTTCCTGTGTTAGGTTTAGTTCTTTCATCCATTTTGAGTTTATTTTTGTGTATGGCATAAGAAAGTGGTCCAGGTTCATTCTTCTGCATGTTGCTGTCCAGTTTTCCAAACACTGTTTGCTAAAGAGACTGTCTCTTTTCCATTAGATATTCTTTACTGCTTTGTCAAAGATTAGTTGGCCATACATTTGTGGCTCCACTTCTGGGTTCTCTATTCTGTTCCATTGACCTATGTGTTTGTTTTTGTGTCAGTACCATACTGTCTTCATGATTACAGCTTTATAATATAGCTTAAAGTCTGGGATTGTGATGCCTCTAGCTTTGGTTTTCTTTTTCAGGATTGTTTTGGCTGTTCAGAATCTTTCCTGGTTCCATAAAAATTTTAGGATTGTTTATTCTACCTCTGTGAGGAATGCTGGTGTTATTTTTATAGAGATTACTCAGGTGATTTTCATATGCATCCTAAGGTTAAGAATTTACTGCTTTAGACAGAAAATGACTTCTGTAGTTCTTTATCTATTCATGTTGCTCATTTACATTACTTGCCAAGTTCCTCCAAGTATTTAAATTTTTCAGACCTGGCATTTTAGCCAATGAAAAGTGACATCTCATACTTAAAATGTTGAAAGGAGAATAGGTAGTTTTTAAGGAGGTAATGGAGAGTTGTCAGTAAGAATGGAAACAAACATTAGGAACAAGTCCAAGGGAAATTTATAGTCATTGGAATGAGGGTGATAGCAACAGAGTAAAAAAAGAAAGTATATCTCAGTTCAGTGAAGTGAAAAGTGCCCTGGACTTGTAATCCAGTCACAGATCCATCACTACTTAGCTGATTGACCGCAGGTTTATCAATTCTTCAGTTGACCTTTACTTTTATTTTTTTTTTAATTTTTTTTTTCAACGTTTATTTATTTTTGGGACAGAGAGAGACAGAGCATGAATGGGGGAGGGGCAGAGAGAGAGGGAGACACAGAATTGGAAACAGGCTCCAGGCTCTGAGCCATCAGCCCAGAGGCTGACGCAGGGCTCGAACTCACGGACCGCGAGATTGTGACCTGGTTGAAGTCAGACGCTTAACCGACTGCGCCACCCAGGCGCCCCAGCCTTTACTTTTAAAAAGCAACATAAAGATGTATTAGTTTCCTGTGGCGGCTATAACAAATTACCACAAGTTTCATGCCAAAAACCGCATACAGTTTTTGTGGGTGGAAATCCAAAATTAGTATCACTTGGCCAGAATCAAGGTATCAGGAGAGCTGTAATTCCCTTTAAAGCTCTGCTCTGTCCCTTAGCTCTTCCAACTAAACTGACTTGTAGACATCTCATTCCGCTGTATGCCTCTGAGTTCATATTGCCTTTTCTCTGTGTTCGTATCCTCTCCTCTTTTGTCGGTGTGATCTCCCCCTTCCTCTATCTTATAAGAATACTTTTGATAGCATTTAATGTCCATGTGATAATTTAGGTTAATTTCCTCTCAAGACCATTAGTCCCATCACATCTGCAAAGGCCCCCTACCCTTTTAAAATTAAGATAACATTTACGGATTCCAGGGATTAGGATACGGGTATTTTTGAGGACAGAGGACTTTTTTAGCCTATCACAAATAGGATTGAATTGAAGGGGATCAGAGTTTATTTAGACTATTTTCCTCAAAGACCTTCAAGGATTGCTTTGGAAATTACTAGAAACAAGTAGAAATCAGACTCCAGTTGCCACTCCTTCAATATTCCATTTGTGATGGTTAATTTTATATGTCAATTGAACTGGCCATGGGGTACCCAGATTTGGGTGTGTCTGTGAGAGTGTATTTCTGGATGGCATTAGCATTTGAGTCAGGGGACTGCTCAGTAAAGCAAAATGGCCTTCCAATGTTTCCAGTGTTTGTAGGCATCATCAATGTGTGTGTGTGTTGTGTGTATTTGTGTATGTGGATAGATAGAGAGAAATAGTTGTAGATGTATAGATAGATATATATGATGTTTTATCCTCCTCCTCCTTTCATTTAATTATTTGTTTAGTTTACCTGGGTATAAAAAATCAAGGAGTTCACCTGAGTTGTTATAACGCATGATCATCAATGTTAAGACTCAAAGACAGATTTCTGATTCCTAAACCTGCTTGTACTTCACACCAAAGCAAAAGTTGATATGGGATATACTAAACTAAGTAGATTCAAGGATATATTTTTGTTTTTGGGAGAGTACACGAATGGAGGGGAGAGGGGCATAAGGTAAGAGAGAGAAAATCTTAAGCAAACTCCATGCTTATCATGAAGCCTGACACAGGGCTCGATCCCACCACCCTGGGATCATGACCTGAGCTGAAATCGAGTTGGAAGCTAACCTAATTGAGGCACCCAGGCACCTCCGGAGATATTCTTTTATGGAAAACAAAGTCCCTCTCTGGGGAAGAAACTTGCTGGTTTTAAATTGTTACAAAACAAAGGACTGTTTGTGGTTCTTTTTTTTGTTTTTTAATATTTATTTACTTTTGAGAGAGAGAGAGAGAGAGACAGAGCACGAGTGGGGGAGGGGCAGAGAGAGAGGAAGACAGAGAAAATCTGAAGCAGGCTCCAGGCCCTGAGCTGTCAGCACGGAGCCCGACGATGGGCTCGAACTCGCACACCACGAGATCATGACCTGAGCCAAAGTTGGACGCTTAACCGACTGAGCCACCCAGGAGCCCCTGTTTGTGGCTATTAATCATAAAAAGGTCACAAGAACAGAGTTCAAAGTCCAATTCAAATTCCATATTGTAAACTTTACTGTGAGCAGTAACTTCTGTCATCAGTAAATGTTTATTTTTTTCATGTTGCCATTTTTTAAAAACTCAATGTTGTGTTTTTTACATTTGTTCTTTTGGCCTTTTCAAAACTATTTGCTTCTAGGGCAAATTTACCCCAAGGCAAGTGGTGATAATAACTACTCTTGTGGTCACAATGTTTAAAAAATAGAGGAATATTTGCTTTGTGGTTTTGATAACCACATTTGCTACCTGTGCCTGGGGTTATTCTGATACATGGAGAAAGGAAGTAGTATTTAACCAGCATGACTAAAGATGTCACTATTTTACGACTCTTCCTCCCACATATCAAAATGGGAAGTGAGAAGAAAGGAGGAACAATTGTAGAAAGGCAAGGAACACCATTCTGGAGGAGCAAAGTACATGTTCTGCAATGTTTCCTGTTAACATCCACACAGCAGACATGAGTGCCTTGCGGAGTTTCTGCCACATGAGTTTCTGGAAGGTTTTGACAGTATCAGTGGCCAAAGAAAAATTGCTTTCCTGTAGGAGCCCTTCTGAAAGGAGCTCTTCAAAATGAACCTGTTTACCACTTTTCCACTAACTAGTCATTGAGTGCTAAATAGCTTTAAATGCCGATGGGACAGAAAGTTCCAGCCTGAGTTAGAAACGTCTCTCAGTGTCCTCGGAGAGGACGGGCAGCAGATGTTCCTTAGGAACAGCTCTCCTTACATTTTATTGAGTAAATTGCAGGGATGCTCAGGACTTCCAGTGCAGGGAAGCTAGGGAGATGATGTAGTTTATCTTCCTAGATCATCAATTTATGATCTTGGCCTGTTGATTATAATGGTAGATGTTAAAAGTAAAATAATGTTGATGTTCATTAGTCATTATGCTAAAATTTTATAAGGATTTCATCATTGGCTTTCTGAAATAGTCTCAGGATGCAGGTATTATTACCATTTCTACATAAAGAGATGGATATTTAGCACAGGTTATAGCAAGTAATAGTGAAGGCAAAACAAAACCTAATTCTGTCTGACTCCTCTTCTGGAAGACAAAGAACATAAGAAAATAGCCTTGTACATTTCATAAAGAATCATTATCAAGTTTCCACTCTATTGTGTCTTTATTGTTACTGTTATTTGATTTAGTTATAAATAGTTTTAAATTTATTTCTTTGAATTTTTTTAGTCCCCTTCCCTAGAAGCTACAACATTTGACAGATTCTTCTGTGTCCCTTCAGAAATAGCCTAAGCATGTACAGGCATATATGTCAGCAACTATTTTTACACAAATGGAAACATATTGTACATACTTTTTAAAAAATTTTTTTAACTTTAATTCATTTTTGAGAGACAGAGTGTGAGTGGGGGAGGGGCAGAGAGGGAGACACAGAAGTCGAAGCAGGCTTCAGGCTCTAAACTATCAGCACAGAGCCCCATGCAGGGCTCGAACCCACAAACCACGAGATCATGACCTGAGCCGAAGTCGGACACTTAACCAACTGCACCCAGGCACCCCATGTTGTGTACACTTCTTAAGTGACTTCCCAAAGGTCACACAGTTAATAGAAATGGAGCAGAGACTTGTAATCGGGAAAACCTAACACTCAAGCCTGTGTCTTTAATTTCTATGTGAGCCTATTATAAATAGAAGTAAAAGGAAAGAATACCTTGCATGTGATCCTCATAATAATTGGGTCTAAGTAACTATGGTTGCCCCCCCCCCCCCCCCCGCCATCTATAAATGAAGAATTTGAGGCTCATCCTGGGGAAATAAACCCCTCAGTTTATACGGTCAATATATAGTGAACCTGGACTACAGGCACACTTCTGTGTGGCCTCAAATGTGACTGTCTTGTGACATTCTATTCCTGACTACAAACTATATATATTTTTTCTTTTATGTCTGTCTTCCTCCATCAAACAAAAACAAAAAGAATAAAAACACCCTCTCCTTCTTCACAAACCCAACTTGCTTTGACTAAGGGTCTTAAAATAGAAAACAAATTGATATTTGTAGTTTTTCTAGTAAATCTCAGTGTTTGCTTCTATAATATTTAGTAGCAAATTCTGTTCTTTTTGCCATCATATCCCTTATTGATGCTAAAGAGACAAGATGGGAATGACAAACCACCTCGAGTACCTCTCCAAGCAATATATATCTTGAAGATTATAGACTAAGCTATATACAAAATCAATCTATTTTTTTCAGCATTTCTCTGTGGATTTGTCTTTTCTTGTAGAGATATTAATTGGGCCAAAGGGGCTCTGAGAAAGTGCTTTAGTGGGACTCAAAATCTATCAGCAAATATTTATCGAGTGCCTACTTTGTAACATATTGCCTTGTGAACATCTTGCAAAATTCTTCCTGTACTGTTGCATTATTTGTACGTGTTATAGAGAGGGGTTATGGGAAGAGATTAAACTGAGAAATTTGTTTATTAGAAATTAGCAAATTTTTATTATTAAACTTAGAATTTTTTATTCTATCCACCATGTTCTCCATAGCACTCAGGATTAATGACTTCCAGAATGTGGCCCTGTGGCTTGATAGAAAGAAAGAAGAGAAGCAATCCACAGGGAAGGGACATGAACAGGAATGTAAAAAAAAAAAGGAGAATAAAATAATCTTCCCAAAATGAGAGTGGAGAATACATTTACTGTGTGCCTTCTGCCATCTATTTCCTTCGTATAATTATCCACATTCTTCTATGTCCATCCCATGCTGTTCTGTAGAGCTTCAGGCCTGAACGTGTGACCAGTCCAGGCATATCAGAGACCCAAACTTTGCTGACCACAGAAATTAAGTCAGTGATTGGTATACACATAGCCCAAGCCAACAAAATACAGTGAAATTCATGACTTTTGGAGGAATTAATAGAAAAAGGATCTCCTTTCTGAGAGGTTCTTCTACCTGGGAGAATTTGAATTTGAATCTGAAGACAATTTGAAGATACTGTTTCTGCAGTCATCTTAACATCATTTACACCCAAGAATGAAGTCAACACAAGGAAGAGAGGAGAGTGAACCAAATATGGACATAGAGCAGTTCCTAATACCATCATCCTGAATGTAACCCTAACCCTGATCTTTCTGGGACTCCTGGGTGGCTCAGGTGGTTAAGCATCCGACTTTGGCTCAGGTCATGATCTCATGGTTCGTGGGTTTGAATCCTGCATCAGGCTCTGTGCTGACAGCTCACAGCCTGGAGCCTGTTTCAGATTCTGTGTCTCCCTTTCTCTCTGTCCCCCACCCTGCTGGTTGTGCTCTGTCTCTCAAAAATAAATAAACATTTAAAAAAAAACCTGAACTTTTTAATCCCAATGGGAGTACATTTTTTTGCTTTGCCTTATTTAATCTAGTTTAGGTTGATTTTTCTCCCAGTTGCAACTAACTAACTAACTAACAGGTAAGTATTTTATATAGAGAGAATGAAAATCCAACAAAAAGATAACAAACCCAGACCAGTTCCAGGCAAGTTCCAAAAGATGGTCTGAAGCTTAGTTTCAGACTTGCATTGTAAAAGTAGAATGAAAGTAGAAGTCAGGGAGTGCAGGTCCCTCCAGGAAACACCCTGCAAATAAAAACACCCCAATCCATGAACCTTTAAGGAACAGGAAAGAAATAGACCCCCAGGTACTCTGTTGGGATCTTAAGCAAGGGCTTAGTTGGGGCATACAGCTAAGATACATTAGAAGTGGCAGGTATTTACAAGTTATTGTCACAAATATTTTCCATCCTGCTAACACTGATATTTACTAATGATTCTGTGTTGTTTCCAGAAGAGAGGGATTATTAAGTCTTAGAGGCAAGAAATGCTAGATATTTCTTGAGAAGAAAGATCATGATGAGATCATGGAATTGCTTCACAAATTCAAGAAGCTAAATGGTGATAAAGCGACATGCATAAAACAAAAGAGAGGTGTGTATTTTTATATCTATAGAGTTGAAGGGGGAAAAGGGAAGGGAGAAGAATGAGTAAGAAAGGTTCTTTGAGGTTGAATCTGTATAGGAAAGTAGCCAGTATAAATTTGCTGGTGGATTAATGTTATCCTCAATGCTTGATGTTCAACTCAGATGTCTGTGTTATGATTTGCTAAAATTCTCTTTCAGTTTTCCCCCAAATCATTACTTAGTCTACTTTGCTAGCAAATACTTCATAGAGATATTATTCTTTTCTAAATTTGCCCCAAATTTATACTTAGTTCCTTCCTCACATAGAAGAAGTCCAGAACACAGAGGCAGACATGAGCATGGTGATTCTAATGCACCACATGGAGGTTTTTGGAAATTCTTATGAAATAGAGATTTAAGCTATGTGGATATTATATCCCAGTTTTCCTGGGACAATCCTGGTTTAATTCTGTAGTCCTTCGCGTTTGTTGCAGTTTGTAATATAAACAACTTCTACCCTGGATTTAAGTCCATCTTATTTAGATTTCAAGGAACTGAAATCTAAAATCTGAACTCCAAAACCTTAAAAATCTCACCTACAAAGTATTTAGCAGAGTGCCCAGTGCATAGCAATTTCTTGACAATAACAGTGGTGTGTAATATTTAATCACTCAAATTCCCCAAGGTTGCAACTCTTAATTTGTTAGATGGGAATAATAATGCAACTGACCTTTTAGAATTAGGTAAGTTCTCCAAGGACAGTTGCCCAGTCAGTTATTTATTGACTGACATGTTCAGTTAGTCACTCACTGATACATTCACTCTCTCATTCTCTTGTCACCAATTCAAACAATTAGCAAGAGGCTACTCCAGGCTTGGGAGAATGCTCGGGTCTAGGGAGAAAAAGGTTAATCCAAATGGTTCTTGCTTTCAAGCAACTCATGGTGTAAAGGGAAGGGAGGTGAGTGAAGTAAATTGAAATGTGCAGTACGCCAAGTTTGCAGAACAGATGATAAAAGAAATAATAGCATTGATTCCAAGATAAATTAAATATGTTTGGACAAAAGTCAATATCAATATCAAGGACAAGAACACATATGTCACGGATAATTTATTTTTCTTTGATAATTTAACCACAGCTTTCAGTGAATCTCTACTTTCCAAGAAAAGGATATACTTGCAGGGCTAAATAATTTATTTCCAAAGAAGTAATAGGTGTAATCATTTATTGTTTTCTGAACTCTCAAAAACAAATATGACATGCTTATGTCAAAGATGGCATTGTTTCTAATTCTGATATGAGCCAATATTCCCTGGAGTATATTCTATGCCATTACTGAAGACAAATTATAAAAAAAGTAGAAGATTTTTAATCCCCCATTTCTCTAGATTAACCACTCATATACACCCCACATGCACACACACACACACACACACACACACACATACACACATGCTGACACACACACAAATAATCAAGGTAATTTAAGGTTGAGATCATGGGGTAATGGAATATCTGGCTTTAATCAACTGTTGGCTCATGGAGATTAGAAAAACAATGTCTAAGAGGCTCCATTTCTTAATCTTTTAAGTGAACATCTGAATATATTGCTTGAAAAAACCTTGTATGTATATACGTATGTGTGCATGCATGCACCTGTGTGTGTTAGATTGTACTCCATAATTGGGAATTCTTATATAGGGTGAACGGTTTGACTTTTTCTTTTTTAATAGAGAATTAGAGATTGCAAAGATACTGTGGCATGGATACAGGCCAAATCTAAACCTTTTTTGGTCCTGATACTATATCAAATTTGGTTTATCAAAGAGATCGCTAAAGATTAATGACATGGCCTAATGCATTTAACTTTCTGTTGAGAGGGCTAGATAAGGAAATGATTACTAATGTGATATCCAGAAATTTAATGTTTTAAAAGAATCTTGGCTTGGCTTCTGGCCTTGTCTCCTGCTCCGTCACCTTTTTCCTATCCCCTTCCCTCCTCCATTCTCTTCACAAATTGCTTCATACCTTTTCCTCTTCATTGTAATTTCCTTCACCTGGAATGGCCTTCTTACCTTTTTCTGTTGAGATAAACTCAAAACTCCTGTGTGTCCTATAAGGTGCTACTGAAACATTATTGCTTCTATAAAGCCTCCTATAAATCTCCAGGAAGGGACAGTATTGTTTTTTACCCACATTGTACCTGATAACTGCCTATTTAGTAGTACCTGGTTTACAATAATGCTTCTAGTTCTTTTGAAAAATCTTAATATGAAATAGTTTGAATTATTATTTACCTTACAGAAATAAAAATAAGTATAAAAGAAGCCCATGAATGATTCCATACAAAAATTAGATCAACTAGATAAAATGAACAAACTCCTAGAAACACACAAATGACCAAAAATGACTCAAGAAGAAATAGAGAATTGGAACAGATCTGTAAAAAGTAAAGAGATTGAATCAATAATCAAAAATCTCCTATAAAGATGAGTCTACAATCAGGTGGCTTCAATGATAAATTCCACAAAATATTTGATAAGGAATGGACACCATCGACTGATAAATGGATATTCTGTATGTATGTATGTATGTATGTATGTATGTATATATATACAATAGAATATTTCTTGGCAATCAAAAAGAATGAAATCTTGCCATTTGCAACAACTTGGATGGAATTAGAATGTATTATGCTAAGCAAAATAAGTCAGTCAGAGAAAGATAAAATTATGACGTCACCCATATGTGGAATTTAAGCAATAAAACAGATTAATATTGGGGAAGGGAAAGAAAAATAAGATAAAAAGAGAGAGGGAAGAAAACCATAAGAGATTATTTAAATACATAGAACAAAGTGAGGGTTGCTGGAAGGGTGTTGGATGGGGAGATGGGCTAAATGGATGATGGGCATTAAGGAGAGCACTTGTTGGAATGAGCACTGGCTATTATATGTAAGTGATGAATCACTAAATTCAACTCCTGATATCATTACACTATATGTTAGCTAACTTTATTCAGACAAAATTTAAAAATTAAAAAAAAAATTTAAAAATGGACACCAAACAAACACCAAATATTGAATAAAGAGTGAAGACCACTCCATCTAAAACTCATCTAAAAATAGAAGAGAAAGCAGTTCTTTATTCAGTGAGGTGAGCATCACCCTGATGTCAAAGCCAGACAGACATCAGAAAATAGAAAACAAAACAAAACAAAACAAAAAACCAATACCCCTATAATTCACAAATAGTAGTGCACCGAGTTTAACAGTATGTTAAAAGAATTACATACCATGACCAAGTGTGATTTATCCTAAAAAATGCAAAGGGAAATAAAACGCATTTAAATTGGAAAAGAGCAGGTAAAACTACCTTTATTTGCAATTGACAGGATCTTATGTATAGAAATCCCAATTGAGTTCAGCAAAGTTCAAGGGTACAAAATCATCATGCAGAAGCCAGTTGTGCTTCTATACTAAGAAGAAAATGGAGAAAGCAATTCTGTTTATAACACCCCAAAATAAAAAATACTGAGGAATAATTTAACCTAGAAGGTGAAAAACTTGTATACTGAAACCCATAACACAGTGCTGAAAGATATTAAAGAAGACCTAAATACATAAAAAAGATATCCCATGTTTATGAATTAAAAGACTTACTATTGTTAAGGTGCAATACTACCTAAAGTCATCCAGAGATTCAATATAATGTCTGTCTCAAGTCCAGTGCATTCCCCACCCCTCCAAGCACACACTTTTTGTTTTTTGCACAAATGTTAAAACTAATCTTCAGGTTCATGTGGAATTACAAGGGAGTCCTTAATAGCCAAAACAACATTGAAAAGGACATCAGAGTGGAAGTCAAACTCTTCTCAATTTTACAACTTACTACTAAACTATAGTAATCAAAATAACATGGTACTGGCATGAGGAGGATAGATATATAAACCAATAGAGAATAATTGAGAGTCCATACATAAACCAATATACTTATGGAAAATTGATTTCAACAAGGATGCCAATGGGGAAAGAACAGTGTCTTCAACAAATGGTGCTGGAGAAACTGGATATCCACATGCAAAATAATAAAGTTGGACCCCTACCTCACACTGTATCTTAGATTCTGGCAATGGATTCTTAGTATGACACCAAACACATGCACAGCACCACCACCACCAACAATGAAATAGATGAATAGTTCTTCATTAAATTTAAACTATTCATTTTTCAAATAACATTATCAAGAAATTGAAGACAACCTGTAGAATGGAAGATATGTTGGCAAATCATTCATCTAATAAGAGTACATAATCCAGAATACTTTTTTCAATTTTTAAATGATTATTTATTTATTTATTATTTTTTAATATGAAATTTATTGTCAAATTGGTTTCCATACAACACCCAGTGCTCATCCCAACTTGCCCTCCTCAATACCCATCACCTACCCTCCCCTCCCTCCCACCCCCCATCAACTCTCAGTTTGTTCTCAGTTTTCAAGTCTCTTATGCTTTGCCTCTCTCCCTCTTTAACCTCTTTTTTTTTCCTTCCCCTCCCCCATGGGTTTCTGTTAAGTTTCTCAGGATCCACATAAGAGTGAAAACATATGGTTTCTGTCTTTCTCTGTATGGCTTATTTCACTTAGCATCACACTCCAGTTCCATGCACGTTGCTACACAGGGCCTTATGTCATTCTTTCTCATTGCCACGTAGTACTCCATTGTGTATAGAAACCACAATTTCTTTATCCATTCATCATTTGATGGACATTTAAGCTTTTTCCACAATTTGGCTATTGTTGAGAGTGCTGCTATAAACATTGCGGTACAAGTGCCCCTATGCATCAGTACTCCTGTATCCCTTGGGTAAATTCCTAGCAGTGCTATTGCTGGGTCATAGGGTAGGTCTATTTTTAATTTTTTGAGGAACCTCCACACTGTTTTCCAGAGGGCTACACCAGTTTGCATTCCCACCAACAGGGCAAGAGGGTTCCCATTTCTCCACATCCTCTTCAGCATCTATAGTCTCCTGATTTGTTCATTTTGGCCACTCTGACTAGCATGAGATGATATCTGAGTGTGGTTTTGATTTGTATTTCCCTGATGAGGAGTGATGTTGAGCATCTTTTCATGTGCCTGTTGGCCATCTGGATATCTTCTTTAGAGAAGTGTCTATTCATGTTTTCTGTGCATTTCTTCAATGGATTTGTTTTTTGGGTGTGGAGTTTGGTGAGTTCTTTATAGATTTTGGATACTAGCCCTTTGTCCGATATGTCATTTGCAAATATCTTTTCCCATTCCGTTGGTTGCCTTTTAGTTTTGTTGATTGTTTCCTTTACAGTGAGTGCTCATGGATTGGAAGAATAAATATTGTTAAAATGTCCATACTACCCAAGGCTATCTACACATTCAATGCAATTCCAATCAAATTGCACCAGCATTCTTCTCAAAGCTAGAACAAGCAATCCTAAAATTTATATGGAACCACAAAAGACCCCGAATAGCCAAAGTAATATTGAAGAAGAAGACCAAAGCAGGAGGCATCACAATCCCAGACTTTAGCCTCTACTACAAAGCTGTAATCATTAAGACAGCATGGTATTGGCACAAAAACAGACACATAGACCAATGGAATAGAATAGAGACTCCAGAATTGGACCTACAAAAGTATGACCAACTAATCTTTGACAAAGCAGGAAAGAATATCCAATGGACAAAAGACAGTCTCTTTAACAAATGGTGCTGGGAGAACTGGACAGCAACATGCAGAAGAATGAAACTAGACCACTTTCTTACACCATTCACAAAAATAAACTCAAAATGGTTAAAGGACCTGAATGTGAGACAGGAAACCATCAAAACCCTAGAGGAGAAAGCAGAAAAAAACCTCTCTGACCTTAGCCACAGCAATTTCATACTTGACACATCTCCAAAGGCAAGAGAATTAAAAGCAAAAATGAACTATTGGGACCTCATGAAAATCCAGAATATTTTAAGAACACTTATAGCTCAATAACAACAACAACAACAACAGCAACAACAACAAACAACAGAATTTTAAAATAAGCATAAGATTTGAATACCAGTTTCTCCCAAGAAGATATAAAAATAGCAAGTACACGAAAAGGTGTTTAATATCACTAGTCGTTGGGGAAATGCAAATCAAATCCACAATGAGATATCAATTCACACCCACTAAGATAACTATAATTGAAGAAATAAAAGGGACAATAAGTATTGACATGGATGTGGAACAATTTTAACCCTTGTACATTGCTGGTGGAATCTAAACTGGTGCAACCAAAGATGAAAATAATTTCATGATTCTTCAAAAAACTAGACATAAAATTACCATATGCCCCAGAAATTCCATCCTTATCTCCGAAGAACTAAAAACAAGCACTCAAACAAAAATTTGTATACACTTTTTTAGCAGCATTATTTACAGTAGCCAAAATGTAAAAACAACCCAAATATCTATCAACCAATAGATTGGTAAACAAATTATGATATGTATATAGAATAGAATATTATTCATCAATAAAAAGGAATAAAGTACTGATATATTCCACAATATAGATAAACTTGGAAAACATTTTTTAATATTTTATTTATTTTTTATTTTATTTTATTTAAATTTTAGATAGTTAACAAACAGTGCAATATTGGTTTCAGGAGTAGAATTCAGTGATTCATTATTTACATATACCACCCAGAGTTCATTGCAACATATGCCCTCCTTAGTACCCATCACCCATCTAGCCTTTCTCCATCAACCCATAGTTTGTTCTCTATCAAACTATGTTGATGGTTTGTTTCCCTCTCTTCTCCTTTTCCCTCTTGCCATATGTTCATCTGTTTTGTTTCTTAAAATCCACCTTCGAGTGAAATCATATGGTATTTGTCTTTCTCTGATTGACTTATTTTGCTTAGCATAATACATTCTAGCTCCATCCACAACATTGCAAATGGCAAGATTTCACTTTGATGGTTGAGTAATATTTCTGTGTGTGTGTGTGTGTGTGTGTGTGTGTGTGTGTGTGTGTGTACATATACCAATCTTCTTTATCCATTCGTTAATCATTGGACATTTGGACTCCCTCCATAATTTGGCTATTGTTGATTATGCTGCTATAAACATTGGGGTTCATGTACCACTTCAAATCTGTATTTTTGTATTCTTTGGGTGAATACCAAATGGTGCAATTGGTGGATTGTAGGGTAGTTCTATTTTTAGTTTCTTGAGGAACCTCCATACTGTTCTCCAAAATGGCTGCACCAGTTTGCAACAGTGCAAAGGGTTCCCCTTTCTCTGCATCCTCACCAACACCTGTTGTTTCTTGTGTTGTTATTCTAGCCATTCTCACAGGTATGAGGTGGTACCTCATCAAGGTTTTGATTTATATTTCCCTGATGATGAGTGATGTTGAGCATCTTTTCATGTGTCTGTTAGCCATCTGGATGTCTTTGTAAAACTGTCTATTAATGTCTTCTGCCCATTTCTTAATTAATTATTTGGTTTTGGGGTGTTGAGTTTGATAAGTTAGTACCCAAAATCTATCATTTCTCTCTTTTTTTCCTCAGTCAGCTTGGTTAAAGATTGATAATTTTGTTGATCTTTTTAAAGAACCAACTTTTGGGGACGCCTGGGTGGCTCAGTCGGTTAAGTGTCCGACTTCAGCTCAGGTCACGATCTCGCAGTCCGGTCTGTGAGTTCGAGCCCCGCGTCGGGCTCTGGGCTGATGGCTCAAAGCCTGGAGCCTGCTTCTGATTCTGTGTCTCCCTCTCTCTCTGCCCCTCCCCCGTTCATGCCCTGTCTCTCTCTGTCTCAAAAATAAACTTTAAAAAATTATTAAAAAAAAGAACCAACTTTTGGTAAATTGATCTTGGGTAATATTTTTCTATTCTTTATATTTTATATTCTAATTATTATTGTTTCTTTCTTTTTCTAGCTCTGGATTTAGTTTGCTCTTCTACTTCCTTAATGTATAAAGTTAGGTTGTTGATTTGAAATCTTTCTTCTTTGTTAGTATTAATAGTTACAGCTATATATATCCCTCTATGCAGTGAGCTCATACCTTTCATAAGTTCTGGCATGTTGTGTTCTTTGTTTGCATTCCTCTCCAGATATTTTTTTTAATTTCACTTTGATCTTTCCTTTGACCTATTTTTTGCTTAAGGCTGTGTTATTTGATTTGTACATATCTGTGAATTTTCCAGTTTTTTTTCTTTCTATATCTCCAGATTTCTTCCATTGTGGTAGGAGAAGATACTTTTCATGATTTCGATTTAAAAAATTATTTCAAGCTGCTTTGGCAGCCTGGTATATGGTCTAACCTAGTCACTATTCCATGTGCACCTGACCACCTGAGAATAATATGTCTTTTCTTGTTTTACAATGTAATATTCTATATATGTTAGGTTTGGTTGGTTTATAGTGTTGTTCAAGTCCTGTATTTATTTATAGACCTTCTGTCTAGATATTCTACTCATTACTTAAAGTGGATTGTTGAAGTCTCCCACTATTACTGTAGAACTCTCTCTCTCTTAAAGTTATTTTGAGAGAGAGAGAGAAAGAGCGAGTGAGCATGAGCTGAGAAGAGTCAAAGAGAGGAAAAGGAGAATCCCAGGCAGGCTCCATGCTGTCACTGGAAAGCCTGGTGTGGGCTCAAACTCATGAACCATAAGATCCTGACCTGGGCTGAAATTAAAAGTTGGGTGCTTAACTGACTGACCCACTCAGCCATCCCTTTCTCTCTCTTTAATTCTGTCAATGTTTTCTTTATTATATAATTGGACTCTGTTATTTGGTGCAAATATGTTTATAATTGTTTTGTCTTCTTGATGAGTTGACCCTTTTATTGGTATATAATGATCTTTGTCCCTAATCATTTTATACTATAATCATTTTTACTATTTTGTTTATTATTATAGTCACTATTTGCATAGAATATCTTATTTCATGCTTTCACTTTCAACCAGTTTGTGTCTTTGAATCTAAAGTGAATCTCTTGAAGACAGCATATAGCTGTAACATGTTTTTTTAACCCATTCTGTGTTATGTAAATGGTGACTTAGTATTTATATTTATACTAGTTTCTAATGAAGAAGGAATTACTAATGCCATTTTGCTATTTGTTTTCTATGTCTTATGTTAGTTTCCTTAATTCCTCCAATACTGCTTTCTTTTTTTAATTTTTTTTCATACTGTGCCATTTTGACTCCTTCATCATATCTTTGTCTGCATATCCTTTAGTTATTTTCTTTGTGATTACCATGGGATTAAAATAATATCCTGATTTTATAGCACTTTAGTTTGAATTGTTATCAACCTACCTAAATAGCATGCAAAAATCTCTCCTATACAGCTGTGCTTCCACTTTATATTGTTATTGTCACAAGTAATTTTTTTATGTATTGTGTTCCCATTAACATATATTTATAGTTATTGTTTTGTGAATTTGTTTTTAAAATCATATGGTAAATAAAAAGAGGAGTTACAACCCCTGAACACAATAATAATGGCTTTTATATTTTCCTTATAGATATTTTTCCTGAAGTTATTTATTTCTTCATGGGCATCTGGTTATTGTCAAGTGTCCTTTCATTTCAGGACTCCTTTTAGCATTTTTTATAGGGAGTCACTGCCAGTGAAGAGACTACCTTAGGTTTTGTTTATCTGGGAATATCTTATTTCTCCATTTTTGAAGGTTAATTTTGACAGTTAAAGAATTCTTGCTTGACTTTTTTTTTCTGTCAGCACTTTAAATCTGTCTTCCCACTGCCTTCTGACTTCCAATATTTCTGATGAGAAATTAGCTGTTAATCTTAATAGGATCCATTTTATGTGAAGAGTTGGTTTTCTCATTGCTTTCAAGATTTTTTCTTTGGTTCTCAGTAGTTTCATTACAATGTGTGTTGATATGAATCTTTGAATTTATCTTACTTGTCGGTTGAGTTTCTTGAATGTGTAGATTCATATATTTTACCAGATTTGGGAGATTTTCATCTATTATTTCTTTAAATATTCTTTCTGCCTTCTCTGTCTCCTCTTTCTGGGAATCCCATAATGCATACGTTGCTATACTTGATGGTGTCTGATTGGTAACCTGAGCTCTGTTTACTTATTTGTTTTTTAAAGATTTTTTGTCTTGGTCCTTGGAATGAGTGATTTTGATTGTATCACTTTCATATTTACTGACTATTTCTTCTTCCTGCTCAAATCTGTTGTTGAACCACTGTAGTAAAATTTTAATTTCAGCCATTAACTTTTTTCACCTATTTACATTGCTAAGATTTTATTTTATTCTTTTTTATAATTTCTATCTCTTTATAGCTCTTCTCTATTTGTTCATACATTGTTCTCCTGGTTTCCTTTAGTTTATTTCTCCTGGTTTCCATTAGTTATTTGAGTATATTTAAGACATTTGATTTAGTCTCTGTCTAGTAAGTCCAATATCTGGACTTTATCAGAAATGTTTTCTGTCCATTCTTTTTTTTTCCCCTGTGTTTGGACCCTTTTTTCCTATTTTTTGCGATGCTTCTACTTTTTGGTTGAAAACTGGAAATTTAAAATATTATGTGGTAAATTTGGAAACCAATGTGGTATATCTGGAAATTCTCTCCGTCTCCTCCCCAGAATATTCTGTTGTTGCTTGTTAGGTGTTATGGTGTTATAGTCATCAATTTATTTAATGCCTTTTCATGTATGTATATATATATATATATATATATATATATATATATATATATATATATATATGTATATATGTGTGTGTGTATACACACACATATATATACACACACACATATGTATATGTATACATATATGTACACACACACATATATATATTCATATATATATTCATATATATATATATGTGTGTGTGTGTGTGTGTGTGTGTGTGTATGTGTATATAAAGGCTGTATTTTTTGTTATGTGTGGTCACCAAAGTCTCTTGTTTATTCTTAATGGTCAGCCAGTGACCTGACAGAGATTTCCTTTAACACTTGGAGCAAAGAGGAAAAGAAAAATCCTCCTGGCCTTTGCAGATTAGCTCTGAGCTGGGGAATTTGTGAAATATTTAGCCAGGACACCTGAGACTCTTACTTACTTCACCCCCTGCTTGCACAGAGCTCAAATGTCAACCATAGGTCAAGCCTAGGGTCCTCTTAAACATCTTCTCTAAGAATGTACATGACCCTGAGCATCATGGTGTACTTAATAGCCCTAAAAACTTCTTTCTCCCCAAGTTGTTTCCTTCTCAACCTTATTCTCAGGAGTTTCAATCTATCTGCTTCTTGCTTCCCTTGCCACACTCTTCACCCTTGTCCCAGGCATAATGTATGTCTTTAAATGTTTCCATAGGCCTGGTAAGCTGCTCCCACCTGACGAGGGCAAAGCAAAGGCAAGTTTCAGTGCTTCAGGAATGTGATCCATCATTCCTATGGCCATCATTGACTTGGGGAATAGGGTATAATAGGTGAATAGGCAAAGTCACCACAATGCTTCTTTACCAAAACTTAGTAGCCTCTTTTGTCATTAAGCACCTTGGCTTCTGTAAGATTTTGTTTAGATTCCAGAGTTTTCAGAAATGTTGATTCTATTAGTGTTTTCAATGTAATAGTTGCTTCAGTGGAAGGAGCAATTCTTGAAGCTCTCTATTGCAACACTTTCTGTTACATCGGTCTCAGGGTTTTGTTTTGTCTGTTTGCTTGCACTTTCTTGATTTTACTGGAAAATGTCAGTGGAATGTTGTCAGATGACTCAGATTCAAATTATTTTCTGAAATAGTTTGTTATTCTTGGTTTGTTGACTGAAATATATAGGGATTGCTATTATTGAGTTATGCCATTAGGAGCTATAATCAAAAAAAGCTCATCTATAGGCAACTATACGTACAATGGGAAAAAAAGATTCTTGACCTTGGAATCAGACAGTTTTCATCTTGTTAAGAGTGACTGTATGGAGCCATCTATTATGTGACTCACCTTGATTTCAGAGACATTAAAATGTGAAATAAATGTTCAGTTTGAATTAATGCAATATAAAAGATACTGTGTCTGCTAGTTAAGACTCTTTATTCATGTTTTCATTTGTATTTACCCAACTTATAACATTCATTATTTCAAAACTATAAATTACAGTGAAGGTTTGTTGCTTTATTTATTTATTTTTTATTAAAGCAGTGGTGATCCTTAAGCAATTCTAGTTTCTCAGCTATTGTTATTGTACAGCTATTTGAATAGATCCTTTAAATTCCATGTATAGCTAGACATTTTTCCATTTGGGTGAATCTATCGAGTCACTTTTAGCTGTTGAATCTGAAAAAAATTATACTTTGTTTAACATTGTGTTTCATTTTATAAGTGTGTTTACCTTATTCTTTGAAGAGGTGCTTTTTTCTCCCTACTCCTGTTAAAGTTGAGATGAGTTTGTGGCTCATTACAGTAATATAGGTTTACTCTGGAAGTGAAAACAAAACAGAACAGATTTTAATAATTGTTTTCCTTCTTAACCTAGCTAATGTATGATATAGCTTAAGATCCGGGTTCCTTTCCTACAAAAAGGAATTGCTAATAGTACCTCTCCTCTAGGCTTGAGGTAAAAAAATTAAGGGGGAAATTAGTAAATGATAGTTGCCGCTGCTTTTTCTCTTTCCCCTATCCCCCTTTCCTCCTCTAGCTTTGGCCCCCTGTCCTAGATCTGGTTTTAATCCCCAGACTGCAGTTTTCCAGTTGCTGTAAATCTATTGCTTACCATCATACTGCTTGTCAGCTAATCCTGTGTGTGTGTGTGTGTGTGTGTGTGTGTTGGATTTGGCCTGAGATAGTGATCTTTCCCAGCTGCAAACTACTGGGCATTCATGAAAATGAAACCAATGTTTATCCTTTCTGCAACCATGTGAATGTTAGATTGAATATATGTAATTGTTAATTAACATTAAATTCTACAAACTCTAATCTTATTTAAAAATAATAATCATATGAAACACTACAAAGAGACATCACATCATGAGCTAACTGTTTGCTACAAAGACAGATGGATTTACCATTTCTTTAAAAAAAGTAGGAAAAGGGTATCTCTACGTACATACAAAACAATCAATGACAAATGCATATGGAGAATACCACCATCAAACTCCAAATGTGCTATCACTTCACACCCACTGGTATGGCTAAAATGAAACGATGATCAATAATAAGTGTTGGCAAATATGTGAAAAACATGGAAGCCTCATTCCTTGCTGGTCAGAATGTAAATTGATGAAGGTACTTTGGAATACAGTTTGGTAGTTCTTCAAAAATGTTAAACAGAGAGTTATCATAGGACTCAGTTCTTCCACTCCCAGGTGTATACCTAACAGAATTGAAAACATATTCTTTATGGGGTGATGAAACTTCTGGAACTAGGTAATGATGATGGTGACACAGCTGTATGAGTGTAATAAAAACCATTGAATTGTTACTTAAAAAAATGAATACCACCATCAAGATGTCTCAAGATGTGTGAAATTTTGTTGTTAATGTTATATTTAATGTGTGCTGTTCATATGGAACACTTTTATGTTCATATCAAAAATCTGTGAAGACTTCTGTGGGGGGCATTATTCAGAGCATACATTTTCCAAACTAGTTTTTTTTTCCTTTATTGAGTGTATGCCGTCATGTGAATTGTGAAGGGACAGAGGGAGAGGAAGAGAGAGAATGAATCCTAAGCAGGCTCCACACACAGTGTGGAGCCCCACATGGGGCTTGATCTCATGACCATCAGATCATGACCTGAGCTGACATCAAGAGTTGGACACTTAACCGACTGAGCTACTCAGTCACTCCTAAACTTTTTTTTTTAATATATAAGGTCCTAAAATTCTTGATCATAAAAATAGTCTACATAAAGTTTTAAGGTAGATAACTACCTGATTAAGAAAGAGATACTTTTGCCTGCAACCAAGTCAGTGCAATCTGGATTTTGATGTAATCAAGTTGTTTATAGCAACCTTTAGTATGCTTTGGGATCACCGAGCAGTGATTCTGATGCAGGAGGTCTGTAGACATTTTAAGACATGCATACAAGAGTAATCCCTGTAGTGGATCAATGAGATAGGTAAAGGAGAAAGAGGAATCTTCATAGCAGCCTATGATGTAAGATCTACTTATTGCCATTTTATAAACAAGGAAACTGCCTCTGAGATGTGAGATAATAAGGAATCTTAGGTAATAATGTCAAGGAATGGAGAACACTTGCTTCAAAGCCAAGTCTTCCTAACTCAAAGATTTAATGGTTCTTTCTAGGTGTCTATGAAATACGCTTTAATTAAGGCACTGAGATAAAGACTAGATAGCTGTTCTAGCTATTTATTTTATTTTATTTTATTTTAGATGTGGAATAAAGGCACATTGCTGGTCCAGCAGCAGCTTATCATGGTACTTTGCCTCAGGGTGTGCACACTACTGGGTTCGTCTGCCAGCTCCCTGTGACATCTCTCTGAACTAGAAGAAAGTGCCTCCTGGCATCTACTGAGGCCCAGGGGAGGGATTGCCATGGTCAGGGGTGGTGAGAAGCAGATGTTCTTGGTGTGGAACTGAGGCAGGCACCTCTAGAATGTGGCAGAGGGACGCCATCTGCCCTTCCTTCTGCAAGTCCCCAGCTCAGCTGTTCTTGAGCAGGGAGGAAAAGCAATTTAAAATGTTTGTGTGGTCTAGTCCAGCTAGGCAGTTGAAATGTTTCCTCATTAGCCTGAGACCCACTAAGCTGCTTTCATTAGTCACATTCTCAGAAATATAATTCTGTGAGGTGTGCTGAAGCCATTCAGAAAAAATGCAAACTAGAGAACTTGCTCTGTCTGCCATCATTAGAGATTTCCCCAAATCCCTGAACTGGGGAAAAGCATCCACCTTCCAGTCATTCCACAAATATCATATATCTACTCTGTATTAGGAGCTGTACTGGTGTAGGGAATGTAATAGAGAAAAAGGGAGGTGAGAATCACTGCCTTTTTAGAAAATAACCTATTATGGGGAGGGACAATAAGCGAAACAATTTCAAATAAATAATTGCTATTAAGGGATGTGCAATTACTCATCACAACCTGGATATACAAACTAGACTTTGATACCTCACATTGTTCTTACTCCTACACAAACTAGAAAATAGTGGGTTTATTTATTTTGTTTTGTTTTAAGGAGAGAAATTTGTCATTGGCTGGAGAATGTGTTAAATAATATGGTGGGATTTTTGAACGCAAAGAGGGAAAAGAATTTGTGATAGAAGAAATTTCTCAGTAAAGACCACCTGACATCAAAGAGAGCCAGGCACCATATGGTAATTCCAGCTCCTTATGGCTGGAAGTTAGGTGAACTTTGGGAATAAGTACAGGAGACTATTTTATGTTACCTTTACCAGTAGATTTCTGTAAGATTTTTTGGATAAAAAATGTCACTTGTAGATAATGCCTCACATAATAATTTATGAAGGTGTTAGTTTTCTCGTTCTTTCTTAATCTCTCAATCTCAATATTTCCATTAGTCTTTTAAACACACATACTGAATTTGCACATTTGTACAAAGAGTAGATATTTTGAATGGTAAAGGCTGGCATATTTTACAAAATTTGATATTAGAAGAGTGGTTTTAAGTTAGTTGTGAGAAACTAGGTAATAACACAGGGACTAGAGCACAGGGACTAAGCAATCCTAAGTCAAAAAGACATGAACCATGGAGTAAAACTGTCTTGAATTTAAATCCTGATTCTGCCATCTACCAAATGTCTGAGCTTAGACAAGTCACTTACCACTTGTATCTTATGTTTTGTCATCTGTAAAATGAGGATAATAAAACTACTGTCAGGCAGAACTTCTGTGTGAATTATATGAAATCACATGTGTCAGGGGTCCAAAATCCATTTCTATACTCAAGGATTTTATGCAAAATATTATGTTTATATGCATTTGGGGGACTCAAGTACACATAAACCTTATCAGAATTGTCAGATTGCTTGAGTCATTAATCTCCAAGTATCCAAGGCTGAAAACATGGGCTCAAAAAAGATGATTTCCCTACTTCTTTGCCTTGAACATATCATATTTATGATTTTTCGAATAGTGGATATATATCTATATTTTTACTAGAGATACAGTCAAGGTAAATTACTAATTGATTTCCCCAGTCAACACAATAACAAGACACTTGTCAAGTAAGATGGAATAATGCAAGTGTTCAGAGTTCTAATGAGGAGGATTTATTCAACAGGCTTAGAAGTGGTATAACACAGGGGTTAATATATTGTTCTTCAGAATCACAAAATATGAGTTAAACACTCACCTATGCCCCTGATGGCAGCTAACATTTATGTAAATATTATAGCTAGTAGCCAATAAATCTTATTGTGTTAAGCCTCTGACATTTATTGCTAATGTCTCATGAGTGGCTAAGTTTGTCGGATGTGCTTTCTTTTATCAATCCAAGACCCATTCTCTTACTCTTTGCTGGGTCCACCATTTGCAAATGGACTTTGTGTGTTCTCCAGTCAACCACAAGTAAGGAAAGGAAAGGACCCATATGGAAGACCACCTGCTTCTAAACATGTTCACCTGGAAGAGTTCACTCTATTTCTGCTCACACCCATTGCCCAGAAGTTAATTGCATTGCTACACCTAATTGCAGGGAAAGATGGAAAATGTAGGCAAGCACCCCATAAATGAAGCAAATGGATTCTGATTAACTCACAAGTCGCTCAGTCATACTGACTTCGTTGAAGTGAGCAAGTCATTTCTTTTCCTAAGCCCTCACTTTTCCTCCCTGTATGATAAAGAGATTAATACTTTCCTCAGGGGTTTATGAGCATTAGATGTACTAATCAATGTAAAGCTTTCACATTATTCCTTGTGTAATATAAGTGCTCAATAAATGTCTGCCATCACTATATTATAATTTCTAGGAAACAGTCAGAAGCACCTTTACTGAGTGTAGTTAATGCGTGAATATAGGATTCACAGCAGCAAAGGTTCAAAGGAATTCAGTGCTTCAAAAGGCTTCCATTAAAAAAACAAGCAAAAAATCTCGACGTCCAATGTTTAAAGGAAGTCTGGTGATCTCTTGCTCATGTTCAAATAGGAGTTTATCTAGAACTCCTGGGATGAGGAAGAATGGATTCAAATTGTACTCTTTGATAAAGTGGTTGTCACCGGGCCTAATTGCTCTAGACACCATTAAAACTGAATTGAATTATAGCCCAACTGCCTTTTCATTCAGCTTTGTGGTTTATGACTTTGCCACCAGCTTCAGGTATCCGGCTGCTGAATGAAGAAACAAAAAAGACACAGCATCCACAAGAAACCAAATGACTGTAACCACAGATCATCCTGAGTTTTCAAAATGTAATCTTGGTTCAATTGAATGATATAAAATGCAGGCACATTTCCCCTGGCAATTTCAAGTAGAAGTGAATGTTTGCAAGACACATTTTGATCTGGCACAGCAGAGCAATCTTTGCTCTTGGAATGTTTTTGTTTGTATAATTCAGCTTCTCTTCCTCTTCTTTTTGATATCCTTCCTTCCCACGCAATCAATTATTAGGTTTCCTAATCACACATAGAACATCTTAAACATCCTAAAATAGGCATACATGATTGAAGGCCATTTAGCAAATGTTAGATAGAAGAAAAAAGCTTTTAAACTCACTATAAGATATGAACACTTACATTAGAATCAATTATAAAGCCAGAACTCTATAAGGGGAATTATTTGTTTATTTTTTTCTGGGAAACAGAAGCTTCCATAGTAATATGGAGTCCATGAAGACTGATATATCTATTATATATATATATATATATATATATATATATATATATATAAAATAGATTTCAACAGACCCAAATATTCATCTGTGTGTATATAGATATATATGTGTAGATTATATGTATACATATATATATCTTTATCTGTTGATAGATGTAGATAGAAAACTGGGGAGGTTATTTAATTAACAAAGTAATAAAACAAGAAGAATATTTGATGAGAATAGCTGAACAATCAAGTGTAATGAGAACTCTGTATATCTTAGTATAATGAAAAACTGACATTGACTTAATTTATACTTTGAACCAAGCACTTTGCTGCAAACTGTGTATTCGTTATCTTGAACACTCACAGTAATCTTATAGAATGTATTTTATTGTTCCATTTCATGTGTGAAGTGAGTAAACCTTGGTGATGTTGGCTTGCCCAACTTCTCCCAGGTGTCAAATGGCAGAGCCACAATCTGATTCCAGATCTTTCCAAACTCAAAGCCTTCACCTTCTTACCTTACAATATAAAGAAGAATGTGTATAGTGCACTAGCCCCTGGCTTCTGCTTTAACTTCACTTTTTATTTTCTCTGCATTTATAGACTCTAGAGAATTGTGTGTGTGTCTATATATGTGGGTATTTATTTCTAGTTCTAACTTAGAAGATGCCCTTCATTTACCTTCTGTCTCTACCAATATTGCCATTCTACGTGCCACATAGTGGAATTGTAAAGAGAACCTTCAACTCCTTAAAGTGGAAAGAATCACCTTTAGCTTCAGAAACTGAACAGTATCAGTTTCCTTGATGACCCTCTATTTGCCTCTCTCTACTACAGAGGAAAGGATAGTTCTGTAAGTCTGTAATCTCTTCCTCTCTCTCTCTCCCCAAAGACATTAATAATGGTTGTTTTAAAGTTTTCTTCTCTTTCCATAGCTTGTTCCCTCCAGGTTGCTTTTGTCTGTCCTCTATCCTAGCTTTATCTGCTTTACTTGTTTTGGCTTCCATTACTCATGTTAGAGAATTTTCACAAGTCTGTGATTGTTGACTTTTTTTCTCATATTAGTAGTCGGGCAAGGTGATGGGAAGCTCTGAAAGGGACTTGTTTAGTGGAGACTGTACCGTAAAGGCGATCTGGCTAGTCCATTTCCCTGGGTAATTAATGTTGGACACTAGTAGTTTTAGTTTTAGATTTTACTTGAGCTGGCTAGGTTTCTGAGAAGACATTTCCATTTTCCAAGTTGGCATATGAAGCCTTTTGCTGGTATCTTGAGAACAATTAAGGGAAAAGCTTGGGAAATTGTTAGAATTCAACATGCAATCTTTTACTTCATTTCTCCCTCCATTAGTGGTATACTGGTTGCTCTTTTTATATGTTCTCTTTGTCTTTATGAGTATGTGCCCTTTTCAGGTCATGATCTCATGGTTCATGGGTTCAAGCCCCAAACAAACAAAAAAATGAGTGTGTGCCTTTTGTTATTCTTGTCCCTTTAGTTTTATTATACAAGTCTTTGAGGAAGAAAATTTGCATGCATGTGTTGAGTTGATCAACTCTAACCAAAGTACCTTCACATAGTTTTAATTTGTGTTTCCTTGATTAGAGTGAGGGAATATATATATGTATGTACATCTTTTCTGTTAAATATCTACTCATGTATTTTCACATTTTAATTATTTTTAATTAACACAATTTTTTTAATTTTTATTTTAGAGAGAGAGCGAGGGAATGCGAGAGGGGGAAAGGGGCGGAGGGAGAGAGAATCTTAAGTAGGTTCCATCCTCAGTGCAGAGCCCAATGTGGGGCTCGATTCCATGACCCTGGGATCATGACCTGAGCTGAAATCAAGAGTCAGACACTCAACCGACTGAACCACCCAGGGACCCCTAGTTGGCACTTTTAAAAATCAGTTGTCTTTTTATACATCTGTAGGAATTGTTCGTATATTCTAGTATAAATCCTTTGTTGTATGTGTTCCAAAACAGATATTGATTCTTTAACCATCACACGTAATGAGAGAATGTACTGAATAAATACAGAGTCAAATAATAGAATATATCATTTATTATATCTAATCTTCAAAGCAGTGGTACAAAGAAGGTGAGATTTTCTTCACTTGTAGAAGCACATGAGGGTCTAGAGCATTTATGGCTTTATGCGACTCCACCCAATTATTTAGACCAAATCTAAAATCAGTCTACTTCATTTACTATTTTGACCTTTACTCCTCTCAAGAGAGTTAAGTACCAGGCCATATCATTTTGTGAATTTTTTTTTTTTTTTGAGAGAAAGGATGCAAGTGAGTGAGGGCCGGACAGAGAGAGAGAGAGAGAGAGAGAGAGAGAGAGAGAGAGAGAGAGAGAATCCCAGGAGGGGCAGAGAGAGATAGTGAGACAGAGAGGGAGGGAGAGAGAGAGAAGCAGAGCTCACCTGAAGCAGTGCTCACGTTGTAACCGAAGCAGGGTTCCTGCTCACCTGAATCAGAGCTTGAGCTCACCTGATATGAGACTTAATTCACAAACCATGAGATCATGACCTGAGCCCAGGCCTGAGCCCTGGCCAAAGTCAGATGCTTAATGACTGAGCCACCCAGGCACCCTGTGAATCGTTTTTAAACACAAAATGTTATAGAGCATTTTAATTCTAAATGATATTAAATAAAATTCTAAAAAAAAATCCAAAATATAAATTATCATCTGTCCTTACCTCCTTCCTTCCTCCCTCCCTCCCTTCCTTCTTTACTTCCTTCCTTCCTTCCCTCTCCTTTTTCAAGAAATAAGGTTAATAAATCATATTTTTCTCAGCTAGGACTTATCTGTTACCAAAATTCAAATCCACCAATTGAAAATTTTGTTTGGACAGGTAAAGAAGTCAAGGAAGTAGACACCAAATTTTCTTTATTATTTGATTTAATTCTGTCTCAGTCTCCTAGCATTTTAATACTCTAATAATACATCAATTATTTGAAACCAATTTTAGAAATCAAACTACAATAAAATGCTTAGCTCTATGTGTGTTGTTTTATTGAGCAATGGAAGCCTACTTAAAGCATGGAAAATATATAAAGTACAATTGCTCAATAGCTAAAATGCAAAGCTTTTTTAGTGAAACAAAAAAAAATTTCCTTTTATGGTAGCTTACAGAAACTATGGATGGGAGATGATAGCGGAGAATGCTTTCAGTGTTTTCTTTCTTATTTTTTTTCAATGTTTACTTATTTTCAGAGAGAAAGAGCACACCCCTGGGGAAGGGGCAGAGAGAGGGGGAGAGAGAGAATCCCAAGCAGGCTCTGGGCTGTCAGTGTGGAGCCTGGTAGGGGGCTTGATCCCACAAACCGTGGGATCACAACTTGAGCCAAAATCAAAAGTCGGCCGCCTGACCGACTGAGCCACCCAGGCAACCCTGCGTTGTATTTTCTTTAAGTTCACAAAAGTTTTCTCAGGTTGTATATGGCATGAAAGAAGTCAGAGCCAAATCTATATTCACAGAGCAATGCCATGGTCTTTCAAAAATGTTTTCCATGGAGAACAGATCAGAAACATAACAAGGATCCAAGATTGCAGGTGGAAGGGTAATTACCCACTAAAAGAATGTACCACATGTTACTTCTGAACAGGGGAAGGACTCCTAAGAACACTGCTCTTGACCATCTTGTCATGTGGGATGGTGGCGTTTGAAACACAAGATAATGAGGTGGAATTCATTCATTCCCCAACTTTCCTTCGTTAGAAGTTTAATGATTTGGGGGAAAGTCAATACATTTGTTTGAGCCTTAATTTCTCAGCCTGTAAAGTTAGGAGGAAACTCTCTGCCACACATCATCATTATAAGAATCAAATTATATAATTACCTGAAAGCGCTTTGTAAGCAGTAAAACACTGCACCAATTAGGTTATCATTAGTGCTTTGATTAGCTAATCTCTGTTGCTAATTATGATGCATCAAGTGAACTTTGCTGTAAGGGTTTAAATACTTAACCACCTACATGACTCAATAATTCCATGTAATGGATCATGACCATGGCATCTCTTATGGGTTAGAGAGGCAACGGTGCTAGAGTGAAAATCAGATTGTTACACAGACTAGAGTTTCATTTCGTCCCTTAGCCTATTAGCTCTGTGTCCTTGAGCAAGATTCTGAACCTCTCTGATTTCTAATTTCCTTACCTGTAAAATAAGGATATTCAATTCTACCTCTAAGTCTTGAGATGATTAAGATGATAAACAGTATCTACAAAAAAATCCCTAACTGACTGGAATTTAAGGACAGTTTACTCTTTTTAAATTTTTTTTTTAAAAAATGTTTATTTATTTTTGAGAGAGAGAGACAGAGTGAGAGTGGGGAAGGGGCAGACAGAGGGGGAGACACAGAATCTGAAGGGAGCTGTAGGCTCTGAGCTGTCAGCACAGAGCCCAACATGGGGCTCGAACTCACGGACTGTGAGATCATGATATGAGCTGCAGTTGGACACTTAACCGACTAAGCCACCCAGGCACCCCAGTACAGTTTACTCTTAAAACGTGGATTTGAACTGCATGGGTCCACTTATACACAGATTTTTTTTGGCAGGGTAAGTACAATACAGTACTATAAATGTATTTCTCTTCCTCATGGTTTTCTTAATAACTTTTCTCTAGCTTTATTGTAAGAATATAGTATATAATACATGTAATGTACAAAATATATGTTAATCATCTGTGTTTGTTATCTGTAGGGCTTCCAGTCAACAGGTTATTAGGAGTAACATCGTGGGTGAGTCAGTAGTTATGCAGAGAGTTTCTACTGTGTGAGGGTCGATGCCCCTAACCATCAGATTGCTCCAGGGTCAGCTGTAGTTGTTATTCCTATGCTTCCTCTCAAACCCATTTGATTCCAAATATGGTTTGGATGTTGAAGAAGCATTTGGGGTGATTCTAATGTTGGATGAAGAATTAAGTTTAGACTGCCACCAGAATTTGAAGAGAAGGGTAGACTACTGACTGGGAATGGTAAATAGTCTCTCTGGATCTGGCCAAGTGTTATGAAGATAATAAAGTTGAAATGCTGTGTGGTATGATAGCTCTATTTATTTCTTAAAAATTGGCGAGAACTTTAGTATCTCTAATTATGAGATATCTGGGTTCTTGTTGCCTTTCATTAGTTGAGTATAACGGACCATGTTTGTTGCCCCAACCATACTTGCCCTCACAACACTTTTCAGACAGGATGGGACTGGTAGTAGGGGACTTGTAGTAGCCCCTTGATAAATGTTGTTAGTGAATAAAGATATTCCTGTGTCTATAGTTGATTAATTGGGTGTGTTCTCTCCTATACCAAGACTGCAGCTGCTGTTACGGATGATGATGAGGGGGAGGAGAAGTATGACAGTGATTATGATAAAACATTAACAAAAACCCTTTGTTTGCTTAATATGATATTCATGCACTATGCTAAGTTGTTTAACATGACTTCTTTGTTAGATCTTCAAAACAGTTATCTGCACAAACTAATGATTGACTGTGGAATACGGCAAGTCACTTCTTCAAAGTTACAGTTGGTGTCTTATAAAGAGAGAGAGAAGGAGAGATGGAGAGGGAGAGAGACATGCCATGTTCAGTTACCATCTTGTACTAAAATGTCAGGTCTGGGGCGCCTGGGTGGCGCAGTCGGTTAAGCGTCCGACTTCAGCCAGGTCACGATCTCACGGTCCGTGAGTTCGAGCCCCGCGTCGGGCTCTGGGCTGATGGCTCAGAGCCTGGAGCCTGTTTCCGATTCTGTGTCTCCCTCTCTCTCTGCCCCTCCCCCATTCATGCTCTGTCTCTCTCTGTCCCAAAAATAAATAAAAACGTTGAAAAAAAATTAAAAAATAAAATAAAATAAAATAAAATGTCAGGTCTGCCTTATTCAGTATTCGATGTTGATATAGTACTAGTTCAGGTTATGTCTTGTTTTTGCCTGCCTTCCTATTTTTTTTCCTTAATGGTTTTATTATGTAAATAATCATCTCTATTCTGCACTGCATTTTTTACATGTCATTCTGGTTATTCCATGATATGTGGCTTTATATTTACTTTATAAATTTCATGTCATGTCAGTAAGGCTATGCTCAAATATATTCTTTCCATTCTGGAATAAGATTTACCACATCCTTTCACAACTTATTATTGCCAAGAGTCTGAGGCCATATTCAGAAATCTGAATCAAATTAGTTGAACTCTCCCTCGCTATCCTTTTTCTGCTCCAGAATTAATTTTTTTTCTTCCAAATTCCCAGGTCCTGGAAGAAAGAAGTGACACTTTTCTCTCATCTGTTTCCTTCCCACGACATAAATAATGGCATCATTGGTGTCTTCTTGGTTTTATTAACTACTACAGGAGCCCGTAGATTAAATAAATCTGGCAGACCTTTCATATGTCCTGAGTAACTGCTTCAGAAAGAGAGCAACCACCTCTTCTCTGCCATATTCTTCCGTCTCCTTTCTTACTATTTGCTTTTCTTTCTGCTCATTTAAAAAAATTAATGTTTATTTATTTTTGAGAGACAGAGTGCAAGTGGGGGAGGGGAAGGGAGAGAGGGAGACACAGACTCTGAAGCAGGCACTAGGCTTGAGCTGTCAGCACAGAGCCCGGTGTGGGGCTTGAACTCACAAACCGTGAGATCATGACCGGAGCTGAAGTCGAACACTTAAGCAGCTGAGCCACCCAGGCACCCCTCTTTCTGCTCATTTTAAAAAGGATATCTAATGTGCAGATATCTAGTACAATATCTGTTGCATAGTTACTAATTATATATTAGAATTTTGGATAAAAACTTAACTTTAATTTTGTTTTTATTATTTGAGGGCACTGTCGGTGCATAGCTTTGCATAATTATTTAAGTGGCTGCTTAAAATACCTATTCTTAACTAATCACAGTCCACTCAGAGTTAATATTGTGTTACGTCACATGAAATGCAAAAGACATTGTAACTGTATAGTTCTGTCCTTCATTCTTTGTGCTGTTATTGTCATAGACAGCATAGCAGATCTAGTAGTTTATAATCCCTATGATATTGTGGGCTTTATATTTCTTATAGGAGTAATCAGTAGGCATATATCTCATATAACAATTAGAAGAAGAAAACGTATAGTATCTCTTACATTACATACATATTCACCATTCCTTATATTCTTCATTTTTTCCCCTTTAGATCCATGCTTCTATGTGGTATCATTTCCCTTCAGCCAGAAAATGGTTCTTTAGTGTTTCTTGTAGTGTGAGTTTGCTGTGATGAATTCTCTATTATAACGTGGCCTTGATTTCCTTTTACTTTTGAAGATTATAGTTTCAAGATCTAGAATTTTGACATGACAGGTATTAACCATTTTAACACTGTGAAGATGTTGTGCCATTGTCTTATAGATGCTATTTTATTCTGATGGGAAGTTAGTCATATTTCATATAGTTGTTTGCATATATATAATGTGATTTCACTTTTTACATCTGGACAGACCTGTCCATTTTATATGAAAATAATAAAGTGAAAATGCTATATGCTGTGAGAGTTCTATTTATGTCTTGAAGAATTGGTAAGAACATCAGTATCTCTAATTATGAGAGCCTCTATCTGGGCCCTTTGTGTCTTTCATTATGTAAGTATAACTGAGCATTTTCTTTGGTCATGTACACTTTAGCTTTGGTATTCACTCTTTGTTTGACTCAGGTGTACCCAGATATAATTGTCTTTGTTCTTCTCTTGCTTGGTGTTTGATGAGCTTTGTGTTTTGTTTTATTTATTTATTTTTTTTGAAGTTAGTGTGTCCCACAAAATTTTGGAATTTTAATGCCATTGTTCTTCCAAGAGGGTTTTTTTGTTTGTTATTTAAGGTTCATTATTTTTCTTCTCTTCTTTTGGGACTCACATTTCATATATTTTAGACAACTTCATATGTTCTTGTATTCAATGATGTTCCATTGCTTTTTTTTTGTAAAAATACTTTTTTTCATGTTTTTTAGCTTGGATAATTTATATTTGTATTGATCTATCTTAAGGTCCACTGACCTTCCTTCTACCCTCTCAAAAATTGATCTTAAGCCCATGAGAGGGATTTATTTCTAATTCAGATATTGTATAGGTCTAGAATTATCCTTTAGTACTTTTTATTGTTTGTTTTTCTCTTATTATTCCCATCTATCTATTCATTTTAAACAACTCATTTTTGAGTTATTGCACATATTTATAATAAGTACTTTAAAGTCCTTATCTGCAAATAACAACATCTGGACCTTCCAGTGGTCAGTTTTTATTCTTTATTTTTTTCCCTTGACTGTGGGTTACATTTTTTGTGGGTCTGTGCAAGTCTGGTATTTTTTAATTGTTTACAAGCCTTTATAGGTGATGTATTTTGGAGAGGCTCCAGATTCTGTTCTCTTTTTCTGAACAATGTTGATTTTTTTGTCTGGTAATTTAGAAAAAGAAAATTCATGACTATACTCAAACTCCAGATTATATGTCCTCTGAAGTGGGAGGTACATGAGATAGCTGAGGTTTGCCCGCCCTTCCTTCCTTCCTTCCTTCCTTCCTTCCTTTCTTCCTTCCTTCCTTCCTCTTCACAGTCTCCAGGTACTTCTTTTCTGGAAAATGTAACCCCTCTCATGCATTAGTATGCCTAGTTTCAGGGCTTAGCCCGGGATCTGGGTCAGTTGTTGAGCAGATTTTGAAAATTCTCCTCTGTGGTTCCTACAATCTGGGGTTTCTCATACTGCACACACTCTGGCAGACTCAGACTCGCTCCTTTCATTTCTAAAGATAGTAAGTCTGTGGATTTGTGCTTAAATTCTAGCCACACAGTCCTGGTAAACTGGAATGTGCACTCAGGTCACATGAATATGAAATTTACTCAGTGAAGCTTCCTTTTTTCTTTAGTTTCTGACCACTTTTCTCTTATTCCGATATGTTCATACATGTTCTTTGGGGTTTTTTGTATTTTATTTTATTTTATTTTATTTTATTTTATTTTATTTTATTTTATTTTATTTTACTTTGGTCAAGATTTTATAATTACTATGTGTGAGGTAATTAGTCTAATACAAGCTACTTTGTCATTACTAAAAGAGGAACTCTTTCTTCTACTAGAGTTTTAGTCTTCATTTTTTCTAATTAAAGCTACTTCTAATGAAGTATTTCTGCCACCAGTTTTCTTTTTTTTTTTCCCTATCTTTTTCTGATATAGCGGCATTATGGCTACAGACTAGCAGAACTGAACGTTCCTAGCTAATTTAGCCAATAATATAGAATGTTAATGGCTAGAAAGAGAATATGTAGAGAATTAGCAGTGCAGTATATTATAAAATAGCTTTTCTAGTTCATTGGTCTCTAGTGAGGTTTTTAGTTTCGGTGACACTGGGTGGTCAGGCTAGATTTCTACCCATAGTGACAGATGTGAATCTACCAGTACTGGGAGGTATGAATTTTACTGCTTCCCCACTAATCTGAACCTTGTTTCTTTGCTGTTCGTTTACATATATCTTGTTTAGTGATTGTTTATAGCTATGAACAACCTTAATACTGGTTAAAATCATTGGACTTTCATGTCTGAAACCAAACTAATTATTTAATCATGCCACATCTTCACCTTTTCCAGGATGAGTGAGTCAGCACACACTCATACTGCATAGCTTTCTGCCTTTTGTGTTTTAGCATCCCTGAAAAGGACTTCTCCATAGCTAAACATCTATACTCAATAATTGTACACATTTGGCAGTTTGAGAAGGAAAGGTATGGACATATTTCAAAAATTAAGTTTGAATATTTCATAGAGATGCATTGTAGTGTTTGCAAACAACAAATAATCTCTGGATCTCTGAACATTAACTTTTACTTAAATAGGTATTTATTTAAATGGAACTCTGAGGGACTCAAGAGTAGGAGTGCAAAAGCATTATTTATTAAAGCCATAGGACCTGTTCATAAATTCTGCTTCAAAAAATGATGGCCACACAATCAGTCCTGTTTTGATACTCTTTTGTTGTGAGTCTTTCATGGAATCCACAAAGATCCAAATTCTTTATGGATCAGAGAGGATGCAAAGATAATAAACCGATATATCTTACTAAATAACGTCTTTACAACAAACAAAACAAAACCCTTCTGTTGTTTCTCACACAAGTGACGTTTTACTTCCCATCTCCTGAGAGGTTAAACCTGTGTTTTAATCATGACTGTCCTCTCATTATCACAACAAACAAATGCTTACATTAAATGTATTATTTCTGAGAGCCATCTGTCAACGTTTTCCTCTGAACATAGCTGAGCTGTAGAATTGTGAGGCCTGATACCACACGTACTATGGGCTGCTTCATCTCTAGTTCATTCCTGGGGCACCACAGGCCATTTTTCAAGCAAGCAATAATCTACGTGACTAGATCGTTGATCAAAGGATTCTGTCAGACAGGATGACTATTGTAGGTAGCAGGGAATAACTAAAATGAACACAAACAGCCATTCTCCTTGGCCCATTGAATCTTTCTTAAACTCAGACAAACCTTCATTTTAATCTATTTCTAAATCACGTCTACTAGCCTGATACGGGTAGTGTGAAGGTATGGAAGCATGAAACAGCAAATGCACTTGGGGAAATGCAAAGAGACAGGGGTAGTGAGGTAAGGAAAGGGCACCTGAGGTGAACTCGAGAGAGATGAGTTTGAAAATGTCGTCAGAAGCCATGTAATGTGGGTCTAACATGAAAAATAAGGGGAAATGGTCATTTAAGGATTTTGGCAAGAAAGTGACAGAACTGGATGTGCATTTTTAAAAAGGTTAGTCTAATAGTCTTCTCAGTTCAGGGCACTATTGCTCGGGGGGAGTGTTTGGAAGTGTTTTCTGTGTGTGTCGGGGGGGGGATTAAAAAAATAAACCTTTCTAGTTTTGAATAAATTTAGCTTTACAAAAAGATCTGTAAAGTAAGTACAGAGAATTCCATGTGTTTCTCACCTAATCTCCCTTATTGTTAATATCTTATATTACTATAGTACATTTATCAGACCTAATGCTGGTGCATTACTATTAACTAAATTTCAGACTTCATTAGGATGTCACCAGTTTTTCCATTTATGCCCTCTTTTTGTTCCAGGATCTAAATTAGTATATTACTTGCCTTAAATGGTCATGTCATTTTTGTGTCCTCTGGTCTGTAAAATTACTCCACTTTTCTTTATTATTTGTGACCTTGATAGTTTTAGTAGTACTGACTGATCAGATATTATGTAGAATGCCCCTCAGTTTGGGTTTTTCTAATGTTTTTTTCATGAATACATCAGAGTTATGTCTTTTTTTGAGAAAATATCAGAGAGACTAAGTGTCCTTCTCATCAGACTATATTAGGGATACATGATATCCAAATGACAGCGCTGGTGAATAATATGCTTTATCACATGGTTAAGATGGTGTGTGCCAGGTTCTTTTACCATAAAGTTGGTATATTTTTCCTTCTTACTCAATTCATTGGAAAACAATCATATAGTCCAACATAAGTAGAGAAGGGATGAAGCCCCACTTCCTGGGTGAAGAATATCTACATATATTATTTGGAATTCTTCTGTGAGGAAACTGTCTCTTTTCTTTGGAAGCATTTTTTATTATCACAATGTCTAGAGATATTGCTGATATTTATTGAGCAGGATCCAGGGAAGCTAAGGATCCTGTAATCTGTGGGTTATTCCTGTACAATGAAAAATTGTATGTTTCTAAACACCAATAGCCTCTCCTTCGAGAAGTAGTCTAGTACATGCATTCTCAATGGGAGTGATGTTATGTCCAAGGATGTGAAAATTGGTTCTGGGGGCAGAAAAAAATCTTTCTATTGTTATGTATTATTAAGCACAGATACTCAAACAATAAATGAATAGATATATGGTGTTTCTGTAGCATTAAAATTTCATGGGGGTGCCTGGGTGGCTTAGTCCATTAAGCATCCAACTTCAGCTCAAGTCATGTTCTCATGGTTTGTGGGTTTGAGCCCCATATTGGGCTCCATGCTGACAGCTCAAAGCCTGGAGCCTGCTTCAGATTCTATGTCTTCCTCTCTCTCTGCCCCTTCCCCACTCACACTCTGTCTCTATCTCTCTCTCAAAAATAAATAAAACATTAAAAATTTTCATGGAGGATGATTAGGAAAAATATGTCTAAAAAGTATTCTTAGGGGGTTCATGATGGGGAAAAAAATGGTAGAGAAATATTGGTCTAGTCAAAGAGTGGTAAATGTGTTGAACTGTACAAGAGGAGACACAGGGCAAGGAGGAGCAGGGGTAGCCGAGAGCATGATACTTCCATTGACCTCCTGATCAGGCATATTATGGACATAAATGAAGACCTTGTTTCTTTTTGTTTAGAATTGATTTGTATGTGATTTTTGTATTACTACCTTTTAAAAAATTACAGTCAATCAGAATGAAGCATGAAATTATTAAAAATATTACAGGGAAAAATAACAAATTGTGTTTCACATGATAATTTTTTCCAAAGCCAACGCAATTTTGAAGTGCACTGCTAATGTATGATGAAATTCCTCATACTTTTCGATGTTTTTGTTGTAATTTCCCTGTAGCTTTTCAGACATTATCTAGATAGCTAAAGTTCTGAGTCACTGGACTCTGGAAAACAATGCAGTGACCATTATACATTTTTTTACTCTTTTTCTGGGTTAACTCAGACAGATGTCTTGAGTTACAGCTTTAAGGTGTTGTGCTTTTTTTCTTTTAAAAGAAAAATCTGAGGGTTAGGCAAATAAAATTTAATTTTTTAATGTTTTATTTATTTGTTTTTGAGAGAGAGAGAGAGAGAGAGAGAGAGAGAGAGAGACAGAGTGAGTGGGGGAGGGGCAGAGAGAGAGAGAGAGAGAGAGAGGCAGAGCGAGTGGGGGAGGGGCAGAGAGAGAGAGAGAGAGAGAGAGAGACAGAATCCAAAGCAGGCTCCTGGCTCTGAGCTGTCAGCACAGAGCCCGACATGGGGCTTGAACTCATGAACAGTGAGATCATGACCTGAGCTAAAGTCGGATGCTTAACTGACTGAGCCACCCAGGCGCCCCAAATTTAATTTTTTTGATAGGAGTAATAAAGAATAAAGACCAAACATATCTATCTTCTTTTAATGGAATCTTATAATATGTGCTTAGATAGTTTGGAAAATAGAGGAAAGTATAAAGAATAAAATAATTATGCCATATAATTTTATTATAATTTTAGTACTTTGCTCTCTAATTTTTCCCATGACTATAAATCTATTTTTTCTTTAATAATGTTTATTTTTAATAACTTTAATATACCAGCATTTAAGATAGATATATTTGCAATCAAACTTTCTTTTCCTATTCATTATTCAATGAATTCTTTACACTCAAATAGCCTCAACTTAATATTACTTGCCTTCTTTTATGAGCAATTCTATCATTCTTCCCTTTCCAACTTCATGACCTTTAGCTATGTGAATTATCTAAGGCTGCCCTTTAAACGCCATTCTTCCATGGACAAAGCACAAAGAGAAGTTTAAAAAAAAAATCAGTGAGTATTATTTAGTACAATGCAAAACCTTGAATGATCATGGAAATGAGTAGTTATATTTAAATGCATCTCACAGTTAGACGTGTGTATACATTATAATGACACCAAAATAGAGGTCTTCAGTAAGTTCAAGGATCCTAGTCAGGATTTATGACTTCCCAGGGTACTGAAATAAGTATGAAATTAGATTGCCACACCACTGATCTTTGAAGAATAATAGGGAGTGGAAGAGGAACAGGAGACTGAGGGCAGAAAAGTGATATCCTGATTTTCAAAAACACAAGGAAGTTATATTCCTTAAACAATGAGCTGTGAGCATGACATTAACACCCAATGAAGTTGACATTTTTGTCAAATATGACTGCTTAATCTACATTCCTACTTCCTAAGGCTATTACACACTTCCTTTCAAGTCTCTCCTTTTTCTGAGTCTCAGATCACATGATTTGGTGGTTTTAGTGGTGGTTGTGATGAAAGTTAACTCTACCTCCACTCCTGTAGATGGGTTCCGAGTGACTTAAGACAATCAGTATATTTTATTTCCCTTTCCAAGTGATTTGTTGATGTGTGGGCATGTTACACACTTGGACCGTTGAGAGAAAGGGCCAGAACTTGTTTTATCCACTGGGAGAGAGTAACCTCTCTCAGCATTAAAGTTTATGGATCTGAGAGAATATGAGGTCTGTAGGTGCTACAGTGTTAATGGGGCCACAGAAGACAACATGGTAGACAATGAAGCCAACAACGACCATGGAATAAGCAGTGGAGAATCCTGTCTTAATGTAATCATGGGAATCTCTTAGTGTGACCAGGGTTGAGGACAGACCAACTCTTCAAATGTTAACTTAGTAATTTTGAAAAGCCTCACTTGCCTTGCTTCCTTCGGATTACTTTACATCCTCTGCTTCAGAGTATGAGTTTTCCTTAGCATCTCTTTTTTATTCTTTAAAAATTTTTAAAAACCATCTTGTGGTACTCAAAAATGTTCTTCTTGGGTAATATTACCAATCTCCATGGTTTCAATGATAATCTTTGTACTGATGGTGCCCAAATATTTATTGATATTTTCCTAAGTGACAAGTATCTATTTCCAAGAGTCTCCTGGATTCATCTAATTGAGAATACTTCAGAATATTTTATCTTCTCCCAGTAGTGACATGGTCTCCTGTAATCTCAATTTCAGTTAATAGAATTGCCATCCACCTATTTTCTCTAAGTACCACTTGTAACAACCCTGATACATCTCAATATTCACCCCTAAATTCTATCTCTCATCACATTAGATCAATTCTTCTCAAACATAACACACATTAGACTTACTTGGGGCACCTGTAGACTTCAATTTTTTTCTCCCTCTACCAAAATTTTGATTAATTTGGACTGTGTGGGGGTACAGGAATATGTATTTTTATCAAGCTCCTCAGGTCATTCTGATATAAGTTGTCTATAGACCATATTGTGAGAAAAATAACATTTAGATCATAAACTTTGGGGGGACAAGTTTATGACATTATATTTGTATCCTCAGCTTTTGGGAAAATGCTTTATACATAGTGAGTGATTAAAATATTAGAAAAATGAATGAATGCTCAACACAGCAAATGAAAATGTTGTTAATTTAGCCATTTCTATCATTAAATCTGCCTCTGCTTTTATCTGCTAAGAATTAATCTATGACATTAAACTTAATAGAATTTCTGAGTGAGGTCTGAACATCTATGTTCAGTAGTGGGCATATGCCCAAATACTTTTTAGGAGAGAAAGAAAACAAAATGTTTAAAGAACCAATAGACAACTCTACCATTATATTTCACTTTTACTCTAAAAAATATATGCCTTATCAATAGTTTCTCTTGTTTACAACTAATTCCCATACTTCCATGGGAGCTACTTTTGGAAAACACAAATCTATATATGTCATTCCTTTCAGAAACATTTATGTAATCTCCTCATTTCCTAGTGGATAACATCTTTAGACACCAGTCTCTTTTATGACTAGATGCCATTGTATGTGAAGCTTCTTTGGCATGATTCACTCTCTCTGTTTTGAAAAAAAAGTATGTGTGTTTTGGTGGGGGAGTGGGTGGATGGGTGGATGGATGGATGGATAGATAGATAGATAGATAGATAGATGGATGGTTAATAGGCAGATAGATAGCTTACTTCCATCAAGGTCCAACTAGATGGCACCTTACCTGTAAGGCTGTGACTGCCCCCATCCCCATCAAGCAAAACAATTTGCTTCATCCTATGCAACTCTGAGAAGAGCTTTCTTTATATCTCATAGTACATACTATAAAGTCATATTCTGTTTTTTCCATCTGCATACTTTTGTTTGCAAATCTGACAGTTATACTTGTCAGAATTACTAAACACCTTGGTAGTAGTCAAATATTTTAGTCAAGGTCACATAGAAAACTATTGGAGGCCTCCAAAGGCAGGGTCCCAATGGATCACAAAATGAATGTCTAAAATTCTCATGTCTCATAGCTCATGGTGTTAGCAACATTCCATGGGATGGATAATGAAACACTTTCTAAAAGAAATTATGCTAGGATGTCAAAAATTAAAATAACCTCTACACAGTACTTTTAAGATAAACATCAGGGGTGCCTGGGTGGCTCAGTTGGTTAAGCATCTGACTCCTGATTTTGGCTCAGGTTGTGATCTCATGGTTTGTGAGATTGAGTCCCACATCACACTCTGGCTCACAGCACAGAACCTGCTTGGGATTTTTGTCTCCCTCTATCTCTGCCCCTCCCCTGCTTGCATTTGCTCACTCTCTCTTTCTCTTTATCTCAAAATAAATAAATAAACATTTAAAAAAGAAAAAAGATAAACATCAAGCCCTTTAGTTTTATGAGGGTTTTCATTATCTGTTTGCTGCCTACATTTCCAAATTCATCCCTCTCCTTTTTCTTCCTTCATATTCTATACTGTAGCCATAATGGACCATTTACCAGGATCTAAATCAAATGCAATATCTATTTCCTCTTTGCTTTTGCATAACTTATTTATTATACTTAGAAACCTCCACTCTCTTCTCCCCCATCTTCCCAGGTACTTTCTGAATTTGGTTTCGGTCTCATGTCCTCAGGTACAACCACTGTGAGTGGCTTCCCTACTTCTCAGTCTATTGCGAGAGACCATCCTCAGTGCTTCTCAAGTGATCACATGCTATTTCACTCTTCACATGGATTTTTCTATGATAATCCCTGAGCTGCATCACCCCTGAATATTCTGTATCAACCACAAACCTGAATAAGTTAATTAATGGTGAATTAAATGGGTAACAAATAATTAATAATACCTAACATAATATATTCTTACTATATTAATAAATAAACTAATTATTATTATGGATCCTTCCAAGCAAGGACTGAATGAAGCTTTATTAACTCTACCTTTCCTCATCCCTGCCTCTCCCTACTACTTCTGAACTAACACACAACAACTTAATGCCACTCATTTAAACACACTCATTTAATAATAGCTCCTAGACCCTATGAAATTTGCTGAGTCCCAAAACTGAAAGAGAAGATCAGAATGTTACATCCAACTCTGTGTACATTAGAGTATCCCTGAGCTGTTCATTTATTTTTTATTTTAAAATTTATTTTTATTTTTTTAGAGAGAGAGCTCAAGCAGGGAAGAGGGCAGAGAGAGAGAAAGAGAGTGAGAGAGAGAATTATAAGTGTTAATCATGGTGTTAGCAACATTCCATGAGATGGATAATGAAGCATTTTCTAAAAGAAATGCTGCTATGATGTCAAAAATTAAGATAACCTCTACCTAGTACTTTTAAGATAAACATCAGGAGTGTTTGGGTGACTCAATTGGTTAAGCATCTGACTCTTGATTTTAGTCGGGGCTCGACCCCATGACCCTGAGATCATGACCTGAGCTGAAATCAAGAGTTAGACACTCAACTGATTGAGGCACCCAGGTGCCCATCCCTGAGCTAACTTTTACTTATAGTTTTCTTATTCTAATTTTTTTGCAATTTGTAGAAAGATTTAGTTGCTGTTTTTGCAAAAGTACAATTGAGGCTTTAATTTGGACAATAAGTTATACCTCAAACAGGAAAGAGGTAGGACCTTTACAAATCGCTGTTTCTCTAGACAAGATTATAATTCAAAACATCTGTAAGGAGACCTCCTTTCAGGATGACATTACAACTGTGTAGCAAAGTCTACCTCCCAGGTCTCCTTGAAAAGAAGATCCAACATTATCAGAGTCCCATAGCCTCTGTGTCCTCTGACTTCATTTCTAAGTTGCATTTATACATGTGAGTTAGATCAATAGTCTATATCAGTGAGTCTCTTACCCAGAGTAGAAACAAGGTTCTGTAAAACTATCAGGAGATAACCAAAAGGATTCTGATTTTTCTTTCTCTCCTGTCCCCGCTCCTCTACTCGCTCCTCCTCCTTCCTTTTATTTTCTCTCTCAGATGGCAATTGAGGTACCTCTGGTTAAATGGTGGGATGCAAAGGCCTACGTGGTCTTAAATTATAATTCTTGTCCTACATCCTTTTATTCATTAGTAGCTTCCTAAGCTATATTTCTAACCAGAGAAATGTGTATTTGGGGGAAAGACTATTGCATGTGCAACACCAAGACATAGGGGAGCACCATATGTATGGGACCAGATGAGTTTTGTAGTATGCCTAGAACTATACTGTCTCCATATGACTATTTAAGTGCATTGGAATAAAATTAAAACGCACAACTTTTTACTCACTCCAGGCTGTATTTCAAGTGGTCAGTAGCCACGTAGCTAGCGGCTACCATGTTGTACACAACACAAAACACAGAACTCAGTTACTTCATCTCATTAGATATGCTAATGCTGACCTGCTCTTCCCTGTCTTCATTTGCCCTGGGTCACATCCCGTTGTTCTCTACTTTCTTAAGACTGCTCTTCCTTTCTTTCAAATCCTTACCATAATTTGCACATGCACGCTGATTTGTATTAGTAACCAAATCTTCACTGCTCTAAGGCCCATTAGGCAAAGTACTATCACAGCAGAAAGATTCTACAATTTTTTTTAATAGATGAGTGGATGAAATGGTAGACATTATGACTTGGGAAAAAGTCCACAGAATACCAGAAGGGATGTGGAGGGTAGAGAAGAACTTAAACAGGAATAAGACTTCACAATTGTATTGTATTGTAGTTTAGTTTAATATTATTTTATTTTATTATTATTATTTTTTAATTTTAGTGAGAAAGAGAGCAAGGGGATGGGGCAGAGGGAGGGAGAGAGAGGGAGAGGGAGAGGGAGAGGGAGAGGGAGAGAGAGAGAGAGAGAGAGAGAGAGAGAGAGAGAGAGAGAGAGAGAGAGAATCTTAAGCAGGCTCCACTCTCAGCACAGAGCCTGACATGGGGCTTGATCCCAGGACCCTGGGATCATGACCTGAGCCAAAAGCAAGAGTCAGACATTCATCCTACTGAGCCGCCCAGACACCCCCACAATTTTATTAAGTGAAACTTTATACTCCTTAATAAGTGGATGCTGTCAGAAAGCATTTTCTGACTTTCTCTTTCTTACTATCCTTCTAGGTTCTTTAGCTGAGGCCTTATAAATTGGACTGACAAAAGACAGATTAACAAGAGAAACACAAATAGAAGTTTATTAGCATGTGTATTACCCTTACACCTGGGAGCAGTGAGGGGAGGGGGGTGAGCAACAAAGGAGTGGTTAGAACTTGGGTTTATGCAGCCTTATAGCAAAGGAACAATGCATTTTTAGAAAAGTGGCAGGATAAGGGACAAGGATTTTAAGTTTCCAGAGCAGTAAATTGTGAGAAGGCAAAAATATGGGAACTAATGGTAAAAAGAAGCTAATCAGTAAAGTGTATTATGCACCAGATTCTTCTGGTGCTATCTGCCAGCTGATACAGGTCTAAAACTGTCTTGAAGGACTAACTTTTGTCCTTCCTAGTAGGAAGGAGAGGGACACACCTTCTTAAATTTATGTTCTAGTTTGAAGCAAATGAAGGGAGGGCAGAGAGCTATTTTTGTATCTGCTTCTTCTCAGTTGCCTTCAGCTCAAAATCATGCTTATGCCCAACTGACCTATTTTTGGGTGGTGCCTCCTGCCACCGTACAATGCTTGGTGCTCTTCACCTCACATCCAACCGGTGTGGCATGTCTGGTCTAGAACTGTGCCATTTGGGCATCATTTTCACAAGAGATTGTGTGTGTGTGTGTGTGTGTGTGTGTGTGTGTGTGTGACGACTTTCTCTATGCAGACATTTTTTTTCAGTAATGTTAAAACAACATTGGGAAGATCTTGTTAGGAATTCATACTGAGATTAGAGAAGATACTTCAAAGGACAGACTTGGGGATGCTTATCTAATATACCATAAAGATAATCAGATAAAAATCCCACCTAGGATTCAAACTATGCTTATTGTATGGCTTAATAAAGCAATGATTTTCCTTCTGTCCCAACTATAGAATGATCTTTATTTTTAACTTTCAGATATGACATGATTATCTGACTTTATGAAGTTACAAAGTAGCAACTAGTTCCTCAGAATACTTTATATCAAACTTCAAAAAAGAGGAAGAAAAAAACTCTGTAGTTTGGACATAGATTTCCCAGTCTCGGTAAGCAGCAAAACTGCCACCCCCTTTATATTTGATGAAATATGATGGATGGGCAGTTATTTACCTTCTAGTAGAAAAACACTAATGCTGAAGTTTTCATTTGTTCAAAGCTAAAGGAATTTGTTAGTCTTTCAAAAAAATTAAATACCATTAGTGCTAACTGTCCTTTTCTACTTCATAGAACATAAGTATTCTTCTTTTAAAAAATTTTTAAAGTTTATTTATTTTGAGAGAGAGAGTGTGAGTGGGAGAGGGGTAGGGAGAGAGGAAGAGAGAGAATCCCAAGCAGGCTCTGCACTGTCAGCACAGAGCCCAATGGGAGGCTCGAACTCACCAACTGTGAGATCATGACCTGAGCTGAAATCAAAAGTCAGACGTTTAACCGACTGAGCCACTCAGGTGCCCCAGAACATAAGTATTCTTTAAAAGAATATTCTATAAAGCATATAAGCATTCCTTAACGAATTAACTTAAGGTTCACTCCTTGGATCTATCAAATACAGTTTCAAAGTCACCAAAAGGGCTTTATTGCTGCTATTTCTTTCTAAACTTCTATTTATCATACAACTTTTGTGTTCCTCTATTTCCTAACATTAAGTCATAGGACAAGTAGAATGCATCAAATTATTCAAGGTCTGAGTGGTAAGTCACAAGCTAGTTGCCAGGCAGATGACATTTTACTAAGGACATCAAATACACATTTCTCTGGGAATTCATAATGTATGATATGATTAAGATGGCTAAAAGGATAAATGCCTGGTAAAAGTGTTGTCCTAGCAAGATATTAAAGAAGAAAAGGTTAACATTTTTCTTACTGGTGGCTATAAAGCTATCACCAAGCTTTCTCCTCCTTTTTTGTCACCTTTTTTTGGTGTGTCTTAGGATAAAAGACTTGAAAATGAATGGATTATAAATTAGACATGTATTGTACCTTTCTCAGTGTTAAATGCTTATGAAGAATCTGATCCTTTAAGAAACAATCTACATAATGAGGTGGAATTTCTTTGTTCTATAAAACAGTGGATGAATGGCAGTTTTGATGACCCTGCAAAAATAATGGTTAATTGTAACCATACCTTTATTTTCTGAAGTAAAATTATGACCTTATGTCTTTGAACCTAAGTCCCTTTTCCCAATTTAGAATTTCTAATAAGCTATTCTTTTTTTTTTTTTAATTTTTTTTCAACGTTTATTTATTTTTGGGACAGAGAGAGACAGAGCATGAACGGGGGAGGGGCAGAGAGAGAGGGAGACACAGAATCGGAAACAGGCTCCAGGCTCCGAGCCATCAGCCCAGAGCCTGACGCGGGGCTCGAACTCAGGGACCGCGAGATCGTGACCTGGCTGAAGTCAGACGCTTAACCGACCGCGCCACCCGGGCGCCCCTATTGTTTTCTTTTCATTTGAAGCTAATGTATGAAAACTAAAAGACAAAAAAATGAACATGAAGTTACATTTACTTTTAAATAATCTATCATTTATGGAATTCTTTTTTTTCTTTTTCAGGAAAAGAGAGGCTTTTTAAGTGGGAAATATGATAAAATATACAAACTTAAATCATGACTTCAAGACCGGGTAAGAACAGGGGAGTTTTAGCTAGAATAATTCAGCTGAATTTTTACCATTTTTCCTTATGGTTCAGACAAGCCATGAAAATCTTACTTTGGTATTTTAGTAGTGAGGGGGCCTCTTGGGTAAGGGAAACGGATGGGCCTTCCCATATATAATGAAGGATAGGATACATTCCAAGATCTTACCTCTGTGATAGACATATAAACAAAAAGTTAAAACAAAAATTCTAGTAAGAAAGACAACAAATGATTCAGGAGATACAGAGTAACTCAGAAAAGAACACGATTTACTCTGTCTGGAGTATCAGGACAGATTTCCCCGAGCAGGTAATTAGGATTACCGTATTAAAGGAAGGACTAATAGGCTAATTGGATATGCAGATGTATCATGGCATTCAGTGCTTTTCTTTATTTTGTTAATACATGCAGTAAAGGTAGTTGTAAACACACATAACCCAGAATAGGGCACATTCAAATGCTAGATATGTAACTCACTCAAGATGGCCTGCAAGCCTTTATGTCCAATAAAAATAAATGTAAAATGCACAAAGCAAAAGGAAAGGGTCTGTTTTAACAATGTGTCATTTGTGTGGAGGAGGTGGATGTGTCACTGAGAACCCTTTGGTTTCTGTAAGTGGCAAATCTGCACAGAAATGTAACAGAGAAATACTAACAAATCAGAGTTGTCTGGCTATAATCAGGGACTACAGCTATCCTGTACCTATAAAGACTATTTAATTAATTCAGCCAACAGCTGCCTTATCACCAGTGAAAATGAAGCCAAGTTTGACCCAAAACTCGACACATAATTCAGTTGGTAAACTGTTGAAAACCATTGGGGGGGAGAAAGCACTTTCTGTGTACTTGTTTTTAAATATTCATGCTATTGAACCATTCCCACTAAATGCATAAATGACAACGTAATATCCAACTGTAACAGTTGGTGGAAGCCATTTTAAGTAGCAGTTTAACAAACAGAGATGAATTTTAATTTGCAATGCCAGTTGAGCTGTAATAAAAACTAGTATTCCAGCTGTGAAAAAAAAATGCCACACAGCTTGGTTAGAGTTATTTACAGTTTTTTTTTTTAAATTTTACAGTACAATGAAACTGTCTTGTTTCTATCCACACCAGAAGTTTGTTAAATCCCAAAACATGTCTTAGGAAATGAGAAAGGCATGTCTTTAGGGAAATAAAAATAACTTTGTTGTATTAGATTACAGTGTTCAATTTAGTACACGTTTACTTAGTGGTTCAATGTGTTATAGTTTTTGTACGATTTCAGAAATTGTAAAGATTACTTCAGACCAAATGGAAAATTTGGGCTGTTACTTCTGAAGTAAATGGAAAATAGGCGTTGTCAAGCACCAGCGTTTACAAAAACGTATTTTTGCAATCAATGCTGCCTTCCTGGGTTGATACTTTATTAACAAAAAATATCAACTTGTCATTTATGAGGAAAGTGTTTGTAGAGAAATCCACTTACATTCTTGACTGTAAGCACTAAATCATGCCATTCGAGAAATTTTTGTAGATCCGCCATCATATTCCTACAGTGATGGTGTTATTAGTGAGTAATAACTAAATTTTCATAAATGGGCACCATAGGTTTCAAATTTACTACTTCTTTTTACTATGATTTTTTATTTTTTTAAATCTTTTTAATGTTTATTTATTTTTGACAGAGAGAGAGAGAGAGAGAGAGAGAGAGAGAGAGGCAGAGCATGAGTGGAGGAGGGACAGAGAGAGAGAGAGAGAGAGACACACACACACACACACACACACACACACACACACACACAGAATCTGAAGCAGGATCCAGGGTCTGAGCTGTCAGCACAGAGCCCCACACAGGGCTCAAACTCACAGACAGTGAGATCATGACCTGAGCCGAAGTCGGACACTCAACTGACTGAGCCACCCAGGCGCCCCTTAGTTTTTTATTTTTTAATGTTGATTTATTTTTGAGAGACAGAGAGAGAGAGAGAGACAGAACATGAGTGGGGGAGGGGAAGAGAGAGAAGGAGACACAAAATCTGAAGCAGGCTCTAGGCTCCAAGCTTTCAGCACAGAGCCTGACCGACATGGGCCTCCAACCCATGAACCAGGAGATCATGACCTGAGCTAAAGCTGGACACTTAACCTACTGAGCCACCTAGGTGCCCCTTTACTCTGAATTTTTAAAATTATGCTCCTATCTGGGGCCCCTGGGTGGCTCAGTAGGTTAAGCGTCCATCTTTAGCTCAGGTCCTCTGCTGACTCCCCTGCTCATGCTCTGTCTCCCTCTGTCTCAAAAATAAATAAAACATTAAAAAAAATTTTTAAATAATATTATGCTCCCATCTTTAAGAAAAGTTACTCATCAAATTCTGTGGGTATACTGAAATTCTATTTGTTTTTAAAAATGGAGGTGATGAAAACAACTATGGCAAAAATGAACAAAAAGAGACAAGAACCACAAGAAAAAGCAATATCTACTACCAGGAGAGTCCCTTCTCTGCCTTCTGAGGACTTGGGGGTACAAAAGAGATGCTTTGTTGTGCTGAATGAGGAAGCTATCTGGGGCTCCAGAGGCTGAGTTGAGGACCACAATGCAGAACACGCTGCTCTATATAAAGAAGATTTCCAGCAGCAGGGCTCTAAAAAGGATAGATGAGACAGGAAAAGAAGGGGAATGGAGCAGGTATGGGTAGAGGGGGTGGGAAGCAAGAGAGAGAGAGAAAGAGAGAGAGGCAGGGCAGAGAGGGACAGAGAAAGAGACAGAGACAGAGAAAAAGAGGCAGAGAGACAGGTAAAGCATGAATGAGAATCCAAAACATAGCTGCTAAGAAGAAGAAATTATGAGAATCAAAGGGGTGAGGTGGAATACTTAAGTAGTTTCACTTGACGAATGGTGTGTGGTATTACTTATTTACTCAGAACAACTTTGGTACATTTTACGTTAGTCAGCACTACTTGTGGAATTGAATCCATGGTCTTTGGATATGAAAATATTCTGAGACTTCTAATGAAGCCCCAGAGAACAGCCGGGGTCACCACAAGGGCCTAGGTACTAAAATTCTAGTTAAGTTATGTAGGTACCACTCCAGAGACATAAATACTCACCCTTATATAAACTTTGGATATTCAGATTAGGCAAATATCATCAAGCGTCTCTATCACTAGTGTGTATCTGACAGTAAAAGTACAAAAACAATGTATTTTGCTTTGTATCAGGGACTAGAACAAAGCAGGTACACAACATAATCCTTGTTGAAGGAATGAATGTACAAATGGATTTTTTTAAAACATAGTTTTTGCTCTTGTTTAATATAATTATCATCATTATTATCATAACGAAGTGTCTCTGGACCTTTTTGGCACACTCAGCGTTCCAAACATGATCTCTTCCATCTTTGGGGGGCTTAAAAATCTCACTGTCACAGGTGCTGCTGTTGCTGTCGTTCAGATCACTTAATTTCTTGAAATTGCGTCAGTGAAAAGTCTCTGTGGAAAGCACAGCAATGCAATGAAAACTGTAACGTCCTGTAATGAAACCTAATGAAAAATCTCTGGGCCAGATTAGATGGTGATCTGATGTGAGGCCAAGCAAAAGAGAGCACTTAAGAGAAGTCTGTGGAGTTGAAATTACACTTTGTAGAAGAATAGGCAGGACGTCTGAGGAACTCAGGGCAGAATACCAAAACACCAGCAATGCTATCTGCATTTTTTTAAGCCTCCCTGGAGACTGGCTGTGAACGCTGACTGCTTCTAGAAAGATGTCAGCGTGAGCTGCTAGAGATCTATTGTCTGCGTCCAGCATCAGGATGTGTGGTCTGACAGGTGTGAGGGTATTTGTGCAGACAGTGGCTCTGAGTATTTGAAATAGGGACCGCCATGTAATACTGTGTTACCTTACAATTTCCGGAGATCAAAAGGTTCTCTCAGAAAGGGATGAGTGGGAAAATGTGAATAAGATTTGGAGACAGAGAAATGTTAAGCATAGAGAGAAAACAAAGAGAGCTTTTGGAATAGGTCAAGAAAAAAAATAATGACCAGAGCATTGTGACCTTCATATCGAGTGTCTGGAAATCTCACCCCATCCAGGTTCTCAGGAAACTGAACTGCATGTGAAAGTAATTGCGTACATTTGCAGTGCAAAGTATTCAAACATACCAACTAAGTATGTTTTCTCAGGCACTCAGGACAACATTCCTGATATCAAAATAACAGGGAAAAAAAACCAACCATCAGAATATTGATGAGTGTACTGATGATCGAGGCAAAGAAACTGGAAGCGTTTCTTGGATCGTTCATTCGTTTAATCAGAATTTGTTTATTTCATAACATAAGCATAAGACTGTGCTGCTCATTGTTGGGGATACCCAAGAAGTAGAAATGCACCTGTCTCCCAGTATCTGCACAGGCTTATTTTGAAACCAGTCAACCACTAATAATAAATCCAAGAAGCCACCCAGTGTTTGTAACAGAGTGGGCGGATCTGTCTTCCACTCCAGGCTCCTCTGGGCTTTCTACCCGTGGGATGGCAGGCAAGCCACTAAATTTCTCATAAGGGACAGGGATGCTAAAAGATGTCCAAAAAGGGCTGGGAGAAAACCCTTCCTACAGTACCTGGTGCATGTTAGTGGCTGATAGATGAAACCAAAAGTCACCTTTCCTTGTTTATAAAGTAACAAATGGTGCATATCAGAAATATTTTAATATAGGCTTGGATCAAGGAACAAATTAAGTGTTTTAATGAAATAGCAATTAGGACAGTTTAAAATGGAGGGAAAATATACTTTACAGAAAGAAGAAATTTTAAATTTCTTTTTAATGTTTTTATGTATTTCTGAGAGAGAGAGAGAGAAAGAGAGAGAGAGAGAGAGAGAGAGAGAGAGAGAGAATATATGCATGAGCCGGGGAAGGGCAGAGAGAGGGGGAGACACAGAATTTAAAGCAGTCTCCAGGCTCTGAGCTGTCAGCACAGAGCCAGACAGGGGGTTCGAACCCACGAACTGTGAGATCATCACCTAAGCCGAAGTCAGGCGTTTAACCGACTGAGCCACCCAGGCACCCCAGAAAGAAGGAATTTTAAAAAGCAAAAACAACAGCCACCAGAGCCCTGTGGTATTTGGCGGTTGAGTGCGCACAGTTCCGGTTCGGGTAGCCTGGGTTTGAGTCCTGGCTCCACATCCCCGTCTGCGAAATGGTGACAAGAACAGTACCAACCTTAGAAATCTGTGCAGATAGTACAGGTAATGTGTTCAGAGCAGTGCCTGGCATGTAGTGAGCACTTGGCAAAAGCTAATGTTGACTAGTAGCAGGATCCTGACAGCTTTAAGCAGTACCTGCCTTGCATTTTCCTCAGGGAGATCTCCTGCCCTTTAGACGATGTCAGATTTCCCTGTTAACTGCTCTCACCGTTACTTGTGTTTATCTTTCCCTATATTCACCACAATTTAAAACTCAAAAAAAGTATTGGCATACGTGTTAATTTAATGATCAGCTCCTCAGGATACAGCAGCGAGCTCCCTGAAGGTAGATCTCGCGTTCCTGATCAGCAGTATTTCTCCAGTGCCTAGCCCAGCCTCTGGCATTGGGTAGGCACTCAGATAGTCCCCGAATAATGGAATAAATGGAAAGCCAATGGTAAATGGCTATCTCCAGGGACAATTTTTTATGTATAGTTTTGCTTTAATTTTCCTTTTCATCACAAGCGTTTTTTTTTTTTTATTATTCCAAATGTGTGTGTAACACAGCATGAGCAGCAGTACAGAATATTTCATTAGCAGCCTAAGAAGAAGGAGAAAAGGAGACCATTTACATGTAAATGTATGCTTAACTCAGCCCCTGATGGAGAATACCCAAAGGGCACTGCCAGCTTCCTTAGATAGTAATTGGAAGCCTAATTCAGATAGGTTAATTGTAGGGTAGTGGTGATGCGTGCTGGGCTGTGCGAAATAGCAGAGGAGAGACTGAGAGGCTGCCTCCAGAATATAATAATGCTGTGGCGACCACTTCCTTTGGTTTGAGCATGTCACTGGTCAAGGGTAACTCGGAAAAAATGCAAATGTGTCTCTAGGTATATAAAAAACACCATTTTTCTGATCCACCGAGTTACTTTACTAAGAACAAGTTAGGCTGCGCCATTGGTCCTAAAAGAAACTCTTGAACTTCATGAACATATGTAGGGCAAAAATGAGATCCGTTTTTTTCACCCTAACCCATACTAATGTCTACCTAAGATACAGTGGCTTCAAATACCTACAGCTACTTACGAACAGTGATTTGGGTCACACTTCTTAACCTCTGTAAGCTTGTTTATGGTTGTATAAATGAGAGGTAAAAATAGAATCTAGCTTGCACTGTTCAAAACAGATCAGATGAGATAATCAGTGTAAAGTGCATAGCCTAGTATCTGACCCTCACTGAACACTCAGAAAAGGTTGGCTCTTTTTCCTTCAAACTGCTTGTAAGTTTATCATAAAGTTAAACAGGTGTCACAGCCCAGTGACCCAGCCCTTCACTCTTAGGTTTTTACCCGCCAAAGAAATGAAGACATATGTTCACAAAAATACATATGGAAGAAAGAACATAAGAACTAATAATTGGAGAGGAGAGGGCAGATATAACTATCTAGAGTACAGCAGGGGAAACAAGAGTTTTCAATTAAAATAGGGGAGGGTTTGTCTTAGTATTTTTCCCAAGGGCTATATTCAAGTTAAAACTTGTTATACTGTAGCTCAGTTGCAGCACTGAAGTATAGGATATTTGGTAACCTTACCTTCTTCCTCTATTCCTACCACCTCAGCCTCATGAAGACTGTCAGCTGTAGGTGACAAAGAGGTAGAATTGCAAGACTATGTTTGTCATTTTGGAAAATGTTATTATGCATCATGATATGTTTCAATATGAAGGGGTGTTACATAATGAAAGGGTCTTCGCCTTTGGAATTTTAAAAGAATTTACCAGATGTCTAGCCATAGTATAAGAGAGACATTTGCTCTCCCTATTTTCCAGAAGAATTAGAGAAGCATCTAAGGCCCCGCAGTACAAGGATAGAATAAGGATTCCAACCTAGATGCTTCCGATGAAATCCACGAATTATTTAAACGTCAAGCAATTCATTTTACTCTTTATCAAGGAATAAAGAAAAACTGTTTTTTGAGGTATGTTAGCGTATACCAAGTTTCTCCTTATCTGTATATTTGAGTGGCTCTATAAGTGGACATTTTCAGCCAGCTTACACATAATATGCTGTAAGGTTCTCTAGTGAAAAGGCTAAACAAGTTTAATTATAGAAAGTCTCTGTATGAGATTCCAGAAGGAACAGTCAGAGACTGTGAACGTTATAAACTCAAGTGGGGTCTGGAGAGGATGATGACAGAATGTAGCATTCTATCAATTAATTACCACAAAAGACTAGATCAGACCAGCTGCTCCAACCTTATTATTGAAGTCCACATATTTCCAATGAATAAAAATCTAGCAATTTTTTTCTATTAAGATTTCTTATTTTCAACATTGCCTAATCCTAACAGTTATATGAAACCATCATTCCATATTAAGTAAACTCATTTCCATTCTTTCTGGGACAAAAAATAATAAAATCTCAGGCACATTAATGCTAACGGCTTATCTAGCGTATTTAGAACAAACACAAAATTGTTATGATATTATTTTTGTAATTTCATGGCAATATAATAAGGATTAGTATATGAACACTAGACTATAATAAGAGGGGAATTAAAACCACTCTCATATTTGCAGCAGGTAAACCTTTGAAATAGGTTAAAATGCTCCCTTAGATATCATAATTCGAAAGTGTGGATTTTTCTCCCCTTGAAATCCCACTTATCAGTATGTTACAGCAGGTAAAAAGTATGTTTTTGGGTATAGGGAGATTTAAGACATCAAAGTTAAGGAATGAAAAAAAGACTCTTATCCTTTATACTATAAAATAACAAAAGAGAGAGAGAGAGAGAGAGAGAGAGAGGGAGAGAGAGAGAGAGAGAGACTTCATTACCTGCAGTCTTTTGGGAAAAGCCCTGCCACCTACCAGTAGGAACATAAAGCAAAGATACCCAGGTCTGCAGAGGTTCAGGATCTCCCAGTGTTTGCTGTGTTTTGCTTGAACTCTTAACTCTGTTCAGTGAAGAACCTCAGATCCAGCCCTGCTGTTCATCATATTTGCTAATTCTACATACTCTTCTTGTTATTTCTGGAAAGTGCCTCTAAAATGTTATTTTATTCCTTTGCTTGCATGGTCGCCATATTCTTGAGGCTGGAAACTCATGGACTAATCCCCATTTCAATTCCCATTTTCCATCTCATCTAGGGTGGTCACCAGGGCAGGTTTTTTTGAGACTGTCCAGATATTAGTCCTGAAGTTCCCACTTTCAAGGAAATGCCTCATACCTGGCCAAACCAGAGTAGCTGGTAACCCTGAGCATTTTCTGTTTATTTTGTATCCATGTATCCTATACCTGTTGGGTAAGGGGAGGAAGGTTGTCTCTCAAATCAATTTTTTTTTAAAGGAAATGATTAGTTGCTCTGCTAAATATTATACTACATTGACAGTTTCAGTCTTCTTATGGTACTGGTGACCAATATAATGATTATGATCCACTGTATTCTTCTTCTATTTTTAAATTATTTATTTTTTAACAGTCTCTTTTACTTAAAAAACAAGAAAACATGGTCTTAGTTTCAAATTAAGCCAAAATGTCAAAAACAAATGACTTTTTTATTTTGTTTTGTTTTTCATACATCTTGTATGAGACTATCAAGTAGTTTGGCTTTTGTAAAAGAACATTTGGAACCTGTCCTTACAATAAGGACCAGTAAAGGAAAATATCCTAGAGAATGTGAATGTCTGACAGGGGTAGAGATGAGAAACTTCAAATCATTCCTCTGAATTTAACCATTTTCTTTACTTTGAAAGCACTTCCTTGTTTATTTCCATTTTTTATTTCAAGTTTTAGAAACTGTGGCTTGCTTTTATTTGCTGCAAAAGAAACACATAGCTATATATCTGGCACCTAAGAATAAAATTTGTTATTTGTGAAGAACCTCCAGGACATCCATTCATTTGAAGTTACATCCCTAGATCACTCTTCCTGGTCCTAAGAAGAATTTAAGGATGGAAGAAAAAGTCTTTAAACTATAGTTTTTCTTAAAATGGAACTGGCATTCAAAGAGGCATTTCATATTCCAAACAATTCTTCCATTAAACAAAAAGCAGATGGATAATTAAAAGTATCTGAAGATATGATGGTAATGATTACTTACTGTAAAGAGAAAAACCTCGAGACCCCGGTTCCACATATTGGTCTCTGCCAAGTCTATTTCTCTTTCTTAGAGCACATAAATAAGAGAAAAACCAAAGAAACATGGGGAGGGGACTGTAGGAATTTTAGTTGTCAAATTAGCATTATTTTAATGAAAACCTAGGCTTACCAGACAAAATAAATCATCAAACTCAGGAACATATTCTATATGGCATCCTCTTCCTCAGATACACACCTGATTTATAAAGCACAATTTACATTCCAGAAAGGATAATTCCAGTAGAATTCTCATGTTCCATAGGTACTCAATTATAACTATGTTATCAAAATTATTCTCTAGTAAATAGGGTGTAAAATATAAAACAAAAAGTGGTGTATGTAATACACGAATGAGTTGTAAACTTTAATTTTATTTTCATATTAAGGAAAAATATTTTTCACACTCTTAGGATCAGGAAAAAGGCTATTGGTGGTAACAGTTCAGATGGGCAAAGCCATGAAGAGAATGATCTAAACAGAAGTTTTCCAAACGTTTGCAATTGAAAACAAACATATCTATCTATCTATCTATCTATCTATCTATCTATCTATCTATCTACCTATCCATCCATCCATCCATCTATCTATCTAGATATATGTTTATATGTTTATATATGTTTATATATGCATTATATATATATATATATATATATATATATATATATATATATAATGAATGCACACACCCACATATATATAAAGTAATAAAAATTTGGTCAAAACCCTTATAAAGGTGAAACTTATGAACATTCATGATTCTATAAATAGATAAGCTTTCTAGATATTTTGCTTATTTTGGTGAGTAGTCTTGATATTTGAATGTAGTCATTTGAGTGATTTTGAGAAAATTAGGATAATCTTAGGCACAAATTATTAATATTCCTCATATAATTATTCTTTATATAGAATGTTCATTGTTTTCCAGCTTAGCACAATTATAAACAGTTCTGTGGTGAATATCCTATTGGATGCATCTTTAGACATTCCCATGTTCCATAATTATGTCATTAGAATAAATTTCTATAATTAGCATTGATGCAAAAGGAATGCTTCTTTTTTACACCCTTTAAAAAAACTTTTTAATGTTTACTTTTTGAGAGAGAGAGACAGAGTTTGAGTGGGGGAAGGGCAGAGACAGAGAATCTGAAGCAGGCTCCAAGCCGCCATCACGGAGCCCAATGCGGGGCTCAAACCTGCAAACCGTGAGATCATGGCCCAAGCCCAAGACGGCTGCCCAACCGACTGAGTCACCCAGGCACCCAATTTTTATGCCTTTTATAAACTGATGCTTCCTAAACTTTAGTGACCATCAGAATCTACCAGTAGCCTTATAAAAACACAGGTGCTGGGCTCTACCCAGAGTTCTTGAGTTTCTAATACTAGAGAGATCTAGAGAGTCTGAGTATCTAATTTCCTAGGAGGTACTAATGCTGCTGATCCAGGGTCCACATTTTGAGAAACACTTTGATATATGTTTTCAAACGTGGACAACCTTAACCCATTTGAATGACTAGTCATTATGTTAACATTTATTGTTTGAGAAAATACTTATGTGACTTATGAATCGTGAATCCATTGCAATGATACTGAGGTGTCTAGGGTTTGGGAGAACATTCTTGTGTCACGGGTCATTGACTTAAAAACAAAACAAGTGTCAGGGCTCCTGGGTGGCTCAGTCGGTTGAGTGTCCGACTTCGGCTCAGGTCATGGTCTTGGCAGTTCGTAAGTTCGCCCCCCCCCCCCCCCCCCCCCCCGCCCACCCGCCACACCACCTTGGGCTCTGTGCTAACAGCTCAGAGCCTGGAGTCTCCTTCAGATTCTTTGTCTTTCTCTCTCTCCCCCTCTCCTGCTCATGCTCTGCCTCTGTCTGTCTCTAAAAAATAAATAAATATTTAAAAAATGTTTAAATAAAAAAACAAAACAAGTGTTCATCCTTTATACTTTGATATTTTTCTCTTGCCTTTTGCACACCAAATTTGTTTGCTGCTGAATAAACATGTTGAGTTGGCTTATGATGGTGCTGACTGAGAAGCACAGCTAATTTTCAGCTTTGTTACCAATTGTGATTGCTAGACAAGTATATTTTTTTATATAAAGCAAAATGTGTACAAGCTTGCATATATTTCATGGCATTAGGGTTTGGATAGGGAATGACAAAAATAGTGCAGATACTAGCAATAAGAGGTATAGGTCTATGAAGAAAGAAATACACTGGAGACAAAAGTGGAAATAATTAGGAGTGTCAAAAGAGACTATTTAGCCCGTGTTACATGCACAATGGGCTTAAAGTGGTTGGCTCTGTGTGCAGTTGCAAAGGGAAAAACAAAGCACGTGCGTGTGTTGCAAATATAACATCTGATAGTGTTACTGAATTGGCTTTTGTCTTCATGTATAGCGCTCTCTAAGAAGAGAATCCTGGAGGGCATGGAATGGTAAGTTTCGTAGCCAAATATCCAATTCACATGGTGTATATGTTACTCTACCTCTTACATATTCTACCACCACCCTGCTCAACCCTCTTCTAAAGATAGAGGGCTTCTCTGATAGAACTGAATTAGAGACCAGACTTAGGTCTACAAGGGAACAGGACTTCCAACTCTCTACTCCTTCCATTTTCAGATGCCTGCACAAGCTCTGCCTGATTTATTAACCTAATCATTGTGAAGGAATTGGATCCTGGAGAATGATGGCTGGACTTGTTAAGACAGGATCAGTGGGTTAGTATACCACATCATTGCCAGAAGCTTAAAAAGCATTTGCTGTGCAAGTGTTCAAGAAAGGGAAGAGTGAGCAAGGCTTTGTCCCCTATTGTTTATACTTTGTTAATCCCTCCCATTAGTTGTTTCCATCAGTTCTGTTTAGCCAATTAGTTTATCAAATCCTCATACCTGGACAAATGGGAAGATACCAGAGAGTGCAGAACATCCAAATACTGGATGAAAGTATTCTCTTTCTCATTGTCCTTTGGAGAAATATTCAAAGAGCAGAAATTGCCAGCACCCAGTCTCCCCACCCCAACCCCACATTTACACAAGTGCACAATTATGTCTAGAAAGCAGATGCAAATTTTAACTCTTCTAACAAAGTTTATTCAGCATCTTTATATTAAAACAAAATCAAGATTGCCTGATATTATACGTTTGTACAAAATGCCCTCGGAAAAGAAAACATGTGAAGCGCTTTCTGAATAGGAGTGGGGGTGGTATGGGTCCAGCTGGTGGAAGGAGAATTTTTTTGGTACATCCCACAAACAAATTTTCACCCAAGCCTGTCTATATATGAAGAACCAAATCGTGGACAAAGCATGTCTGTGATTTAATCACTGATGTGCTAGGAAAGTGCTTTGTGCAAGGAAAATATTTTTAGCTTGGCCTAAACCCAGTCTGATTTACAAACTGGCAGGGGGGTAGGAGATGCACGGCAACCTGGTAAGGGAAAAAGGTAGTTGGAAAGCTTCATTAAAATTGTTCTCAGTGTAAACGACAGCATCAAGTATCATTTCAGTGCTTGGCATGTGATAAAATTTTTATCCCCGTTTAAAACAGCATTTATGGAGACAATACGTGCAATGTCCTTCAAATGCTTGAGAATCAGGAAAATAAGAGTGCCATGTGAGTTATAATTATGCCTCCCCCTCTCTTCATGTACTGATTTATATCTACTAGGTCTATGAGCACTATCGCCAAAGTGTGGGTCAGGTGACACCCAGTGATTTTAGGTACTAAGTGAGAGGAATTTAAGTGACACATAGATATGGCATGATATACTTTGAATGTCTTACAAGGGAAAAATGTTTTTGAGATAATCAATAGGAATTAAAGAAACTGAAAGGACATGTCATATTTTCTAGCTACTGTGACTTTCACATCTAATGAATACTTGTCTCTGTGTCTCTCTCTCACGTGACATATATGACATAAATACATGACATATATGTATTCTCAACCCAGTGATATATGTATGCACACATGCACACACACATACACACACACACACACACACACACATCTCAACCAAGTGATCTGACTACGTGTTCAGATCCTTAGGCAACAGAAACAAAATCAAACAACATCTTTTTAAACACTGCATTTATTTTTTTTATTTTTAATATATGAAATTTATTGTCAAATTGGTTCCCATACAACACCCAGTGCTCATCCCAAAAGATGCCCTCTTCAATGCCCATCACCTACCCTCCCCTCCCTCCCACCCCCCATCAACTCTCAGTTTGTTCTGTTTTCAAGTCTCTTATGCTTTGGCTCTCTCCCTCTCTAACCTCTTTTTGTTTCCTTCCCCTTCCCCATGGGTTTCTGTTAAGTTTCTCAGGATCCACATAAGAGTGAAAACATATGGTATCTGTCTTTCTCTGTATGGCTTATTTCACTTAGCATCACACTCAAGTTCCATGCACGTTGCTACAAAGGGCCTTATGTCATTCTTTCTCATTGCCACGTAGTACTCCATTGTGTATAGAAACCACAATTTCTTTATCCATTCATCAGTTGATGGACATTTAAGCTTTTTCCACAATTTGGCTATTGTTGAGAGTGCTGCTATAAACATTGGGGTACAAGTGCCCCTATGCATCAGCCCTCCTGTATCCCTTGGGTAAATTCCTAGCAGTGCTATTGCTGGGTCATAGGGTAGGTCTATTTTTAATTTTTTGAGGAACCTCCACACTTTTTTCCAGAGTAGCTGCACCAGTTGGCATTCCCACCAACAGTGCAAGAGGGTTCCCGTTTCTCCACATCCTCTCCAGCACCTATAGTCTCCTGATTTGTTCATTTTGGCCACTCTGACTGGCATGAGATGATATCTGAGTGTGGTTTTGAAATGTATTTCCCTGATGAGGAGCGATGTTGAGCATCTTTTCATGTGCCTGTTGGCCATCCGGATGTCTTCTTTAGGGAAGTGTCTATTCATGTTTTCTTCCCATTTCTTCACTGGATTATTTGTTTTTTGGGTGTGAAGTTTGGTGAGCTCTTTATAGATTTTGGATACTAGCCCTTTGTCCGATATGTCATTTGCAAATATCTTTTCCCATTCCGTTGGTTGCCTTTTAGTTTTGTTGATTGTTTCCTTTGCTGTGCAGAAGCTTTTTATCTTCATGAGGTCCCAATAGTTCCTTTTTGCTTTTAATTCCCTTGCCTTTGGGGATGTGTCAAGTAAGAAATTGCTACGGCTGAGGTCAGAGAGGTCGTTTCCTGCTTTCTCCTCTAGGGTTTGGATGGTTTCCTGTCTCACATTCAGGTCCTTTATCCATTTTGAGTTTATTTTTGTGAATGGTGTGAGAAAGTGGTCTAGTTTCATTCTTCTTCATGTTGCTGTCCAGTTCTCCCAGCACCATTTGTTAAAGAGACTGTCATTTTTCCATTGGATGTTCTTTCCTGCTTTTTCAAAGATGAGTTGGCCATACGTTTGTGGGTCTAGTTCTGGGGTTTCCATTCTATTCCATTGGTCTATGTGTCTGTTTTTGTGCCAATACCATGCTGTCTTGATGATGACAGCTTTGTAGTAGAGGCTAAAGTCTGGGATTGTGATACCTCCTGCTTTGGTCTCCTTCTTCAAAATTACTTTGGCTATTTGGGGCCTTTTGTGGTTCCATATGAATTTTAGGATTGCTTGTTCTAGTTTCAAGAAGAATGCTGGTGCAATTTTGATTGGGATTGCATTGAATGTGTAGATAGCTTTGGGTAGTATTGACATTTTAACAATATTTATTCTTCCAATCCATGAGCACGGAATGTTTTTCCATTTCTTTATATCTTCTTCAATTTCCTTCATAAGCTTTCTATAGTTTTCAGCATACAGATCTTGTACATCTTTGGTTAGGTTTATTCCTAGGTATTTTATGCTTCTTGGTGCAATTGTGAATGGGATCAGTTTCTTTATTTGTCTTTCTGTTGTTTCATTATTAGTGTATAAGGATGCAACTGATTTCTGTACATTAATTTTGTATCCTGCAAGTTTGCTGAATTCATATATCAGTTCTAGCATACTTTTGGTGGAGTCTATCGGGTTTTCCATGTATAGTATCATGTCATCTGCAAAAAGTGAAAGCTTGACTTCATCTTTGCCAATTTGGATGCCTTTGATTTCCTTTTGTTGTCTGATTGCTGAAGCTAGCACTTCCAACACAATGTTAAACAACAGCGGTGAGAGTGGACATCCCTGTTGTGTTCCTGATCTCGGGGAAAGCTCTCAGTTTTTCCCCATTGAGGATGATATTAGCTGTGGGCTTTTCATAAATGGCTTTTATGATGTTTAAGTATGTTCCTTCTATCCCGACTTTCTCTAGGGGTTTTTATTAAGAAAGGGATGCTGAATTTTGTCAAATGCTTTTTCTGCATCAATTGACAGGATCATATGGTTCTTATCTTTTTTTTATTAATGTGATGTATCACGTTGATTGATTTGCGAATGTTGAACCAGCCCTGCATCCCAGAAATGGATCCCACTTGATCATGGTGAATAATTCTTTTTATAAGCTGTTGAATTCGATTTGCTAATATCTTATTGAGAATTTTTGCATCCATATTCATCAGGGATATTGGCCTGTAGTTCTTTTTTTACTGGGTCTCTGTCTGATTTAGGAATCAAAGTAATACTGGCTTCATAGAATGAGTCTGGAAGTTTTCCTTCCCTTTCTGTTTTTTGGAATAGCTTCAGAAGGATAGGTATTATCTCTGCTTTAAATGTCTGGTAGAATTCCCTAGGGAAGCCATCTGGTCCTGGATTCTTGTTTGTTGGGAGATTTTTGATAACTGATTCAATTTCTTCGCTTGTTATGGGTCTGTTCAAGCTTTCTGTTTCCTCCTGTTTGAGTTTTGGAAGTATGTGGGTGTTTAGGAATTTGTCCATTTCTTCCAGGTTGTCCAGTTTGTTGGCATGTAATTTTTCATAGTATTCCCTGATAATTGCTTGTATTTCTGAGGGGTTGGTTGTAATAATTCCATTTTAATTCATTATTTTATCTATTTGGGTCATCTCCCTTTTCTTTTTGAGAAGCCTGGCTAGAGGATTATCAATTTTGTTTATTTTTTCAAAAAAGCAACTCTTGGTTTCATTGATCTGCTCTACAGTTTTTTTAGACTCTATATTGTGTATTTCTGCTCTGATCTTTATTATTTCTCTTCTTCTGCTGGGTTTGGGGTTTCTTTACTGCTCTGCTTCTATTTCCTTTAGGTGTCCTGTTAGATTTTGTATTTGGGATTTTTCTTGTTTCTTGAGATAGGCCTGTATTGCAATGTATTTTCCTCTCAGGACTGCCTTTGCTGCATCTCAAAGTGTTTGGATTGTTGTATTTTCATTTTCATTTTTTTTCCAGATATTTTTAAATTTCTTCTCTAATTGCCTGGTTGACCCATTCATTCTTTAGTAGGGTGTTCTTTAACCTCCATGCTTTTGGAGGTTTTCCAGACTTTTCCTGTGGTTGAATTCAAGTTTCATAGCATTGTGGTCCGAAAGTATGCACGGTATGATCTCAATTCTTGTATACTTATGAAAGGCTGTTTTGTGACCCAGTATGTGATCTATCTTGGAGAATGTTCCATGTGTACTCAAGAGGAAAGTATATTCTGTTGCTTTGGGATGCAGAGTTCTAAATATATCTGTCAAGTCCATCTGATCCAATGTACCTATCATTCACGGCCCTTGTTTCTTTATTGACCGTGTGTCTAGATGATCTATCTATTTCTGTAAGTGGAGTGTTAAAGTCCCCTGTGATTACCACATTCTTATCAATAAGGTTGTTTATGTTTGTGAGTAATTGTTTTATATATTTGGTGGCTCCCGTATTCAGCGCATAGACATTTATAATTGTTAGCTCTTCCTGATGGATAGACCCTGTAATTATTATATAATGCCCTTTATCATCTCTTGTTGCAGCCTTTAATTTAAAGTCTAGTTTGTCTAAGTATGGCTAGTCCAGCTTTCTTTTGGCTTCCAGTAGCATGGTAAATAGTTCTCCATCCCCTCACTCTCAATCTGAAGGTGTCCTCAGGTCTAAAGTTAGTCTCTTGTAGACAGCAAAGAGATGAGTCTTGTTTTTTATCCCTTCTGATACCCTGTGTCTTTTGAGTGGCACATTTAGTCCATTTAAGTTCAGTGTTATTATAGAAAGATATGGGTTTACAGTCATTGTGATGTCTGTAGGTTTCATGCTTGTAGCGATGTCTCTGGTACTTTGTCTCACAGGATCCCCCTTAGGATCTCTTATAGGGCTGGTTTAGTGGTGACGAACTCCTTCAGTTTTTGTTTGTTTGGGAAGACCTTTATCTCTCCCTCTATTCGAAATGACAGACTTGCTGGATAAAGGGTTCTCGGCTGCATATTTTTTCTGTTCATCACATTGAAGATTTCCTGCCATTCCTTTCTGGCCTGCCAAGTTTCAGTAGAGAGATCCATCAGGAGTCTTATCCGTCTCCCTTTATATGTTAGAGTAAGTTTATCCCTAGCTGCTCTCAGAATTTTCTCTTTATCCTTGTATTTTGCCACTTTCACTGTGATATGTGGTGCAGAAGATCAATTCAAGTTACGTCTGAAGGGAGTTCTCTGTGCCTGTTGGATTACAATGCCTTTTTCCTTCCCCTGATCAGGGAAGTTCTCAGCTATTATTTCTTCAAGTACACCTTCAGCACCTTTCCCTCTCTCTTCCTCCTCTGGAATACCAATTATGCATATATTATTTCTCTTTAGTGCATCACTTAGTTCTCTAACTTTCTCCTCATACTCCTGGATTTTTTTTATATCTCTTTTTCTCAGCTTCTTCTTTTTCCATAATTTTATCTTCTAGTTCACCTATTCTCTCCTCTGCATCTTCAATCCGAGCTGTGGTCATCTCCATTTTATTTTGCGGCTCATTAATAGCATTTTTTAGCTCCTCCTGACTGTTCCTTAGTCCCTTGATCTCTGTAGCAAAAGATTCTCTGCTGTCCTTTATACTGTTTTCAAGCCCAGCAATTAATTTTATGACTATTATTCTAAATTCACTTTCTGTTATACTGTTTAAATCGTTTTTGATCAGTTCGTTAGCTGTCGCTATTTCCTGAAGGTTTTTTGAGGGGAATTCTTCCGTTTCATCATTTTGGATAGTCCCTGGAGTGGTGTGGGACTGCAGGGCACTTCCCCTGTGCTGTCTTGAATAACTTGCATTGGTGGGCAGGGCCGCAGTCAGACCTGATATCTGCCCCCAGCCCACCGCTGGGGCCACAGTCAGACTGGTGTGTGCCTTCTCTTCCCCTCTCCTAGGGGCAGGATTCACTGTGGGGTGGCATGGCCCATCTGGGCTACTTGCACACTGCTAGGTTTGTGGTGCTGGGGATCTGGCGTATTAGATGGGGTGGATTGGCAAGGTGCACAGGGGCAGGAGGGGCAGGCTCAGCTTGCTTTTCCTTCGGTGATCAGCTTTGGGAGGGGCCCTGCGGCACTGGGAGGGAGTCAGATCCACTGGACGGATGGATCCATAGAAGCACAGCATTGTGTGTTTGGGATGTGCAAACAAGTTCCATGGCAGGAACTGGTTCCCTTTGGGATTTTGGCTTGGGGATGGGTGAGGGCGATGGCGCTGGCAAGTGCCTTTGTTCCCCGCCAAGCTGAGCTCTGTCCGGGGCTCAACAACTCTCCCTTCCATTGTCCTCCAGGCCTCCCGCTCTCCGAGCAGAGCTGTTAGCTTATAACCTTCCAGATGTTAAGTCCCGCTTGTTGTCTGAACACACTCCATCCAGCCCCTCCACTTTTGCAAGCCAGACTAGGGGGCTCTGCTTTGTCGGCGGGCTGCCCCTCCACCCTGGCTCCCTCCCGCCAGTCTGTGTAGCATGCACGCCTCTCCGCCCTTCCTACCCTCTTCCATTGACCTCCCATCTACCAACACTGCATTTATTTTTATGATTATCTTCTTTTGCTATGACTGCTGCAAAAATAAAATGAATACAGTGGGTATTTGACTTAACATTTTCTTTTAAAATAGTTTTATCAGTGAAAATTGATTTTTGTTTAAAGAGAAAATTAAATAGGAAAATATGCACATAGTTTAAAGGAATCATAAAAAATATGAGCAATGTAGAAAAATGAAGTTTGGGACTATTAGCCAACAGATATTAAAATTATTCTTTAGAATAGCAATTAGGGTGCCTGGGTGCCTTAGTTAGTTGAGCGTCTGACTTTGGCTCAGGTCATGATCTCACAGCTCATGAGTTCGAGCCCCAGGTCAGGCTCTGTGCAGATAGCTCAGAGCCTGGAGCCTGCTTCAGATTCTGTCTTCCTCTCTCTGTCCCTCCACTGCTCACACTCTGTATCTCTCTCTCAAAAAGAAATAAAGATTTAAAAAAAAGAATAGCTAATAGTCATCTGAAAATTAAAATAGCCAAAGCAGAATTAAGTTTTCAACGTATCCACCCCACCTGCTAAGTTTTCTCCATTCTTCCCCTCCTTAATCTGAATTACCCATGCACCTTCTTCCACTAAAGACTTAAAAGTTATTCTTGAGTCTGCTCTAATCCTCATCTTCACAACACGTGCTTCAGAAAGTCCTGTTTAATCTGTCTCCAAAAGAATCTGGAACTATCCATCATCTGGAAACTATCCAGCTCCCCTATCACCACCGTAGTCTAAACCTTAATCATCTCATGCAACCTGTTCTCCATTTCCATTGGTACCCACCAGCCTCTATACTGTGTGTCCTATCATCAGTGACCATTTTTACATAATTCAGATCATTCCCTTCCACTGAATTCTCATTTTCCAAAGAATAGAATATAAACTCATGGCCTGTGAGGTCCTCCTGAATCTTTCCCCTGCCTTGCTCTCAGACTTTATGCCCTCCTCATCCACCATGGTTCTTCCCTTTGTCTCAAACACTCCAAGCTTATTTCTGTCACTGAGACTTTGTAGCTGTCTCTATTACCCGCCTCACAATATTTTGTTAGCTTGTTGCTTTTTATCCAGATTGCATTTAGATACAAATTACCTTCGCAAAGAGGCTTTTCCTGACCATACAGTCTAAATTACCTGAGTAATTTGCCTTAAAATACATGATTTAAATTATCTACACAATACTTACTAATATTTTTTCCTGTTTGTTTATTTATTATTTCTTCTTTGTTTTTTTTAAACTGCAAACTTTTTTTTAAGTTTATTTTTGAGAGAGAGAGAGCACAAGTGGGAAAAGTGCAGAGAGAGAGAGAGACACAGAATCCAAAGCAGACTCCTGGCTTGGAGCTGTCCACACAGAGTCAGACATGGGGCTCGAACTCACGAATCATGAGATCATGACCTGAGCCAAAGTAATTTGCTTAACCAACTGAGACACCTAGGTGTCCCACTTCTTTATTTTTTTTAATGTTTATTCATTTATTTAGAGAGAAACCTAGCATAAGCGAGAGAGGGACAGAGACAGAGGGAGAGAGAGAATACCAAGCAGACTCCATGCTGTCAGCACTGAGCCTGACCTCACAAAGCTGTGAGATCATGACCTGAGCTGAAATCAAGAGTCGGACACTTAACTGACTGAGCCACCTAGGCACCCCACTTTGTTCTTACTAAGACACAAACTCCAAGGAAAAGGTACTTTAATATGTTCTGTTTGACCTGGAACAGAGCCTGGCACATGATAATAAGAATCATTCGTTCTTAGTTGTTATTATTACCATTGTTGTCATTGTCATTATTTTTATTATCTGACTTCCTAGAATAGCCTGTGTTCTATAATATATTAGTGAATAAGTTGGTTTTGGGTAGTGTATTAGTTTTCTATTGCTGCTATAACAAATGACTACAAACCTAGCAGCTTGAAAAAAAACACCCACAAATATAGTATCTCATACTTCTATAAGGATAACGTAAGCCCTGACCCTGGTTTTGTTTTGTTTTGCTTCTTTTTTCTTTCTTTCTTTCTTTCTTTCTTTCTTTCTTTCTTTCTTTCTTTCTTTCTTTCTTTCTTTCTTTCATACAAGTACTTGACTTAAACTTTGATTACCAAGACATTCATTCAAAGATTGCCATCTGGAATAAACATATTGCTAGGCACAGGACCAGAAAAAGCAACAGCTCCCCCACAGTCTCCCCTTACAAAGAAGTTCCTGTTCTAGAGATTTGGGTTGGCTTCCATAATTGACCATTTGGGCCATTTGACTTTTCTCTTCTTGTGCTAAATTCCCGTTCTAATATTTTAAATGCACCAATGAAGGGGCGCCTGGGTGGCTCAGTTGGTTGAGTGTCTGACTTTAGCTCAAGTCATGATCTCACAGTCATTGAGTTCGAGCCCGCCATTGGGCTCTGTGCTGACAGCTCAGAGCCTGGAGCCTGCTTCAGATTCTGTGTGTCCCTCTCTCTCTACTCCTCCCCCGCTCACACCCTGTCTCTGTCTCTCAAAAATGAATAACGTTAAAAAAATAAAAAATGAAAAAAATAAATGCACCAATGAAGAATGAGCCAAGGAAACCCTAGGGCTCTACTCTTGACCACAATAAAAGCAGAACCTCAGGCCCATATGCTCGAGTGCTCTCTCTCTCTACCTGTGACCTTGCTCTGTGGCCACAGGTGTGCTATGTAATTTCCAGGTCTTATAAGTATTGAACTTTTGTTTTTTTCAAGGTTTCCTGATGGTTGTTGGGCACCTGAGTGGTTCAATTGGTTAAGTGTCTACCTCTTGATTTTGCCTCAGGTCATGATCCCATCTCAAATGTGGGTTTGAGCTCCGTGTTGGGCTCTGTGCTAACAGTACGGAGCCTGCTTGGGATTTTCTCTCTCTCTGTCTCTCTGACTCTCTCTCTCTCACTGTTGCTCAAAATAAATAAATTTTAAAAATTAAAAACATTTCTTTTTAAGTCTTCCAATGGTTGTTGCTGGAGGGACTCTTTTAGTCATAAGAACCACAAGGGTCTGTCCGTGGTAACATTGGTTCAGAAAGGGGGCATGTCTATGAGAAGCTTACCAGGGTCCAGGTGAGTGTCTGCAGGCATTTTTAGTCATTTTTAGCATTACTATAGATAACCTGATAAAGACACAATATGGTAAGTAAGTCTAGTTGGCTTAGCTAATTTCTCAGCGCTGAGTCTCTCAAGGATGAAACCAAGGTATGGGCCAGTCTACTTTCTGGTCTAGAGGCTCTCAGGAAGAATCTGCTTCCATTCTCATTCAGGCTGTGGGCTGAATTCAGCTTCACATGACTCTAGGACTGAGGTCCCCCTTGTCTTGCTGATTGTTAGCCAGGGATCCTGCAAAGCCCAGCTTCTAGAGGTCAACTGCATTTCTTGACTCAAAGCTAGCATGGCAGATCAAATCCTTCTCACCTTCTAATCTGTCTGCTTTGTCTCTCCATTGTCTTCCTCTTCCACTGCATCTTTATGACTCCAGCCAGAGAAACTTCTCTGCTCTGAAAGACTCAAGAGATTAGACTGGGCCCACCAGGAGAATCTCCTTATTTTGAAGACCACAACTAATTTTATCACTGAAGTGTCTTTTGATATGTTAAGTAACACATCCACAGCTATGAGAGCAAAGGTTAAAATTCATGGATGTCAAATTCCTGTCAACCACAAGAGTCTCCTTTTGAGAGGTGGACCGTTCTTAGCTTTACTGGTGAAGTCCAGTTTCTAGAATTGTCTAGAATCGTCACAAGATGGCTGCTGCAGCTTTAGAAATCATGTCTACTTTTAAAGGCAGGAAGGCATGTGTGTTCAGGAAGCTGAAGGAAAATGCCCTTTTCCTGGAGTGAGTCTCTCCTTTATCCCCTACCTCAGCAGACTTCCTATTATGTTTTACTAGCCCAAACTGGTACATGGCTACCGTTTTAAGAGAGGCCACAGAAGTAAGTAAATAGAATTCCCCAGCTTCTACAGTAAAAGCCTAGCAAGGGAGAAGGGAATGGGTGATAGCTATTGGGCTGTCTCTCTGTCTGCCACAGATATACTACAGAGGATTAAATATAAGAAGGAGGTTATGAATATATATATATTTGTTAAGAAAAAGTCAGCTATTCTTTCCTATGTTCCACCTTCTTGACAGAATTTATTGATGGTATTCTGGGCTGTGTTACTAGATGCTCTAATATTTTCATCTTAAGAGAAAGAACCATTTTTCCATGCTATTAGAGATGAGACACATCCCTTGGAAACTGAGAAGGCATGGGATGATTGACAATCAGTCTGCATTCTTATTTTATTGAGATGTTACCACGCCACTCATTGGGAAATAGACCGCTAAATGACATTCACATTTACCAGATGGATTGTCAAGGTATATGCAATGGCATCCCCTCTCCAGAATATAACTTAGTGCCTGATGCCACTTTGTCAGGAGTTTCAGATTTGATGTTCCAGAATAAGTTGGCTCAAACCATATAAGCTCCCTGCGTGTCTTCCTGCTTGGGTTGGGCATGGTGCATCTCTAAGGTCTCATCCAAAAACATACACAATGCCAAGAAAAATTATCCTCAGTCTGCTGATGCCATTAAACTACATCTCCTTGTTATTGGAATGTTTTTTTCTTAAAATTTTCTTTTAACGTTTATTTATTTTTGAGACAGAGAGAGACAGACCATGAACGGGGGAGGGTCAGAGAGAGGGAGACACAGAATTTGAAACAGACTCCAGGCTCTGAGCTGTCAGCACAGAGCCCGACGTGGGTCTCGAACTCATGGACCGCCAGATCATGACCTGAGTCGAAGTCGGCTGCTTAACTGACTGAGCCACCCAGGCGCCCCTGGAATGTTTTTTTCTGATATGACATGTTTGACCTGCTGGAACACTGTGAACAGGGACATCCAATTAGAAGTCATATATGAGGCCTTAACTCAAGGGATTTCGTTTATAGACCTGAGTATTCTCAAATCTTTCAGAATTTGAAAAACATGAAGCCAGTGATTGCGTGTCCTCCCCTGCATGAGACAAATGAGAGCTTTCAATAGACCCCAATTCTGAGACTGTCTTCCTTTTTTAAACTGATCTAAATTTCAAAGACAGAAATTAACTTCAAGTCTATTACTAAGTAAGGAAACAATACCAAGAGCAACTTATATTCTACCTTTTGCTTCATATTAGGTACTGTTCTCACTTATTTAATACCGGTGGTAATACTGTAGGCTAAACACATGCTATTGTTATCTTCATTCTACCGTTGAGGAATCTGAGGTCTTGGTTTGCTCGGACTGTGATTGCAAACTACTTTAGACTTGGTGGCTTAAACAACAGAAATTTATTCTCTTACAGTCTAGAGGCTAAAAGCTTGAGATCAGGGTACTGGTATGGTTGGGTTCTTGTGAGAGCTTTCTCCTTGGTTTGTAGATGGCAGCTTTCACACTGTGCTCACACCACCTTCTTGAGCAGGCATGTAGGGAGAAAAAGCAAACTATCTGGTGTCTCTTCTTATGAGGGCATTGACCACATCATAGTGCCCACCTCTCATCTAACCCTAATTACCTCCCAAATGCTATCATATCCGGAGTTAGAGCTTTAGTATATGAGTGCTGGGGACACCCGCATTCATTCATAATAGGCACAGAGAGGCCAAGTATCTTCATCATGGCCAAATAGCTAATAAGTCAGGAAACCAATATGGAAACCCACAGAGGCAGAGTCCAAAATCCTTACTCTTAATGAATGTACAGTGTAACCTTTTTGATGTCTTAGTAAGTAGGATTGGAGGAAATAAACACATGGATCAAAATTTGTATGGAATTATAATCTCAAAGTGATCTTCCTTCAATGTATTCTGTCAGAGGAATATATTTACTCTTTTAGCATATTGACCACAGACTTTATAGTCAGCTTTCCCAAACATCAAGCCCCCAGACTTTAAGCATTCATAAAATTATAATTAAGATTCATTATTTTTAAAAAATAGTTCAAAAGGCCTAGCCAAATTTGTTAACAATTCTCTGAAGCCTTTTGTCTTTGCTTTGAGTTAAAGTCACATTAATTTGGTGCAGTGACACTAATTATTGAATCCTGCTAATAGTCTCTGATTGACTTTTCTTGAAATCAGAGAAATTTCTCACAGGTAATTGAACCTGGTCTGTGTACTAATCTGTGTACTAATAAGCAATAAACTCCTGCTAGAAGTACAACCAACATGATACTTCTAAAAATAGGGGATAACACTGAGGGTTTATATGTTAACTTAGTATTATTATTTATTATTTATTAGGCCATGGGTCTGAGTGTGACTTAAAATAGCCTGCCATTTTGAATTCTCAGCTATCTTAGAGCATAGAGTATTACTTTTGCTTTCCATTTTATACTTGAGGGTCAGTTTTATATGTCTAATTAATTTTTTTAATTTTTTTAATGTTTTATTTATTTTTTGAGACAGAGAGAGACAGAGCACGAACAGGGGAGGGTGAGAGAGAGAGGGAGACACAGAATCTGAAACAGGCTCCAGGCTCTGAGATGTCAGCACAGAACCCGATGTGGGGCTCGAACTCATGGAGTGTGAGATCATGACCTGAGCCGGTTGGATGCTTAACCGACTGAGCCACCCAGGCACCCCTGTCTAATTAATTTTAATAGGATGAATATATGTATTCATTAGCACCATAATTCTGCTTTTGTGATCTAATCTTTAAAAAAAATTTTTTTAAATCCTTATTTATTTTTGAGAGAGAGAGAGAGAGAGAGAGAGAGCGAGCATGAGCAGGGGAGGGGCACAGAGAGAGGGACACACAGAATCTGAAGCAGGCTCTAGGCTCTGAGCTGTCAACACAGAGCCCGATGCAGGGCTCAAAATTACGAGCTGCGAGATCATGACCTGAGCTGAAGCTGGACGCCCAAATGAATGAGCCACCCAGGTACTCCTTGTGATCTAATCTAAATCTTAAGTTTATGGGCTAAACAAACCTAAGGGTGGAATCAAAGAAGCCAAAGAACAGTTTCGTATAGGATGCATCAAACACAATAGAGGTAGGAGGGGTAAACTTGGACTTTAAACTTCAGAACATTCTGATTTCTAGTACTATAGCTCACTTTACTATATCTTTGGTCTTGCATTCAACATGTCTGACATTTAGGGATTAGCCCTGAACAAAATGGATGCATCCTTTGCTTTGAGTAAGCTTATAGTTTAGGGAATAATTATACAATCTATTTCTTAAGGTTCTGTTTGTGTAACTTAACCATAGAAGTTATCACTTCTCTATATAAATCTTTTGCAGATATTTGAAAATGAATCCCAAAGACACAGCTTGAGTATGAGCATTTGGGAGACCAAAATGTATTGTTTATCAAAGGTAATTTTGCATTGTTAACAGGATATATATGGAAGAATAAATTTTTATGGTGCACAATGCAGTGATTTAATGCCCATATACATTGTGGAATGGTCACCACAATCAAGTTAACTAACACGTCCATCACTGCACATAGTTACTTTTTTTTTTTGAACAGTTGAAGTGTATAGTTTTCATTGTCCATCATACCTCAGTAAGGCTGGGGAAAAAAAGAATGTTTTGGTGATATTGCATTAGCCTGTCCCCATCCCCCACGAAAGGAGAGACTGAGATATTGAGGATAAATTATTTCTTTTAGAAAGGGAAGGAGGTACGTAGGGAAGAGTAGACTACTGAAAAGAGTAAAACAGGCAATGAAGGAAAGGCAACATGAAGACCTTAGACAGGGACATTGGTCTTCCTGGTTCTACAGCAGGCACTGGCTGCTTCAGATACCAACTGGAACATCAGCTCTACGAATTTTAGACTTGCCAGCTCCATAATCATGTCAATTAATTCCTTATAATAAACCTTTTAATATGTATATGATATATATAAAATAGTATATATGTATACATGTGTACACATGTATATGTATATGTTCATGTATATATGTATATGTACATGCACTATTGCATATATATACAATATATAGTATATATACACACACACATATACTGGATATATTCACACACACACACAACAACACACACATAAATTCTGTTCTCTTTCTGTGGAGGAGAACTTTCTTCTAGACTAGAAGTTTTCTGAGTCCTTGGCAGACACATGCAGATGTCTTTTTAGAAAAGATCTAGGGCAGACATGGAGAATGAAGTGATACCATTCAGGTAAAAGTACCATCAGGTCACATCTGTGGGAAGCCCGGTGGCTGCAACAATAGTTGGATTCGAAATTAGGTGGAGAGGATGTGAAATGGGGCACAAAAGGCATTTGATACATTTACTTATAAAGAAAAGTTATATAGTTTTTAAGTTAAAGTTAAGCAACTCACATATACTCTTTCATCTTCATTTACAGCATTGAAATATTCTGGGTGGCTCAGATGGTTAAGCATCTGACTTTGGCTCAGGTCATGATCTCACAGTTCATGAGTTCAAGCCCCATGTAGGGCTCTATGCTGACAACTCAGAGCCTGGAGCCTGTTTCAGATTCTGTGTCTCCTTCTCTCTCTGGCCCTCCCCCACTCACACTCTGTCTGTCTCTCAAAAATATATAAATAAACATTTAAAAAAATCATAATTTCCTTGCTTATTTCAGTAATTTTTTTCTTCCCCAAAAATCTGATTCTCAATTCCTCTGAAAGTATAAGTGAAAGTACCATTCTGGACATCATAACTGTTTACACAGAAAAGCATCAACGGCTCAAAAGAAAGAAAAAAAAGAAGGAAGTAAACAAAATACGATGTGTCTTTGTCTTTAGTGACAGGATTTTTATGCAATGCATGATTTATTAAAGGAATTTGAGCTATTAAATCAGGGCAAGAGAGAATGAAAATTCATATCCTGTTTATAACGAGGCTTTGAAAATGAGGCCAATTCATTAAACAGTCACTTGATGAATATTTATCAAGAACTTACTATATTCCAGGAATTTTGCTATGTCGGAAACATTAGTGAATTACACAAATATACTTCCTTCCCTTGTGGAGATTACTATCTAGTGTGGAGCACAAAGAAATTACCATGTGAACAGCTTGCTGGGAACAAGAAGGTTAAATAAAGGTCTCTCAGAAAATCAAATACGATCTTTGCTCTTAAGAAATATAGGACTTCAATAATAATATTGAATAATATACAAGACAAATGCTACAATATACAATACTACATACAAATGCCAAGAGCCACAGATATGCTCTTTTAGCTTAGATAATGGGAATTTAATGTCCATAGGATCAAAAGAGTTAAAAAGAAAAAAAAAACAGGAATGAAACAAACCCTTGATAACCATAGTCAATTCTCAGTAAGAATTGGAATGTCTTTCCAAAAGTTAGAGTCTCTCTTATAATTATTTATACATTGAGTGTTTAGTCATCTGGTCTCCTTGCAGTACCTACTCTAGTGTTTTTCCATTAAGGCAGCTTAGTCACTGTCTCTTCTGCTTCTATACTTTGCTGACTTCAACTAATTGCTTCTCTGTATAACTTTTATTGTGGGAGGATGATTGGGCTGCAAATCATCCTTTTGAGTAAGCCTATTATGCCAAGTCTCTTATAGGCTTCTGTGCAATTTGTCAGAAGGCAATGTGTGCTGTGGCAATGGAAGGTGATGATGTCTAATGCAATAGCCTGCAGCTACTTCTTTCAGAAGGGAGGGCAGTCATAGAACAATAGATCTCTACATTGCAGAGACAAGATGTGTAAACACATTCTTTCATTCCTTCTTTCAGGCCAAAAAAATAAAATAAAATAAATGAAGATATCTGCATCACACAATGTTCTAATACCTAGAAAAAAACAAGGATGTCCTTGATTATTTCCATTCTTTTTTTTTCTGTTTTAAAATTCTTATTCTCAATTCCATTGAATTGGTTCATAAAATATAGCTCATAACACCAGGGAGCCTCCTTTCTCCAGTAGGAGAAATGGATACCGAGATAGAATCCCACAAATAAATAGGCACCTGAGAAAATATTGGAAATCTCTGTGCACCTCAGATCTGGTTACAATGAACTTCCACTCAAATTCCACAGGTGTATGATCTCCTTTATCTCCCCCAAATTTCTGTGAGTTCCTAGGACATCCTACCTTATTCTTGCCTCCATCTCTATACTTCTATGTTCTCTTATCTGGCTTGCTTCCACATTATGAAAGAACTATGCATAAAAGTCAGTTGTTTCACTGATTTCCACCAAAAAAATCTGTTAGCTCCTAGCCATTTGAGGTTGATTTTGCTGACAGTTTTATGAGTCATAAGGTAAGGTCACATCTCAGAGGGCATGACCTTCTTCTGCGGAGTCGCGCCATCTACAATAATTTACTTTCCCATACCTTTCAGCTTCTTCCTCAATAAGAGTATCCCAGTTTTATTCAGAGTAGCAATGTGCTCTGTTTCCCAACTTCTCTTTTATTTCTTTATTTTGTTTTATTTTTTTAAGTAGCTCAATGCCCAATGTGGGGCTCAAACTCACAACCTGAAGATCAAGAGTCACATTCTCTATTGACTGAGTCAGCCAGGTGCCCAACCCAGCTTGTCTTTTAGATGTTTGTGATAGGCAGTCTCCAAGATGGCCCACCATGAAACCCACTTCCAGGTATTCAAGCCCATGTATAATTTCCCACCTCTCAGTGTGGACTGGAGTTATTGACTTACTGGTAATGAATAGAATATGGCAGAAATGGATACACTGTCAATTCTGAGATTAGGTTATAAAGAAGTATGACTTCCATGTTGGATATTTTCTTATATTCTCTCTCAAACTGCTTGCTCTGGGGAAGTTAGCTAAGTGAGTCCTGTGGAGATGTCCATATGGGTGAGTTTGGGAATGTATGTTGTCAGGCATAAAAATACCACATGAATGGACTTGAATATGGGTCCTCCTCAGGTTAACCTTGAGATGACCGCAGGCCCCGTCAACATTGATTGCTTCCTAATGGGACATCCTGAGCCAAATCCACCAGCCAAACCACTCTCAGATTCCTAGCCTCCAGAAATTGTAGAATAATAAATGTTTGTTGTTTCAAGGTCTTAATTTTGGGGGGTAATTTGTTATGTAGCCGTAGATAGGTAATACAATGTTCAATTTAATTGACTAAATATTTATTGAAAGCATATAAAGAATAGGCTTTCAGTACTACTGTTTAGTACAGTGAGAGCAGAAAGAAGAATTAGAAATTGTTTCTGCCCTCAAAGAGCTTCTGAACTATTGGATATAAATCAGGATTTGTATAAATGGAAAGTAAAAAAGAAGAAATCTAGTCAATGAATATCCCATGCCCCAACCCCCCTTTTTTTCTTTGTCTCTCTTTAGCCCTTTCTTTTTGGTCTCTTTCAATTTTATTAATGTGCTTAGCTCAAATAGTGCGTTTTATAGGAAAACCTAAGGACATTCTCTGTATGTATTATCAGGTAAGCAGGTATCTGGATTTCAGCACAGTTGTAGTAAATAACTGGGACTAGAGTATCTTAATTTTTCCTGCTGGAATCAAGCTTATATTTGGCAATGTTGTTTTATACCAAGTATAAGAGGCTTAGCCAGCACAGTAAAAATCTCTTGAGACAGCAGTGTGTTGCAAGCTTGAGCTGAGCGTTATAAGACATACCTTGGTTTTCTTTGTTTTATTGTTTATTTTAAATGTGCCAGATTTGAGATTAAACTGTTTCACCAAAGAGAGTACAGATTTAGATATAACCTTGTTAATAAGCTGCTTCTGCAGCCTCATTTTTCATTATCCATTGAAGCTCTATGTTCCAGTCAAATGAAAACTTTTGCATAGTGCCAGTGTTCCAAGACCTCTCCTAACCTCCAAACCTTAAAACATACTCTTCTGGAGAGCCAAAGCATAAGAGACTCTTAAAAACTGAGAACAAACTGAGGGTTGATGGGGGTGGGAGGGAGGGGGTGGGTGATGGGTATTGAGGAGGGCACCTTTTGGGATGAGCACTGGGTGTTGTATGGAAACCAATTTGACAATAAACTTCATATATTGGGAAAAAAAAAACATACTCTTCTCTCTGCCTGGGATTCTTTTCTCTGTTTACCTGGGTAAAGCATACGCACTCTTTAGAAATGATATATCAGGTCTTCCATGATGCCATTAATAAGTGATTCAGAGAATTCAATCATTCCCTCTTCCCGTAGAACTTTTTTTATGATATTAAATCATTTGCTTAAATGTTAAGACCAGAAGTTGGACACCAGAGAACCCACAGTATATATAGACTCTATCCAACCACAGGCATATTTTTTGGTAAAAACAAACATACAAAATAAATAAAATAATGTTGAAAATTATAAGAGTTTGGGCTCAAAATTCTCCTAGTCTGTCACTGGTCCTTATTGTTTTGTAAATGGCTGGCATCCCCAGTTTGCATTACTTACCAGCCTCTGTGGGATTTATATCTGACACCTGTGACCCTTGAAGATAAGGACATTTTTTTGTTGGCTTTCACGTCCATAGTGTATGTCATTGTTCTTGGAACACTGTATGAACACTATTGAATGAATGAATGATGAATGAATGAATGAATGCATGAATGAAAAATTTAATTATTAATCAATAAACAGTCATACTCTAAGCTCTGTATAATTAGGACAAAGTCCTCTCTCTAGCTTTGATGTCAGATGGCAAACTGTTTGCCAGCAAACAGCAAATGGATTGCCAGCTTTGTTCTCCACAGGGAGCCATTTATCAACATTCTGACGAATGAATGGATTCCAAATAAACTCTTGGAGAGCCAATCCACTCCCATTCAGTCCCCTGTATTTCTTATCTCCTTGGCATATCTCCTTTAAAAAACAAACAAACTCCTCTTTATATTGTCCTTATAAAGGAGATGTATTGTGAAATATTTCTTTCAAATAATTTTGTTCCATTTTTTCCCTCCAGCTCGGAAAGAGAGGAAAACGTATATGTTACATACAAAACTCTTACTGATATCAATGTTTTCATCAATAATTTGGTTTTTTTTTTTTACCTACCTTACCAGGCAAGGCTCTTTTTTGGCAAGAGATGGTAGCCTGACTCAAACAAATTTAACCATGAAGAATTTTTTGGCTGATCCAGCCTAGAAAACACCTAGTCTTAGCAATGACTCCAGAAAAGTACAGACCTTTATAGCTTTTTGTTTTCTCTTCTTTTTGAATGTGATTCTTCTTCAGACCAACTTTTTCACAGTATAGGAATCCTTTATACAGGGGTTTAAAGCTCAGCACTATCCTTTCTGCACAATCAATACCGAATCTCAAACTGAAAATCAGTATAAAAAGAATCAAGAGAAGTTGCTGATTGGTCCAAGAAAAGACAAGTGCTCTAAGTTGGGCCAATCATGCTGCTCAGAAGAGGATGATGGGATCACTTCTGGGTCTCCATGCCTTGGTTAGCCAGCTCCTGTGAAACAACATGAATTGAAAGGGAATTTCATAGAAGCTGAAGGTGGTTGGGTGGGTCTGAACTATTCCTGACACAAAATCAATGAATATCCATGATGACTACCTATGTGCCAGGAAGTATAGATGAAAAGGAGAATAAAATGTTGCCTATGCCCAGAGGAATTCCCAATCAAGTTATGGTGTCAAGTCATATCATTATAAGTAAATAATTATCAATAAAATTTAAATGCAAAACAAGTATTAGAGTCTTGTGATTCGGAAGAGCATAACTCACTGATTTTCTTGTTCTGTGTGTAGTAAATTTTAGCAAATATATATATTGACATTTTCCTTCCTAGATTCCTACCCCATCTCTTCTATAGATCAATTAAAGCGAATTCTCTTTTAAATGGATTTGGAGCTTAGAGATAAGAGGTTAGAAATAGAATCACCTTAGACATAATATAACCCAAACTGGTTATTTTGTGTCTGAGAAAAGAAGCCCATAAAATTTCACTTCCAGAGAGTCAAGTTTGCTATTTTATTACTAGAGGAAGTATTTTTTTTAAGTGTTTTAAGCCTTTCTTACAAACTGTTCTCCTTTAGCTTCTCTTACAGACTTCAGTGTCACTAATGTTCTAATTAATATAAAAAGCAGCATTAAGTTTACTGAGAACAATGGGAAAAAGACCATAGAGTCCCACTTAAGAAAGCTAGACATGCAGGAGTCATCCTGGCTTCCTCTTCTTCCCTCCCTTCCACCCTCATTCTTCATTTATGTTTTTGCCACATCCTGGACATCAGTGTTTCTCAACAATGCACAGAAAAGTTATCTGCCAACAAAAAATTATCTGCCTCAAGATGTTAATCATTTCAAGGTTGATAAACCCCACTGCAGAATTTGCCTCCAAAGAATACTCCATACATGCCCACTGTTCCCTATCATCAACCATACTGTCCTTTCTTCCATGATCTGTTTCGGTCGCTTCTTCATTGGTTTTATTCACTCACTCCATTCCTGTCCCCTATAACCCATTCTCCATAAAGTAGCCAAGTGAGCTTTTAGAAAAATAAAACACTATTGTGTAAATACTGCTTAAGCCTGTCTAATAGTTTACTATCACACTTAGGGAGAGGTTGGGAAATAGGCAAGGACCAGATCACATAAAACCATGGAAACCAAGTTAAGGAATTTGGGTATTACTCACACACCATTCTCTTTCCTTAGCTCATTATCTTTTTGTCATCTTCCTTCTATTTGAAAAATATCCCAGGGCGCCTAGTTGGCTCAGTGTATTAAGCCTCCAACTCTTGATTTTGGCTCAAGTCATGATCTCTGGGTGGTGAGATCAAGCCCCTAGGTGGGCTCCATGCTGGGTGTGGAGCCTGCTTAGGATCCTTTTTCTACCTCTGCCCCTCTCCCCTGCTTGTTCTCATGCTCACTCTCTCTCTCTCTCTCTCAATTAAACAAACCCACAAACAAACAAACGTTAAAAAGAAAAAGAATATTCCAAACTCATTCTGGTTTATGGCTTTGGTACTTTTTAATCCCTCTGTCTGAAGTGTCCTTTCCGTGGATATTTACTTAATTCACTTCTTCTCATTCAGTTCTCAAAGAGATCTTTCTGTCTACTTTGAAATTGTCCACACCTTCCTGTCCTCTCACTTTCTATTCATCCTCTATCTTATTTATATTTACACTCATATATGTTAAATTTTTCTTGTTTTTTTTATCTTCATGTAGAGTATTATCTAAAATATGATTTTTAGGGGCACCTGGGTGTCTCAGTTGGTTAAGCGTCCAACTTCAGCTCAGGTCATGACCTCCCAGTTGGTGGGTTTGAGCCCAGCCTCAGACTCTGTGCTGACAATTCAGAGCCTGGAGTATGCTTCAGGTTCTGTGTCTCCCTCTCTCACTACCCCTCCCCCCCCCCCCCCGTCTCTCAAAAATAAGCATTAAATTTTTTTTAAATATAATTTTTAGAAAATGGTAAAAATGATATCCCTATTCCCATACTTCATAATGAAAGCCTATGGAGTAGGCAGAAAATGGTTCTCCAAAGGTATACACATTCTACCTGTGGATACGTTTGTTTACGTAGAAGAGAAGAATTAAGGTTACAGATGGTATTGAGATTGCTCATCATCTGACCTTGAGATGAGGTTATCCTGGATTATCCAGGTGGTCCAATGTAATCACAAGGGTCTTTACAAGTGGAAGAGGGAGACAGGAGAGTCAGTATCAGAATGATGTGATATGAGAAAAATTTGGCTGGCCTTTGTTGACTTTTTGATGTAAAGGGGCTTCCAACCAAAGAATACCAGAAGCTTGTAGAAGATGTTAAAAGCAAGTAGCTGGACTCTTCCCTAGAGTTTCCTGAAGGAACACAGTCCTGCTGACATTTTGATTTTAGCCTCATATAATCCCTTTTAGACTTTTCACCTTTCGGAATAGTAAGGTTGTATATTTGTGTTGTTTTAAGCTACTCAATGTGTGGTAATTTGTTACATCAGCAATAGAAAACTCACACAGCCCCTCTCACATTTCCTTGTTTACCTTGTTAACTCTGGGGTTTCCAGGCCTTAGAGAAGTGCGCAGCACATAATAGGCAGTCAGTTTACTCATAATATCCATGCAGTGAATGAAAAGCATGCATAAGCATAGCTGTTAGGGTTAAGAAACCAGAGATTTGAGCTCTAACTCGATTAAACAATATTGATGTTTAGGGCAAATTACTCAGCCCACCTCCCTCAGTTTCAATGAACCCATTTTTAAAACAAAGAATAACTCCAGAATTTTAGGTTTGTTGGGGGATTTTAGGACAATGTCAGAATAGTGTCCTCCATAAGAGTCCTTAAGCAGAGGTTGTGGCTCTCTTCTGTTTGTATACTCCAGAATGTTCTATATGTTCCTGTTCACTTTTGAGTAGGGGGAAAAAGTAAAGACATTTATAATGAAAACAGGTCTTGATCTTTTCTATTCAACCATCCATATTGCCCTGTTGAGTTCTCTCCTCCCTTAGAGCTAGAACATGAAATAATTGAAAAAAAAAAAAAAAGAGGGGGCACCAGGCTGGCTCAGTCAGAGGAGCATATGACTCTTGATCTTGGGGTTGTGAGTTTGAGCTCCATGTTAGGTGTAGAGGTTATTTAAGAATAATAATTTTTAAAAAACTTAAAAAAAAAGAGTACTGAGATATATTTCCTTACTGTTACGAATCTCTGACAGAACAAGAAAGCAAAAGTAAATTAGGATATAAGAAGTAAAATATTTTTTAAAAAGGTTGAATCACTGTGTAGACATTAGATGTCTTCTGAAAAGAGGCAGTGATGAACATTAATAGCTTTAGTGTCAGACTGACTGTGGCCAGTTTACTTTCTTTAACAAAGTTGGCAGTTATAGCAAATAATAGTACAGGATGCCCAGTTAAATTTGAATTCCATATAAACAATAAAAATACTTTCCTTTTGGTATCATTAAGTCTCAAATACTACATGAGGCCTACTTATATTAAAAAGAAAGGTTTTTTGTTTGTTTATATGAAATTCAAATTAAACTGTAATTTTAAACTGTAATATATGTAATCCAGCAACCCTAATCTTTATAGCTGTGTGGCTACAGTAAGTTATTTAACGGCTATATGATTCAGCTTCTGATCTGTAAATTGGATAGTCTTGGTACCCAAACATCAGTTTTTTCTGAGAATTAAAAGAGATAAGGTACATGCTCACTTAATAAAGTGATTAGCACAAGCACTCCACAGATTTGGTGCTAGTTTTCCAGATATCAGTTGAACATTTAAATATATGACAATATGCTAAGTCAGAGAAAACATTAATATAAATTAAAAAGCAGAAATTATGTCATTAATATTTATCTGATTAAAATAAACTTCATTAATTGATATTTCTAACAGGTGCCTGAAACTATAGGCATCTTAACTAAGCTTTTCAAAATTCTCATGCAAATTTTCCTTGACAGAGTGACAAATTCCAATAGCACATAACTTTTAGCATAGTCCCATAATGCATGATCTGTATTATATACTGATGAAATAATGACAAGATTGCAAGTCAACGTAAATAAGACGAAATGGAAGATCTAACCCACTGGCAAAGGAATTGTTCTATGCTAATAAGGAATGAATGGATAACTGGTTCCCTTGCAGGCTCATCTGTCTAAACAGCTGTAGACTTTATGCTTTTATTTATTCTTTTGAATGTTACTAACTTGGAAACTCCATTGAATAGATTAACATACCCATTGTCTTTCTAAATTGTCACATCGCACTGTACGTGGGAGGGTGATCACCACAACCCTTTGATTTTAGATTGCTAAATGTGGGTGTTTTTCTAGGCTGAATGCTCTGTGTTTAATTAGACTAAATGGCCAACCAAACCATTGGTATATAGAAGGAAGTCTCTGAATCTAGCATTTGAACACATAGCCTATAAAGATGCTACATAACTTCCAGTTAATTTAATGCCATGTATTTAGCACAATTGTTGACTGCCAAAAGCTTTGTGTTCTGCTAAATATCAACTTGTTAAGCATTTGATTTCCTTGTGGAAAAGTATCATTTTATTTCTATTTAAAGACAGAAATGGACCGTTTCTACTTTGTGTGGGGTGGGGAGAGAGGGGAGTATACGCACACACACAGACTTATGTGTGTGTTATAGTTCTTTTATAGATACAGGGAGTGTATTTTTCCTGTAAAATTAATTAAATCAGGAGGCAGACTTTGGTGGCTCTAATACCATGGCAGCCGACATAAGCAAACTAAAATTTAAGCCTATAAATGCTTCAAGATTACAAAATTGAAACTCTGAGGACAACTAATCACAAACAGCCAATCAGGTTTTACGCGATAGCCCACCAAATAATTCCCTTTCTTTGTTTCTACACTTTCTCTATATGGGTCTTTCCCCTGGCTCCTAACTACTTGTGGTTTGGTGCTGCCCCATTTGAATGGAGTTTTGCTCAAATAAATTCTGAAAAGTTTTGATATGCCTCTTCTACCACTCCATACATATCCTTAAACTCTTTTAATGAGATGCTACTTTGAGGCTGCTACCCAAGCAACTCCTGTTTTAATCCTTGAAGAAGCAGATCTAGAAGTGATAGGTTGTAGTGGTATTTTCCATCCACTTTGTCAGGTCTTTCTGCAATGTATTACCATTAATACAGTTTTGAAGCCTAATGATGCACTTTAAAAAATATAGCCAAACAAATATCTTATTAATTAAATAGCAGTGACATGTTCAATATGTATATTTATTGAGTACCTTCAACATGAATGGGGAGTTTTACCCAGGGTGCTGATAATTTTACATTTGTCAAAATATATTAGGAAGGTAGGAACATGTGAGTTTCATTCATCATTGATTTTGTTTCCATTAAGGCTTGAAAACTGCTGGACCGCAGAGCAAAGAGAGGTGCTATATTTGCAAAACTGATTAAAGAACCTCAGATATGAGCTTTTAGTGTTTCTAGAATAGTGACTTAATCAGATCTTGAACAGTATTTCATTTTCTAATACTGTTAATTACTTTTTTGTCTGTTTCCTTAAAATATAAAACAGATTTGGGGCTGACTGGACCATTGTTCTTGAGTACTGATATCACAGAAATAAACTATTTTTTAAAATATCATTCTTGATTTTTTTTCTCCTGCATGTATGCTTATGTAGACACTTTTCTGATAGGAATCATAGGGTTTAGGATGACATTTAAAGTCAGAATGACATTCTTGATATTTGTGAACTGTGTCAACTTGAGCAAGCAAATAATTCTTAATGAGATTTATATATCTTTATTTTTGTATAAGGATCATTGCATCCACTTGAAAGGGGTGTAATGAGTGTTAAATGAGCAAATACTTTAAAAGGCATAAAAATAGATATCACATATTGAGGTCCTACCATTAGTGAAAAGGACCAAAATCTCCAGTCTAAACTCTTGATGTCAAACATTTCAGGATTCAGACTTTTTCTCAGATTTTAGAAAGATAATAGTGAGTGTATATTCCATATTATATAGCACTGGCATATTAATAATTCAATATTTTTTGAATATTAAGACAGATTTTTAAAATACTACAATTGACTTACATCCTTTCAGGTCAGGTCCTGCCACACAATGAGTGTAGGTCAGGTCAGATTTTGCATGAACAAGTGACAAAAATGTATTATTAAGAGATTCAGAATTTCACAATGCAAGTTTATCATATATCTTACAGGTGGTAATATATTTTAAATGCCTGGCAAACATCTGGCTATATCCTGGGTGCATATTAAGTGCTCATCCCTCCTTGACCTTGGTTCTTCTTCTCCCCCTAATATAACAGCCCATTTCTAGCTTCCCTGGAGATGTGGGCTTCAATCCGGAAAGCCTCTCTGTGGGAAAGCCGTCCATTTCAGCATGGTTCACACAGGGCATTGGAATTCCAAATAGCTTTTCCTCTGCAAGATTTCTGCCATTCCCTAAGCCTTCTCCTCTCTTTTCCCTCATCCTACACTTCCCTTTCTATGACTTTCCTACTTCCTGACATGTTATTATTTGAAGATGCCTCTGGCAATAAAGTGAATGGGTTAAGTCTAATTCACTAGGAATATTCCCTAACAAAGATTTTTCCAAGTGTAGTTATGATAGGGAAAAGATAGGATTCAGTAGGCAGAGAGGGAAAGGTTAGGACTTGAGGTCCCTGGGTGGGGAAAAACACATATTTTGGAACAGTGCTGGGAGCAGCTGACCACAGCAAACCCCCTGGGGTATGAGGTCCCTCTTAAGAATTTAACAGACACCACCTGCTCCCCCTCAGGTCCCCTCAGGAATTTGACGATCAAAATACCTAGCTGAACCATAAAACTTATACATGGGACAGTATGACCAGTCTGATTCCTCACACAATGGAGTCGAGCCAAGCAGGAATGGACAACCCAGCGCCTAGAGTGATCCAGCCAGTAAGGGTAGGACCTAAGAAGGAACGAGGGGGAAGGGACGGGGGTGCTGACCAGAACCATATAAAACAAGGACCCTTGTCTCTAGTTGCAGGCATTCACTTTCAAACGCCACCTTTCTGTAAAGAGAGCTTTCATACTGTTCTTCCTTTCTGATCTTAAACTCTAATAAACTTTTTCCTGCTGCTCGTTTGGTGTCCTCCTCTCCATTCTTCAAAGCGGTGAGACAACGAATCCCGGGTATTGAGATAATAAACTTCTGCAACACAGTCATCATTGTTATCCCTTTTCGGAGTCAGTAATGATTGCAGAATCTGGTGAGGGTGGTTTGGGTGCAAGTAACACACACACGCGCGCACACACACGTATATACATAAATGTGTATACTAATAAAGATGTGTCCGTACGTCATAATATATGCATCCATTTATATCTATATCTATGTATCACACATATACCATATATGTATACACACACATACACGCACATAATTTTCCCCTCAGGCTTACAGACTTAAGGCAAGACTGAGCTCTGTCTTTCTGACCTATATTCACTGGCAAGCCGTGAATGTCTCCATGATTAGTCTGAGATTAGCCAGTGATGGAGACAGGAGAAAAGCTACCTCCTATGCCTTTAAAATCTCCTTCCTTGAAGGGCACCTCATAAAAAAACACTCAGTGGATATTTAAAACAGTTTAGGCATCATAATAGGCTCTATTCTGGGTCACTTTGTACACCCAAATTGTTTTTTTGAGACTATTAACAATGTCATGCTGAGCAATTTAATAAACACAATCAGTGGTAAAGCCTGTTAACTTTTGTTTTACTGGTTTGAAAAATCATCCTCATATATATCTACTCATGGTTATATGCCTGCTTACTTAACTAGGGAATCTTGAAGAATAACTTCTGCATGTATGATAGGGATCTTTTATTCGTGGGTGACAGAGCCTATTTTGCAGTTTCTATTCACACCCAAATTGTTCTTGAAGAACAATTCAGGCATTATTTGTGGGGGCCTCCCACATTCAGAATAGGTTAATAGCCAATGTCACCTTCACTGGGCTGTTCTTTGGATAGAGACCATTAAGGGAAATAGCTATTTCAGTGAGTGGCATATTAAAGTTCTAGCCCAGAGCTCTGTCTGCCCCTGGTTCCAATAGAAGTGATCGTGGCTCAGTGAGGAGGTTGCATTCCTACCATCTCAGGGTGTAAATACAGAGGAATCTAGCCACAAGGCTGAAGCTTGGGGAAGGTGGGGGCCGGGAAGGATCAGAAGGAGCAAGATGCCTTCTCACTCAAACTCCTTCAAGTACCTGTGTCCACAAGACACTCATTTCCTGCCCATTCACCCATCTCATACCCACCAGCCCTTTATACTTTCCATTAGCTCTTCACGCGCTCATTCATAGACGAGTTTACTAGTTCAGACCTGAAATCCTCTTTCTGAGCTAATTTCTCTGCCCTCCGTTTATTATGCCTCACTATCTGTGCACATGAAATGTTATTTTAGAGTTAAGTGTTAGCAAAGCTTCACTTCTCCCCAAGAAGCTAGTATGTTTACTGCATGTGGAAAAATTTTTTAAAATTATAAAACTAACCATGTTTCCCTTTAAATTTTCACTGCCTGGGGCTCAAGGCCAACTATGTACATGAATCAAGAGTCCAAAGACTCATGGCAAGTATCTTTTTTGGTGTTTTGTTCACCACCCAGGCCAGGTCTAGAGTTCACATTCTAACATATACCTTTCCTGGCCCTCATCTCTTATTTTAACTCATTTGATCTGTTCCTGTTTTTGACTCCAGTTGAATAGAACTGGATTAATCATAATCCTGTGTTCATATTGTACTTACGTTTTCTTTTCTTTCTTTTTTTTTTTATTGCAGGTGATCCTGTAGTACAACAAATCCTTTGTGGAATGAGGCAAGGTATAAATAAATTACGAGTAAGTAAGCAATAACTTTGGAGCAGGAAGAAAAATGAATACAGAAGCAGGACTAGGAAGAAGGAGATCAAAATTACTGTGCATGACAAACTAGACTAGGGTGAGGTGGCATTTCCTGGGAACAAGGAGAGTAAAGAAATGTGAGGCGATGGGCAAGGTGGAAAATAATTACGCTTCCCACGGAGAAATTCTGTGTGGGAACCGTCCATCAGTTTGTGGGACCAGAGAAATCTTAGGTTCAATAAATGGGTTTGTTTGCCTTTAAGAATGTCCCTCTACCACAGCAAACCTTTGGTAAACCTTGCTACCATAACAGCCTGGAATGGGTAGGACACAGAGAAATGATAGTTTCCACAGTGAGACTTGACAGGTCATTGCGATAGGATGGCAGGATGAAGAGAGAAAGCTTGGATTGTTAGAAAATGATAAAGCAAGTAGTAATGGGGCCCCGTAAGGAAATAGTTAAGTCTCTCAACACATGAGAGAAGAGATATTCTCTGAGATATTCACCTTTTCCTTTTCTCTGTTTCTTCCATTTTTTTTTATCCCTCTCTTTGCTTTCCTCTCTCTTCTGTAGCTTTCTTTTCCTTCCTGCCATCAGCCCCTATTGCTTATTATCTCTCCTTCTCCCTTCCTTCTCAGAAAGTGTTTGACTATCTCCTAGGTGTGGAGCCTCTGCTAGGCTGTAGGCATTTAGAGTAAAAAAGAATGCATGGCTTCTGACGTCCTGGAGCATACATTTTAGTAAAGAACATATAAGAAAAATTAGATTAAAAATAAAATGAGTAGAGTTTATGATTAGTGCTATAATGAAAATAATCAAGGGATACAGAGAGAGTATATAAGACAAGTAGGGTGGAGTAAGAGCTATATTCATAGGGAACATATTTCTTAAATTGTATGAATTCATACCGGAAGCAGTGGAAGGTTCCCTCAAAAGCTTGAGTAATTTGGGGCATCATATCTCATTTCAATATTCATTCTTATTATATGCTGTTGAAATTGGGTCTAGGAAGGAAAGTAAATGGGTTTATGGTTGTGCATTTTCTACTTAGGCCTTGGTTCCCTTATATTTCTATTTAGCTATTCAAAATGTGATGCTTTTATGTAAAAGCAAATAGAGTAGCTGTCAACAACTTTTAAAATGTAAACCTATTTGATTTTTCTCTCTGCCTCTCTGTCTCTCTCTCTGTGTCTCTCTCTCTCTCCGTCTCTCTCTCTCTCTCTCTCTCACACACACACACACACACACACACGCACACACAGCATCTATGAAGCAGTCAATGGTCCACTTTCTAAATAAGTTGATACTGTTCTTCTTATTCCACAATAGGAGAAATTTGCAGAAACCAACCATATTATGGGTTGAATTTGTGGACTTTATGACTCTGGACCATCATTTTCTTTCATCCATGCTTTCATGGAATGTATTAACCTTGGATGTTTTTGTTAAAATTTATTTCCAGGAAGTATTTTAATTTTTCCAAAGTAGGAGTCTGACCCTTTACAGTTAGGAAACGTTACATTAACCCTGCAATGAGTAAGACAGGTTTTGAGGATAGTTTCTAGTTATTTTGGTGAATTAGCCTTTGAGTAGGTCCTGTCTCTCTAGTGACTTTCTTGACCAGCATGCTCATATTTATCATGACCAGAAAGAGACAAAAAGGAAAAGGCTAGAATTCAAAGTTAGTTGTAGACTATGAACCAGAGAATTACCATTTTATAATGTATTTTTAAAAAATATAATAATAATAATTACAGGAATAGTTCCCACTTTCCTGCCATTCAGGCATTTTGCATAAATTGGCTGTTTTTACTTCTCAGAACCTTACAAAATTAGGATTATTGGCCTTATTTATATGAAAAGAGGAAACTGAGGCTTGAAAAGTTAAGTCAAAAAATTCACAGCTAGCTTGTGTCAATTAGAAGGAGGTTAATTAGAGGTTAAAAAGAGGGAAATTGGATAAAGTTGACTTTCTGACTCCACAACTCCAAAATGTATCGTCTTCACTGCTGGGCTGTGGTACTGCTCTCTAGTCAGAGAAAACGGTAGACTTATCCACGAATAGCCGAGACTTATGGGGGCGGGGGGCTTTTGCAAGGTAGATGCTCAGAAAACACTGAGTGAGGAAAAGGAGCTACAGCATAGTAATCTAACAGGAAATAGGGTGTGAGACATGTGTAAAAGCAACTAGCAGATATAGTAGGTGTCTAGGCCAAGTTATTGTATCATGGATACAATCCTCATAATATCTGCTTGAGAGTAGTTTTATTATCTTATTTTGCAGACTAGGAAGTCAGATTTAGGGAAGGTAAGCGACTCGACACTGACTGACTGAGCGACCTTGCAAAGAGCCTGGGTTGGCACTATCGTTTTAAAATGGAGAAAAAACAACCCCCTGCGGAATTATTATTAACTAATGTGAGCTTTCAAGTCAGTTCACACAAAATGGCTGTTAGTGTAACTAGTGAATAGAAGATACTTGCTAATGATCACAGTTCCTGTTTATTATCACCATCACTAGCACCTAAATCTGCTGCTCTATTTGCTTCATTTTAGGAAGGTCTCCTAACAACGTGGCCCTTATTTCTCTGCAACAGTGAATCATCACCCACTGTAAAATAAAATCTCTCTCTAGAAGGCAGGAAGCATTGCCAGCATGGGTGGAGAATGTCACAGGACAATCTTTAGATGTATGAGAAAAGTTGGGGCACCTGGGTGGCTCAGTCGGCTAAGCATCCGGCTTTGGCTCAGTTAATGATCTTGCGGTTTGTGAGTTCAAGCCCCGCATCAGGCTCTGTGCCGACAGGTCAGAGCCTGGAGCCTGCTTTGGATAAACGTTAAAAAAAAATTAAAAGATGTATGAGAAAAGTAGCGTTCAGTAAGTTAGCGAATGTGGTGGCCATGAAGATGCTGTTCTCAGAACTCCAACTGCAGGAATCATATCCAAGTCCTGCACCCTGAAGTTCCCTCACAGTTTTTGCACATGGAACTGGGCTTCCCACTGGCTGCTCCAAGCCCAGGAGACTGGCAGACACTAAAGCAGGCTGCTTGCTGGGAGACGTGGGACCCTCTGACAGGAGGATCCACCCCTTGGCTCTAGAAATTACTGGGTTTGGTGAAACTGTGTTACAACAGTACTGCAGTCTGAGACTTCTTCTAGGCATTCTTTGCATCCTGCATTCTTTGTTAAACCTGAACTGAGGTCTCATGGTGCATCCAGGCTCCCACTCCCAATATTTTCCTCACACTGACTCTGCTTCTAACAAACACAATTTCCCAACATCTGGATTCCCATCCCCAGTTAACATGATCTTTGAACAATTCATTTATTCTTGGGTGTCTCATTTCTCTCTCTCTCTCTCTCTCTCTCTCTCTCTCTCTCTCTCTCTCTCTCTCTGTTTTCTTTTGCTAAACTGAAAAAAGACAGGGTTATAACAGACAACTCTTAATTGCTTTCATTTTATGATTCTAGAGTTATCAAATGCTGGCTATAATGTGGATTAGCACAGTGTTTCTTATATTTCAGTGTGAGATCATAGTGGTGCTAAATGGTTATTCCATGTGTAAATTATTCTTTGATCTAAGAACAAATATTGTTTTATCAAAGAGTAAATATTGCTTTGATTTTTGGCTCATGGATACCAACATATTGCAACATAACAACAACAAAAAAAGTATCTTTGAAGATTTGCCATCATTAACACTTCTGATCCAGAACTACTTATATAATTTTGGAGTAAAGCATGAAATCTTCCTAATTGGCTTCTTGTTTTCCAAATTGAAAAACAATTTAATTAAACAAAATTATATGTCCATTATTACCATCAAAAGCTGACTCAAAATTCAACTATTCTCTTTCATTAGTTTTGAACTAGTGGGAATAGTAGCAGTGTTTTAAATCCAATCATGATAAAAACACAATCTTACTCCAAGGTAGATTGCTCCTTCCTAAGTCAATACCTGATTCTTTAAAGGCACAATAGTTGGATTATTCACTTAAATGGCGAATAGATCAAATATGGGATTTTTAATACAGAATGGAAAGGTTATGGTATTTGTGCTACAACTATAAGAAGCAATAGGTATTGTCTGTCTTTAATTAAGAGGCGAACACTGATAATCCATCTTTATCAATGGATTGGAACATGAGCTTGAAAACCAGCTAGATTTAATCTAAAATGGAGTGTTGAGATTTTCCAAAATCTCTTACACATTATCTCAGTGTAGGACTATTTTTTATAATCTTGTTCTAAGGCTATGATCAATGAGAACTTTAAGAAGGATTTAGTGGTGATGATAGGATTTTCTTCTCTTGAAAGATGTCACACTGGGGAAAAATGCATTAATGGAAAAGAATTTTTGAAACTTATTACTTGGCCAAATTTTACAATACATGGTTAAGACATTTGTTATCAAAAGATTTTAAAACCCAGTTTATGAAGGTAATAATCTTGATATGTTCAACCTTGATATGCAAGAACTGAAGTAATTGTCTTTCCAGATTTTGTGGTATCCCAAATTAAAATGCAATGAAATTGTGCTTAGGCAAAGTCTGTCAGTAGCATGTTTATTTAAATCCATCTTAGCTGTGAGAATTACATTCAAACTTTATTAAAACAATTTACATTTTAAACATTTTCATTGCATTTGTGGATTTATACAAATTTGGGTTCTATTCAAATGAATTAAGGAGAAAACAGATGTATCATTAGTGTTTGTGGATATCATGTCCAGGAGTAAAAGCATGCCTGCTGTCTGGTAGGAGTCACCTGCCTAAGTTCAATTTGGGATAAGATTAGCTACCACTTCAGTTAGAAAAAAAAAAACACCAATTGCAAAAATATTAGCCATCTTGCTAGATGAAAGTCCAATTATGAATATAGGGACATGATGCCAGCAACATTATTCTGAGGGTTCGTACCATTCATCAACCCCAAGGTGAAAACTGAAATATCTAGTACTGCCATAGCAGCTTGGCTTCATTTGGCAGGTTGCATTTGCAATTAGCATGAACATTTTTAAAATTTGATTAAAAAAAAGTGGTTGGCCAACATTATTTCATTTTCGTTTTTAAAGCCATTTATAAAGTACACTAAATTCTCTACTTCTCCATGGGTAGAGTTGGACTCAATAAATGTTCATGGAGAAGGTTGCATTTCAACCAGAATGTTCTTTGCTTATGTACCCGTTGCATGCACCATAGTGACTGTATTTCTCCTCTCTCAATCTCTCTCTCAAAAATAATAACTACATGTGTATGTAGATATGTATATGTATGTATTTATATATGGTGTGTGTCTGTGTGTGTGTGCATGCATGTGTGTGTGTGTGTGTTTGTGTGTGTGTTTATGTGAATCCTTTAAAGAATCCATGAAGATTTAACTGTTTTCAAACACCTGATCTCATTATTACTAAGCAGATTCTTCATTTGGAAATCTTCTTTCCTACCTGATACTAGCTGCATTTTAATTCTAATAAAAAATTTACCAATAAAGTACCATAGGTTAGCAAGGCCTTGTTATTTATTTGCACTTCCAGCTGGACATTTTGAAGTCTTAGTTGTCAGTTATTCATTGAAAAAAATATATTTTCTTTTTGAAGGATGCCTGGCAATATTCCTGCCAGCCCGTAGCTTTGGGTACTATAATGGTTTCAGATTTACCGTGTCCTGCCATTTCTTTATCCTCTCCATTTCTTTGCCTTATTCTTGTCTTATTTCTTAATTGCTTATTTTTCTTTTGACTTTCTCCCTTACGGCCAGCTTTTCAGATTGAACTCCTTCCACACCCCCCACACTTTTTTCTGACCAACTATTTTTGCTGAAAACCTGGGCTTTCCTTGCTCTCCATTTTAGGCATTTTTTTTCTGATTTATGTCTAGAAAAACATTGTTCTTCTCATGACTCCAAAAATATCAGCATATTACAACCTCAGCTAAGTGTTCCTTCCCATGCCCTGCTCACCTCTTAAGAAAGTAGAAAACTACTCTCAAATCATGCTTGTTATTGCTGTTGGTAGTAGCAGAAATAGTAGTAGTAGTTGTTGTTTTTACACATTTGGAGAATACACGGCAAATACTTGGAATTTCCTCAACAGACATAATTGCATTTAGTGAAAGCATCAGCACCACCTAATTAAACAAGCCAATAATCTACAGTTGTCTTTAGACTAGAGATTTCAAATTGGCCATTGATTGGCTGTACTCATATACGGTTGTATTTTCTTTAACCACAAAATTTAAAAAAAACAATCAGAACAGTTTAGAAAAATATAAAAATTGTCATTTTTTTGTGGTGGAAAAATTAGTAGATTTGGCAACAATTGGCTTTGGCTGACAAGTACTGCCCCCTTTAATTCAAGTCTACTTTCTTCTTTTGCTAGCCCCTACTGTTCTTTATCATTTCATACCTCCTCCACCTCACTTATTGATATTTCCTGTTCGGCCGCAGTAAGAATTTGAGTTTTTGAAGTATGCTCAATCCATGTTATTTATTGCTTCTACTTGACCAGTAAGTTCTGGCAATTGTATCCTCTGAACTGAGCATGGCAACCTTTTTCCTTAAAGGGCCAGATAGTGAATGTTTTAGCCTTTGCAGACCCTAAGGTCTCTGTTGAAAGTTCTCAGCTCTGCTGTGGTAGCCACAAAGCAGCTATAGACAATGCAAACAATTGTGAAAGACTATCTATATTCTATATTTATAAAAGTAGACAGAAAGCTAGATTTGGTCCACAAGCTATAGTTTGCTGAATCCTGCTGTAGATGATCATGTGCTAAAATTTGTGGTCCTGAACACCATGTGAATGTGTGTGTGTGTGTGTGTGTGTGTGTGTGTGTGTGTTTGCATTCCTTTTGTCTTTGTCTTTCACATAGTCTGAGAATACTTAAAAAAAAGTAACATTCAATGTTGTTCTGTTACCTAAAGACAGAATCAAAACTCTGAATAGAGAAATTTTCATGAGCTGATAATTTCCTCTAGAGGTGTTTCCACTACTTCTCCCTTTAAAATATCTTAGGTTCTATGCACCTGTTTTTCTACCTGTAAAATGGAAAGGAGGGAGGAGATAATAACCATTTGTCATAGATTGTATGAGGGTTAATGGGATAATGTCTATAAGTTGGTAAGCATAAATAAATATTCAATAAATAGCAGCTGGGGTACAGTGGTGGTAGGCATAGTGGCTGTATGTAAGTTTGAGAGACATTGTGCAGTTGACAACCATTGGGAGCCATTTTGTGCATTAACAAAAATGTGATATTTCATGGAATTTTGGAGTTTAAAAAGTATTTTAAATGTATAATTCCATTTATTCCTCGGTCATACATTCTCCAATTATTTATTTAGCCATTCTCCCTAGCACAGTAGCTGGACCATAGTAAGAATTTAAATGTTAGACAATATTGACCACATGAATAATTTCAAAGAACTTACATTCTGGATGAGAACCCGATGGTAAATCAATACATAAAGTTGATGATTGTATACAATGGTGAGGATTCTTTAGGTAATAAAAAAGGTCACATAATGCAGGTTAAGGGGTAATTTGCTACTGAATTTTGATGGTGGGCTACTGGAACTGTATTCCACATGGGTAACATTATCCTAAAATATAAAATGTCAATGAGGGCTGTGGGGTTGGGCAACCAAGGTGGCCCTGTTTAACCTTGAAGGGCCCCAGGAATATCCCTGGAACATACTTTAAAAAGGTTATTGGAATTCACAAAGAATTTATTTACTTCCTTGAGGAGCAAAGACTTGAGGAAGTTAGTAAAAAGAAATAGTAAAATAAAAACAATAGTCTTCTATCATAGACTGTTGGCAGATGGGAAGCAGTCATAGAACAAAACAACAACCAAAGGACCTTGGCCTGACATCTTGGTTAAGTGCAATAGCACTAATGGCAAAACAACTTGTCCAGTGCTTTCTTCAGTATTTCTTAACAGAATTATGGGGGATGGAATGAGAGTAGATGCAGCCACATGTTCAAGAAAGTTTAGTTCATCCACCTTTGATGAGCTGTAACATATATTTGAGGAAGGAGTATGTAGTCACATGGTCATCAGAACTTTCTAGGTAGAAAATTAGAGCCGTGTGATAGATTTTGGTCACTTTTTTTTTTCTGTATACAAAGGGAAGCCATCAAATCGTTTGGACCATCTACTAATAACCCAGAGTATTAACTAAAAGAAGTATTTACTGTGAAGCTCTTATAAGCATTGCCTGTATTAGGGGTATTATGTATACATTACCTTATTAATCCACTTAATAGCCACAGGAAGTAAACATTAGTATCACTACTTTACAGATGAAGACACACCAACTGAGTCTCTGAGAGAAATATGAAACAATTTAGGGGAACATGTATTTCAGTCCAGACATACATGCTTTCACCCACACCTCAGTTCCTTATATTATATATACGAAGTTCTGACCACATTGATTGAAATGAATATGCTTTCCCATTGAACTGGTACCATGAATGGTAGTTATGCTCTTTGCTATATTACCCTATCTTACAGCTGAAATGATGGAGAATCTGAAATCTAAATGGGCTTTACCATCTCTATCTGAACAGGGAACTCAAAACTCTCAGCCTTTCCTGGCTTTTGGAGTATGCGGTGATCAGAGGAGAGGCTGTGGGAGTGTCCATGCTTAGAGAGAGCTTTGCAGACACAGAGAGGGAAGACAGGTGGAAGGGTTTGCATCAGCAGCCCTGGCAGTGGACATGGGTCGGGGCCGGGAGAATAGGGTTGTGAGCATGCCACAGTCTTGAGTGCCAAAAGCATTTTCAGGCCCACAGAGGGTCAGGGGTGAGCCAGGTCAGTCAGTGGTCTCATAATCTTTATCAGAATGCCAGGTGTTCAAAAGTCAAATACTTACTTGTGTGTGTGTGTGTGTGTGTGTGTGTGTGTGTGTGTGTGTGAGGGACTCTGTCTGCAATCTTAAATGGAGTGAAAATGACCACTACTTTTTTCCGTGTGTTTTTGATTGTTTTGTTGGTTTGTTTCGATCTGAAAGACTGCCACTTTTTCTGCCTGGCAACTCCTATTAGCTTTCCTTGACACCACTCACAATCCTCCCTTTTTGCTCTGTGCATAACTCTGTCGGTGTGTTTACCACAACACTAAACGTTTTTATTCGGTGTATTCATCTGCAGGTATCTCTTGACTCTAAAGCTGCTTGAGGGCAGGGCCAATGCTTTATTTAATCTCTCCGTCCCCTGTACCAATCCCTATAGGTGTATCACCGAGGCTCTTTGATTTGGATTGAATGAAACAAATGGCAAACGAATATTTGCAATTTTACCATATGAAGGCAAAATGGGGTTAATTAGTTGAAGATTCTAGAGAAAGATTTGATGAAAAATTAAGTACTGCTTCCCCTCCCTCTGATTTCCCGGTTTGTGATGAAGGATGTAAAGCTGTCGGGGTTTTATGAATCTTGCCACTAGCCAGAAAACCTTTCAAATATGATTCAATTTCATGCAGACAGAGACTCAGAGCAACTTGGCAGTTAACTGCTAATGGCTTTTAAGGGTTTAAGTCAGCCCTAAACATTATTCCAATGAGTTTTTGTGGTTTAATTACCTTAAAACATTAAGGAGTCAAAGAGCCCATCAATATAGATACATTTAGAGATATCAAATGTGCACTGCTCACAAATACCGCCTTGAAGGTGTCTAATACAGAATCTTATTTTGCCAAAAAAGCATGTAAAAATAGTTTAAGTTTACCTATTTGAGCCTAATGATGTGTGCCATCATTAAGCTGGGAGAAATGTGAATTCAAAATGATCCTCTAAACAGCAAGGAAGAGCTTTACAACGCACGGGACGGAGCCATCTCCTCCTTGCCCTGTTCTCACCCACACCACATCCACTTTAAGCAGTGTCTACAGTTAGTAGTTCTGATCCCAGGCTCCGGATTTCAACGGTTCTGGGTTCAAACCTCGCCTCTACCGCTTGTAAGGAAGTTAAGTAACAGGACAGTAAGTCTCAGGGAGAATAATAAAAATAATCATCCAGCTAAATTTTTATGAAGATGTCAGGAAACGATCCATATAGAAATATTAATAGTAACAGCTAGTATGTGTTAAGCATTCTTTTATTTTAAAAAGGCTGTTCTCATGGTTCATGGAGGAGGGAAAATAAAGGAGCTTGAAGGTTCACTATCCAATTTTAAGGCTGTAAAAATGGACCTAATATCTTCATTGTGATTTTCCTTATTTGAAGTTTAATTAAAGAAGCCAAAGGTTGTCACTTATTTTATGCACTGTTTTCTTCTGCAAAACTCATCCTTATCCTTGGACTCACAATAACTTCATTACTCTTTTCAAGTCAAATCACATTCCAATCTCAACAATTCAAATTGGCCTAAGATCCCGCACTAACAAAATGTTAATATTTATGAGTAATGCATTTTGGGTTCAGAGATAGGGAGAGAAACCTTCAGGGAAGCAGAAATGAGTTATTGGCCTGCTATAGAATGTGTCATTTGGAAAGAGCTTCATTGTAGGGAGAGATGATTCAAATGCACAATTTCAAGGGGCAATGCAATCTAGTTTACTAATCTCTCATTATACTAAGGTGAGGCTTTTGTGAACACTGACTGTTCATTAGCATCTCGATGCCACAGAAGAATCCAGATAATGGGTGCCAGTTTTATTCTCATTATTGAGCAATTCAAATGTTTGCATTTCTTTCATTAAGCCATCATTTAAAAAATTAAGAGTAGCAAAGGGTAAAGGTGGATGATTTGAACCATATAATCATGGGCATTTTATGTTAGGTAATAGTTATGTATTTTTAAATTTGAAATTCTCCAAGTAATGTATGTGCATACCTCATGATCTCTGGAGTCACACATCTCTCTTCATTTCTTCTTTCTTTCACACATTCTGTTTTGCTCTCTTACCAGACAAGCTGATTTCTCCCCTATGATAGAACTCAGTTCTGAGACTGTGCCTGGACTCTGTTGATCATTTCTGATCTAATGCATGTAAAAATGTTTTTGCCTGGTTACAAGAAAAGGTAGATTTTTTTCCCCAAAATTTTTATTTAAATTCTGGTTAGCACTCTCAACAATAGCCAAATTATGGAAAGAGCCTAAATGTCCATCAACTGATGAATGGATAAAAAAAATTGTGGTTGATATACACAATGGAGTACTACGTGGCAATGAGAAAGAATGAAATATGGCCCTTTGTAGCAACATGGATGGAACTGGAGAGTGTTATGCTAAGTGAAATAAGCCATACAGAGAAAGACAGATACCATATGGTTTCACTCTTATGTGGATCCTGAGAAACTTAACAGGAACCCATGGGGGAGGGGAAGGAAAAAAAAAAAAAAGAGGTTAGAGTGGGAGAGAGCCAAAGCATAAGAGACTGTTAAAAACTGAGAACAAACTGAGGGTTGATGGGGGGCGGGAGGGAGGGGAGGGTGGGTGATGGGTATTGAGGAGGGCACCTTTTGGGATGAGCACTGGGTGTTGTATGGAAACCAATTTGTCAATAAATTTCATATATATAAAAATAAATAAATAAATAAATAAATAAATAAATAAATAAATAAATAAATTCTGGTTAGATAACATATAGTGTAGTATTGGTTTCAGGAGCAAAATTTATTGATTTCTCACTCACATATAACACCCAGTGCTCACCATAAGTGCCCTCCTTAATACCCATCACCCATGTAGCCCATTTCCCACCCAACTCCCCTCCAGCAACCCTCAGTTTGTTCTCTATCGTTAAGAGTCTCTATGGTTTGTTTCCCTCTCTCTCTCTCTTTTTTAGGTTTTTTGTTTGTTTGTTTGTTTTTAACATTAGGAAGGTAACAGGGAAGTTGAATAGGCTAGTAGAAAGCTACAACTTAACATCTATTAGTAGCTGGACAAGCCAGTTTCCCAAAATTGGCATAAAATCCCTTTAAGTGAGGGAAACTCCAAATGCTAGCTCAGAGATTTCAATTAGATTTTAATATGGGATCTTAATTGATATTCAGCTATGGGAAATAGTAACTTAACAAAGGAAAGAAAGAATATGTATAAGCTTTTCTACTTCTTTACCTCAGGCCTCCTTAGGTTAAATCTTTTAGTAATCCCATCAGCCAATGCCCTGATACAAGGTAAATAATAGTGCTAAACAGCAACAACTTCAGTTCCCAGTATCTAACTGCATCTAGATGGTCCTTGAAGTGTTGGGGGAAGAGGAGGTTATATGTGAAAAACACGACTGGTGTGAGGACCAAGGAAGTAAATCACCTAAAAGGCATGTGTAAGTTATATTGCATAATATAAATCTAAGGTGCCATTAGATTAACAAAATAATGATTCACCGTGAATCCCCAAAATATTTTAGATTTTAATTGCTCTAATACTAATAACAGTAGTAGTAAAGGGGCCCCTGTGTGGCTCAGTCAGTTAAGCGTCTGACTTCAGCTCAGTTCATGATCACACAGTTTGTGAGTTCAAGTCCCACATTGGGCTCTGCACTGAGAGCACAGAGCCTGCTTGGGATGTTCTCTCTTCCCCTCTCTTTTCCCCTTCCCTACTCACACTCTTGCTCACACACTCTTTCTTGCTCAAAATAAATAAATAAGCTTAAAATGTATATAATAATAGTAGTAGAAAGTACTAGGACAATTATAAATCTGTCTGTATTGTGCTATAGTTGATTAAGCATGGGTTTGAAGTCAGACAGACTTAATTAACCCTATGGTTTCATTCTTACAGCTCCATGGCATTGGGCAATGCACTTTACTTCTATAAGATGTGGATAACAATTTGCATTTCCAGAGTTAGAGATAGTGTATCTAAAGCATGTAGCATGGTGGCTGACACATAGGTATTCAATATTCTAGTCCTTATTTCAAGAAATTTCCATCATAAAAAGAGAGAATGAGTTTCTTTAGAAGTAAAACAGTGTCTGTGCACCTCTAAAGGGGCCAGAGGCAAGGGTGGCAGTGAAGCATAGATAGTGGACGGATGTGGGTCTAGATTTTGGCTGGTTGAGTGAGGTCTGGCCAAGGCTCTGATGAGACATGAAGACAGACGCTTGTGCTTCAGGTTATTTTAGTTCTCTGTTTTATAGGATACCGCAAGAAGACATTTCCACTCAGAGACCCTTTGTTTCATGCAAGCACACCATTAGACTCACTTAAAAGCTGATAATCCCTGCCAGCATCACTAGCCTCTGCCAGAAGAGGAATAGAAATCAAGTTTCCCTGTTGGTTTTATCAGAGAAGAAGCTATTGAACAGTTCCTCATGTTCATCATTGAAAGGGCTCTAGGTTTTTATAGGTCAATTGCTGAAACTCTCTACGTTTCAGTTCCCTCATTGGTAATATGGAGCCAACAATAAAACCTGATAGACAGGGATACTGTGTGCCATTTCTATCCGCACATCAAGCGCCTGTCACAGGGTCTTTTTAGGTGAGGTGTCTCAGCCACTCCAGCCCCTGCTAGCCAGATCTCATCCGTGACAGGGTGAACCTGAGATGGTATCCGAGCCCCTAACATCTTCTTCATCTTGCTTCCATTTTCACTGTGTTCTGGAACATGGTCACGAAGTAATATCAAGCTCTATTCCTTCCTCTTAATACTAAATAATAAGCCAGTGCGTTGAAACTGCTGTCATCAGCTGCTGTTAAAAACCCTACCTCTGAACTCATTAAGGAGGGGTTAAATGGTTTCATCCAAAACCTTCATTGTCATCATGATCACTTGTCACATGTTCTCTATATGGCCATTGCTAAAGTCTGAAAGTTTGTGTCTCCCCCTCCCCCCAACTCCTATGTTGAAATCTTAATTCCCAAGCTGATAATATTTGGAGGTGAGGCCTTTGGAAGGTAATTAGGTTATGAAGGTGGGAGCCATCATGTTTGGGATTTCTGCTCTTATAAGAGAGGTGTCACAGAGTTCCCTACTCCTTCCATCATGTGAGGACACAGTAAGAAGTAGGCGTGTGCCATCCAGAAGAAGGCCTTCACCAGAACCTAACCATGCAGGTGCCTTGATCTCAAACTTCTAGCCTCCAAAACTGTGAGAAATACGTTTCTGTTGTTTGTGAGCTACCCAGTCTTCAGTGTTTTGTTATAGCAGCCTGAACAGACTAAGATAGGCGTCATTGGGCTGTGTTACACACATTATCTCATTTAATCCCTAAAACAACTTTACAAGGTAAGTATTATTATTATTACTATTTTATAGATGGGGAAGATGCAGCTTTTTGGGTAAATAATATGCCCCAAGTTCTAGAGCTAATACAGAAGAGGCTGGACTTTGAGCCATGTTTTCTGGTTGTAATGTCCATTTATAGTTCTTTGTATGATTCTCTCATCTAAGGTCAAGTGATTAAAAATAAGTGACTTAAAATCATGAGGAAATTTTCATACAGCATAACTTGGCCACTGATTGGCCATCACTCCAGTGTGACAATGATGAGGTTATTTGTCCTTTTTTTTTAAGTTTATTCATTTTGAGAGAATTTATTTTGAGAGTTATTTATTTTGAGAGAGAGAGAAAGAGTGAGCAAGGGTGTCCGTATGCTACAGTATGAGCAATGGAGGGGTAGTGAGAGAGAGAGAGAGGAGAGAGAAAATCCCAAGCAGGCTCTGCACTGTCAGCAGAGAGCCCGATGTGGAGCTAAAACTCACAAACTGTGAGATCATGACCTGAGCCGAGATCAAGAGTCTGACACTCAACCAATGGAGCCACGCAGGTACCCCTATTCATTTTAAACCTGAAATGTCTTTTTTTTCTCTAAGAAAAGACCCTGTTCTTATTAGGATCAGCAGCATAGCAAGTGTAAGCATATCTTCTCATAAGTGTCTGTAGATAGTATGTTCCTGGATTGTTTTAATTTATAGTAGAACTGGAAGAATATTATGCACATCAGTCTTATAAATAATGTGACATAAATAACAGCTGCATTTAGTGCCAAAGCAATTATTTTCTTCTGAAGTAATCATTCATTTCTTAGTGGGAACTGGAAATTTGCATTCAGCATGGTCTCCTTACATAATTTGGGTGAGGCTGCTTTACTCAATTGCCTGGATGTTTAATACCTGAAAATAATTAGTTTTTATTTGAGAATTGTCAAGATCTACTGGCACTTTTTACTTTTGCCTGGGATAAGGAGCAAGATTGTATTCATAGTAATGGTGTAACAGGTACTCGTTTTGCTTTCAGCCTTGTAGGAGTGCTGCAGAGTTGATACAATGAATCCCCAGTGCCTGGTGCAGTGCTCCGCCCTTTTGCGTGTGAACTCCTTGTACAGTGATTTGGGGAAAAAACATACTATATATTGGGCTCTGTACTATATCCTGGGTACACAATGGTAAATACAACAGAAATTACCAGACCTAAACTCTGATCTCAAAGATATTTTTGTCTAGGGTAGCATGCAGGCAATAGAAATGTAAAAAATATGAATTTCAGTAAGTGCTATAAAAATTGAGACAATGAAAGCAAATTGCTTAATGATCAGAGACTATGAGGGCTTAATTTTATAAGGAGGACTCGGAAGTACTAGAAGCAACTTGTCCAGGAAAAGGGCAAAGCTGTTTTCCAGGAAGGGAGAAGACAACACATTCTTCTCTAGAGCTGGAAACAACTTGATGTTTTTGAGGAACTGACAGAGGCCAGTATAGATTGGACATAGTAAGCAAAGATAAGTTATAGCTCAGGGAGAGATCACAGAAGGTGCCAGAAAACAAGGAAGCTAAAGAAACTTTCAAAGTTAAGAAACTTTCTCTGGGCCACCTAGTTAATTAGTGATCCTTTGACACCAGGTTTCTATGACTGCAAATCCCAGCTTATGTATTATGTACCTTATGTATTATGAGGTCCTAGAATTGAGGCATTCAGTAACATAATGGTGAAACTTAGTAATAATAATAATTACAGTAGCTAAAGTGATTTGGTTCTTCGATGTCAAACATTCTTCTAATCGCTTTTCATGCACAAAATAACTTAATCCTCGTGTGAAAACTGTGTGGTATTTTATTCTTGGTGCAAAACAACATTATCCCCATCATACATATGTATGGAGGTTACATTACTTATCAGTATCACACAGCTAGTCATGGATGGACTTGAATTTGAACCAAGAGTCCTAGGACACTTTAGATATTCAACTTTAAATGCTCAGCTTAATGACAGATTAAAACTTTTTTTATTATTATTATGAAGCTATTTACAACTTACCCAAACACTGTAAGAATAGCACAGTTTCTTTTTCTTGAGGTAAAGTTGTTGATATGATGCGTTACCACCCCTGAAAGCCTTACCAAATGATATCTACAACCTAGACACTCTCTTCCCTTACTACAACTATTAATATTGGAAAAGAAAAATTGATACCTGTTTCCTGATTCAAGACTCTGTTTAAGTTTAACTTCTAGTGCCAGTAATGTCTTTATAGTAAAGGGATTCAGTCCAAGATTATACATTGTATTTTGTTGTCATGTCTGTTGAGTCTCCTTCAATTTGTAGAATTCCTCATTCTTGGTTTGGCTTTCATGACCTTGTCACTTTTGAAGATGATAAGTTGGTTGTTTTATAGAATCTCCCTCAGTTTGGGTTTATCTGATATTTCCCCATGATTATATTCACGGGCATGCATGTGACAGAAATATTGCCGTGTTCTTGCCGTTGACTCCAGTCAGGGGCTATAGTTACAATTTGTCCCAATTTTGAACGTAAGAATGTTGATCACCTGATTAAAGTGGTGTCTGTGGGTCTTCTTCACACTTTTTGTGCTCCAACACCCTGCGTGGGCTTCAGCTCTCACTCACAACACTCCTGCACAAATTCCTCCCCTACCCATCTGAATTTTGCATCCCTGTGCCAGGCTACCGTGGCCACTCATTCCCCCTCCATGCTTGTGCACTACTCACCTCCGAATGAGTATCCCTTGCACCCACGCAGGCTCTGACCCTCCTAAGCTTATTCAATCCCATCTAATGGCTGTTGGACAGAATTATAAAGTAAGGAGGAAGAAAGGAAGGGAGGAAGGAAGGAAAGAACCAAATCATAACTTTTAAATTAAAATAAAAAACATATGGGGCGCCTGGGTGGCGCAGTCGGTTAAGCGTCCGACTTCAGCCAGGTCACGATCTCGCGGTCCGTGAGTTCGAGCCCCGCGTCGGGCTCTGGGCTGATGGCTCAGAGCCTGGAGCCTGTTTCCGATTCTGTGTCTCCCTCTCTCTCTGACCCTCGCCCGTTCATGCTCTGTCTCTCTCTGTCCCAAAAATAAATAAACGTTGAAAAAAAAATTTAAAATAAAAGACATAGAGAAATCAATTGCTTTCATTTGAGAAAAGTGCCCAAAGTGATGCTAGCTGAAACAATGTTGAGCACATTGTTCTTTCTCATTACACACCACAGAAATTATTGCCCATGCCCAAAGAACAACAAAAACCAAAAAGCATTGTTCACCTGAATTTGCTTCTTTCAACAAAACATAATTAGGATATGTTTCACATACAGTGAAATATCCATCATTAGCACAAGGGCCAACCTTGCACATTGTATGCATGTATTATATACATATATTATGTATATATATATATGTATATGTATATATGTATATATATGTATATGTGTATATATGTATATGTATTATATATATGTGTGTGTGTGTGTGTGTGTGTGTGTGTGTGTGTGTGTGTATATATATATATATATATATATATAATGGATATTATGAGCTATGAGCCCTTAGTCTGCCTCATTGTACCTGCTGTTCAGTTGTCTAATCACTGTTCTCAGGAAGTTAGGTGTTTTTATTCTAGTATGAAGAGGCTGTAATTAATCATTATCTATCCCAGTTCTTTTTTCTCTATATTCTGGACAATATAAATATGCAACTGGAGAGTGCAATTCTGCTTGCCCTCACTTTTAGACCATAACATTGTTCACATCTGCCTTGAAGCCCCCTACCCATAATGGCAGTAGCAGAGTAGTTTTGAGAACAAATTTTGGGGTCAAGCCCAAGATATACTATTTGTAACTTGACTTTGACCGCATGGCTTACTTAGGTAAGCTTCAGAATCTTTACCTTTAAAATAAGTATAATTTTGTGATGTTGTGAGGAATAACTTGGGTAAAGTGCTTAGCACTGTTTGGTTCAAGGACTGGAAAGCATAGTCTTAAATATATCAAATGCTTATCATACCTGACAGCTACTCTCCTTTGAACATGATAGCATTTCGTTAATTTCTCTCTCATAACAAGACCTGTGTTTTATTTGTGAATCATAGAATCCCACTGGGCTGGGATCTTAAGGGAAGCAACCAGGTTTCATTGCTATATCCTCAGCACTTAGTATAGTCACTCATAACATAAAAGGTACTCCATGTATACATGAATTGAAAGATGGAGGGTGGTGGAATAGTGGAATTGTTAGATGAATGAGTATGTGGATGAAAGAATAAATGCATGAAAGGATACGTGGACAAAAGACTAAACAATTATAACAAAGAATTCAGCATTTATTGAACATCCATCATGTGCCAAACAATTAGCAATTTTACATATATGTTATTTAATTGGGTTATTATGTTATGGGAGAGAAAAACGAAGCTTAAGAAAAAATAAAACATTGTTCAGACTTTTGACTTTACCAAAAGAGCTCTAAAAATGTTTGTTTTGATATGACCTGCAATAGAGTCTACCTATTCAACATGATAGAAATGTTTGCTATTTATTCAGGAGATTGGATTGTGCAATTATTAAGAAAACTGAGCATAGTCTAAACTGTTGAGGTGGATAACTATCCATTAGAGAAAAAAAAACAACAAAAGGCTGGGTGAGTATTTCTAGATACAAACGAGCCTGTGCACTACCCTGGAGGAGACACAGTTTTCTTTATTTTCTTTTTCTGGATTCAATCCAGTAATGTCAGAGATGAAGCATTAAACCTATACAATATCTTTGAAGGATAACTCTGAGGGATTATGTGGGCACAGAATTTATAGGCTCCCACTGCTACAACATTATCTATAGTTTCTTGGTAAAAGTTCATGCCTGTGAGTAGGAAGATGTTAACTAAAATGTGACGAGATGGTGCTCACAATAGAAGAGTAGTTATAAGAATCCGAAAATAAAAGCCCCATGGCCCATAACCCATTCCCAGAGTAAATATTTGCAGAATGTGACTACATTCTAGAATCTACAATCTGCATCTAGAATGTAGTTCTAGGTACTTGGGAGGCAAAGCCCAAGATGTATGTCGCCTGCCCTCTGGTGTCTCCTTGTCCGCAGAGGTGAAGATGCTGGGAAAATGCATAGTTTCAGAGGTATAATGAACGTTTGTGTAGCAGAGTGAAAGAGACGCAAATGAAGCCCTGAGAATATGGCCCTTGATGGGCTGAAGGAGTTGGTGATGTTGTGGCATCAAAAATAGGTGGCTTTTTTTTTTCATTCATGCAACATGAGTGGAGATCTGCCAGAAGGATAAGCGAGGCCTATTCTGAGAGAGGAACCACAATAAGATAGACTACTACACAGCTGGGATTCAAAATGTTTCCCTATGACCCTAAAGGCTGCATATGGCTCTGATTTTCACTTAGAAAGTTTCGTTTTTGGAGAGTGACCTTTGAGTCTGAGAAAGCTGAGGTAGACAGAGGTCAGACCATGAACCATAGAGGGGAATGCACAGAAGCACATGTGTAACCCTATTTCCTGTCATATTGGAGCCCCTTGAAACTATATATATATATATATATATATATATATATATATATATATATACACACACACACACACACACACAGATACATATATATATATACTAATTATATATACTATAGACTTAGATATAATTTTCAAATATATACACATATATGCACATATGTAAACAATACATATACACATATATGTAATTACATATGTGTTTATTTATCTTGAGAGAGAGAGAGAGAGAGACAGCACAAGTGGAGGACAGGCAGAGAGAGGGGGACAGAGAGAATCCCAAGAAGGTTCTGCGCTGCCTTCGCAGAGCCCTGTGTGGGGCTCGAACACATGAAACTGTGACATCGTGACCTGAGCCGAAACCGACAGTCAGCCCTTAACCAACTGGGCCACCCAGATGCCCTTATATATTTTTGAAGTACATGTTACAAGCAACAACTTTATCAACTAGTAGATGCACATGAAAGGGGGATCTTGATCATTATTTCCTCCTTCCATTTTATAATTTTTGTTGTTTTCTCTTACAGAAATGGTCACATTTTGACTGATCTTACTCCTTCTTGTTTCATTTCATACAGTACTCAAACTTGAATGAATGATAAAAAAAATTTCTTGTACCTTTCCTTATTATTTTGAGTATTGATGAAGTGTGACCTTAATAGAATTAGGAAAGTTGTAGCATCTCAGTGAATGGCCTGCTAAGGAGCATGGCTCAGTATTCATTTTTCCACCTCCATGTCATGCTGTGCTTCTTGAAATCAGTTGTGTGCTGATGCTTAATTAGTCCCCAAGAGGAGACTTTTCTAAGGACTTTCAGGTATCATTTAGCTTTTGTGTGGAGTGTGCTATCAGAATGTCTTTTCTGGCCTGTAACTTCCCCGTCTACATCATCATTCCTAGAAACAGATCTCCTGGTATGCTCTGACAGTGGTTTCTGAAATTCCTGTTGATATCTGAATTTTTGGAAGAGCCAAAATAAACAAATAAATAAAAATAGATTTGTATAGCAAAAGATATGTATTATCCAAATCCCTTAATTTATTATGAAATGAGAATGAACATATTGAGCAACACTTAACTCACCAAAATGCTGGCTCCATTGCAATTACCATTCCTTTTCTCTATTAGACTGTATTTTGTGCCACTCATATTCTGTATTTGAAAGGCATCTTTAGTTTTCCTAAGCAAATTATTAGGTTTTCAAAAATAAGATAACACAGTTTGGTTTTTTTGAAAAGTAAAGAGCCCCTTCTAGACTTTCCCTTCCCTTTGTTGGAAGCAGTAAGCCAAGAACAAAAGAATCACAGTGGCATGTCTAAAGCTTGGAGAATTTGCTCAGAAAAGTTCCCCAAACACAGGTCTTTTAGGAGCCAGTAAATTAAACACCTGACACACTGTCTCATTGGCTCCAACACACAGGGTCATCTGATTATGCCTCCTCATAAATGGCCAAATTAATCTCAATCCCTTTAAAAGGTATAATTCCTGTAGAACCCAAGAATATGTGGTTAGTTACTGTCACTCCTGAAAAGTTCTGTTTCTCTGGTACTAACTGATAAAGACGGGGATTTCTCAAAGTCAATCACTCAAAATAAAGAACTGAAATCCGTTTTAACATACCTCTGGGAAGCAGATCTACATTAACCTCGTCTAGGACTTCTCTGGCAATAATAAGGTTTAAGAGAGTGCACAGCCACTGGTGATTTCTGCAAGTGATACAGTGAGGGGACAGAGACAATGAGGCAAACATAAAATGGGACCTGGGATTAAGGGATCTTCCACTCAGCCATGTGTAGAATGTTGGAAATTAATGTGCTATTGTTTAGCAGGCAGCTGTCAAGTTATTGTAATTTGCAAAATGCTTTTTTTTTTCCCTCTTCTCCCTCACTGAAGGCATGTTAGAAATGGCTTCATTTCTGAGGGATGACAAAGTTAATCCTATCTTGAGTTCCATTTGAAGAAAGTGACACTCAAAGCTTGTTTTGCATTTATCAAATGAGCCAGTGAGTTCAACATTTACTGAGCACCTCTGAATGGAAGACTTACGGTTGGATACCAGGGTTATAAAGATGAATTGAGAACAGTCACTTCCATCAAGATATTTAATGTCTGGTGGGAGTTACAAACAGAGCAGAACTTTGTAATTTTCTTTTCTGGAAATATATGAGTAGAAGTCAGCAAAGGGTAGTAAGGGAAGACACAGGTGGACCTAATGGGTGGTTTGAAAATTTAAGAGCAATGGAATGGAGACAAACCCAGAGAAAGGAGACTAGTGCCCAGGCAGGGTCCTGGGCTGGGTATGGGTCTCTGAGGTCTTTAACATATCCAGGGGCAATCTGTGTCTCCACAGAAATATCTCACTGTATTAGAATTATATAACGGTGTTTATTAAATACAATTTAATTACAAGCCCTTGAGCAAGAACTGTGTTTTATCTTCTAGCATCTAGCAGTGTGTGATATCCTGTGTGCACAAAGTAATCAAAAAGTGGCAGAAATTTAGCCACACCTGAACAAAGATTTTGAGAACACTATTAGTGGCACAAATCTAAGTTCAAAAGAAACAAAACACAGGGCTACGCTGTGATACACAACAGCGGTTCAGAAGCTAGGACAGCAGTAAACGCTTCAGGAAATGGGGATCTAAGGTGGGCAAGGAGCAATCATCTGGCATATCGGCTCTAATAAATAGAGGGATGCTTAGGAATAGTTCATAAGAGGTGGTGAATTGTGAGGGTGCAGGGCCAGTTGGTAAGTTTACCAGTACAGGAGTTGTTCAGATGAGCTGAGGAAATAACTAACTAAATAAGTAAACAAATAACAAAAAGGACCTTCATCCCTTTGCATCCGCTTTATGCCAAGGCATGCCAGAATAATGATTGCTTTAAACTTCCATGACCCCTTCCCGACATTGATCTGCTGATGAAAACCTTCCAATCATAAGGACTGCACTGCACCCCAAATAGAAATGCCATAAAGTTTATTTTGATAAATTGTACTCATTCTGTACCTGAGAAGCCTACCACAGATGGAACATATATCAGATGATTACCTGGGTTCCCACTTGCTGAGGATGTCCTGCTTGCCAGTTGGTCAGAAGTGATCAGCCACTGCGGTCTTACTTTGATCCATTGCATTTTATTTTTTCTGCAGCCAAAGAACTTGGCGTCCAAACAGAAGTGTCATCACTTGATAATGGATATACTTGAATCAGCCAAGCTACCCATTCAGCAGCAGGATATTTGACAGCCTTTCTGATTAAAGAAAAGAAGGTACTTTACAAAAAAGTTCTCTCATGTTCATGAATTTTCAAGGTGGGACTTTTATTTTCCATCTGGCATCTGTTTGTTTCTAATTTTCTCACTTTAGGTGAACAAACTGTAGGGGATTTAGGGATATCATTCTGAGGCATAAGGGCAATCACCTGTACCACTTTTTCAACGTTTATTTATTTTTGGGACAGAGAGAGAGCATGAACGGGGGAGGGGCAGAGAGAGAGGGAGACACAGAATTGGAAACAGGCTCCAGGCTCTGAGCCATCAGCCCAGAGCCCGACGCGGGGCTCGAACTCACGGACCGCGAGTGACCTGGCTGAAGTCGGACGCTTAACCGACTGCGCCACCCAGGCGCCCCTCACTTTTTAAAGAACTGTAGGTTAATCGGCTCACTTCTCTGGGCTTAAGCTTATTTGTCTGTAAAAAAGTTTCCATCATTCATCTCTACATTCATTCATTCATTCATTCATTCAACAAGTATATACTGGAAATATAGTATGTGGCAATCTATGTACCAATAATATGATGGTAAGAAAAAAAAATCCGCTATTATCAATGAATTGTAAGGGGGGAAACCTTTCCCATTTTTCCCTTCTAAGTTATTAGACTGGTCTAATCATTCAATTGTCCTGAGACAGATTAACAGGAGAAAAACAAATCTAATTGTGTATATATGGGACTTATAAAAATATGGGAATTCAAAGAAGTGACAAATGCAGGCAGCTTTCAGACAAAGAAACAATACATTTGTGAAGAATGGATAAAACAGAAGGTTTGGGGTTGGGGGAGTAAATAAGTGAAGCAGTAAAAAGGTTTGTTGATACAGCCTTCTGGCTCCTTTACCTTCCCTGTCTCCGGTGATAAGGATGTCTCTCTTCCTCCTGGTACAGGGAGGGTACTTTTCACATGGGAGATTTATTTTCTGCTTTCAAGGGTCAATGGAGGGTCACTGTGTTTCTTGCACTGGCTGTTTCTTAAGTAACTTTAATTAAAAAAAAATCAATATGCCAAAATGCGTATTCTCCCCCCCCCCCAATCATGAAGTTTAATACGCATTACATGTACTTGAAAGGTTCCTATAGCATGAACACATATAATAGGGACCTTCACGTGCTCAGAAAGAGGCCTGTGCAAAATGACACTTAAATTGGGATGTAAAGTTTAACGATGAGTTAACCAGATGAAAAGGAACAGAAAAAGAGTTTTCAAGGCAGGGAAAATAGTATACGCAAAAGACCTGTGGTTGGAACTGGTTGTGGAAGTCTGAAGAAAAGGCCAGTGTGAATGTAATGCAGAGAGCAGGGAACCAATGCAGCTGTGTCCTTGCTTCTGATCTTTCTCGAGCATATAAAACACCTAGGGATTTTCTTTTCAATGCAGATTTTGGTTTAGCCCGTTCTAAGTGGAGACAGAGCAGAAGCTCTTCCAGAGAGACCTCCCCATGATGTCAGTGTTCCTGGTCCAAAGACCATGCTCTGCATAGTAAAGTGCTAGATGGAGTTTGGTTTCTGCCACTATGACCAGAATGGGGGATTGTGTTGTTTATTTCAGCATTACCTAAGAAAGGGTGGGGATGGGACATTAGGCATGCCAAAATAACAACTTTGTCATTCTCTTATTTCTTTCTCTCTTTTCTCCTCACACTCTTTCCCAATTTTTATGTTCAGTCTCTATCCAATGCAAATGTAGAGAGAGGAGCATTTTGCGCTACTGTAGAGAGCCTTTTCTACCCAAGGAGAATGGGGCATGACTCCTCTGACTAGTTTCATGGCAATAGTTTGACCAATCTTTGTAGCTAGGACGAGTCATTGACCCATCATGGGTCATAAGTTTATACCCTGGTCAGATGTAACCTGATTTACCCAAATATATAGTTATCAAGATATGAACACTGAATAAAGAATAATTGTGAGCTTATCAATGATCCCAATTTATGTCTCCTAATAATATCAAAACAAAAGAATAAATTTAAAGCTGTAGTGTAGGATTTATTAGCGCTTAGGCAAGAAGCAGAAGGAGGTGTCATTTTACCCTTTAATAACTCTATTTATTTATGCACTAACACAGGTAAGCAATCGTTATTTAGAAGGAAAGCAAGAAAACGACAAATTAAATACTACTACTACTAACCTCTCAAAATGTACGTTGGAACTAAATGAACAGAATTCTATTCTGAGTTGCTCTAATTTTATAGACAATTCCTGTGGGTGTTCAGAATAGAGTCAGTAAAGGTCAACAACATTACATGTGATCCAGGACCTTATCAGAAGCTCCTCCAGCATGTGAAGAATTATTATGAGACCAGGGGCTCTTTCTTCTCCTAACAGCAGGTCCCTTTTAGTGGAGAGAAAACAACAGTTGAAAAGGAAGAAGTCAATATAAGAATGCTATATCAAGGTCACTGTGATATGGTTATTAAAACAACAACAACAAAACACTGCAAAAAGATGCAACCTTGACTTATACTACTGTGACCCTGGGCATATCGTTTATTCATTTATAATATGCATTGATTACATATCATGATATGTTCTTGATTTTAAGAGGTTTGGTCTACTAAGGAGGACAATAATAGTTACAAAAAATTCTATAAGAAGAGAACTTTGACAGGGAAGAATATCATAGGGAAATGGAGAACTAAAACTTGCCTATGTCAGTCAGAGAGACCTTCACAGAAGTGGAACCTTTTCAGGCATTTCAGCTGAGGCATGAAGACTTAATTAGTGGAGGATTTTCAGGCTGCAGGAAACTTAAGACAGACAAAGAGCCACTTACAATTTCTCATGATCTCTCAGGAGACTACACAAGTAGGTCAGAAGGGCAGGTGGATATGGTATGTGAGCATGTGTGGGGGGGAGCTGAGGCAAGAAACAGGATTGGGGATGAATTATGATGAAAGTAGATTAGCCTGAATAGGTAAAAGGGAGATACCACAACATGATTTCTCTGCACTTCAGTTTTTCACCTTTTAGATCAGCATGAGAATGCATATATGTTTTCTCATTTAATTGTTGGAAAAACCTCAGAACGTAAGCGTCTGGCACTTTGTCAACACTTAATTAATATCAGTTGTATGGGGGGCGAATAATTTTCCCTTTACCCTTCCAGGTTCTTGGCTGAGACTTCCCTGTAATAAAAGATGGATCAACATGAAAACAACAAACTGAAGTTTAGTAACAAGTATACATCCTGCGTACATGGAAGAGACCCAAGAAAACTGTGTAACTCCCCACAGTGGTCCAAGCCATCACCTTAAATATCCTCTCTACCTAAAGACAGAAGAAGATGATGCTGGGCCAGACTGGGAAGCCAGTTCTGGGAGATTTTTAGACAAAGCACAGTAACCAAAGGTATGATTTTTGTGCAGATTTAAGTCACTGCCTTCTCCATTGATAACAGTTTCATTGATTTAGTCATCTCCCTCTTCCTGATACAAACAAGGTGCCTCTTACAAATGGAGATTTCCTTTATAAATGTAACTATGTCTCACCAAAGGATAACTTTTACTTCGTTTTCAGAGTTTTTCCTGTGCCTGCTGCTGGTTATTAAAAATAACCAACCTAAAATAGTCATTTTGCCAAAAATGCATATTTTGTGGTGGCCAATTCTGCTCTGCTTCTGTTGAAGAATGAGAATCCTATTGATACTGAAAAGTAGAATGAGGTGTGTTTGTGTGTGCATGTGTATGTGTGTGTGATGTACAAATACAGTGGCAAAACTTCCTGTAAGGAAAGAGATGGAAAAGAAGTACCTTTTCTCCTAGATTTTCTACCCTAAAATAAAAAAAATAGATAACCAAAGAATATTCTAGAAGAATTTATAAACACTAAAGTTTGTAGGGGAAATATTATTTATTTTATTAAATTTTATTTAACTTTGTTTAGAGTTTCAAGTACCAGATAGTGTTGGTAAATGTTTCAGAATAAAGATCCTATTTGATCCTAACTGATCCGATACTTCCAGATCTATGTAGTCATAGAGCAACTCCACTAAGAAGTTAATTGCTGTCCCTATGTTCAAGTGAGGAATTATGTGTATGTGCAGTTTGGTGGTTAGAGAATTGAATGGAGTTTACACTGTTGAGTAGCAGAAACCATAATCCATATGACTGTAGTAATAGCCTTCCATAAAACTTAGCTGCCATTCTCTCTTCGTGAACTCAGATCCCATACTCTAGCAGAAGTAGAAGGAAGACCTAAAAGATGGCAATAAACTCTGCTGTGCTTTTTACTACTTTTTAAAGTTTATTTTGAGAGGGAGAATGAGAGAGAGTGGGGGAAGGGCAGAAAGCAAGGGAGACGGAGAGAATCCCAAGCAGGCTCCTGATTGTCAGCGCAGAGCCCAATGTAGGGCTTGAAATCACAAACTGTGAGATCATGACCTGAGCTAAAATTTAGAGTTGGCCACTTAAAATTAAGAGTTGGCCGACTGAGCCACCAAGGTGCCCTTGCTTTTTAATTCATTCTCTTCATTAGAGTCCTGTAGTGATCTACATACTTGTGTTTAATGCTCCATTGTGACTTTGACATCTCTATATATCTACCAATTATATTAAATTTATCCTTTTGAATATTGCATCTGAAAAACAAAACACAATAAAACAAAAAGAAACACACAAATACAGATGCCCACACAAAACAATGCCACAAATTTATCCAAATGCCAATGATAGAAGGGAATACAGGGAGAAGACAGACAGATAGGAGGTATTTTGCAGTTTCTCAAGATAATGTGTTTGTACTTTGATTTGCATGCGTGCGCACACACACGTGCACACACACGCACACACACACACACACACACACACACACACACACACAAAACCCCACAAAAACTGACATGGAGAAAGAAGGGCTTATGGGTCATATATTGTCTTCTTTAACATTATTACCTCCTCTGAACTTTAAGGACATGTTGGGGAGGACAGAATTTTTACTCTACTCTTCAAGATTCTTTTGGTTGGTCTAATAATTAAATTGACATGGAAGAGGGGCATCCGGGTGGCTTAGTAGGTTAAAGGTCCGACTTTGGCTTAGGTCATGATCTCATGCTTCATGCGCTCACACCCCACATCAGGCTCTATGCTGACAGCTCAGACTCTGGAGCCTACTTTGTATTCTGTGTCTCCCTCTCTCTCAGCTCCTCCCCTACTCATGCTCTGTCTCTACCTTTCAAAAATAAATAAATGTTAAAAAATTTTTATAAATTTAAATTGATATGGAAGAGATGAACAGGAGAAAAACAAATTTAATTACATACATGCAGGGGCTCCATAAGAATATGAAACTCAAGGGCAATCAGGCAGTTGAAGCTTATAAGCTGTCCTGAGCTAAAAAGAAGTGGGTAGGGGTCTGGGACTTTAAAGGAAAGAAGACAATTCACAGGAAGATGAAAAAGAGTAAATATTTGGTAAACAAGTGTTCACTGGATCACACAGAAACCATGGGACATGGAGAGGAATTTTAACAAACAGATTTTGCTAAATGCCTCCTTGTCTACCATCCACATTTCATATTACATTGTAGTTACCTGTGGTGATAGCTCTCTTCCTGAAGCAGATCCTCTACCTATACTCTTTTAGACATTTAGGAGAAAGGGCAAAGAGTCTTTCTGAGCCTTCTGTTTCTCAAAAAGAATCAGCCTAAAATAATCCACATGCCAAAGAGACACATTTTGGGGTGGCAAATTTTGTAACCCTACAGACATGTCATGGTACTCCCACAATTCTGCAATAAATTTACAATGTATTAAGAAAATGAAGCAAAGACTCATATGTTCATCTGTGTCAATATGATATATGCTTCATGTGACCTATGGTTTTTAGATGTGACCTGTCATATAGGTGCTCGGGAAACATCTATTGAATGCTTAATTAAAATTACTTACTTATCAGAGAGGAAAAGGTAGTATCAGTATAGGTAATTATTTCATTATGTCTTTATTTCCTGCTTTTTTTTTCCTTATATCCTTCTCTTTTGATGAAGCAGCCTGTCCAGATTTTCTCCTTTCTTTCCAAAAAATTCTGTTCAATTCCAAAGGCAAATGGCAGAAGATTTTCGAATGTGTGGGTATATATGTATGTATAAGCCTCTGTGTGTCTGCGTGCATGAGTTTCATTGTGTATCCATGAGTATGTATGGTATGTTCCTATGTATTGATATAGGCATGAGTTTGTGTACACAAGCTGTTTACATGCACATAGATGTATATCTGTGTACATGTGTCTGCATGTGTGAGCTTGTCTCTGTATACACAGGTCTATGTGTATCTGTATGTATGCACTGTATCACACATACAACATGTGTGCTATGTGTGCATGTCTTTATGTGTGTATTTTTAATCCATATGTATCTGTGTGCCTGTGCAGACATATGTGTGCCTCTGTGCACATATGTGCCTTTGTGTATATGTGAATTTGTGTGTGCGTCTGTGTATATAGTTACCATGTGCATGTGTGTCTACTTGTGTTAGTTTGTGTGTCTATACGCATGCACCATTAAACCTATTTCCTACTTTTTAAATAAATGAAAGTGTTGCTTGCAGAAAAAATAAGCCACTTAGAGCCTAATGTTCTGGAAAAATTCATATTAAAAGACATCTGCTTATACCAAATTCTGTTTTGTCTACATTTAGCCACAGGTGTTAAAAAAATGATAAGCACTTGGAAAGTAGACAAACCAAAAATGGTAAGAGTATTCATATTTATCTTAGCTTTCACAATGAATCAAACTATAAACAATGAAGAAAGTGAGTTTTCATAAGTGAGTTCTGTTTGGTATAAATGGGAGTCATTTCTCATAGAAATGTGCTGACAGTAAGCACATTCTGAAAGCTTATAGTGCAATGAATCTGCTTACCTGATATTAATTTACTTTTTATAGTTTTTTAAATATAATATTGATTAAATTAGCATTTGGATTAATGACCTTTTAAATTCAGAGAGACTGCGCCAGTACTGTCTTAATACAGAATGATCCTTGTAAGACCAAAATGTTTGAAAATCAGGGTATTTTCTAAATATTTTATACCTATCTTCTGCATCTATGATTATATATTCACAACATATGTTTATATTAATTTATACTATATAAACATATATACATAAATTTTTAGATATTGAGGTGTTATGCAGATATGCACACATGCATGTATTTGTTATATATATTTATATACAGACACATATATATGACATAAATCAAAGTCAATTAATGTAAGTTATCTCAAAAATTCTCTTGGGGCGCCTGGGTGGCGCAGTCGGTTAAGCGTCCGACTTCAGTCAGGTCACGATCTCACGGTCCGTGAGTTCGAGCCCCGCGTCGGGCTCTGGGCTGATGGCTCAGAGCCTGGAGCCTGTTTCCGATTCTGTGTCTCCTTCTCTCTCTGCCCCTCGCCCGTTCATGCTCTGTCTCTCTCTGTCCCAAAAATAAATAAACGTTGAAAAAAAAATAAAAAAAAAAATTCTCTTTGAGCCCCTGATAAATGCTATATTATTATGCTAGATACAGAATACCAAGTGACAAAACACATGCCCGGACTTTAAGGAACTCATTGAAAAATGAAAATATGGGATCCTTTGTTCAAAAAGCAGAAAAAAGTGTGATTAAAGGTACACACACAGATTTTTCCTGTTTTCCGTGTTCTCTTCCTCTTGACTTGTCATGGTGTTTTGTTTGTTTTTTAATTCGCTAGCAAATGCTTGTCTAAGAGTAGAAAAACTAAAATCTTAAGTTATTAGCATGCATTTTACCATTCGTCTTTATATTGTGCAGTGACAGTTTTAAATTCAAATATCAGAGCATGTAACCTTTATGCAGAATTGCTGAAATTACCTAGTCTTAATACATGGTTCATCCTTCAGGGGTGCCTTGAGCCTCCCAGAAGAGAGGAACACAAGCCAGTCTCCCAAAGTTTGGAAGGAGGAAAGGAGGAGAGCACCAGATAGGATGTTCTGGTGATGCAGAGCAGGGGGATACTTAGGGAACAAACGAGGACTCTCACAGGTACGTTGCCCCTCTTATCAGCACATCAGACCTTATTGCCAGTGTCCTAGCCAGAGATGGTGTGCAAATTTGAACTAGGCATCTCCCCTTTCTCATGAGCCAATCACCTCACCATGGAAGATGGGCAAACTCCCCAAGGATCTTTAAACCTGGTGCCTGAAAGTGCTAGGTACCTATATAGAGATTACCAAATCATACTGCCACCAAGAAGCAGCCTCCCTATGGCCAGACGCCTGCCAGATAATCTGGGGTCCTGGCAGGTCACTGTGGGAGGGCTGCCACCAGACCCTCCCCAAGAGACTATGGGTATGTGCACCAAGCCTTTCCTTCACCTAGAGGAGGTGAATGGAGGCAGCAATGGGGAAGCAGGGTGGGAAGGGGAGGCTGGGCTGGGATCCCAGAGGTAAGGGAATGGACAGCTGAGAATCTCTTCCTGGGAGGCTATGGGAGGTGGAACCGCTGGTGAACCAGGTTCCAAGACTCAGGCACATGCCCCATTAACCCATCTTACAATGCACAAATTCAAAGAAACGAATAAATATTTCAAGATAGCAACTACAGAGAGCATTAACCCTTCTGGAGAAGGTGAAGGGACTGGTCGCATACCCATAACACCAGACATGAGTAGACAAGATATAGTTCAATGGAGCAACAGAAACATATACTTGAGTACAGATTTGTCATGGAGAAAGGTGGTAAGGGACAGTTCCTAAAGAAGTGAAGACCTGAGCTAAATTCTGAATCTGAATCTGAGTTCTTTGAGCCAGTAAAGGTTGGGAAATGGCATTCCAGGCACAAGAAAGCCCATATCCCAAGCCTCAGAAATGTGGAAGGTCATGGCATATTTGGAAAGCTGCAAATGATGATATAGTGGCAATGTGTTTGTGTGTGCTTGCTTACATGTGCGTGGACAGTAAACAAAGGTGCAAGGGGAGTAATAGGCATTTGGGAGTTGGTTTGCATTGTGATAAAACTTGTATTTCTCTATAGGAGCTTGGAGCTCTGTAGATACTTGCGATGAATTAAGACTTGGTATGTATACTCAAGCTCAAAAATGAGACCTTCAGCTGACAAACAGCAAAACAGAACAGGATACATTATACTCTCCAGTCTCAATGTCAGAAATTTGTCATTGATATGCAGCAACATCAAGCCAGCAAAGGTCTTAGGTTGAATGGGAAGAAAAGAGTTCACATTTAGACTACTTTGTTTTTAAGAGTTTTCTGATTTCCCCCTATTAGGGCATGTCATTCATGTTATTAAATAACTTTTGTTAAATTGAACTTGGCAATGAGGTTTTAGGCCACCATCACTATAGGTATATGCCTGCATAACACCCCATATAATTTTCTTACTAAGCAGAGAAATCACTTTTAAAACTATCTCCATTTCATTTGAATTTGATTTTTTTGGGAAAAAAATGCGAGAAATAAGCATTCTTTTTTTTCCTGTCCTCTACCTTGCTTATAAAGTTAGGATTGTAAATCTGAGATTACAAACAAAACCAGAAATATCTGCATGGCATATTCTTTGTCATTGACTCAAGACAAAAAGAGATTTCAGTGTTTACCATGAAATCTACTTTCCAAAACACAAAACTTAGGGGATCCCTAGATCTTCTTCATCTTCTCACTTTATAAAAGGTCCTGCTTTCAGCATTCCCAAAGTATGTATAGTCTTCTTGTTTTATACACTCCTGAAATCCTACATTAACTTGCCCCAATGGTGGAGAATATATTTGATTATGTAATGCTGACATTAAAAACAAAAGAGCCAGTTATTTTACCAGCAAATTGAGTTTATCTGGGAATTGCAGAGGAATTGAAATTCAGGGTGAACAAAGTGTGATGAACCATAGGCAAGTCCAGACGAGTGAAGAGAGGGACTTGCTTCTATAGGAGAAAGGAGGAAGCTGCATGGGGCTGTTTTGCTGATTTCTTACTGGCTAATCTGTTGCCAGTTCAGTTGGTGAAATCCTTTCTTCCTCCCGCTGGGGTGTGTCAAGTGTGCTTCCTTCTGTGGGGGAATGTGAGCTATGCTTCTTGCTGTCAGTGGTGGCGCCTGAGAGCTCCTCCTTTAGGGCTCCTCAACTCCATTTTAAATGAGGTTTCCTTTATTTTATTTTATTTTTTGCAATATATATGTTAAAATATGCTTAATGTAGTATCCCTTTCTAGTCAGATTTCAAATATAACGGGGACCATGTTTTTTTATTCCCTTTGGCACATACAGGCCACTAGCATTGATGTTGGCTAGTAGGCAGCTTTTAATATTTGTTGTATTAAATTGAAATCCATTACATGAATTAGTCAATGGTAATTAACTCATTTTAAAAATCATAAAGTGGAAACATAGTCTTGAACTTCTTTCTTCAAAACCGGTATTTAATTTCTTTTTTTTTTTTTAAGGTGTAGCTTAGGTTACAGATTCACAGCCTGAGTCATAGACCCCTTTATCAGGAGTAGGATGTGTGCGAGTAGATCATGTAGAGGTGATGTTGAATTATAAGAGGGATCCAGCAATCCACAAGCATGTTAAGATTTTGCAGTCAACGAACGCTAAGTTTTAACTAATATTATGTAGATGTTCATGGAATTTGAACTTGTTAGAGAGGTCTCTTTATTTCTAACAGAGTGAGGAATCCATGGTCTGTTTGAGGTTAAAATATAGTTTATGAGTGTGTTTCTGTGCACGTATGTGTGTTTGGGCTGGGAATATTGTCGGTAGAGATGGGATGCATTCTTTTTTTCTCTTTAATATTTATTTATTTTTGAGAGACAGAGACAGACAGAGTGTGAGCCGGGGAGGGGCAGAGAGAGGGGGAGACACAGAATCCGAAGCAGGCTCCAGGCTCTGAGCTGTCAGCACAGCCTGACACGGGGCTCGAACTCACGGAGTGTGAGATCATGACCTGAGCTGAAGTCGGGCGCTCAACCGACTGAGCCACCCAGGTGCCCTGGATACATTCTTTTTTCCTAGAGTGTGTTACTATTCACTGTAGAACTTGGCTATTTTTGTCACCATCCTCATCTGCTTTACTTTTTTAACCTAACATTTTAAATAAATTATTATGCTGAGCATTTACCATGTGTAAACGCAAAACAAGCTGATGAACATGCACTCACTTTCATCCTTAAAACAATCCTGGCAGATAAATATTCTTATCTCTATTATGAAGACCTTGAGGCTGCCAGGGAGTAAGAGACTTTCTCCAATTCCTGGAGTCCTTGATGGGCAGAATCTGGGATTCAAACCCAAGTCATTTAAACTGCAAAGCCATCGTTCTTTCCCCATATGTTTCTCAAAATGTTGTTCATGGATCAGCTGTAGCAGACTCACTGGTGGGCCTAGAGTCCTGGCTAGGAATGCGTTTGCACATATTTAGAGGGTGTCATTCATGGGACATCCCTGCCCGGCCCGATCTCCAGGACTGTAGAATGTCTGGAGAGGGGGACCCAGGAATCTGCATTTGAACAGGCATGAGAACCACTACACCACAATGTGCTGTTATGTAAGAGAAATTATAATTGATGGAATTTTAAGTCTACATGTAAGATCAAAATTGAGAGAGGTATAAAATAGCAAAACAGGATCCGATGATTGCTACAACAAGAAGTCACTTCCTTCTATCTTCCTTCACCAACTCTCAGGTTCATATTGCTGAGTATATACCGGCTATGAACATTTCCATTTCGGGCTGATAGATCTGAGCATCAAATTCTATCATTAGGCAGCATTTCCTGTGGCTATATGTTAAACATTGGAGCTGCTGCATGTATAATAAGTTTTGCATGTGACGTCAAAGGTCTATTCTCAGACCTTTAAGCTGATTGGGATTTTCTTAGTCTTTGTTTATTTTGGGAAATAGTTTAATCTAATCTTTATATATGCTAAGAAAATGTCAATTTTAGCTTCAGTCCAAATACTGTATAATCACAGCACTCTGATGTAAACTCCGGAGCTGAACTTGAGCAAACTCCACACATTCCATTTTGTAACGTAATAACCAAGCTTAAATCTGACTGCACTGGGAAACGACCAAAAACGTAAGGGCAATTTAAAGCCTAATGATCATATTTGCTGCTGCTGATGGCGATGATGATGCCTGTTCTCTAAAATGACTCCAGCCAAGGAAAGCAAAGTAATTGATTCTGAGCTTCTAATTTTAAATTAAAAGGAAGGAATGAAGGATAGGCAGATGGAAGGGAGAAAGGAAGGAACAGAAAAAAGAAAGAGAGAAAAAGAAAATTGTTTTATCCAGCAACTGATCTGCAGTTTTTCCAAAATGCAAAAAGTTTCATTTTCAGTGGATATACTTCTGTCTTTCCTGGTCCAGATCCAAAATCAGAAAGACAAAGTTGATTGCTCCTCACCTGTGTTGTATCTGCTCTGCATATCCAATAAATATTTATTTCTACCTTTTTGGTCATCGGCTTGCTGCAGGAGGCAGCATAAGCTTAGGGGTTAAGAGCATGTGTACTGTAAACAGACTGCTATGAATGAGGACCCTGCCTCTTTACATTGTGTAAATAAATTTAACCTCGTTGCTCTTGGCTTTTACTCCTTTCCTAAAGGGAGGGATGATAACACCTCGTATCGTTTTTAATATTAATCAAGATAATATATGCAAAACGGTCTGCCCAGAGGTTGCTACACGTTATGTTCTCATAGACATAAGTTATTAATAAACCCACATAGATGTTAGAACAAAAGGCTGGTGAAGACATTTATTAAGGATGATTGATTTGGAGATCCAGCTTGAAAGAAGTTGGTCAGTGGGCTAAGCATAGAGTACAGGTGTTGATGGTATCATAGCTTAACAAGTAGAGCATTTATTTGACAAGTGGTGCTAATGTAGCTTGTTGGAAGAAGAAAAGGGACTTTACATCGATCATTTGACTTCTGGGAGCACACACTGGGCTCTGTGCTCCATGTTTATTAATTCTTGCATCCGGGTTTGAAAGGTTGAGAATTAACCAGAAAACAATAACCACAAAAACATGGAATGAAGAATTTTATTTTGTGGGAGGTCATTGATTATAGTAGAAATGGTAGTCTTAGAGTTTCTAACATTTCCTTCCTCAAAAAGCCTGAGCAAGTCATTTTACCTTCTTTTGCATCTGTAAAACGTAGCACTGCCTGCTACATCCCAGCAGGATGCGAGCACAATCCTGAGACAATGAGCAGAGTATTTACACAATGTTAGAATTTATAAAATGATCTTTCAGACATTATAATGTTTTATTTTATTTTATTTTATTTTATTTTATTTTATTTTATTTTATTTTATTTATTTTATTTTATTTTTCCTGCTCTTCCTTATAAACAGGTATGTCCATAGTGTCACATAAAACTGACCTATAGAGTTGCTACAACTCCTCTACACCAATACACTTATTTTTTAAGTGTATTTATTTATTTTGAGAGAGCATGCATGTCTGTGCATATGAGTGGGGGAGGGGCTGAGAGAGAGAGAGAGAGAGAGAGAGAGAGAATCCTAATCAGGCTTCACACTGTCAGCACAGAGCCTGATGCGGGGCTCAAACTGATGAACCATGAGACCATGACCTGAGCCTAAATCAAGAGTCAGACACTTAACCAACTGAGCCACCGAGGTGCATCCAATACACTTTTTAAATGTCTTTTTTTTTTCTCAATAACCTACTCATTTTACTTTGCAGAATCCCTCTTCTGCCCTGTTGGATGAGATTTTGTTATCCTTTAAGACACATCACTTTCTCAAAAATAAATAAACTTAAAACAAAAATTGGGGGTGGGTAGCCTGGGTGGTTCAGTCAGTTAAGCGTTCTCCTTCGGCTTAGGTCATGATCTCATCATTCATGGGTTCAAGCCCACATCAGGCTCTGTGCTGGCAGCTCAGAGCCTGGGGTGTGCTTGGATTCTGGGGTGTGTCTCTCTCTGCCCCTACCCCACTTGTGCACACACATACACACACACACACACACTCTCTCTCTCTCTCTCAAAAATAAATAAACTCAAAAAAATGACACATCAAAATGTCCTCATCTCTCTGAAGACTTGCTCTCTCTATCTAGTCTCCTATATCTGGCCATTACCTCTTTGTGGTCACATAACAATTTTCATATGCCTCTTATCAAATTACCTTCTAGTTTTCTGCATGCCTGTCTATATCTGTAGACAGCTAGCTTCTTGAAGAAAAGACATATTAATTTTTGTATTCATTGTATCTTGCATGTTATCTGGCAGAGACATGTCTGTCATTTAGTACACGCTTGTTAAATGCAACAATATTCTCCCACTAATATTAGTACCATTAATATTAGAGAGGCATTCCTATTTCAGTTTTGGACACATTACCATTAGGGAGAAAATCAGATATCAAAGAAGAAATTCGCATTATGCTTCATATAAAGCATGAAAAAAATCCTGATATATCTACCATATACCAAGGATAATGGTGCAATTTTAATATAATGTAATAAAGAAGCATTCATAGCATATATTATGTGAGTCATATCCCTTCTTCAAAATGTATTGTAGGTGTTTCTGGTTCTAAATTGTTAAAAAGGTCTTGGAGCTTCTTCCTGCATTCAATGCCTCCCTCTACCCCTCTACCCTAAACACACGTATACCCTAAATTCAAACACTTCTTGATCTGAACTCTCTCTCTCTCTTTTTTTTTTTCTCAGCAGCTATTCACTTTTTCATTAGCTCTAATAGTCCCAGTAGAACTTTGATCTCACCATTCTTTCATTATATCTATTTTACATTATCCTACATTATATTCAGGAGTTGCCACATCATGGGCATGCTGACACCAAGTAGGGGTATAGTTAGTAGTTTCAACACACTCCTGGTAAGGTTGATTAGCACTGGGCAGCTGAGCATATAGTTTAAAACCCTTGACCAATAGCACTTGGATTTCCTTATGGTCTCATGCCCGTCTATAGCTAAGTGGACATGAAATCAATATGCACTCATGGAAAGCTGGCCCTGATGAGATACATTCTAAATAATGCAGCATATTGTAACAGTCGGATGGTGCGTAATTCCCTCCATCTAAAACAAAATTGATTTTTGTCTTCTAACTATTATCCCTGCTCTGCAGAGGGATCTGTTTCACTTAGTTTCAAACATTTCAGCCATGCACCATAAACAAACACTAAAAGATTCCATAATATTCTCAAGATCGTCCACTCTCAGCAGCAAAGAAGTGCCACTAAGAATGCTAACGGCTAAGAAGTAATAAACCATCAAAAACTCCATTGCAAATGCTCTGAAAATCCCTTTCCTTCCACAGCTCAGCAAGACACAGCTCTGTTTACACTCTCAGGCCATGATCCATAAAGTTGCCTTTGGCCTCAACTGACCCCCTTTCTCCATGTCAGAATTGGAGAGAAGAAACACTCACAAGATGGAATAAAGAATTGAATGGTCTACTTCTTGTTTCTGCCAAGTTAGTGTCTGCTACAAAAAGAGAAACAAATGAAAAAAAAAAACTAATTAACTTAAGTCTAAGTAAGTGCTTCTTATTAATATGCATATGAATCTCCTGGTGATCTTGATAAATTTCTGCTTCACTATTTCTGAGGTAAGGCCTGAGATTCTGCATTTCTAACAAGCTCCCAGGTGATGTTGATACTGCTTGTCAGAAGACCACATTTTGAGTAGTGTGTTAGCAGAATTTTAATGAAGCCCCTCCCTAGCCAAGGGGAAAGGAGTTTGCTGTTGTAGTTAAAGTCTCAAGTCAGTTGACCCTACGATGTGGAGGTTATCCAGTGGAGCCTGATCTAATCTCATACAACCTTTAAATGGCAGGCTCTAGAGGGAAAAAGAGGAGTCAAAGACATTTGAAGCGTAAGAGGGGTGTGACCGGCTGCTACTTTGAACGTGGAGGGGGCACATGAGAAGGACTCTGTCGACTTTGAAGAGGTGAGCATGGCCCTTAGTTGGCAGCCAGAAAGGAAATGGAGACCTCCAAACTGGCTGACACCTTCGATGAGCTGGATTCCACAGCAACATGAATGAGGTTGGAAGGGGATTCATGCTCAGAGACTCTGGAACAGATAGCTGCCTGGCTGCTTTCTGCCTTGTGAGGCTCCACGTGGGGAACCCAGCTTGGCCGTGCTGTGCCCAAACTTGTGACCCACAGGAACTGTGAGATAATAAATGGTGTTGTTTTAAGCTGCTAAATAGTTGATAATTCGTTACACAGGAACTGGAAACTAATTCAAGTAAGAAGGTTCTAATTCAATCCAACCAACTAAAATTTTGCCATTCGTGTCTGGGTAAGAAGTTCTGATCGTTTTTCCCTCAAAACCTAAGGACAGTCTTTTTTTTTTTTTTAGGTTTATTTATTTTGAGAGAGAGAGAGAGGAGGAGGGGCAGAGAGAGAGGGGGAGGGAGAGAATCTCAAGCAGGCTCTATGCTGTCAGTGTAGGGCCCAACTTGGGGCTTGAACCCATGAGGCCGCAAGACCCTGACCTGAGCTGAAACCAAGAGTCAGAAGCTTAACCTACTGAGCCACCCCACCCAAGTACCTCTAAGGATAGTCTTTTTAAGACAGAGAACAAAGAATTTGCCGTCAACAATTTACATGTAGTAATCTCATCATAAATCTCTCACTACTGCAATAAATTGTCAAACTTCTCTGGCCTTAGTGTCCTCAATTTAAAAAAAAAAGATTAATAACATCTGTTCTAAACAACTATGACTAAAGATAGGTTAGGAATCACAGACAAAATAATGAAAAAAGACATGTAAACTGGAAAATGCTTGACATATATACAGAATCAGATACGGCACTCGTTGAAATTATGCCTCATTGAACTTTTCTCTGGTCATAAAAAAAGTTCTTGAGATGTTAAAATACCGTAGCTTACTGCTCAAAAACCCCATCATTCTAAGTGAGACTCGATGAAAGTGAACATAAACACTTTAAAAATACCTTGTTGTCATCTACTCTTTTTATCGGAGATAGTAATTTAACAGCAGAGTCTCAGATACAAATGTATATCATGTCTTCTTTAAGAGCTGTAAAGTAAAAGCTGTATTTTATTGGATTAATTGGAGAAACAAGTCCATTCCAACTTTCTTTCTCCTTTGCTGTCATATGCACTTAGGTAGATTGTAAATTATTCAGGTATTATTTGCAAACAAGATTGTTCTCAGGTGAACAGAATGGAAATTGCTGAGAGAGGATATGGGTGAGCTGTGAGTTAGGAAAGAGCTGTGCAAATGTGCTTAGGGTTAACAGAAGAGTTATCTAATATTTAATGTCTTCCCCATGCATCGTGCCAAATCATTATTTTATGGCAACCTTTCCTCTGTTTTTAGTGTGTGTTAACTTTCTGCAGTGAGCAGATGTGGCCACACACATTCTGTTTGGCAGAAGGCAGATGCCAGCCCCTGAAATGGGTGCCCAGTTCCAAGGGCAACATCTGGATCCCTGGCTTGGCTGTGTTCCTGTCTGTGCTTGTGGCTATAAAATGCCCCCTGGAGACATTTTATGATTAGTCTGCAACAGAGTTGGCATGAGTGTCTTGTCTCCCTGGCAACCATTTTCCCTTTGATTCTTATACATCTGCTCAGTAATATACAGTATTTGGGAAACTGCTCCCCACCTCATTTCCAATCATAAAGCAGATGACAGGGGGCTTTTGTTGAATGGCATATCATTTTCCCTGGTGTCTAAAGCTATTGTTTTCCAGCACACTTGCAACTGCATCAGATTGCAGAGTGAGCCCTCTCTGCAAGGCCAGTAGGTTTAAGACAAAGTGTTAGACTCTAATGAATACTCAGTAGCACGTCTTGAACCTGTGAGGATCTCTCAGAAGCCAGGAGGGAGGAGGCAGTTGAAGCAGCCTGACCAGTCTTCTTTCTTGGATGAGAAGGACCTGGTTGGATGAAACTGTATTCCTTTATTCTCCCTTTTTAATATCTTTCCTCTGCTCTCTCTCCCCTCTGCTCTTCTCCCCTCTCCTCTCCCTTCCCCTCTCTTCCCAACCCGTCCACCACTACCCCCTACCCCCTCCACCATTCCTTAAGGCAGTAAGAACTCAGACTTCCTCATTGAAAAGAGCATTTGCTATGCCTTTATTAACTCCTTATCAGAAAAAAAAAAAAGCTATTATTAACCAGGTAGTATCCCTTAGACTGCTCTTTTGTCTGTAAAGAAATGGGGATGTAGGGATGGGATTCAGGCATTTGCCAACACAAGATCAGTTATTAGCCATTCCCCAGGTGAAACAGGAAAAGAGATTGATTTCCAGGCCATCCTTCTTTCCAGCCCATCCTTACCATGTCTGTAAATAAGTACTTGGTATATGTGCAGAAGGAAAAGAGTTAAAATTTCACAAGAATCTACTCTGGGCAGGAATTTACAGAAAATAATTAAAGTAATTACAAGTACCCTTTAGGATAGGAGTGTGTGATCCCATTTTATAGATGAGGAGGTGGAGCTCTGAGAAATTTAACAGCACTTTTATTCCAGTGACTTATGTAATGGGAAGAGTACAACGTATACCAAGGGAGGATGCTTAATCTAACACGATGCGGTAGAACATGCCTTCAAGAATTAGCTTAACATCACCACTTTTTAGGAAGAAACATTTGGAATTATCAGGGTGAGATTAAAGATGCTTCCAGAGAGAGAGAGGGGATATCTTAAGCTAGAGCCCAGAGGCAAGCATTAGAAGTCACAATTTGTGGGGCGCCTGGGTGGCTCAGTTGGCTAGGTGACCAACTTCGGCTCAGGTCATGAACTCACAGTTTGTGAGTTCGAGCCCATGTTGGGCTCTGTGCTGACAGCTCAGAGCCTGGAGCCTACTTCGAATTCTGTGTCTCCCCTCTCTGCCCCTCCCCTGCTCACGCTCTGTGTCTCTCTGTCTCTAAATAATAAATAAACGTTAAAAAAAAAATTTTAAGAAGTCACGATTAGCACAGGAGCTGCTAAAAATAAATAAATAAATAATTTAAAAAAACTCAACTCTTACCTCCACTAATTCATGGAAACAGATCCCAAATACTGCATCTCATTGGAAACTTCTGTAAATTATCACCTGAACATTCCCCCACTCCTCTTCCCCTCCCCACAAAAAAAAAAAAAAAAAAAAAAAGAGAAAGAAAGAAAGAGAGAGAGAGAAAACTGTAACAGTTACTAGCTAAATAGATCATTAGGAAGCTAAAAAAATATATAGTTCATTTAGGAATGATGTCAGCCTGAGAACAGGCTGTTGTGAGGCATGTGTCTCTGTTTTATTCAGCTGCCTGCTTACTGCCAACCTTCCATCAGCCAGCAGCTTGTGAGTAACAAGGACTCTTGCATTATAGAACTCAGAACAGGATCTGGCCCACTACATTAATGTTTAAAACACCCTGTAGCTTCATTTCCGTTTTCTTCTGGATGTCATCAACATTCTGTCCTTTTGTGTTGCAAATATATTATGGAAATGACAGCTATATGGACCTTTTCAAACTACAATCTTGAATGGATCCAGATTACCAACCGACCCCACCCCCACCCCCACACACACAAAAGCTAAATAAATGAATCGTGAATGAAAATATAATTTCAAAACCTAAAGAGTGCTTATCATAGCTAGGGAAAAGTCCAAAAGCCAGCTAAGAGTGGAAGCTTCTGCTCCCCCGTCTCATGGTATGACCTTCAGTTACTCAGCCATATGCACTTAGGACATTTAGGTTTCACGATTTCAGAAATGAGGATTCATAAGACCAATGACTTCATCAGAAAGTTGTGAGAATTAAAGGAAACAATTTACAGAAAATGCTCAGAAAGAACCTAATAGTAAAATGGTAATTGTAAGCATTCTGGCTGGTGGGTTTACAGGAAAGCCAATGTTGAGACAGAGGTTAACATGAAGGAAGATTATTAGAAGTTATCTCGGGCTCTGCACCAGAGGGTAAAGGCAAGGAAACGACTGGGGAGAGGAGGAAGGTGGGCTGGAAAGCAGTCATGAGAAGGTGTCTGCCAATCCCAGGGAGAGCTCCAGACCTCAAAGAGCCCTTTGGAAGTGTTGTAGATTGGGGTGAGGGTCTGTTTTTGGGTAAGGCAGCTGTCATTAGCCTTAAGCAGTCCCCAGACCAGGCTACTCCAAGTAACTGAGATAGTAATTTCTCCCTCTGTGAGGTCAGATCTGGGAGGCACAGTAGAGTATTACCATGAATTGGATAGTCGTTGTGTCTTGTTATTGCTTTGATGATTCTTCTGGTTCTTTTGTTCATCTTGAACCGTTTTCTCCCATCTCTTACTTCCTTACACAAAAAATAACATCTGTGGAGGCCAGTGCAATAGTATATATGGAGAGCCATATAACACATGTCTAAATATATAAAAGGTATAAAGCAGGCTCCCAGATAATTAAATGCATATGGGCACTGTATCTTGTGAAAGATGGACTTTTACAATGACCTGGAAGACTAAGTAGGAATTTAGAAATCCAGACTGCATGGACTGGGACAGGGTGGTATGGGGAAAGCCACTCCCAAGGACACAGACCATGATTGGCTCCCTTTCCCATCCCAACTCAGGCTTCACCACAAGAAGCTCACGTGAGTATGTGTGAACTCCCAGCCTGCCTTTCCGAGCACTTATCATAACTTCCACAAATAACTGTGCTTTGCTGTCCCTCTGGGTGAGCGCTGCATACTCTGGTGATGTAATCCATTCTCAGAAGGGCAGACTTAGGGAAGGTGTGTAAAGGCATCTCAAAGCAAGCTTGGGACAGTTAGGGAAAGGAATTCTGGGAAGCTACACACCTGGACAAGATCTAGAAGGGGATACCTGCAGGCAGGCCTGTCCATTTGGCCCTAGAAACAGCTTATTCTGTGGAAAGATGCCCAGCTGAAGGACCAGAGTGGGAGCTCTCTAAACCTTGCATAAGGTGACCTAATATCTTGCTAGCCCACGATGGAGGGGTTCCTCAGTTGTAGGATATTCAAGGCTGGAATCAGTCAAATGAGTAAACTGGTCATCCTCATAGGGTCCAAGCCAGAGTCCTGCCTTCTCAGATTGAAGGATGGTACTATGCTTACACATCCCTCTTCCTTCTGCCCAGGAAATATGCACATGCTATTCCTTCTCTGGGAGGCAGGAGTCTCCATCCTCTCTGTCTACATGCCTAGTTAACCCATTCTCCCCCTGCAGATCTCAACTCCGTAGTCTCTTGCTCAGGAAAGACTTACCGGATGTCTTTCAGAGTGCAGTTTGACCTAGTCTGATGCTCATATGGCAACATGTGCCACCACCTAAGAGTTTATCATGGTGGCAAGTGCACGTGCATGTCTCATTGCAGGCAACCATTTTTCCATCATCAGCAACCTGAGCATCTTCCACATATGCTACTTTACAGAGTGCAGCAGCTCATTCTCAAGTGCCCAGGAACAGACATCCTCTTCATTTGTAGGTCAGAGCCTTGGGGTGTGCTGGAAAGGGCGGTCATTTCTTCTCCGGGCTCTGATTGGACTATTTTAAATGCTTGGATAGAGAAAAAGTCTTTCAGTAAAGTTCTCCTGTCACTGTGTGGCTGAATAGAGTTTGAACAATTCCCTGGGGGTGCAGTACATTGCCTCTTTGGGATTTTGTGATAAACTTCTTTTATCCAGGTAGGATGGTAACCCTGCTTAATTGATTAACAAACATTGACTGAACCTGTATAGCGCCTGCCTCCTCCAATATATACCATCATTTAAGTTAGCAATTAGAGCTGTAATGTAAGTAAAACAGGGTCATGAGGCCAACCCTCTCCATTTTAAAGAAGGCATTCAGGGAAGGCATCTCCAAGAAAGTAACATTGATCTGACACCCGTGAAGACAGAAGAAACGAGCCATTCAGGTATCAGGGAGAACGCATGGCCATGGAAAGGGCCATGAAGTGGGTATGGTTTTGCAGGTGTGCCCCAGAGAAAGAAGAGCCCAGCAGCTGAAATCCACACACAGAGGGAAGGGGGAGCAAAGGTGTGGGAGGACCACATGGTGACCAGAATTCCAAGACCTCTTTATGTGGTGAGGAGTTGGTGAAGAGTAAGTGACTGCTTCTACCCCACCACACCTGCAGACTTATTATGTGGGGTCTTAGTATGCAACATCTGAGACTTGACATTGACATGCTGACAGGGGAGGAGAGGACACCCAACCCAAGTGTCCAAGGAGGAGGCCAGGTGAGGCAGGGGACTATGAAGTAAAGATGGACATGGAATGAAGAGAGGTGAGACACCAGGAAATAGTAAATGCTCAATATATGCTGGCTCTCGTCATTAAAAAGCCAGGCAGTCTGCTAACTTTTAAAATTGTAAATGCCACAACTATTTGCCTTATATGTGTAATGGGGATAATATTTCCTCTCTAATAGAGTAGTTAGTTTACACATGTTAAGTAGTTCCTTCAAGGTTAGGCAATTAGTAAATGCCTGGGGCAGGATATGAAATCAAATGTATGGACCCTGCATCCCAGGATCATAACCAGTTACACCACACAACCACCTAATGAGAAGGGAAGGGCAGTGTGGAGGAATGTAGGGAATTCTGGCTGATGGATGCCTGGAGCATGTCTTTTGTGAGCAACAACATTTTAAAATGTAATAGTAATGGGACACCTCAGTAGCTCAGTCAGTTAAGCATCTGACTCTTGATTTTGGCTCAGGATATGATCTTACAGTTGTGAGATCCAGCCCCACGTCGGGCTCCGTGCTGAGCATGGAGACTGCTTAAAATTCTCTCTCTCTCCTTCTCTCTCTGCCCCCTCCCCTGCTCTTACTCTCTCTTTGCCCCTCCCCCTACTCATGCATGAACTCTCTCAAAAAAGAAAAAAAGAAAAAGAAAAAAGAAAATAAAAGATAATAACTAATTCTATCATAAAATGTTTCTGGGGCACGTGGATTGCTCAGTTGGTTAAGCTCCTACTTCAGCTCAGGTCATGATCTCAGGGTTTGTGAGTTCGAGCCCCGAGTCGGGCTCTGTGCTGACAGCTCAGAGCCTAGAGCCCGCTTCAGATTCTGTGTCTCCCTCTCTCTCTGCCCCTCCCTGCTGTCTCTTTCTCTCAATCTCTGTCTCTCTCAATAATAATAAACATTAAAAAAAAGTTTAAAAGATTTTTCTGCAGAAATATAAAATAATAAATTATTAGAGGGAAATTTATATAAAATCCCAATTCTTGGAGATATAGATAAGTCCTGTGAACACTGATTATTATTGTCTGTCATCTTTCTGTAATATATTCACATATATTTAAAATAAAATGTCTAAGTTGTACTATACTCCTCTACTTACTTACATGCTCCCATGACATTAAATGTTCTTTGAAATTATTACCCTGTTGTCTGTATAATACCTTACCATAGATAATTTATTTTACTCATCCCCTTTGTAATCACAGTTTGTTTTTAATTTATTTTTTATTGCAACCAATATTGCAATGAATAGTCCTGTAAGTTCATTTTGCAATATATACAAATATCTAATCACTTTATTGTACATCTGAAACAAGTATGTTGCATGTCAATTATACCTGAGTTAAAAAAATGGGAACAAAAAAGGGCCCTCGTAAAATAGACAGTGAGGATAGTTGACCAATTTGTGAATCCCACTGAATTTGATACCTAAAAATTGTTAAAATGGTAACTCTTGTGTCTATTTTGCCACAATGACAATTTATAGAAATAATTTTAAGTGTATAAAAATCCCCCCAAATTATTAAGTGATCAAAAATTAATATTCTCTATATAGTTTGATAGAGCTGAAATATATGCATATGTTTATATTTTATATATATTATACAAGCAACATATGATCTACCTTCTTGACTTTTTTCTTTTTGTTCTCTCTCCTACACTGTTGATCTCCCATGCCTAGATCAGTGCCTGGCTTGCAATAAGGATTCAATAATTCATTGTTTGAACATAATTCCTGGTTAAAGGATATGAGTAAGTTGAAGAGAAAGCATTTTTAAAAGGGATCAGAATTGTGCAAACATTAGGACTTTTCCAGGGTACAAACTAATTCAGCTTTAGCCTTTACACTTTGGTGGGGAGGGAGGCCGTGTGTACACACATTGTAAAACCAAAGCCATCCCTAATTGCCCCGTATTCAGACAGTCCTGGGGTGCACTCATTTCCTGATATTCAACAGAACACCAATCTTCACTTAACACAGTTAATGATATAATTTTTATTTTTAAAAGGGAGAGCTGATGTTCCCACCAGCTTCAGAAGATGTTTCAAATCTGGTTGTGGAGCCATTCTATTTCCAATTAAGCAGTGGGGGGATTCAATTACAAGCTGTGGGAAGCAAAGAGTTTGTGTCAATAAACCAGCAGTGGTATTAAGGGTGGTTTTCTGGTTTGCAAACATTAACAGCTTGAAACCGAAAGGCGTATGCTTTTCAAATTATCTAACCATGCTTCTCGTGTAGACAGGATTAAGAATACCTGAAACCCAGCCCGGGGTTTCCTTCAAAAGCATTTTCTCTCCTGGAAGTCACAGCAAATTTGTGCATTAAAGTAGTATATTAAGGGGCTCACTGGGAGCTTGTTAAGGAGGTTAAAGCGATTTAAAAAACAAAAAAAAAACACAACTATCTGGAAGAAGGCAACATAATTTGTAGCAGGGTCTGGTTAGAGAAGAAAAGGGGACTATTCACTTGGAATAGAAAATTTTTTAGTATGATAGGGTTTTTTGGAAATACATACTCTGCATACAAAACAGGAAACTGCGGCCTCAAAGGGTGAAAGTAATATCCCAGCCCCGTCAACTAACTGTTAAAAATAAATTAAAATGAAGACCAGACTTGAAAATCCCCCAGACACAACCATTTAAGCTGTGTGAGCAAAACTAAATCCAGCTTATTTCACGAACATAAGTGAAATGTAGGTGGTTTCTTGTAAATGCTTCTAATAATCATAAACAAAACTTAAGTCATCTTCCCAACGTGGCAGAAGATACATCTTCATCATTTTTAACCAACCCTCTGCCATATGGAAGCCCCTGTTGTAAAAACCAATCATTGTAAAGGTGAGACGAAATCCTTATTGTCACTTCATAAGCCATCCTGTAACATCAGGCCTTTGAACTTCATACCAGGTTTGGGTCTGAAGTCCTCCGTGAGCACTTTGTTTCTTTGCCAGTAGAGTTCTACCAAGTAAAGCTCCCTGAATTTTCTTTTGACATCATGAGTAGGTATAAATTGCCTAACAACGTGTCAGTGCTCTGCCAGGAGTTAGATACACAAATAGACTAATCCTCAGTGTCTGCCTTTAAGGAATTTATATCTCATCTAGGATCTATTCCTCCATCTGAAGTTCTTTTTCTTCAGTTCTCCTAACTCACCTAAAGCATGCTGATGACCTTCTCTCTTGCCTTTTATGTTTTTCACTATGTCTTCCTACTTGGCAAGACAGCAATTTAAAATTCTTTCATTATACTTAGTTTTGAAAGACATTTTTGCTTATATGACTGGTTGAGAGCATTTAGCCAGCATGTCATTCCCTTTGGAATTGAAATTTCCCTTTTAGAAGGGAACACCCCCCCCCCCAACCTATACCGTTTGTTTCCAAAACGAGGGCCATATCCATTTAACTTTCCCCGGAGCTGAAACTAATTCCAGCTTCTCACAAATTCCAAGGGAGGAGAATAAAAATTCAACTGGTTGGTGACTTTCCAAGACAGAATTCAGCCTTTTCCCCCCCTCATTCTGTTCTGCACATATTCGAAGTAAGTTGGGCATCCAGTCAGAGCAGCCTGCTATAGTCTGGCTTTATAGCTTAATTCAGGACTGAAGAGATGACATACCTTTCTGGTCTCATATTGAAAATAAACTACATTTTCTAATCGGATTTTGGGGGTACCAAGTTTAGGTTTTGACCTCCATGTGTCTATTGGAGTGTCAATTGGATTTGACTTGGGGAGGGTAGAAAGAGGGTTTTATTGGACTGGGGAGAGAAATCCCGAACCACATTACCTATGTTGGGCCGAAGAGCAACTGTGTATGTAGTAGCTTTATTTTCCTGCTGAAGGAAAAGGTTTCTCAAGGCTGAGAGAACCGTAGCCACGACATGGCTCCTGGAGACAGTATTTTCCTGGTCAGCGAGGTAAGAGACTGATGAAATAAGGTGGCTTTTGCTTTTCTAGCTTCTGTCAAAAGAAAGAATGGGTTGTGAACGGGACGAGATTAGTATGGAGAGAGAAGGGAGTAAGCAGGTGATACACAAATAAATTAAGTCAGGGCTTCACAACTTGAATCCTGCAAGGTAATGGATAATTGAAGCTATTCTGGAGAGCCTCAGATAACTAGGGATGGCAGAGTGGAATTTTACTTGTGCCTTGTTCTCTCCCCACCCTTTTTTTTTTTCTTCTTCTGGATCTTCTATCATTTGGAAGGTGTGTGTGTGAGAGGGGTGGTGGTCTTTGATGTATTAAAATGTTATCAATGATTTTCCCCCCTCCCAATATATCTATACTCATGTATAGATCAGGAGAAGCTCATTTTTAACTTAGACCATCACTTTTCCAGGATGGAATTGGGAACTTTATGTGGGTATGTGTACAAGGATGTGTGTGTGTGTATGGATGGATGTATATATGTATATATATATATGTGTGTGTGTGTATGTGTATTTACATATATATGTTTGTATGTATATATACATATATATCTGTATGTGTGTGTGTGTACAAAAAAAATCACATATAACCTCAGGTATGTGAGGACAGGGGGAAGCAGTTAGGAAAAGGGGCAGAAAAGGACCAAGAAAATTGGATGTCCACCCTCCTTTTTCTGCATGAAAGAATCAATAACATGAAATGGATTCTGTACGACATCGTGGTAGACTAAAGAATGGCTCCCCAAAGATGTCTACATCCTAATTCCTGAAACCTCTCAATATGGATTTTGCAAATGTGAATAAATTCAGGATCTTGAGATGAGACTATCCTGGAATATCTGGGTTGGCCCAATGAAATCATGAGGGTCTTTATAGGAAAGAGATGGGGAATCAGAGTCAGAGATCGATTAGGGATGATGGAGGCAGATGTGGGGATATGAGGCAAGGAACGTGGGCAACCTCCAGAAGCAGGGAAAGATAAGGAAACCATTTCTTCCATAAAACTTCCAGAGCAGATGAGCCCTGTCAACCCATTTTATACATCTACACTCCAGAACTGTAATAGAATAAATCTGTGTTGCTTTAAGCCACTAAATTTGTGGTAATTTCATATGGTAGCAATAGTAAGCTGATACAGGGATGCTTACTAAGTGGTAAATGAATCAATATTATACAGTTCTTATTTCCACATATTTGTGATGGAGTAAAAACAGACCTTCTTTTTCTACATGTGAGGCCTTCTGAAAGGTGAAGGCATTTAAAGGGGATATTTGCCACTACTTTTCTTCCTACTGAGAGATTTTCAGGTGTATCCCAAGCCTGGAAGTTTCTGGAAGACTCACTGCCAGGGGTTAGCCAATATATGCTTCCTTAGGGAGAGTCTTTGAGAAATTACGAAAAAGAATAAACACCCCTCATCTTCTCTATAATCATTTAGTGAACTATTATTATGAACAAGCTTTTAAACACAAAGGATCAGATTTACAGCCTAGACCTAGGCTTAGGCAGAGGGGAGGCAAGTTTAATGTGAGCAGTTCCAAGAGTCTGGCAGGTTGTGAGTGTTGGGATTCATTAACAGACTAAAAGCCCGTTACATACCGTGGAGCCATTCTTTTCTAAGCGTTCAGTTCACTTCTTACATAAGGAAATAACATTTAATAGCTTATTCAGGAAATAATTGGATTTTTAAAACCCTAAAATTAATTACAATATAAAATTATTGCATTTTTTCCTTAAACAAAATAGAGTAGTAAAATTTTGAGTGTCTTAACTAAACTCATCTTTTTTTTCCCAGATAAACTTCTACTTCAAAGAAGTTAAGATTTTAATAGTTCTTAAAATTATCTTTTTAAAGAAACTCTAAACTTTACTATTATAGTTAAAATTAGATTATAAAATCAATCTAATATAAATTGAATCATTAATTAAGTCAATTTTAAAAGAAATAATTCAATTTCATTAAGGAGTTGTTACACTGATATTACAAAGTGAATGGATTCCTGTAATTAAAAAGCATTGAACTCCATATGACCATTTATCTTTCCCCCTCTTTTAACCATTTTGGTGAATTTCTAAAACAGAATTTAATTAAATGCTGAAACAAAGGCGTGATTCAAAATTAAAATTCTATGGAAGAACTCACTGGCTAATCATCAGAGCAGTCCCCCTAACCCCCAATATTTTGAGAACCCACAACCATGTAAAGTATATATGAAATTATGAGAATGTATAGAATACAATGGCAACTATTGAGATGTTACTCATTATCAGTGTGTTCCCCACCAAGGAAAGGGTTCCTTTGGGGCACCTGGGTAGCTTAGTCGGTTGAACGTCTGACTCTTGGTTTTGGTTCAGGTCGTGATTGCATGGTTTTATGAGTCCGAACCCCACGTCAGGCCTGCTGCTTGGGATTCTCTCTCTCTTCCTCTCTCTGTGCCCTTCCCCCACTTGCTCTGTCTCTGTCTCTCTCAAAATAAATAAACTTAAGGAAAAAAAAAAAGGAAAAGGATCCTTTTGTAAATGTTTTAGACCAACTTTTATTAGGCGATTGACGTTGTCTAGGAGTTTAGACTTGAGTTTAAGCTCTGTTTTCCAGAGTTACATATGGTAGTATTTAAATCTTACAGAAAATAAGTCACACATTTGGATGATCATAATTTTGAAGAAAGAGACTTTGAGGTCAGATAGACTTTATTAGTGTTACTGAGCTGTGTCTCACCATTAACTCCACTGAGGCTCAGTTTCTTCATCTGTAAAGGTAGAAACAACGTCTCCCATGTGGAGTTGTTATGAAGATTACATGTAATATCACTTGTCACGTGTCCACTGTATGTCCTGGAACCTAGGAGATGGTAAGTAGATATTAGCTTTTCTCCCTTTTACCTTATCAAATTGTGGAATTTTAACAGGAGAGGGAACATTTGATCTCAGTTAGATAGTATCTACCAGTGGGAGAGACTTTTTTTCTATCTTTGCTTCCAAAATAGTACATTGCAATTTCCACTAGGTAGTTGAAGTGGGACATCTTTTAGGTAAAATAAGCCTGTGGTATAATGGCTTTGCGAGCAAATTTGTAAACTATAAAAAATATACATACACATGTGCAAGTGAAGTAATAATGTTATTCTCCTACAGTTCTACAAATAAGTTTTAGCATATGCTATTTTCCAACTTTCTCTTCAGCTTCTCAAATATATTAATTTGAATGACTTTCATCAGTGATTTTGTCCACAGACCTGCATCTTTAAAAAGCTGTGGCCACACCTCCCCTTTTGCCTTTCTCCAATACTTTGGACCACAGTAGCTAATTGCAGTGTCTAATTGTATCCTCAGTTGGCTGATTGCACCCACAATTAACTAAATATAAGTACCAAGCGTCTTGGTACATTCAATTTTATGCTTCAAAAGGAGCCTGTGTGAGGAGGTAGTTGGCAGTTGGCTATCTTCAGGAAAACAACTTCTCAGACTGGGAATCGTAGGTCTAATTTTAAAGCCTTCAAATATTTTTTAGGTGGCATAGGCCATAAAGCTGGTGGCTATCTTAATGCACCTTCAAGAACATAGAATCCAGATGAGTTGCAGACAGTCCACAATTTCAGAAAAATATCAGTAAAGGCATGAGGTTACATCTCATTGGCTCGTTCCTTATAATAATAGTACTTGAGCGGCTCCTGGAATTGCTGCCCTGGTCAGTATGCATGGAATCATGGCAGACTTTGGAATAGAAGAACCTAGAAGCACTAGGGCCATCCAAGGCAGGTTGGAATCCCCTTCCTCAGCAGTTAGAGAGGCCTCTCTGAAGAATTGGTTGCAACCATGCATTGAATGCAGGTGCTCTTACAAAACAGGTGCTTTCAAAACTGACTGGGGGGCCAACAAAAATCCCACTCTGGAAATCGGGCTGGAAATGCCATTGGGATGGAAGCCTGTTGTAGCCTGTGTGTGAACTTCCAAATAACCTCAAGTCTTTGGCAAATGTGTCAAACTCAGACTTTTGTTAAGACTGTTCAACCGTCACTAGAATGTTGTTTTGAAAGCAAATCAAGAGGCTATAGAAATATTTCTCTCTAGATTAATTAATTAGTAACAAAACAAAACAAAAGTTCCCTATTTGAGTACCCAGAAAATAAACAGATTGGAGAGCTAGAGAAAAAGAAGAGAAGGATGTGTATGGAAGAAATTTCCAGCTTTTGTTTTCATAATTTTAGCCTGAGCAATCCTCAGTGATCTGCCACTTCCACCATAGTCTTTTTTTTTTTCTTCCCAGCAGCATAGCTTTGCTTAATGGTTTCAAGCAGTAGCTTTCTCTGCCTCATAGGGTGTCATCATAGGGTGTCTGAGTCCTAATTCAGATAAATAAATCCCAGGCCAGGGATGAGTCTGTGACTTCTAATTTCTAGTGCAGATTAGCGTGTGCATGGTATAAATAATGACTGCATTATTCTGTATATTTGAACTGGGCAAACAGACCCTATCCTTTGTCCAGCTCTATAAACCATATACTCAATATGTTATTTCAGCTCTTTCTTCTTTTTTTAAAATTTTTTTAAGTTTATTTATTTAGAGAGAGAGAGAGAGAAAGAGAGAGAGAGAGAGTGCAGGGGAGGGGAGGGGCAGAGAGAGAGGGAGAGAATCCCAAGCCGGCTTCACACTGTTAGTGCTAACCCTGATGCGGGATTTGAACTCACTAACTATGAGATCATCACCTGAGCCGAAATCGAATCAGACGCTTAACTGCCTGAGCCACTTAGGCACTCCAAGCTCTTTATTCTTCTAATGCATTGAACTCGTACTACCACCTTGTTATATGTCTCTCAACTCTCTTGATAGGTGAGATTGAATTTTTTTTTGTAATAGTCTTTGGTAAAATAAAATATCTTGATAACTATGGTCTGGGTTGATAGGCAAGGTAAGCTTATTATAAAAATTTGGAGATTAAAAAATGCAAAAGACAGATAAATTTGTTGTTCTTGAATGTGGCTTTTGGGGGTAAAGGGGAAAATGGGAAAGAGGGAGAACAGGAGAGGGACCAGGGGAGGATGCACATGCAGTCCACGACAGGGATTTTGGCAAGATTGTTTTAAGACAGGAATGCCTAAGGTGAGATTTAATTCACTTGGGCAGGCAAAGCATAATGCTACCCCAGTAAAGTCTACTCTATTCATGGGAAAATATGTAAGTGAATTGTGTCTGTTGAAACCAGTGTATTAGGTCATGTCTGAACACACATGTTCAGAGGTGTGAATTCAGAAACAAAAGGGTCCGTGGAAAAATAAGTTCTTAGGAACTTTCTTAAATGTAAGGAGGCTGTTGACTTCACCATGTCATGAACAGGGGTGTTCCAGATAAACTTACATAAAAACTGAGGAGCCAGGGAGATCTCAGCTGACATCTGACTTACCCCTTTACTCAGAACTAATCCAGGTTCTGCTAAAAACACAGATACACGTGTAAAAACAAGGCATTCTTGTGAGATGCCTCTATCCCAGTAAGGGAGACCATTCTGGTCAAACATTCACACGGCACCATGATCCATGCAATATCAAGAATGTGAGCAACTTGTCATGGCAATAAACAGAAAGCTCAAATGGAAGACCAGCTCCTGGGATGCTCAAAGTCTTTCTGAGGCAGGCAAATTCTACAGCATGTATTCAGAGGACAGATCCTGCTCTAGCCTGTAAGTCTTAACTTGTGAGAGATATTACACCAGAATTAGATGCATCAGAGTTTCTGGACACCTTGAAAAATCAGCAATTTCCTAGACTCTCCTGGAGCCCTTTGAACAAATGTGTTTTTTGATGCATATCTTTTATCCTATTGGATCTTCACATTGGAACTTTTCTGGATAGGGAAAGAGAAATCTGAAGTGAAACCTTGGTATTTTCAGCAATGTGGAGTTTTAAAGAGTTTAGAAAGTTCAAATGAGGTTTGCCTGGCAATTTATAATTCTAAATTCTTGATCAGAAACGACGGGGGAATCGCAGCCTAAATGGCCCTCTTTTAATATTTCTTAGAAGTGATTTTCTTTTTCCATCTATAGGAGAAAATATTCTGCCTTTACCAGTAAGCAGGCAGCTGTCATTTATTTTTTGGCATAATTTAAAGCTTTTAAATGCTCATTTTTAATTTTAATAATTTTTGAGGTGTTCACTTGTGCATTAAAATTCAGAAAGCTGGCATAGCCCTCGGCTTACCTTCAGGGCAAAACTGTGTGCAAGACATGCTTCTATGAGATAATTTGTTTCCTAATTGGCATCCGTTTGCTGAAATACAATTAAAGTTATTGCTCTAATATTAACATCAACATCTTGATTGCTCTGTAAAATATGAATATTTATAAATTTTTTCTTCTATGGTAGATATCTCTTAGGCACTTTATTTTTTGGTATTGGCAGTTTCTTATTTATGAAGAAGTTTTAATTTCTTACAGAAGAGTAATAACATAAGGGGAGTCTGGGTAGCTTGCTGAGGTTTAAAACACTGTAAGTTTAGATCACTTAGACTCTAAATAGCCATGTGTGGTGTCATTTGAATGACCTGTGTTTGGGTTCTGGACCCAAATTGACATGAAAACCTGAGAACTGAATCACTTCTACCTACTTTGCACCACTGTGGTCAGGAGCACATGAACTAGACAGTTTAGTGGTCCCTTATTGAATAAAAACAATGCCTCCTTATGCATAACCCTTTATAATGTACAGTAGGCTTTGAATCAATCTCAGGGGTGATTTATTTAGGAGACATGCTCTATCACTACTAAGTTCTTAGAGGCACCATTTTCAGGTTCTCTTCTTTCTTTCTTTGTTTCTTTCTTGCTTGCTTGCTCTCACTCTCACTCTCACTCTCACTCTCACTCTCGCCCTTCCTTCCTTCCTTCCTTCCTTCCTTCCTTCCTTCCTTCCTTCCTTCCTTCCTTCCTTCCTTCCTGTCTTCCTATAAAGTAAAACATTTGTATTGGCTTAAGAGGAAGCATGTAAGAACATAATTCTATAACTATATATTCATAATAAAAATGATTACTGTTGATCAGTTAAAATGTTTAGATTACATATATTCATCCATTAAACTCTTTTCACCTAACTTTTAAATTGGAAAAGTAATGTAAGATATCATTTATGTGAAGCTATCAAATTTTAGAAAGGGTATATACTAAAAAATTAAAGCACTCTCTCATCTTTGAATATTTAATTCTCCTCTCTAGCAGCAACTTCAGTTGAGTTCCTTAGCTCTTCTTCTTCCTCCCTCCCCTCCCTTTTCTCTTGAATAATTATCTAAAATCATTAGATGGGGCCACACAAGACAGACATCCTGACGAGGTCAGAGGTTCTCCAATGGTCCAATGCATTCATTAGAGCTGCAGCAAAATGAAGATTCAGTCTGTGCCAGGGGTAAGGATCCTACTTGATTTGAGTATAAGACTCCAAGAGGGAGGGTAGTAGGGCATGTATATAGTGAGAGCCACAGCAGGAATGTAACGAGCAGGTCTCCACCATACACATGGGTTAGCCAGAAGAGAGATTGGTTACTTGTAGAGTACAGATTATGAAATCAAATGTTAATTATAATAGAAGCCTGGTTTCTCACTGTCAGATAAGAGTGTTTTAAATGCAAAAAGGAAAAAAAAAAACCTGTGATAAACCCTGGTGTTGAATTGGAAGATATTCATATGAGCTTATAGTTTTTAAAAGATAGAGATAAAGATTGGATATAAATATAAATGTGAGACTTGTGTGTGTGTGTGCTCGCATGTGTGTGTGAATGTATTTCTAGCCCTGTCCACTCAAAGAGCCTGTTATCTATGATACCCAATGGCAAATAATATACCTAGTGCGCCCACATCATGGTTTCTAAATGTAATTTCTACCAAATGGAATCAACACACCTTGGAGAAATGGCTGATTCCAAGCCTGAAGCAGGAAAAAATAAGCCAGAAAATAAAAAATGATGAAAGCATATAAAAATAAACAGACACCAGCTTAAACGGGCTCCCTCTGGTCAAATCTGAGTGGATTTTAGCATCACATTAAATAATGAAAGTAATGGATGAAAACTCATGGAATAAGAAGAATCCCTAAGACCATAGTGATATAAATATATGAATAAATTAATTGAAAGGTTGATGAGGAATGAGATTTGTATAATCTCATAATCTCTCTCCCCAAAATACTTATTATTTATAATGGGAAAATAACTTTATAATGGAGAGGCCTGGAAACACTGCCTTAATCAGATGATCAAAATTAACATCACCAGTAATAGAATACATTGAAATTTAGTGCCTTCTGACAGGATGCAATGAAAACACAGCATTACTACTATGATCTTGTTGTCAAAGATACATCACCTAATTCTAGTAATGAGGGAACATTAGGCAAACCTAAACTGAGAGAAAGTTTGCATTGTAACTGGCCTATGAGAAATGTGGTTATAGAAGTCAAGAGAAGATTGAGGAATGTTCCAGATCAATGGAAATTAATAGAAGATGACAACTAAATGCAATGTAAGACTCTGGGTCATACATTTTGTTTGAAGGATGTTTGTTGGGATAACTGGCAGAACTTGAAGAGGACACTGGTGAAACTGGAGGTGTCTGAAGGTTAAATAGTAATAATACAGCAAAGTTAATATCCTAATTGTTACGGTTCTATTATGTTGTGTAGGAGAATGTCCTCAGTGTTAGGAAATAATTTTTTTATGCTTGTTTATTTTGAGGTGGGGAGGGGCAGAGATAGGGAGAGGATCCCAAGCAGGCTCCATGCTGTTAGTGCAGAGCCTGACACTCGATTTCACAAACCATGAGACTATGACCTGAGCTAAAATCAAGAGTCTGACACTTAATGGACTGAGCCACCCAGGTGCCCCAGAAAATAACTTTAATTATTCAAGGGTTTGGGGCAATTTACTCTCAAATAATTCAGGAAAACCTCATTTTTACTATTCTTTGATTTTTCTCTGAGTTTCAAAATAAAAGTAAAATAAAAATTCTGTGTTTCTAGAAATACCATCTCCATATGAAATCAGTTGTGAGTATATAAGTCCATGTTTATATTTTGTCACACAAATGAGAGAATGTACATGCTATTTTCACTTGGCATTTTTCTCCTGGGGGTGATCTTGGCAATCACTACATATTAACATATGTACCAGGCATTCAAAAGTACTCATTTTTTTTGGAAAATGGGAAATTAACCATCTGGTTCCTCTGAATCAAAATTCTATAGTCATATTCTGATCTCAACAGAAAGATTCTACTGCTTGTAGTTTGGGTGTCTTTCTTGGGCTTGGATATATTTTGATTCTTTATGCATAACTAAACTTGATTTAATTGCACTCATTTAAATTCATGTTTTTCTCAGGTAAATTCAATTAATGTGTGTGTGAGAGAGACAGAGAGGGACAGAGGGAGGGAGGGAGAGAAGGAGTGAGGGACAGTGGGAGGGAGGGAGGGGAGAGAGTGACAGAGAGAAAGAGAAAAGGAAAATATACCAAAATATTAATTGTCACTTTCTTTGACTTTGGGGATCACAAAGGTTTAAAATATTTTTATTTTTATCTCTAATTCAACACATTGTTTTAGAAAAGAAATAACATTGGATTATTCTTAAAATACAGTATTGAATGCAAGATACTTTTTGAAGGCTGTAATTGTTTGGCTCCTTATGTGGAGCATCCTTCCTCAGTATACACATTCGTAGTACCTGTTTTGTCACAAAACTCCAGGTGCAGCTTGAAAAGCCCAGAACACAGAGTGACCACGATCAGGAAAAACATAATTCTAGGAGAGTTAGGTTAATCATTGTTCCTATTTGGGTAAATGAGGCACTTTCTGGAAGTTAGCATTTGAGACGTAGAAAATATGTGGTACAATGCATGTGGAGGACCTGCCAGTGGCTGGCTCATATTCCTCAGACTTTACTGTAGATAGCTCCCCTTTGCCACTGTCTACCTATCAGCATTTGAACCTTCTTTCAGTAAGCATGGACAGCCACTTGCTCCAGTCAACAGCAGTCTAGAAGTGCCAGAGAAAGGACATTATGCCAGAGCAACCCTAAAACAGTGGCCTATAGCTCATGGTATGCAAACACTTGTTCCCTTACCCATACGGAATGTCTAAAGCCTGAGTGTTGTACTGTTACCCAGATTTTCTCTCCTGAGATGAACACTCCAATTGCCCACATTTAGTTGGCTAAGTGACATATTCTTCTTTGGCTGACTTCCATCCCTGTGTCACTTCCTCATATCCTGTCAGTGTTCCCTGCACTAACCAAGTAACCTACTTGTACTCAAGTCTGGTATCAGGGCCTACTTTTGGAGGATTGCTAGCTGGACTGTTGGTAACAGTAGTATCTGTGGCTAGATAAGGACCTTGGAAAAAAGATCTCATTTAGGCATTGGAATATAGTTCATCATGACCTGAGATTACTAAGAGATACAGGATAGAATTTCAGGGCCAGGTATCCCAAGGTCATCTAGTGGCTGCCATGACCGTCTGAACCTTGAATTTTTATGACATGCCCTCTTCAATACCTTCAATGACTAGGAATTCAGACCCTCTTGAGTTAGATTTCTACTTGTCAGAAAATTCTTTGTGTGGAGAAAGAATTAGATCAGTGAGTCAATGTTGCCATATGGTTCTCAGAGTGTATGTGATAAATGGTTCAGGGAGGATACTGATTGCTTACAAGTAGAGTAGGGCTGTCACCTCTCTTATTTACATTGCACAAGTAAAAATTCGGCCAGAGATAATATCATCTTTTTCTGCCACTGTTTGACCTGGAGCCAATTTTACCAAGCCCACATCTAACCTCATTGACCTTCAATGTTCAAATGACCCCTGAGATGCCAGCCCATGGCTATGCCTTTAGCACGGCCGTCCTCTGCAGGGAAGCAAGTGATATTTATATAGCCAAGAAATTCCTAGCAAGAGCTAACAAACTGGAATTTTCCTTGTCTAACTAGCTTTGGAGACCTGTGATTTTTCTAATCTGGCTGCTCACAGCAAAGACAAGAGCATGAGGGACCATATAGCCATGTGCACTGTGGACGTCAGTTGACTGCTGTCGAGCCAGTGAAATGCATTCTTAACCAAGGCAGCAAAGAAAGCTGCGGGATTCTTTTTCTTTTCCTAAATAAAGTATCAGGATACCATCATCTGCATAGGCCCAGGAGTACCTGTAGACAGGAATGCAATAATGTTTTATTTAAATCGAGAAACAATCCTTGGAAAAGCCTCGGGACATCCCCAGCTCTTTCCAAGCTAGAGATTTGAGAGCAACTTTTCGAAATAGAGCCACTGAGAATGGCACGTGAGTCATGCAAGAGCAGCGAGAGGCAGAGCATCCAACAGGTGATGAGAGGTTAGTGGGATAGCACCAATGGGATGTGTCCTGCCAAGCCAATGCAGTGCAATGAGGTTATACAGAGAGGAAAAAATAGACAGGTGAAGTTTCATATTGTGCATTTAATTCCTGTAGGAGAGACAAAGACAACAAGAGCTCTGCTTGTACTTATCTTTAAAATACATTAAATCAATTGCATTCTAAAAATGTTCCTTAAAGCCATTTGAGTGTTGGAGGAAGGCTCTCCTTTACATTTCACTTACAAGCATGGAATCTAGAAGGAAAACCATACAACCTCATCTAGATCAGCTTGTGCTGGGTTGTCATTTCTCTCTTCTCCTGGCATTATATCTCTTCTTTCACATCTCCTTTGCCTATGGGGACCTCAAGGTCTCCTGCAGAATATAACATTCAGTTCTGGACACCATATTTGAGCAACATCATTGGCAAATGGAACCAACTTCAGCAGAGAGATAGTAGAGTTATGGCACAATTCCTCACAATGTCCGATGAAGAAAAGTGTAAGGAATTCTCTTCTGTGAATACTTGGTATGCACATATCTGTGAGATACAATATGAAAAAATGTTTTAGTAATTAATGGATGACTTTTGTCTCTCCTTCATGTCGATAGTATTCTTGAATGTGGAGATGGTTACTTTCCCTAGCCAAAAACCCCAACGTTCCTTTCATATAGTAAGCACTCAGAAAATGTTGATTGAAATCTTCTTTAGTTATACATAAAATGATAGTCCTTTGAGGGTTACCATTCTACTTCCACTGACCTTTTGTAAAACCATCCATCAAAACGTTTATTTCACTCTACTGGGCTTCTTTTTACTTCTTGATCTCCCTTACCAGATCATGAGATTCCTCGAGGGTCATATATCATTTCTGGTGCTACTGATACCTGGTACATAGTAGCCCTTCCATTAAGGTCGAATGAATGGATGGATGAATGAAGATCCCGTAACCTCTGACTGGAGCCATCAGATGAGTGCACTTGGGTGGTTCATTCTCAATTTCTTCTAGGTATACTTTTTAATTTTAGGTAGTGTTTTTAGGCTAGCAGGTAAAGACTATATTTTCTATCTTTATATCCTTGTGTTTTCTCTCTTTTATGCAAGAAAATGATGCCTTGCTATTCATGATTACTACTTTTATTCTAGCAAGGAAGAAGTTTGTATGAGAGACATGACAGACTCACATACTACAGCTCAACAGATTTCTGGGTCCAATCAATCCCTGCTGGCCCCTAGACTTTGCAAACGACAGGATATATGAATGAATGACAACTTTGCTGTACTAATTCATTTCCCCATTGCCCCCTTTGGCTGAACCAGTTTTTCTTCTCCTGGCATCTAACTCTCCGAATTGCCTTCCTTGGGAATTGAGATCTTATTTTCTCAGTGTAATTATATTTGTCAGACTCACCTGCCAGTTTGTCCAAAGGATGTTTCAATGATCCCGTTGTTAGCGGCTGAAGTAGTCCCAGAAATATGTGCCATGACAGGTATAGAACCTTATTTGGAAGAGTTGCTAATTGTATTGCTTATTATTTTAGTAGCCTCCAATCACATATATATTCCAGGGTTCTTAACATTTGCATTTGCCTACATTTATGATAACTGTGTTCAGAGATACATTGTTACCACTCTGCTGAATCTAAATCCCATAACTACAGCTGTCCTGCATCAGTAGTGGAGTTCTCTGATCTGGAGTGCAACAGTCACTCGATAACTAACTATAAGATATGTTAGTTTAATTATCTGGCCCATTCCTCATGCTTTATTTCCATTTATTAGGCACATACCATGTGCTAGCAATTTTCACACATAGTTTTAGAAAGGTTAAAAAATGAGTCAAAATCAGAGAGCTAGTATATAATAGAATATTTTTAATTTAGATTTATATAACATCAAAGCTTATATTAAATCTACCAAACCATGTGCGTGTGTGTGTATGTGTGTGTGTGTGTGTGTGTGTGTGTGTGTGTATATATATGTATATATATATATATATATATATATATATATATATATATATATATAATATTGACATTTAAGCAGATATTTCATTGTCATTCATTGTCAATATATATAAAATATTGACATTTAAGCAGATATTTCATTGTCATTCATTGACACATTCATGGCTATATCTTGGAAACCTTTAAATAATATATGAAATATGATGTTGCATAAGCATATGGCAGTTTTACAAATAGTTGATTTTCAAGTTTCCTTTTTTTAATGTTTATTTATTTTTGAGAGAGAGAGAGAGACAGAGTATGAGTGGAGGAGGGGGCAGAGAGACAGAGAGAGAGGGAGACATAGAATCCTTAGTAGGCTCCAGGCTCTGAGCTGTCAGTATAGAGCCCAGTGCGGGGCTCGAACCCATGAACTGTGAGATCATGACCTGAGCCGAAGTCAGACGCTCAACTGACTGAGCCACCCAGATGCCCCTTCAAGTTTCTTTTTGAATAAAGTATGCATATATTTCAGTCCATTGCTGATAAATACCTTTTGCATTATATTCAGTTCCTAACATTCTTTGGTAATACTTAATTGGATTAGAAAACACTCCACTGCTGGGTATTTATCCAAAGAAAACAGAAACACTAATTAAAAAAAAGATATGTGCACCCTTATGTTTACTGCGTCATTATTTATAATAGCCAAGATATGGAAGCAACCCAAAGGTCCACTGATAGATGAATAGATAAAGAAGATGTAATATTATATATATATATATATATATATATATATATGTGTGTGTGTGTGTGTGTGTGTGTGCGTGTGTGTGTGTGTGTGTGTGTGTGTGTGTGTATAGTGGACTATTATTCAGCCATAAGTAATGGGATCTTGCCATTTGCAGCAACATGGGTATTATGCTAAGTGAAGTCAGACAGAGAAAGACTAATACCATAAGATTTCACTTATAGGTGGAATCCAAGAAACAAAACAAATGAACGAATGAACAAACACAAACCACAAACTGACTCATAAATACAGAGAACAAGCTGGTGGTTGCCAGAGGGGAGGGTTATGAGGGATGAGCAAAATAGATGAAGGGGACTAAGAGGTATAGTCTTCCAGTTATAAATAAGTCATGGAAATGAAAAGTATAGCATAGGGAATATGGTCAATGATATTGTAATAACATGGTGACAGATGGTAACTACATGTATCATGGTGAGCATTGTGTAATGTTTATAGAATTGTCGAATCACTATGTTGTTCACCTGAAACTAATATAATGTTGAATGTCAACAATACTTCAATAGTAAAAACTTTTTTTAAAAGGCAAAGGTGATCCAAATGATCAAATTATCTCTTTGACATTGGGCCCTAGTATATGCCTCTCTCTTAAGCTGTAATTAAAAAATATGAGAATCGTTTAACAATGTATAAATATATCAAATTACCATATTGTACATTTAAAATATAATTTATTTGTCAATTATTCCTCAAGATACCAGAAGAAGAAAGAACTCCTAGAAGTTTGCTTAAGGCTCTTCCAAGATTTTTTTCTGTTCTGACCAGGTTTTACCACCATTTCAGTAGAAGTGAATGAATCTCTGAGAAATTCAGACTTTGGGTCCATTTCTGCCACATCACCACCCATGCACACCAGTCATGTTGTTTACAATTTAGTTAACTTAAGGTTAAAAAAATGATACCCAGTGCTTGCAAAGATACACTGAAACAATCACTTGTTTATAAAGCTACATTTTTATAAGTCATTTGGTAAGGAACTTGGCAATATGAGAAGAGCTTAAAAATATTTATAAATATTGACCTAATAAATATGCTTCTGTGAATATAAACCAAGAAAAATATTCTGACTACATAAAGTGTGTGGGGAAAGGGGAAACACTAAAGGGCAAAGAAGATTATTGTAATATGTTTTACTACAGTACGAAATGGGGGGAAAGATATGAATGTCTCCAACTGGGAATTAGTTAAGTAGCCTATGGTGCATCTGCTTTATAAAATATTATGCAATCATTAGAATGATAATTCTGAAGATTTTCTAATAACATAGAAAATACTTAATGGTATCATATTAAGTAAATTTACTTTGCTGTAACTGCACCTGTATCTATAATCCCTTTATACCTAATCTTCCATGCTTTTGTTCCTAAGAAACAGTTTGTAGGATTCGAACTCATATTTCTAGCCCCATGGCTCCCTCTGCAACACGTCTTCATTAAAATCTAACAGTCTTTCGTGCTCCTGAGAGAGAAGAGAATCTAAGTAGAGATGTAAAATTGAAACAGGAGGGATGAGGCTAGCCTGCAGATGAGCAATACAACAGTTTCAGTCTCGGATGAAATCCTGTATCTTTTTTTTTCTTCGTTTGCTTCCTGAAGATCCTTTAAAATCTTATTTCTCAGTGAGTAATTTTGTCTTTATGGTACAAAAGGTAATTCCCATACCTAATATTGTTTCTAAGCACATGTGAGTACCCTGCTGAGTTATATATGAGTTTTTTTATGAATATGACACAAAATGAAAATTCCATTTCTTGAATTGAAAAAAAAAATTAAATTGACTTTCACGCTCAAGTGAGTTGTTTCAGGGACTGGAGGGGGGGGGTGCAGGATAGATTCAGTGCATCACCTACTCTATATTCATGTGTAATTGATGTAACTTTTAGCAATTGTTCTACATTTTCTAACATCATATTCAAAGGGTAAAGTTACAGACCTTATTGATTTTAAACAGATTTTAGGTTGCCCTCATCAAAAATTGTCTCCTCTTGGGTAAAGGCATTAGCAGTATCTTTAAAAAGATGTTAAACTGCTGAGCACTCGAAGTTTTAGTCCTTTTGTTGTTTGAGTTAGATTCTGGTATATCTCGCAATATGCCCATTATGTAGTAAGAAATGGGCAGTTGGCATTCTGTCATTGCTCATATTTTCTTCAATTTGGGGGCAATTTTTATAAAGCTCCCTAGACGGATAAACAACGCTTTGGTATAGGGCATGGGATACTGTTTTTAGTGGCCCTGGTTGGCCAGTCATGAGGATGTCATTTCTGCCGGAGCAAACAATTAAAGTTGTGAATAGACAACATATTAGTGCTGATATGTGAGAGGGTTTTAAAGCCTGTGCAGGGAGTTTCACAGAGAAAAGATGATAAAAAAGAAAATGCATACACATTGGTGATGTTAAAGACGGCTTGTTCAAATTATAAATATAAATTATGAAATGTCACATATTATATAAATGAATTTTCACATGGAAAACAATACTGGTTAAGTATCCTTATATTCCATGTGTAATGTTAGGTTCCAAAGCTTTTTAGTTAAGCAAAGGATATTTGCTGTTAAAGATGGAGTTATGGGCTCAAACTCAGGTCATATGACTGCAAGACCATCCATTATGTCATCACACAAGAGTGAGGCAGCCTTAGAAGACACACGTGCGCACATGAATATGAGCTCACCCATGCATGCACGCACATACACACAATGTGTCTTTAACGAACAGTATCAGTTATGTTTGTCTTAATCTCTTGTGTGTTCCTTGAATGAAAGTATTGCATTATACTTACTGATAAATCTGGAAAGTTTATTACTCTGTCAGGCATATAATCAGTTCTCAATTAATATCTCTTAAGTGTGAGTGAGTGACCGTGTATGTAATCATGTATTTATAGAGAGAACATGTTAAATGTTCTTTAGGTGTGTCCTAGAGAAAGTCTTTATATATTAATCAACTCAAATAATTCTTATACTGGGAACAAATAACCTTCTTTTTTTACTCAATCAATAGTAAAAGGTGAATTATTCAATTTAATATCCACATACTTTAACAGAAGAGGGTTTGGTGAGCAGAGCTGGTAAGCGCAATTGATATCCTTTGCAGAAATTTAACATTCTCACTTCCTGATGGCTCTGCTCTTAGCAAGAATATACTGGCAGAGGTGCCAGGACAACAGACGTTCTAAGCTGCTTATTACTACCTTGCTATGCAGGAACCATAAATGCAGCTTGTGTGAAGGAATTCAAGTGCAGGCTAATTGTTTTAAGTGTCTTTAATTGCAGCCTTCTGAGATCATTGGTCACTATTTGTAATATTATCTTTCCTTCCAGAAAGGAAAATGTAGCACTTATGGGAAACAACACAGACTTCCATGTAAAAATTAAAACAATATGTTTAACTGATGATGCAGATAAGAGGTGTTCCATTTGGCGCCCTTATGTTAATTAAAATTTTAGGGTGATTCTAATTTCAATGCACTGTTCACTCTCTCCATTTAAGTACATTGTGTGCCATGGTTTAGAACCATGTAAGTGTTAGTGTTAGAAAACACTAGATGGTATCTAGCCAACCTCCTTATTTTGAGGATGGTCACAAAATTTTCCTGAACTCTGCTAGCATAGAAGATCTCTCCAGAACATGAGGAAACATATGGTTTGACATTTCGAATGAAGGATTCTGTGTAGAATTCTAGACATCTAACTCCTCTATAGATTCTCAATTTATGTGATAGAATAACTCAATAGCAAAACTTGCTTCTAGGGAAATCTGAGCCTCTGGCCCTAGACAAATTGAAAACATACCTGCTTTTTTGTATTTCTTATCGACTGACCCTGAAGCTTATGGGTTTTGTTTTTTGGGGTTTTTTTTGTTTTCTTTTTGTTCACTTTTTTGTTTGTTATTGCATTTGAACTGAATGATTCCATGAGCTTAAATTTGTATCAGTGGTATCATTATTACTGTTGTCATATTTATTTCGTACAGCATATTTCTAACATGAATCGTTACTAGCTGAACTGACATTTTGAAAATATACTTAAGAGAATACAGCCTTTTATGAAGGAGAGAGGATGGTTCTGTTATGTCATAATAATAAAAATTCTTTGAGACTATAGTGTGATACTCTTTTTTTATGACATCCTGAACACCCTTTCTTGCTGAGGCTTTTGCAGGGGAAAGGGAAGACAGAAAAGACTAAGGTGAAGGGTAGGCATACAGGAGAATCACCCAGTGAGCATGAATTAGAGAAAAGATGGAATCACAGAGTGGCTCTCCAACGGTGAATGGTCAGGATTATTGGATACAAAGTCACTGAATGTACTTAATTCATTGATCAACAAAGCAATTTGGTCTTTGCAACCTTGTGAATATCAGAAATGGGATTTTAAAAGTGATTGTTGTGTGTATTATGTGGCCCAACTCAAAATTCATTGAACATAAACTTCCTGAGAAATCTTTAGCGTCTAAAAATAATGCTAAGGCTGAGCAAACAAAGATAGAAGCCAGGCTTACAAACAACTCAGTTTGGTGAAGTCAACAACATAGATCAGCATCTGGGAGATATGTGTTCTAAAAAGAAACCAAGCTCAAAGCATATTTTCCCCCCTGTGGAAATCAAGGTGGAAAAAGCCAATGCTTAAATAGTTTTTTAAAGGGGAAGTAGAGTTCTAGGTAGGTAAGTAAGATGGTTCAGAATGTCTTTGATATTATGGGTATTGCATAGCAGATAGTCCTTCAGATATCTAGGCAATTCTTCACGATAAAGAGAGGTTATCAAAATAGATATAGCAATACACATGTGGCAGAAGTAGACTTCTACTTCTTGACCTTAGTTTCTGGGCTTCAGTCATTCATTCCCTGCTTCTTCCTTATCCTGAATGTCCAGTCTCTAAACCATCATTTCCATCTCAAGAAGCTCACATTTTCTATGCTCATTTTTATGTGCATACATTTGAGCATAAGATCTTCCAAAACACACAACAGAGCCGCCAGATACTTACAGGGTTCAGCATCTAATTGCACATATTATAGATTTTGTATTTGATATGAGAGATTTTTTTTCTGAAAGTGGTAGTAGATGGTCTTGAGAAATGAGTGCCCTGTTTTTTGTTTGTTTGTTTGTTTGCTTTTACCTCCTTAAGTATTCTGTAGATGAGGGTGTCCTTGCTGCCAAGATCTCTCACAATCCAAGGAAGAGAGTACACCATGAAGAAACTCACAGGTCAAAAGTCTCACAGGAAGAGAAAGACATGTCAATATCCTTGGCTAGCGTGAGAAATATTCTTGGCTTCATTTGGGTAGGAAATTTATGTCTCCTGAGAATATCCCTGCTCTGTTTTGGCCACCTTGTAAAGAATGTCAGAACGGCTCTGCACTGTGAGCCTAGAGCCTGATGTGAGGCTCAGACTCACAAACCTGTGAAATCACGAGCTGAGAAATTAAGAATTGGATGCTTAACCGACTGAGCCACACAGGAGCCCCTTGGAATTACGTTCTAATTGTGGGAGCGCTCTACCTAATCAGCATCACCTGCTGTCTCAGTCTTAACTATAGGCGGCATTTAGAGGAAAATGCAGTACTTCCCCCTTATCCGCAGTTTCGCTTTCCACAGTTTTAGTTCCCACTGTCAACTGAGGTCTGGAAGCCAGCGATCCTCCTTCTGACGAATCATCAGAAGGTTAATAGCAGTCTGACTCTACCTCGCAATGCCTGCATCTTTCGCCGGGCTTGGTCTCCTTACACAGGCGTTTTATCATCTCCCGACATCAGAACAAGAATGGTGAGTACAGCGCAATGAGGTATTTTGAGAGGGACCACATTCACATAACTTTTATGGTACAGTGGGCCCTTGAACATGAGGTTACAGGCGCCGACCCTGGGCAGAGCCAAAAATCTTCCCCTAACTTTTTACTTTCCCAAAACTTAACTACTAAAACCTGTTGACCAGAAGCCTCACCGATAACGTAGTCGATGAACACGTGTTTTGTACGCTATATGTATTATATACTGTATTCTTACAATAAAGTAAGCTAGAGGTAAAATGTTATTAAGAAAATCATAAGGAAGAGAAAATTTACATTTACAGGCCTGTAAAACAGTCATGTGGAAATGGACCCGTGCAGTTCAAACCCGTGTTGTTCAGGGGTCAGCAGTGTATTGTTGTAATCGCTCTATTTTATTATTAGTCATCGCTAATCTCTGCCTGTTCCTAACTTCTAAAGTAAACTTTATCCTAGGTATGTATAGATAGGAAAAAACAGGATGTATGGAGGTTTGCCACTTTCCATGGTTTCAGGCATCCACTGGGGGTTTTGGAAGGTATCCTCCATGGATAAGGGAGACAACTGTATGGCATTGGTCTGAATGCCTTGCTTGAATCCATTTTTTATGGCACTCCATATTGTCTGTTCATTCCGACTTACAGAACATTGTTTGCTTTCTCTTTTTAACTCCTGCCTCAATATTCAGAGTGTTACTTGACGTTATTTTCCCAGCTACATGCAACCTCAGCTGCCCTCTGAAAGTGAGTTTTCTCCTAGCAAGCCTGCCACATATTTCCTCCCGCCATTTAATCGGGCTTATAAGCAGAAATTGGGTTGCTGCCAAGGATGTAACTATCCAGGGACCAAAATGCCTTCCATGTGGAGCCATTTAATGTTAGAGAACATAAATGGATATTTTTATTGGCTATCGATTTCTCTATGAAGGGAAATATTTTTGCCTTGACCAAGCTAGCTTAAGTGGGTTTAGGCCCTGGTTGCAGCTGGACATGCAAACTCTCACACCTTCAAGGGATGATGTGATGATTTTTAAGTGTTATATGTAATGATACACAATGCAGTCAAGGTCTGGTCCCTATAATTTGTATTGGTTTTTCTCTCTGCATCCATCTACCCCTGTTGGTCCTGCTTTTAGATGCTATTACTTCCTGGAAGAACTATCACTTTGATCAGAAAATTTGAATTCTTACAATATTCCTAGTCACTCCTCTCAGAAGGAGCATAAAAGGCTGGTTGTGCTCCATTTTCTAGTGCAATACAGTGCCTGCTACCCAGGAGAAATACAAAGCCTATACTATCAAGATTGGGACTGGATGCATTCATGTGACAATCATATAATGAGTTGTGAAATCAGGATTTTTAATGAAACTCCATTGTCTGCCATACAGATTAGAGTATGTCACCCTCCTGAACAAGCAGAAACATTTCCAGATTGATTGAGGCGTCTTTACCGAAGCAGTATCTCCATTTATTTTGCTGGGGCCTTTAACCCCTAAGAATAGTAGCTGATTGTAATTGCATAAATGGCATAATATTTTAGAGACCTATGGAGAACTTGTGTGGAACTGAAGGCTTTTTTCAGCACAGCCTGCCTTTGTACATAGTTCCTATTCATTTTCCTGATTTCATTAGTAAGGATATTTGTATGGAAATGGATTAAGGTTTATAGGTTTATTTTATTGTGCTGTAGTTTCAGCTGTAATTATACTACTGATGGATTATATTAAACTGCTTTGTGGGAAGCTTTCAAAACATATCAAACTCCGGAAGTGCTTTTGATCTACAAAATCTTTTTTTTTTTTTTTTTTTTTGTCCCACCTGGAGTTCCTGAGACACTCTGCCCCTACTTAGCTTGCCCACAGCTCCCAAGTCATACCATTTTTCTTTTTCATTTTTATAGTTAAAGGGCACTAACTTAGCTGTGGTAAATATACTTGAAAGACCCTCCATTCCCAAGTATATAAATGTTCATAAAAGTAAGAAAAATTGAATAAGAAGGAGAAAAAGAATGAATAACAAGTTTAGTCTTACTGTATTTTTTTAAATGCTTACCTATGACATTATGAATAAAAAATTGTCTAGAATGTAGAAACATTTTCATGAATGTTTGAATCACTGAGCATGAGAGTGTTGATGTCAATTCTGCTTAATTTCTTTCTAAGGTAATCTATGATTTCTGAGGAAATGACAGAGGACAATTTTATCAAGGAGTCATTTGACTGGACTTTATGGCTCATCAGTGTCTGTCATCAGATTACAACTTTAGTGCTTCAAAATTTAGAATTTATTCCCTGTTCTTCCTTCCCTAGTTTGGGAGGCTAGGGCATAAATGGTTATCAGCTCATAAATTTTTAAAGGAGCACACTCTTAGAATATCCAAATATAAGGGCCCAATCTCTGGCCAGTGTTCTATTCAAAAGGAAGTGAACCTAGAGTCTTACTAATGAGGCAAAGTAGAATTCAATAGTGAATCTGGGCATCAAATATATATAGCAATTGACTATCCCATATTTCCAGGTACCTACCAAATACTCATCGGGCATATAACCAGTTCAAGGAGAATGAAAATATCTCGGTTTCTGCACAAAGGCCTGCTCCTAATTTTATAACCCTCACATAATATTTCTTACCAGGTTTGCCCCATTTCAATAAAGGGCATCACCAGCTCAGGCCAAAAAAACCAAGTTGTCTTTTGTCACCCTCTCAGATACCTTATCCAATCCAAAACCAAGTCCTCTTGATTTGCTCTAATTTAAAAATTGATCTCAAATTGAGCGAGTTTCCCAGCTTCAGAATAAACACCCTGATTCAAGCAACATCGGTTTCCCTCCTGGATTACTGAGATAATTTCCTTCCTAGCATGCTTTTGTACCTTTATTCTTATATGTTTATGGTACATTCTACACCTGGAAACCAGAATGATGTTTTAAAATTGAAAATCTGAACATCAGTCGCCCATTCAAAACTGTCTAGTGGTATGTCGAGGTAGTCAACATTTATTCCAGACCTTGCCCTGGAGCTACAAGGCTCCATTATTTTCTTGCCTTCCCTACCTTCCTGACCACATCCCCCATCCTTCTCTCCTTTGTTTATTGGTCCTGAAAAACACTGGCTTTCTGGTCATTGCTAGAACATGCTCAACTCATCTGTGTCATAGCAATTTTTATGTTCTTTTCACTCTACCTGGAATGTTATTTCTCAACATCTTTCTGTGTCTTGCTTCCCATTCATTCATGTCCCTCTGCAAATGTTGTCTGCTCACCAATGCCATTTATAATCACCCTATCCAAAGTGACTACTCCCCTCCTCCTTTTAGCCCCTATTTTTACTTTACAGAAATGACCTCTATATTTCATTTCACATTTAGTCATGTACTTTTAATTCTTTTTTTAAAGTTTATTTATTTATTTTTGAGAGAGAGAGAGCAGAGGAAAGGCAGAGAGAGAGGGAAAGAAAGAGAGGATCCCCAGCAGACTCTGCATTGTCAGAGCAGAGCCCAAAATGGGGCTCAAATTCATGAACTGTGAGATCGTGACCTGAGCCGAAATCCAGAGTCACTCGCTTAACCGACTGAGCCATGTAGGTGCACCTAGCCATGTACATTTTATTCTTGTTTCTCACAATAAATGATAAAATTCTGGGAAGATGGAGATTTTTGCTTTATCCACTGGTGTTTGCTGGTCATCAAGTCACTTAGTGTATGACACGTGATAGGCACTCAATAAGCATTTGATGTCTTAATGACCAAAGCAATGAATGGAACAAAGAGAGGTTAATATTGAGCCCTGAGGAATTTGAGCTTTTAAAACTTGAGGAAAGGTAAATAAAGAGGAGGGGCTGGGGATCTGAGAAAAAACCTAGAGAGCTACTAAATATGGTAGACCCTTGACTTCTCTTCCATGAATATGTATTCCAGTGAGATATTCAGTGCTTCTTAGAAAAACAAACGAGTCCTCAAACTGGCATCTGGGAAGGGAGGGAAAAGCAAAGGAGAAGTGGAATCATTTAGAAGCTGCAGACTGTTCCTTTAGCAAATGACTGAATGCTAAATTTAATTGGATGTGCTCCACTAGAGAAAATAGTCTACTCATTAAAACATCAATACTTGAAGTTCCAAGCAATCTGGCATCTTTTTTGAATTACAATATGTGCAAAAGAAAGACTCCTACAATGTTTTATCCTGATAATAGTTTTTATCCATAATTTGTATTGGGTGTGCAATCTGTGGAGATGAGAATTTTCTAGACATTGATCATCTGATTTTGAATCAATGTTATAAGCGTATCTGTATTTGTAAAACTGATAGAATGTTATATTCTAGTCCCCTGAGCTTAAATCAATTACAAACACGCAAGTTTTCATAGACTTTTTATTTTGATTTGGAACTCAAAGTTAAAGATCAGCTTTGTATAGTGGAAAGAATGTAGGCATTTCAAAACCCTGACCTGAGTTTTTGTCCTAGGTTTAAACTTCAGTAACTCCTTAACCTCAGGCTAGGTCTTCAAGCTCAGTTTCTGCAGATACAGATTAGAGATTATTTTGAGGTGTGCTTTGAAGATCAAATGATACAACATTTATGCCTGAATTTTATAAATTTAAAAATATCATTAGGGATATTATAACAGCAAGTATTAAAGTTAATGCGGGAGTAAACTTAATAGCTTTGACTTAATAGATTTTTGATTTATATGCCGGTTTGGCAGTAAAATTAAACTTCATCATATGGTCTTCAAAATCCTATGCAATAAGACTCCTGACTATTATTCCCAGCACACTGATCTTGCTTTCCTTCTAACAGGTCAGGCTCATTCCACCTTGATGTTTCTCAATTGTTGTTCCTTTTTCCTGGAAGTTTCTTCCTTTAGATGGCTTGGTCCTTTGCCAAATATATGATGCATTTCAAATAATATGTCCCCAGAAAGTCCTTACTTGACAACCTGAAATAAAGAGCCACCTCCTTTTATATATACCTTCACAAATAGGTGCTTCTTAGCAAATTTGGCCCTTATGCACTAACTGAATGTAGGTATTCATGTATTACTTTATTTCTGTGTTTATTGATTTATTGTGAGAAATAAGAATAAAATGTACATGACTAGACACATCTGAGTGGCTTAGTTGGTTAAGTGTCTGACTTTTGATTTCGGCTGCAGGTCATGATCTCACATGATCACGCCTTACTCTCTTTTCACAAAGAAATCTAAGTTTTGTGAGAGCAAGAATTATTGTTCATAGGCATAGTCTTAGTGTTAGATCCATGATTGTAGAAGGAAAGAAGGGAGGGAGGAAGGATGGAAAGAGAGAAAGAAGAAATGATGTAAAGGTTGAAAGAAAAAAGAAAATTTAAATTGGAAGATCTTTTGAAGAGTTTATGACATTATTTGGCATACATTTAATCCCTAATAAGTGATAGTTGTAATGTTTATGGCTGTTTTGCCGCTGTTGTTAGCTTTGCATACATTCAGTCCTCAGGGGATAGGAAATAAAACTTTTTTTTTTTCCATAGGAAAATAACTCTTAAGAGTTAGCTAGGATATCATTGTTCCTAGAAAATTCCTAGGATGAGTTAATGCCAAATTTAGCACTTAGCTATTGTTCAGTTACCAGTGGAGCCATCAGCAGTGTTATGGGAAATATTATGAGAAGCACATGGGGGACCTAATACCTGAAATTTGAAGAAATTAGTTTGTAAAACCTAGGTTTTCTGAACCATTAAGTTAAGGTATAACCTTTTGAAAATTTCAAAATGTATTTGTTTCTGTTAGGCATTCCATGGTTTATGTATTACAAATATATATTGAGATTATTGTGGCATTTTGGTTGAGAGAAAGATCTATTAACATTTTCTATTCATATTAAATTATCAGTGATATTTTAATAGTTTTTCCATCCTTGGAGAAATGTCAGATTTATTTGTCTTTTAAGCCCACATATTGACCATTAATCCCCTAGGTGTCACCATGTGTGTTGAACGAAGAAATTAAAAAAATTATTTTACTAGGCATAAATTTCGCTTCATTCAACCATGAATAAGGCATCATAAAAAATTAAAAAAAAATTAAAGTAATTTGTAGGAGGATGATGAAATAATGAAAGAAATAATTAGAATCCATAAGAGTCTGATTTTAATATAGTAACAATGGTAATAATTATTTAAAAATTATAATTATCATCAAAGTCATTATTATGCATGTTGTTTTTGAAAATTGAAACTATTAATCAGGGAGATATTTGATAGCAAGACAGTTCCTGATCCTTATGCAATCCTCCATGTATAGGCCGGCCTGACAAGCAGACAGTAGCATTAAAAAAGAAGAAAATAAATACGTTATTGTTGACATTGCCTTATTCAAAACCCCTCTTTGCCTTAATAGGTTAGGTTTTCCTGATAGCTCAGTATAGACTGAGCAGTTTGGAAGAGGTTCAAGATGTGTTTTAATAGGGCATGTCTGAGAAGTAGCAATTTACAAATGAAATACTTATTGTAAGTATTAGGAGGTTTAATTGGAAAGGAAACTATTCTTAAGAGAATCATCTTGAATCATTATCTTGTAGTGCTAAGTGTACTGTGCTATATATATTATCAAACTAAGTAATAACCCAATTAATGTTTGAAATTCCTGAAAGCCGTTCTGGTGACTGCACTCACAATGTGGCCCGTGTAGGAAGTAATCCCAGTGAAGCCAGAGGAAGACATTCCTTCATGACTTGTATTTTCTAAGCTTTAGGTGCTTTATATTTTACTGACTTGGTAGCTAATCATTCATTTTCTCTTTTGCCAATTACCTCCATAATTATTTTTTCCTTTCAGAAGCTTCCCTCTTTTGTCAGCTTCTCCATTCCAAAGATTTCAGATCTTTTCAGAAAATCATTCTCAAATAAAGCCTGTAGGAGATCCTTAAGTCATTCTTTCACTTGGGCTGATTTTTATTGTGTTTTTCTCATTAACAGTCTTCCTTGAAGGATTTGAGTGAAAGAAACAGGTGTATTATTTTATATGACCTCATTAGTTGGAATTCAGGGTTTGCATAATTACATTTGACTTAGAGTTAGAACTTTTGTTTATGGTTTTGAGATTTAGAGATTTTTTTTAAGATTTCTTTTATTTTCTTTAGCCCCTTTTCAAAAGTTAAAAAGACTAAGACATTACAGAGACCCAACGGGCATTTTCTAAATTTCCGTTAGAAATAAACAAGGATGTTGAATTGAACAAAAGCTAGCCTAAGCACTCATTTGAAATCAAACCAGAGGTAAAACCTATTGTTTTGGATTACAAAAAGCTTAGTCAGAGGATAAGAAGTTTGAGCTTTTCTCTACTTCCTGATTTGCATTTTTTGAGGCCTAAAACATCTCTTTGTTCTTGGAACTCCTATATAAACACAGTGTCAATGCTATATGATTGTCTGGCACATTTTTTTGGTAATGATTTCATAAAAGATTTGGGTACATGTATTCAAGTATGTATTCTTTACATGTTAAAATTTATCTGATGAGAAAAAATAAGGTCTCCAGCAGGCATTGGTGATACATATTTATGCTACTGAAATACATTTAGACCGAGGATTTATTTGTAAATGTATGCTTGACCATTTGTACATGGATGTATCCACTCCTATGAGAAATACTAAGCATCTTGTGAAAAAGTAACATGAATTCAGAATAGTCTCTGCAAATAATATGAGACAGGAACAATCTGTGTTAAAATGGAGTTTAATACACAGGATTATGGGAGTGCAGAAGAGAGACATTTTGGACCATTTGAAAGGGTTTGCCATCTGAGTAAAGCCTTGAGATAGTACTTGAATAACTGGAAATAGAAAGGAAGGAAAGCTAACCAGGCTAAGGGAATAACATCAACAAAGGCACAGGGCATGAAACAAGGCCTCCATTGAAATGTCAGAAATGGGAAATGAAGAAGCAATTTTGCCCAGCTAATGTCATAAAATTGGAACACTTTAACACCATTTCTGCCATCTCTTGTACATTTCTTGTACTTTTACTTTGTCAACTAGGAGTGTTATTACTGTTCTGTGCATTTAATGTTTGCTTAAATTTGCTAACACACATCTGTAACTTACTTTCTTCTTTCCTTGTATCTCAGACTTCTTATCTGGAGTCTCTTTCCTTCTGCTTGAAGCACTTGCTTTACAATTTCTATTAGTGAAGTTCTGATGTGATATATGATCTGTTTTTGCCTTTTTTTCTATCATTCTTTATTCCTGAATTGAAGGACTTTTTGTATTTGTAATTCATAGAATTATTAACCTATTTGGATATTTTGTGCTTTCTATTTATTCCACTTATTGTAGCTTTTCATTCTTTCTGTCCCTACCTCCCCCCCCCCACACCCTCTCTTACTCTCTGTCTGATTTTGATTGATTGAGAATGGCTTCAATCACTTTTTCTCCTTACACGTGTGGTATCAATGCCCACTGAATGACTAACCTAGAAATTACATATGCATCCTTAACTCATCAAATTCTAATGTCAATCAAGGCCAATATTTTCTCTCCTGAATAACAGAGAAATTTCGTATAAAGCTTTTACTCTCCTCCTAAATTATATGGTATTGCTTTTGTGTATTTTAATTTTAGTTGATTTAAATTCCACAAAATATTATTTTTTACTGTACATAGTCAATTTTTATCTACACATTAATATCTATTCCATTATGGAACTCTGTCGGATCATTTTCATCTGACGGACACATGTCCTTTAGGGATTTACCTTTAGTGTAGGCTTGAGGATGGAAACTTCCTTTTTTCTGTGTCCATGGCTTAAATGGACTTTACTTTTGGAGAATATTTATACTGAGAACTGAATCCTAAGTGGGCTCTTGTTTTTTGCTTTCTATGTTTTATTTTTTTCACAATGAAGGCATCATTCCACTTTCTCAGGCTTGCATTGTTCTTGTTGAGAAGTTAGGTGTCAAACTTCTTTGAAAGTAGTGTTTTATTTTTCTCCTGTTCTTTAAAAAAATGCTCATTATCTCCTTTCTATACTGGTTTACTCTGATGTGTCAGGTTGTGGATTTATTTGGAATTATTCTGCTTGAAAAGTTTTGAGGTTTTTGAAACAGAATTTTTTTTTTGCTCTAGAAAATTATCAACTGTAATCTTTTCAATGTTTCTTCTGCTTTTATTCTTCTTTCCTCCTCTCCTTTTAGTATTTTCACCTTTTTTTCACTCTATTTTCTATATCCCAACTTCTCTTTGAGTTTACCCTATCTTATCTTTCCATGCTGAAATGCAGATACTTCAGATATATATATATTCCATTTCACTAAGTATGTTTTCTGCTCTGCCTAACCTCCCATCAGAAATGTCCAGTGAATTGTTAAATTTAATTGTTTTTCATTCTCAAATTTCTGTTTACTATTTTACCTCTTATATTTTCCTGCTCCCTACACATATTTTCAGCTTTGTTCTTTATTTGTTTAAATATAATTATCTTTAAAAAATAATGTTGGTTTTCAGTACTTAAAATTCAGTGTGACTCTCTTTCTGCTCCATATTATTTTTCTTATGGTTTTGTTCAGATTATCTTACTTCCTTTGTCACCAGCTAAGCTTTATATCCTGGTCCTGGCTTTCAAAAAAGTATGCCAGTTTCTGGAGGCCTGGAATAAATATCCTTTTTGCAGAGAGTTGAAGTGTTTGATTCTGCTTGTTGTCTGGGAGAGTACCATTTGGGACTCTCTAAAATCAGATTTGTGGCTTGATGTTCCCTGCTCCACCTAGATTATGTGTAAACCTGAAGAAACCAATGCTGTGGCTAAAACTTCTCAGGAACGTTTTATTCTCTTCTTTCTCATGCTGGGCTCAACACTCCAGTATTCTTTTCCTTTGTTATTTATTTTTTAAGGAGGGAAAGAGAAGCATGTTTATGCTTGCCCATCCTGAAATTCCAACTTAATACAAAGAAGGGTATTCTCTGAGACTCTTACTTTTGATGAGTCTGGCCCTTGACTTAGAATTTCTCACTGTGTAAAGATAGCACATCAAAGCCCCGAGTGTGATACAGGCAGGTGCCACCAGGAGGACATGGCGTTGCGCTTTAGGACTTTAGCTTACTGACTATCTTTTCAGATCCATAACTCTTTAAAAATGATTACATTAACAGTTTTTAAATGTTTATTTTTGAGAGAGAGTGAGTGCTCAAGCAGAGGAGGGGCAGAGAGAGAGAGAAGGAGACACAGAATTTGAAGCAGGCTCCAGGCTCTGAGCTCTAAGCACAGAGCCTGACATGGGGCTCAAACTCATGAACCGCGAGATCATGACCTGAGCTGAGGTCAGAGACACTTAACTGATGGCCACCCAGGCGTCCCGATGATTATGTTTTTAATTCTAACATTTGTGTTGTTTTCATAGGAGAGACGATTAAGACAAATTCACCTACTGCACTGTAGTTTTTCCTGACTTCTTAGTTCTTCCATTTCTGATGACCATTTCTGTAATTATTTTTGCATATTACCAAATTCTATGATGTGAACTTGAGGTTCATAGATTCCTTACAAAAATGAAACAAAAACAAAATAATGGGTGCTGTTGAATAACTGATATTCTTAAAATTTTTATCATTTTGTATTTTGTCATTATTTCCTTTCTTCTTTTACCAGTAAAGTGACACTAATACTTACAGCTTAATAACCATATCTTTCCACTTCAATATCTTTCCTTCCATGAGACAGGGTGTATTTGTGTGGCTCATAATTTTTCACTTGCCAACAATTTATAATTTTGATACATATATAAAACAAATATTTGTTTTAGAGCACTAAAATTGATATATGCACATAGTAGGAAATCAGAACAGTAGATAGAAAACAACCTATGATATTTTGGCTCAACTGTTGTTACCATGTAGGAGTATTTCTTTTCACTTTAGCTTAGTAGACTTCTATTATAAAGCTGTTAAGCATAAAGTGATACATCTTTCTCTCTAGGTAACATGGGTAAATGCTCATGGGTAAATTGGATGGACCAATTAGGACTTTGGCATCTAGAAACAGAAGTTCACTATTCAAATTGATGTAAATGAAAAGGGCATCTATCACCTCACAAATCAATGAGTCTTGTTGGCGCATGGCACATGAGGTGTGTATAGGTGAAGCTACTATAAAAATGAGACTCCAAAATTCATGGTTAAACGAGATGTTATCTTGACTGGTTTATTGCTGACATTTATTAGTGAGTGTGTAATATTGCATTAACTGGTAGGCTCAAGTTACAAGCTAATACTCTCAGAATAGCTCATCTCTGGTTGACTTCTAGATCTCTATTTATACCAGGGCGGTTTCCTCAAAGTCATAAATTAAATAAGGATAATAACAGTAGGGCTTATTCCATTAGAAAATACATATAAAACACTTAGACATGTTTCTGGAACATAGCCAGCACTCTGGCATTTGCCATTTTTCATACTCAAAATTTCACACAAGTTGGGATATAATAATACATAGAGTTGTAATGTTATATGCATTATTATTTCCCCAAAGTTTTAGGTAAACAATGGAGCAAACTAACAACACAAACCAGCTGAAATTCTTCCTTTTCTGGAATTTTACGACTCATCAAATTAAGAAAGTTATACTTTGGGCATTTACAGCAGAATTATGTTTTGTGTGTGTGGGAGGTATTTTCTGACCACAGCCTGATTTTCTGTGGTTTTAATAGTTTCTCAGCAGTGGTTCAGCTGATAATCAGGAACTTTCTTTTCTTTTTAAAAAATGTACATAAGGGGCACCTGGGTGGCTCAGTTGGTTAAGTGTCTGACTTCAGCTTGGGTCATGATCTCACAGTTTGTGGGTTCAAGCCCCACATCGGGCTCTGTGCTAACAGCTCTGAGCCTGGAGCCTGCTTTGGATTCTGTGTCTCCCTCTCTCTGCCCCTGCCCACTCACACTCTGTGTCTCTTTCAAAAATAAATGAAACATTAAGAAAAATTTTAAAAATGTACTTAATATCTATAGTGATAATTAACTGTATCATCACATATTCATATTTCTGTTCTAAATTAAATTGATTTTTTCTCCATCTATGGACGTGGTACATCTGTAGCGATGTCAGTATATGCCACGTAGACACTTGGATCACTTCTAAAGCCTCTTTTCTCACAGAGAGTAAGTATCTGCTCTGTAACGCTTACATAGAAGTTTTCCAGTTTGCCAGAGGAGCAGCACAGGGTGGGCAAGGGAACCTGTCCCACATTTGTAGAGTGTAGACAGTCACATCTAGAAAGCATCTTAGCGGCCACTTTATTTTTCAGGGGATGACATGGAACCCCTGAGATTGTTTCCTGATCATGTCAAGTGACAGCATATAGCTGCTCACCTCCATCATTTGGAAGAATTGGTCAGCCTCTCTCTTGACAATTTTAGTTTGGTTATTTCCTGTGTCTCTTTGGGCTGTCTCATCAGTGATTCAAAGGACTCCTATAATCTCCCTGGATCTTAAATTCTGAATCATAATGACTTTCCCACAGTACTTACCCCTTTGAAGAGCTGTTCAAGTTTTTCTAAATTCTTCTTAGATTTTCTGCTACATTTACAGACACTTACCCTTATTTCCATTATTCATGAAGGCATGCAAACAGTTGGAAAATCTAAAAATGTTAGCCCATGATTTCTTTATTTTTAATTCCTGATCATATTTGGATTAAGTCTACATTGAAATACCCTCTAGACATTAATTTTCAGTAGTTGCTTTGTAAAGCCTTTATTTTGCTTTTGTTCATAAACGGGGCACAGATGTGAAATTTGGCTGGACCAGTTAGAAAGACGTTGGCATCTAGAAACAAAAGTTCACTATGCAAATTGACTTAAATGAAAAGGGAATATATTACCTCACAAAGCAACAAGTCTTGTTGAAGCATGGCATATTAGGTGTGTATAGGTTAAGCTACAATGAAAATGAGACTCCAAAATACATGCTTTAACAAGATGAGCTATTTTCTTTCTCGAGACGTAGGTGGACCGTATGTAGAGGAGGGTATTCAGGGCAGGTAGGTGGCTCTGCTCTGTGAAGTCCTCCTCCCCAAAAGTTCTGTTTGTTGTTACTCTAGCATCCTTTGTGATGTTATCATTCTTGTGTTCATTTCTGCCTCATTTGGCCCCATGTAATATGTTCTAGCCCAAAGGAGAGGGGGAAAAAGACAAAATACAAAGCAAGCAATTTCATTTTATTTTTTTTTTAATTTTTTTTTTCTTCAACGTTTTTATTTATTTTTGGGATAGAGAGAGACAGGGCATGAACGGGGGAGGGGCATAGAGAGAGGGAGACACAGAATCGGAAACAGGCTCCAGGCTCCGAGCCATCAGCCCAGAGCCTGACGCGGGGCTCGAACTCACGGACCGCGAGATCGTGACCTGGCTGAAGTCGGATGCTTAACCGACTGCGCCACCCAGGCGCCCCAGCAATTTCATTTTAAAGAAGTAACATGAAAGTTGAAAACTGGGCAGTTCTGTTCACATTCTGTTTATAAGGACTCCTTCTCAAGGTCATACCTAGCTGTGAAAATGACTGGCCTAATAAAATTGAAGTGAATTTGGGGTGCCTGGGTGGCTCAGTCGGTTAAGCAGCCGACTCACCTCAGGTCATGATCTCCCGGTTCATGAGTTCAAGCCCCTATACCTGGCTCTGTGCTCACCACTCAGAGCCTGGAGCCTGTTTCAGATTCTGTGTCTCCCTCTCTCTCTGTCCCTCCCCCACTCCTTCTCTCCTTTTCTCCTTCTCTCTCTCTCTCTCTCTCTCTCTCTCTCTCTCAAAAATAGATGTTAATTTTTTTTAATTGAAGTGAAATTTTACTACTAAAAAAGGAAGGAGAGGAGAGTGGATAGGGCTTGCGGGTGGGAACAATTAGCACTAGCCATAGGCAGGTTTCATGGTGTGTTGATTTAGTAGCTCAGTTGTATCAACTTGGTTCCTTTGTTCTTTTCTATCCTCAACAATGTGTCAGTTTTCCCTTATGTCAGTTCCCCTCATTATTCCAAGAAAAGCCAGAGAGGATCCAATTTACCAGTCTAGATATAAGATATTCAGGGGTAAAAAGGACTATTTTTTTTAAGATTTTATAGCTAGAGTGATTTAACCTTACCCAGAAGCCCTTTAGCAGACTCTCACAGGGTTATGTGCCCATTGATGGATCCTCAAAGAGAATCAGAGCGCTATTATTATTTAGAACAGTTAGTATTAAGCTGAGCTGGGAGTATAGGTTCTAACCCGGGGAAAAGCCAGAGGTAAGAGGTAGGTGGTTGAAAAAACCTGGAATTTTAAATTCAAGGAAGAAGAGGGAGGATGGATACAAAGTAGCCACTGCTTACTGACCAACTATGTTGTGAGACCAGTGAAAAATGCAGCTTTCCAGCTTAAAATGGTTCCAGGAATCTAATAATCACTTTTCTTTCCCAAACAAATAAAGAAATTAAAGTCCAGATAGTTTAAAGGAGTTATACAAGGTCATATGGCAAACTAATGGTTTAACTGTATAATGTCATTCCTCCAAACGCCCCCCAAGCAAACAAATGTGCCTATAAATAAACAAAGCAACCCATTTTTCAACATATGTTTATGTTGATAAAGCAACAGCTATATAAGTTTGTACACATGAATGAACAGCTAGAATTCATTATAACACTTTCTCGAAGGGGCTTTAAAAATAACAACTGTCTCCAAGTTGTAATTTTCCACTTCTGGTCTTCAAGAAAAGCAATCACTCTTTCTGTGACTTCCATCAGGTCCAGACGTTTGAAAGGTATGGTGATTTACATCAGGCAGTGTTGATTCTGCAATTATCATGTAACTAGTTCTGTGTGGAAGGACAGTGGGTGGGGGGTGCGAGAGACAAGAATTCTACATGAGGAAAATGAAGCCATAAAGTTAATATGGGTGCTGGAGAAACATGAGGAGTCAGAATAGATACTATGGACTGTAGTGTAGAAAATATTCATCAAGTAGATGGCTATAGATTTCCAGTTAGGGCAGTTTTGTAAGCGTACTGAACATTAGAATAGAGGTGTCACTGTGGAGTGCTCAGAATGACAAAGACAGGGACATTAAGACAGCAGTGAGAAGAAAGGACACTAGCTCTTGGAGATGAACCAGAGAATTGGACAGTGGTCCACAGGGACCCCACTGCAGTCATGCAAGCCTGTTTTTCAGATTGTTCTCTGAACTTCTCTCTGAAGAGTGAGGGAGACCTGTAGGAGGTTTTTAGCAGAGGATGAAAATAAAATTAGATCATTAAAAAAGATGAATTGGATATGTGTGTGGATGATAAATTGGAGAATGGAAAGAATGAAGTCAGTAAAACCAGTTAAGGAACTGTTGCAGTAACCAAGGGGCAAGTTTCTTTTTTGTTTTGTTTGCTTTTTAGTAAAGGTTTAGAAAGGCACAAACGGAAACAGAACATAAAGGAGAACATACTTAAAAGGTGGAAGAAGCAGGTCACAATATATCTCCAGAGGTCAAAATTTGAAGAGATGTGTGGCCACACTTCAAGTCAGTATAAGACAGAGCTTTCTCATACGTAGAACTTTCAAAAACTGTAGTAAGCCGTCTCGCTGGGTAGCAGCTTCCTCATCACTGAAAGTTGTCAATCTGAGGTGAAAGGAAACCTGGAAAAAAAAAGTATTATCTTAACTTGTGCATCCAGGGTGATGGGGCATAAAGGTGGTAATCAAAATCTTTCATGTAAATCATGCAAATACTTGATGACTCTATTCTGGAAATGTGTCCTTAGATAGAAGAGCTTAATAAACACAGGAAAAATATTTTCAAGAAAACACCCTGCAGGTTTACTAAACTTGAGGGAGGGAAGGGAGGGGGGGGAGAGAGAGAGAGAGAGAGAGAGAGAGAAAAGATAAATAATACAATACAAACTAAATGTAATGTGTGTATTTTAAGTCAGTGGTTTTCAACTTAGGGCATTTTTTATTTCCTAGAGGTCATTAATTAATGTCTGGGGACACTTTTTCTTTTCACAACTGGGGAGGTGTTACTAACATCTAAGTGGGAGAGGCAAGAGAGTCCCCCAGTCCCCACTCTATAGAAAAAGAAAAGTATTATCTGGCCCAGGATGTCAATAGTCCTGAGGTGAGAAACCCTGCTTTAAATGAAAAGGTACACAGCCACTCAATCACCATTCTTGTTTGGTTTGAAATTGTGTATGCTGTTGGTCATACATTTCGCTGATTTACAGATACACGTGTAAGGGATACAGGAGCTGAGTTATTTCCCCAGTGCATGCTGGAAGTAAAGCGTCAGAAATAAAATGTGTCTAAGAGATTAGAATAAGACCGCATTCTTCTTGCTGTGAATGACTTCTTATTCTATTTCATTATTAAAATAGGCTCCTCTTCTCGGAGGCATAACATTACTGAGTGTGACATCTCATTTAAAATTGTCCTTGAGAACAGTAGATAATAATATTGTACCTGGTTTCATAATTTGACTCAAAAGCTAAAAACCAACCACATTTGTTAAGCACTTTACTTAAAATTGGTTAATGGGTGCAAAAGTTATAAATTAGAGCGACACCGTCAAAAAGGCCTATTTGAATCCCACCACAATAAAAAAGTATGCCTTAAGTTCAGTAGCAAATTTGTTATTAATATAAACCTTGTCGATGATCCCAGTAAGGAGGACTTTCTGATGGTGAACATTGTCAGACTCCTAAAAATGATTATGTAGCAGATGAGGGGCTTTCCCTGTGGTATAGTCATTAGAAAAGACCTTAGAAATTGCCCAGTTTCACATGATGAACAGGTGCTCAGAGAAAGGAGTCTAAAGACTCATTTTTGGCATTAGCAGTTTATTTGCAGACGAGAATCCAGGTATTCTGACTCCCAGCCTGCTGCTGCTTCCAGGACTTCAGGATATCTCAATTTAAGAGGAGAACCCATGTTTCAAGGGATTATCTAATGCAGATTCTCCCAGGTTGGCCTTTGTAGTCACTGGAACTAGATGATGCTGAAGAAGAAAAATGGCAATATTGCAGGGTACACCTCAAGAGTATATTTGTTTCACATTTGCACATGGGAGGTACCTAAATTCATTTTAATTAAAATCATAGTTAACTTAAAAGATACTCAACTTTGTCTACAGTAACTTGACTATGGGATTATAAATTCATCGATTACCAGCTAATGTCCCATGGTCCACAGCTTCATGCACAACATAAAAACTGGCCAAACTCTATCATGATTAATGTTTTAAGCCTGGTCCCTCTGTCTCACGTGACTTTCCCTTCTTTCTTTCTTGGTCTAATCCCCATCCCCCATCCCTGTAAGATCTCTTATTGAGTGTCATATCCTCTGAGAAGCTTTCCTGACCATCCTCTGGTTTAGGTGACATTTCTCTATTTTTAAGCCTCCCGTGAAGATAGCTATTACAGGACATTTCACACTATAATTTATAACTTTGCTTCTATTCCACTAAGGAATGTGACCCTTGAATTGTGTTTCATCCCCAGCTTCTATCAGTGTCAACAGTAAAGTAGATTTTTGGGGAGCTGGGTGACTCAGTTGGTTAAGCATCTGACTCTTGATTGTAGCTCAGGTCGTGATCTCATGGTTCATGAGACTGAGCCCTGTGTCAGGCTCTGTGTTGACAGTGCAGAGCCTGCTTGGGATTCTCTCTCTCCCCCTCACCTCTCTTCCCCTCCCCTGCTTATGCACTCTCTCTCTCTCTCTCTCTCTCAAAATAAATAAACTTAAAAAAATAGAGTGTCAATGAATGCAATCTCAGTCAATAAAATTTGTAGTTTCTCTTCTAATATCTTTAAAAAGAATATTCTGTGTCTTCTTTTCAAATCTAATCTTTCCTTTCAGAAAATAACCCATCTTATTTAGTTCTTCCTATTATTCTGTCAACAAAATTATGTTCAGTTAAGTGCACCATAGAATGAAGTCTTTCATATATACATGTGTACATATATATATATACACACACACACAATGATAGAGTAGGTTGGGAGAGAAGAAGCTATGCCATTTATAGGTTATTACATTTGGCCAGGTTCAATGTATCTAATAAATATGTGAATCTCTGAAGAAAAATGATAATTGATATTGTTGATAGAATGCCTACTTTGTGCCAAGCAGTATCCAGACATTTACAAATTTGTACCCCTAAAATTTGCAACTATCTTAAAAGTCAGCTAGACAAATAGTCAAGAACAAATTCTTTGAATTTGGGTCTTGGCTTTGAATTTTTGACCTTTGAATTTGGATTCTGTCATTGATATTATTAGACAACAATACATTCATTAATAATAATATCAAAAGGTTGTCATAAAAATTAAATTAGTGCCTTAAAAACCCTAGCACATGGAAAGGTATCAGCTTTTATTGAATATTTGTTTTGTACCTTTTCATTATTATTGTTATGTAGAGAATTTAAACCCATTCAAAAATCTGTCTCCCTCCTTTATGTTGAATCAAGTTGAATAAATCCATTTTCACTTAATTATGTATTTGAAGAATATTCTACTTAATTGCTAAAATAACAAGAATTAGGGGAGTGGTTTGGTTGACTTTAATTTTACTAACCTGTTTCTCATTCTTTTCATGAAGCAGGGATCTGTTTAAATTTTGTCAAATTTATGGTTGTTTGAAAAGATAGGTGTAGCTAATTCATCTGCCTCTGTGTGCGCCCATAGCACCGATCACTCTAATCCTGCAGTGCTTTGACAGGCTTACAATCTAAGAATGAAATGATCGAGGAGAGACAGGATGGATATGCTCAGTGGTGTAAACACAGGGATAAGGAAAAGCAGTGTGGCTCAGACTCAAATGTGATAAATTTCAGTAGCTAGGTTTGAAACTTATTACCTTTGATCCTTTCCAGATCCAGTTAAAAGCACTTTCTGTCTGAGAGGTTTGTTCTGGTGATTCCCCTCCAACACCAATGGATTGATTCATGTCGTGTGACACTATAGTAAATACTATGACATGGCATATGAACCCAGCTCTTGGACCTTCCACTGGACTGGTGCCCCACCTATACACCACCATGCAGGTGGTCAGTCACTGCTTCCCTTTGCCTCGCTTCCACTGTTTGTGGAGGAGTTTGAGTGGACGTGTTGGCGAGCATGTGGATTTATCACACTTTTTAAACTGTGGCTCTTGCTCTTGAACCTGGATTTCTCCTTTTGACCCTTGGCTCTCTTTATGGACTCAGCTTGTTCTCAAACAGAATGCTTTTGTGGACAATACTTACACCCAGTTCTAGGGTATGGCCTCATTGTAGTCCCATGCAACACAAGGATCGCTCAGCCAGTCCATCACATTTCTCTGGGTACAGTACTCCAGCGGGACAGCACACAGGTGCAAAACAATTAAATTTTTAAAGGCTCCTCTGAACAATTAAACAACTTTCTATGGAAGCTCAGCTGAGTATTTAACTGTCTTCTCTGATATCACAGACCTTCTTATGTCTAGTTTCAGGCCTTACTCTAACTAATGCCTCTCTGTGACCCTTCCAGGGAATATGGGAGAAACTGAGTAAAAGAGGCAGTAACCCATATAGTCCAGTGGAGCTCTGAGGGGGTCCCTGGACCAGTAGCAACAGCCACCTGGGAACTTGTTAGAAATGCAAATTTTTGACTCACACCCCAAACCCACTAAATGAGAGCATCTGGGTTTGGGGTCTATCAATGTGTCCTTTAGAAAAGCTCACTGGGTGATTCTGAGGTCTGCTGAAGTGTTGGAAACACGGGCATAGTGGTTACAAGTATGGACTCTTCCTTCGGGTCAACTGGCCCAACTCATTTCTAGCTATGTGCTCTGGAAAGATATTAAACAGCTCTGTACTACTGTTTTCTCATGTAAAATGCTGGTAATAATGGAATCAACATTATAGGATTGTGAAGTATAAATAATTAATATAGGTAATGTCCTCAAAAAGGTGCCTGCTGCAGAGTGTTTGATAGTGATAATTATAGCAAAGACCAAAAGAAGGCATTAACAACAGATTCCAAACATTAGGGAGGTGGATAAAATGCCTATATTTCTGAAATCTATTCAGATTTTCACATTATTGTTATTTTGAGTAATTCTACTCTATTGTACTTTCTGCCTAGAATGAGAAACATGATTTGATTTTTTAGTTTGTCAGGTACAACTGCTCCTGTATTTCAAGTGAAAGAGAAAGAAATATGTGTTTTTTTTTTGGTTATTAAGTAAATACTAGTCAGTCTTAGAAATGGAAAGTAAAAGTGCAGTAATTGAGTGCTGGGTGTTATGGAATCAAAAAGTCTTCTCTTGGGAAGAGCCTCAGAGATCAGCTGTTGCCATCACCTGACAAACACATGAATTTTCTCGAAAGTACAGCCAACCAGGCTTTGTCATTCACCTCATCTCTAGTAAGGGGAATTTCACCACCTCACAAAGCAAGGAGTTGACTTATTGGACCTTTTTCATTGTTGAAATACAAGAAAATCTGCATTCTCTTTACTCTCTGTCCCTTCATGTGCAATCTGCAGGACAAAGTACAAGTCACTTAACTTCCAGGAGCCTGCAGTGCTCTCCCTACAAGGAAGACAAGCACGTCAACCCTCCAGGTGTATCCTAAGGATTCCATGAGGAGACACCTGTAGAGCACGAAGCCCTGAGATATTGCTCACCAAGCGACGACTCTCTGAAATGTCTGCAAAATAGGAGTAGGCTAAGACATGGGGCTAAAAGTCTCTACTTCCATAAAACAGATGATTGTGTTAGCGTGATTTTAATATGGGAGACAAGACACAGGAAGTGGGTCTTACTGGAGGAGATCTAGGTTAAAGAAAAGGTTCATAGCAACCAACGTGTATTTTACAGCTACAATAGGTTTGTTTGCTGACTGTCCTTTCCTTGACAGCACTCATTGCTATTTATGAGATAACTTATTTTTGGCAATATTAGAATGTGATTTCCAAGCTTGCCGGCTTATTTAATCTTTCCTACTCCTTGATATAGTTCTTCCCACTTGTGTTTGCAAGTGTTTGGATGTCACCTTTTTGTTAATTAACTCCTTTATTTTTTCTGTCTCCTTTTTGTGTGCTCTGCAGCTTTCCGTTTTTTTTTCTTTTTGTGGTTTCCTAGTGACAGCTTCTTTTCAGTTCGTCTTCTCTGTTTGCCTTTCCTGAGAAGGAGCCAGTGTCAAAATGTTAGCTCAGTCAGGTTTCCCATTACCAGCTCTGCAAATCCCCAGGCCCCTCTTGTATTTAGCAGTCTAGGAGCTATTATGGCCCAAACATCATTTTCAGATTGTCATGTAAATACATTCACAAGGTGCAAGAAAATAGGAAAAATACAAACAACTGTGAAATAATGATTGCTGTTGCCTTACCTCGTGCCCACTCCGTGTTAGAGATATCCAAGTTCTTTCATTGGAAGCTGATACAGCTATGCTGTAACTGTGAAATTAATTATCAGCTAGTAGGGTTAAGGACTTAAGGTGTGAAAATTGCTGGTTGACAAAAGCCCTGGCTCCATTATATCTTAAAACTGAAGGAGATAAAGTGAACTGGTCTCAAAACCTTGAGTTTATTAGTCTGTTAACAAATACCCCTGGAAGGTGTCCTATAGGGAAGAATTAGTCAAGTAACAACAGCAGCAACAAAATAAAAATGAAGTAGGCAACTTCTACATGTGGTATCTTCTTGGACCTTCAGTGTTCTTAAGCAGATACTTGGGCATTAATTGATATTTGGGCATTAATATCAGGTATTCCTTGGTCAGAAAACAAGTTGGGTTAGATGAGGTGGAAATATGTGGTCTGCCTCACAGGGCAACTTTAAAGAATTGTTCTTTACCAACTGTGTGGTCCTGGTAAAGTTCAACAGAAAACTCATCTTTCTAGCTCAGAGATTGGTACCAGCAGGACACCTGACCAAAGAAACATGGATGAGAGACTACTTGATATTTGATAAACATATGTTCTATTCCTAGTTGAAAGTTGTTAAGATGCTTGGCTTAGAGTTGTCAGCAGTTACCTTTCCTCTTCCTGGCAAATGTTTCTTTCCAGAGAGAAGCTAACAGAGAGAGGGAAACAAAGATGACACTTCAAGAGGGAAATATAAAGCCCCTGATAAAATGGTCAGAGCCTCTGGGCTCCAGCCATACCTAAGCCAGCTTTGTTTCTTGCCTTGAAGGTTTCATGAGTCAATAAATTCATTTTTATTTGAGCTCTCTCAGCTGGGTTTCTGACCCTTGCTACCAAAGACTTCTGACTAATATAGAAGTCCTATTAAGAACTATCTCAATTCCAAGGTATGCTATTCTTTTTTGAGTGCCTAAATATGATAGGTCTATAACAAGCATTGGGGAACAAAGATATGTGACACATACCTTGACTTCAATGACCTGTTCCTCTTACTGAGAATATAGTGCATATTACACGAATAGACCCTTGTGTACTGGAGGGTAAAAATAATGATTAAATAAGGAATAGGGAATGTGTACTACTAAGTCATCTGAGAAAACTGATTTTAGCAAGCAGATGCTAGGAAATAAAACTATCACAGTGTCACTTTGCAAACAGGTTCAAAAAGCTTCATAAGTTAGTATAAGATCTCTTCAAGGGGAACTAACATTTATTTAAATAAACTCAGGCATTCGGACAAGAGGTACCTGAAATATCAGTTACGAAGACTTGGATTAGTGGCAGACACCATGATAATTAAGAGAGATCTTACATTTTACATTTTCTGGCTATCCACAGACTTCTTGATACCCCCAACCCTCAGTCTGCCCCATTGTCGTCCACCTTAGGAACTCCTGTTATATTAAAAACTGCTCTTACATGTGCCCTCTTCTCTGAAACCCTCCTCCTCCTCAAAGACAGAATGAATTTTTGATTTTCTGAACCATTTAGCTATCTCCATAATTTTGATGCACATAGGTTCCTACCCTCAAGGAGTTTATACTGTGTGTGTAGTTCCCTGATTTGCATTGATTCTCCTCCTGTATTTTACTTGGGACTATCCCACACCTATACCAGTTACTATGTGCAGTTATTGCATTAAAAATTTTTAATAGTTATGATCGTTTTTGCATATAGTGAATAAGCCAGTGTATATTTGTCTTTTTGCTAGGTATTCATTTAAGAGACGAATAGACCTTAACTTAGAAGGTCTGAGACCTTGACTAAAGAAGGAAACCTACCATTCCTCCTGGTGATATTTCTCTTTCTCTCTCCTTTGGAGACCTCATGATGAATAAGGCCAATGAACTACAGAAATCAGTGTTCATGACACAGTCATGTCTAGGCTAGACATGGTTTTATTTCATGTTCACTCTGCAGATCTCTTTCATTAACCTTATTCATAGACTTTTGAAAGTTCCAGTGTGTCTTAGCAGAGCTACCAAAAGCATTAAATAGTAAATAATCCATGTGGATTTTCCCTATGCTTGATGCGGATGTTTAAAAAGTGCACTGAATACCAAAGGAGACAGTGGAGATACAAGAAGTAGAAAATAGAATGAGAGCCTGTTTGAAGAGAAAGGGATATTAAGAGCAACAGAATTTGGAATACCTGCTCAAGCTGTTCCTCCCCACAGATATTGCCCCTTGGCTAATAACCTTGAAGGTTTTAAGTTTTATATGACCAAGGGATGCCATGCGCCTGATGATAATCATGCATTCTTGATGCGTCCATACACTCATTCAGTACATTCCGAGTGCTAACATCATACCAGGCGCTACTGTAAACATTGAGATCAAGTCTTCAACAGGATAGACGTGGTTGATTAGGTTGCAGGGCTTAAATTCTAATAGGGAAGAGGATCTATAAAGAAGTAAATGCATAAAAAAGGAAAGTAGTCTTTCTACTGCCTACAAAAATGTTGCATTCTGTGAACAGAAGAATGAAATAAAGACTACATATGAGAAGGGGGAGATGCAAGCTGATATGCTCAGGAGGAGGAGGAGTTAGTAATTTCCACAGCCAGAAGAAGAGCTATCTGAAAAGAGGTAACAGCAAATGCAAGTGCACCGCTATTGCAAGGGGGTTTGAAGTTCAAGAATCCAAAAGGCTGCCATTGTGCCTGTGATGTGCTCAGCAGTGAGGTTTCGTGTTAGTGAGCTGGAGACTTCATCCATGAGAGGCAAGACCTTGCATGGCTTTAAAAGAGTTTGTGCAGAGTTTGCTTTCAACCAAATGGTGACAGAAACATTAAACATTTTAAAAGAGTAGCATGGACAATATTTTCAAAATACCACTGTGGTGATTCTGTGGAAGACAGTGCATGATAGGAGAAGTAGAAGAAGGAAGATTTGAGTGTCTTGGATAAGGGTGAACGTGGACAGTAGCGAATGCAAGTTTTCGAGGGAGATAATTCTTGGGTTGAGTTTGGTAATCTCTCTGTTCCCTTTCCAGTCTATTCAATCCTTAGGAAGTTTCTCAGTGTTGAAATACAAATATACAAGATTAATGATACAACTCTACAGCTAATGTGTGTATTTGGGTAATGTCTAATATAGATATTAGCCATTGCAGGGGCTATCACATAATTACCTACATAATTGCTCTTCCATTAATATTGATGATATTTGCTAACTTTTTGAGAAAAATAAGAATTGTCCTATGATACCAGGAGACAGGCTTATAATTTCCTGTCTATTATTATTATTATTATTATTATTATTATTATTATTTGATTTCAGGAGTAGAATTTAGTGATTCATCACTTACATATAACATCCAGTGCTCGTCCCAGCAAGTGCCCTCCTTAATGCCCATTACACATTTAGCCCATCCCCCCACTCAACACCCATCCAGCAACCCTCAGTTTGTTCTCTGTATTTAAGAGTCTCTTATAGTTTGCCTCCCTCTTTTTATCTTATTTTTCCTTCTCTTCCCCCATGTTCATCTATGTCTTAAATTCCACATATGAGTGAAATCATATGATATTTCTCTTTCTCTGACTTATTTCACTTAGCATAATACACTCTACTTCCATCCACATTGTTGGAAATGGCAAGGTTTCACTCTTTATTGATTGCAGAGTAATATCCCTGTGTGTGTGTGTGTGTGTGTGTGTGTGTGTGTGTGTGTACAGGCACCACATTTTCCTTATCCATTCATCAGTTGATGGACATTTGGGCTCTTTCCATAATTCAGCTAATGTTGATAGTGCTGTTATAAACATTAGGGTGCATATGCTCCTTGGAATCAGGATTTTTGTATCCTTTTAATTTCCTGTCTTTCAAAGTAGTAGAGGTATGCCTCTGACAGGGTTCATTCCTAAGAATAGGTCCTGCTTCAACAATGTGCTGTCCTCATCAGATCCTCTATGCTAGCCTCCTACCCTCAAATTCCAATCCTATGATCTTTGTTCTGGGATTATCCAGGAACCGATGACTTCTAATGTTATTGCTTATAATTAATAACTGCTACTTTTGAGAATTCTAGCCCAACTTATAATGGTCCTGACTGTGCTTTATGCTAACCCTCCCGTCCCTCCAAGGATTCTGACCCCAGTCCATTTCCTCTCTTTGTCCTTTGTAGCTCAGAGTCCCCAGCACTACACAAGCTGAGGCAGGTCAGATCTCAGCACACATACCCTGATTTTAACATGGATAACATTCTTGCCTCACAAACACAGTTGCTACTATTTGCGTTTCTTCTGGATATCACCTTTAGGACTAAGTCTCCTGAAAATAGTTGCCAGACCCTGCTTCACTTTGCTCTGTCAATATGTTTAAGAACACTTACTGGAGTTAGTTTTCTGTTCAGGTACAGATGGTGGTGGAGAGACTATTCAATGAGAAAATAATATAAAATATAGAGCTGTCACTAAGGCATAATTATAAAAACAGACACAAAACTGAATTTACATGACCCCTGATATTCACATTTATTTCTAGTATTTTAGGATGGAGCATTCTTCTACTTTTTCTGAATGGTGTACAACCAAACCTTAATTTTCAGATCCTTTCTAGCTCAGCCTAATGGATGCCTCTTACTGATGGAATGCCTTATGCCTTGGCCAAGGGGTGAAAAAATATTCATCTTACCAAGCCACCTGCAGGGACTTTAAAATCATGCTGAGGATTTGGAATTTATCCATTGACAGTAGAAAACCTTTAAAAGGCTAAAATAAAAATAAGCTTAAGTCCCTCAAAAAGTGTTCTTCGAGGGGGCACCTGGGTGGCTCAGTCAGTTAAGCAGTTGATTTTGGCTTAGGTCGTGATGTCATGGTTTGTGAGGTGGAGTCCCGCATCAGCCTCTGTGCTGACAGTGTGGAGCCTGCTTATGCTTCTCTCTCTCCGTCTCTCTGCTCCTCACCCTCTCTCTCTCAAAATAAATAAACATTTTTTAAAAAAAAGTGTTTTTCTGACTCTCTCTCTGTTCACTCCTGTGTTAAGGAGCATTTAATTACATATGATGAAACATCAAAGAATGCAGCTGATAACAATTTTAGTTTATAAGGGAACGGTTCTTGGTATTAGTTATGCCCTTTAATATCCATTAATGTTTGATCATCTTTATACATTTTATTTATGTATTTCAGCTCTTTCAGTTAAATTACTCAAAACCTCTATTAGCTTCGTTTTGTGTTACTTGATCTGTCCGAAGCTGAGAAAATTGTATTGAAGTCACATTCCATTTTCAAAGAGCTATTACTTTATTTTGATTCAATATTTTGTTACATAATGATTTAGGACTCTTAAGTCCATTATGAATTGTACCTTTTATCAATGTGAAATGATGTTTTCCCTCCTACCTAATGTTGTTTAGCTTTGATTTTCATTTAGTCTGCAATAAATACTATCTCAGAATTATTTGCCAATCTTTTGAACATTTTTCTAACTAGCATCTTTTTGAGTTAGGCAAGTATATAATCTGAAAATCCTTATTACAAGTGACGTGTTAAGAAACCATTTCCATCTTTTGTCATCATTAATATAGATCTCCAGAAATTAGGTGGAAAATTCTGATATTATATAAATATAATTATAATTATTATATTATTTTATATATTATATATAGTTACATATAATATATTTAAATATATAATATATTTAATTATTATAATTATTATACTTTTATAATTTGTTATATTTTATTAATATATTCATTATTGATTACAATTTATTATCTTTTGTAATTTATAATTATTATAATTATAAATATTATGTAAATATATAAATATAATATCAGAATTTTATATTTGATATCATAATTTTATATATATATGTAAATTCACATCTTCCTTCATCTTTAGTAAGTGTTCTTCTGAACAAATGTAATCTTAGTGAAAATTGAGCTAACAAAGGTATTGGCGAATTTGTATAGAACAACTATTAGTTTCATATTTCTCTGTTAGAATAAGGTAGACTATTTTGTAGTAATGAAGGAAGGAAGAAAAGGAAAGGACAAAGGATGGAAAGGAGGAAGGAAGGGAGAAAGAAAGGAGAAAGGAAGAAGGAAGGAAGAAGGAAAGACAGAAAGAACCTCAGTGGCTTAACACAGTAAAGGACTTTTGTTGTTGTTATGGCACAGTGTGATTCAGAAAGTTCATCTAAGGGGTTCTCTTCCAAAGGGTGACTCAGAGATCCAGGCTCCTTTTCCTCTGGCTGTGCTACCACTTGGGGCGTGCGGCTCTGAAGTTGCTATAGAGCAGTGAGGACTGTAGAGTATAGAGCACGTCCACCCACCTTTCCTCCTTTACATCACTTTTACACGTTTGCTTATTTTGTAGGAGAGCTTCTTAGTTTGTCTTCTATTCTATTAATCCATTTGATGTCTTGTCAGTTCCTTTTTCTGTCTGTTTGCATACATAAATTTTTCTGTTGCATTTTCAGTTCCCTTGCAGTTTTTTTCCTGCCATCATACAGCTGTCTTTTTTCCTCCTAATGACACATTGTTATCCCATAGACAAAGTACTGAAGAGAGCAAACCTGTTTTATAGAGAATGAGGCATTTTGGATTCTTTGGAAAATGTCAGACATTTACCTAAATCTTCTTCTAGTTTTACTTGTAGTTTTGGTTGAATGATAGGATCATCTGAGTCTTCGTGATGATGTGCTGGTCTTTTTTTCAAACTCGGAGGCCTCATTTTCCCCCCATCTGCTGGCTCTGCGGAAATAGAGCAGTGCTCTGAACGGACTCAATTGTGTGTACAGGTGTGTGAATCAGTCTTGATTCTGATTTCATCAGGTGATTCTTTGCCCTGCTTCCTTCTCTTACCTCTGATTCCACTTGCAAATAAAGTTCTATGTGGCTCCAGCTCACTTTGCTCTCATGGCTTCTTGCCTCACTCAGGAGTCTTGCTGCCTTCCTTTGCTCTTAGATGCCAATGCCACGTCACAACTCAGAACAGTGAGGTGATTAATACTTGTTAACTTTTTAAAAAACAGGAAATCGGAAGACTACTACTTCATTCTCCAATTGCCAATTCTGAGAGTGTTTCCTTGTATTCTTTGAAAGATTATCAAATGTAGTTTTAGAGACTGAGATCTGATTCCAGTTGCCCACATGCTTACTTAATAACACACATACTTGCATTGCCTTTTTTTCTTTCCTATTTCCCTTTGTATGGTCTTTTGTTCCTATTCCCTTGTGTTTCCACTCAAACTCCTTATGCACAATTCCTCCTTTTCTAGCTGTGTGCTTAGCTCTGTTGTAGCTTAACCATCTCCCCCTATATCATGCCCTATTCTTTTCAGTAATTAGCAGTTCATAGTTTGATATAGAAAAAGAGGTAGTTATGGTGTCAGTTCAGCGAGAAATAGTATACTACAGTCATATCAAAACTAGTAACTACATCCAAAAGGTACAATTAGGGAAAATTCTAATTAGTACAAACCTGGGGCCACAGAGGGAAAGAGAGAGACAGAGAGACAGAGAGAGGGAAAGGGAGGAAAGGAGGGAGGGAGGGAGAGAGAGAGAGAGAATGAGAATGCAAACTAATGCAACTGCTTTCTTTTCAAATGAGAGGATTTGCCTACAGTGACAAACCAGAAGAAATTGTTGGCTATCGATTCTAATTCCAAAGTGAGCTATAGAGATGTTAGACAGAATTCACAAGGATCTGGGTTGAAAGAAGTTTACACTGTCTGCCTTAACTTTTGATTGTGTTTTCAGTTTAATGTGTGTTTTCACAGGAAATAGGAAAGTTGAGATACGCACACCCAGGATTGCTGTTTAGATGCCACACTAAACTTTTATATAGTTATATTCTTCAGTAGTTTCTAACTCATAAGGAAATAATATTATCTTGCATTTTCCAGTTTGCTAAAGCAAATTAACCACATTGTTGACTTTTGCGGTCTTCCCTTGAATGGGAAAAGCGATAAAAATGAAATAATGGTAATAATCACAGTTGCTGGAAGGTTCTCTTCACGGTGCATATAGAGAATATGCACCCATAAATGAAAACCCATAGGATCAGATCTTCTTCAAACAGGTCACTAATTAGCTTCTATAATTAACACCTTACTACAGTAGGGGGAGCCAGGTAATTATCTGGCATATTCTGAAGGTGAGTCACCTCATTTTAAGTAGCCATCATCCTGGAAATACAATTGCAGAATAACAACTTTTGCATGTTTAAAGGAGTCATAAACCTCCCCAGCAGTTCTAAGTACAGCTGTGTGAAGTACCTTTTCCTGTCTGTGTCAGCAAAGAGATTCTGGCATGAAAGCTTTATCAATTTGATCATAGTGTCAATGAACAGCTTCTATTTTTTTTAAAAGACGCTCTCATTTCTTGATGCAAGAGGCTGAAACTATTTGAATGTTAGAATTCAATTTTTTTTGTTTTGAAGTTGTCTTTTACATAATACTATTTCCTAATCTACTCAACTAGCATAGTATTTATTCCTTGTAATTGGCTACTTCTTACTCAGACAAGGCCTGTGTGAGCTGAGGAGAGTACTCAAGGAGAAATTCTAAGGAAAAGGAACTATCACAGGTCATGTTTTGCAACCTGTATATATACTAAAAGACATCAAATTTTTTCTTGATATGTTGCCTCCTATTAAGACACAATGTCTTTATTCTTAATCTGACTTCCTCAACTCTGTTCTACAAATCTATCACTCTACCTGGAAAAGGAAAAAAAAACACACACACACACACACATTCATGATCTTATCTGTTCAAGGCAATTGAATTTCCTAAGTTACTGTTAATAAAAATAAAACCACTAGCTATCAATTAAAAAATCTTAACCTAGTATGGCAGTGTGTTAAGTATTTTGCCTATATTAATTCTAATCCTTTCAAAAATTTCATCATGATTCTTACCTGTATTTTACACATTAGTAGTTTGAGGCTTTGAAGTATTCATATATTCAAAGTGGTAAAAATTCTGACCCGTTTTGATAAACTTCAAAATACTCTTTGCATTGCTTCATATTGCTTTATACATTACTGGGGTTGGTTGGCCAATGATATGATAGACATTGTACCTTAGATACACACATGTGAATATATCAGGGCTGTATTAGGGAAAAAAACCCCACAAACTGTGAAGATAGTCACATTTCATTATTGACTATACTAGGAGTGGGAAAACAATGGCCCATGAACCAAGTTCAGTGAGCCACCTGTTTTTGGAAATAAAATCTTATGACAACACATTCCCACCCAATTGTTTACATATTGATTATGTCTGATTTCACATTACAATGACAGAGTTGAGTAGTTGTGACAGAATTTATCAATTAGAATTTAGCTCTTTTTATAGTCTTGAGGACTACAAGCCTAAAAACTTTACACTCTTTTGCTTTATAGACAGTTTGCCAACCCTTGGACTAGAACATTACTGTAGTAACTGTGCTGAAGTAAGGTTCTATTAAAACAATGCATATACATTTCATTAACACTGAGTCTCAGGGACCTAAGTAGAACATTAATTTTCTTTTTATTAGGTGAAATTCTTCCATGATCCCTAAACTGTTTTTCAGCTTTACTAAAAAAGTGATGGGGTGCCTGGGTGGCTCAGTCAGTTGAGCATCCAACTTCAGCTCAGGTCATGATCTCACGGTCCATGAGTTCAAGCCCCGTGACAGGCTTTGTGCTGACAGCTCAGAGCCTGGAGCCTGCTTCGGATTCTGTGTCTCCCTCTCTCTCTGCCCCTCCCTTGCTCATGCTCTGTCTCTTTCTCTCTCTCTGTCAAAAATAAACATTAAAAATTTTTTTTTAAAGTGACAATTATATTTTCTTAATGTGTTTCCCTCTTTGCAATATATTTCTTTTTTTTAATTTTTTTTTCAACGTTTATTTATTTTTGGGACAGAGAGAGACAGAGCATGAACGGGGGAGGGGCAGAGAGAGAGGGAGACACAGAATCGGAAACAGGCTCCAGGCTCCAAGCCATCAGCCCAGAGCCTGACGCGGGGCTCGAACTCAGGGACCACGAGATCGTGACCTGGCTGAAGTTGGACGCTTAACCGACTGTGCCACCCAGGCGCCCCTTTGCAATATATTTCTTAAGTTAAACCCAACTATGATTGTTAATACTGTGTTGATATCTTTATCTTCTTACAAATCATCTTTGTCTATTTACTAAGTTTATTTATTTTGAGAGAGAAAGAGAGAGAGAGAGAGAGAGAGAGAGAGAGAGAGAGAGAGCGCGAGCATGCACTCATGTGCATTAGGGAGGGGCAGAGAAAGAAGAAAATTCCAAGCTGCCAGTGTGGAGCCTGACACAGGGTTTAATCCCACAAACCATGAGATCATGACCTGAGCTGAAATCAAGAGTTGGACGCTTAACCAACTAAGCCACCCAGGTGCCCCACAAATCATCTTTAAATAGTGCCTCATTTATACATCTAATCTATTACAAAGTCTTGTAAGTTCTGCCTCTGAAAATTTAAGATTTCCTCTCTTTGTACATTCTTATTCTTTTATAACTTTGTATCTTAAATATTGTAGTCTCTTACTAGTCACTTCTTTCTTCCTTTTGTCAAAATAGGCAGTTTTTATTTTCATTTTTTTTATATTTTTTATTTATTTTGAGAGAGAGTCCCAAGTGCCCAAGAGAATCCCATTCATGTGTGCCCAAGCAGGGGAGGGTCAGAGAGAGAGGGAGAGAAAGAGAATCCCAAGCAGGCTCTGTGCTGTCAGCACAGAGCCCAAGGTGGGGCTCCATCCCATGAATGATGAGATCATGACCTGATCTGAAATCACGAGTTGTATGTTTAACTAACCAGTGTCTCCCAGGTGTCCCCAAAATAGGCAGTTTTTAATTTCTCTGTTCCATCTATAATGAAAATAACAAGAGTAATAATAAAAACAATGGCAACAATAACAAAAATACTTAGGTAGCACTTACCAAATGTATAAACATATTTGATCCAACAGGTCAATGAATTTTTTATTATTTTAAGAGATATGAGGAAACTGAGGCACAGAGGGGTTAAATAACTTGCACCAGAATAAGCATTTGAGCTAACATTAGAATCTGTATCTTTCTCAACAGTCATTCTCATGTCCTTTGTCTGCTTTTAAACATGTCATCTCTTTACTGAGACCTGTTGGATTGATTCTCTGATCTGAGAATGGCTATTTTGATTTAGGCCTCAGGAATATCCCCAGCCCCTCAACCCATATTCCAAGTCATGATTTCCAGTCTCAGTGCCTTTATCCATTTGTGGTCCATGATGGCAGTGGGAGTGCCTGATGGGAAGGCTTCATAGAGCCTCGAGTGACCCAATTTTTCAGAGGGTATCTTTCCTGTATTGTGGGTTCTGGGCTTAGGGCTGGTTGTTACTTCTTATCTCATTCTAAAAAAGAAAATGTATCTGGTCTTTAACACCTCTTGCCAACTTAGTTTTATCTGTAGCTCTAAAATTATCCATCCTTTCTTCTGAACCATGCCTTGTTTATATCCGTGCTTAGTATGATTTCTGAAGTATGGTTTTCTAAATACAGTAAAACCTTAGATTGTGAGTAACTTGTTCTGAAAATGTTCCACAAGAGGAGCAAACATGTCTAATAAATTTTTACTTGATAAATTAGCGCTGTCTTGCAATATGAGTAGTACATGATGTTGAATGTCACATGATCACAACTGAGCCAATGGTTCTTGAAATTTACTTTCATATATGAGTGCTTTGGATTACAAGTATGTTTTGGAAGGAATTATACTTGTAAACCAAGGTTTTACGGTATTTATTTTGTGGCTTTGCTCACCTGAGCTCCCTTGTGTAGGTTGCCTTGGTTTTGTTTGTCACCTTTTTTATGTGAGAACTGACTTTACAATCAGCAGAGGAAAAGGCAGTAGAAACGTTGGAAGTGCATGCTAGGTAGTCATGATGTCACAGTTTCTACCCTACTCACAGCACTCTGTGACCTGGTAGTCCTTGTCTCTTTTGAGCCTCAGTTTCTTCTAACAGGAAACAGAGGTTATAACAGTAGCTACCTACTGTAAAATGCTGTTATGGGCACTTGATGGGATATTTCATGGAAAATGTTTAGCATATGGGCTGGCACATAGTAAGCACTCAATTTTAGTATGAATGAACATGATCTTCTAAGTAAAAAAAAAAAACATCTGGGATAAAGACTGGAAAACTTTTCTGTAAAGATCTAGATAGTAAATATATTAGGTTTTTTGGCCTGAGAGGCAAAATAGAGGACATTATATAGACATTTATACAACATTTAAATATTTAAATAGCTCTTAGCTCAATGGGCCATACATAAATAAATGGTGGGGTGGGTTTGACCCATAGGCTATAATTTGGTAAACTCTGTTCAAGGAGAGAAATAGCAAACATAGCTAACACATACTATATTCATAATTTGGATTATTAATTTTTTCCTTTTTTAAAATTTCTAACTAAATTGAGAACTCTTTGGGTCATAATTCTTATTTTGCCAAAATTATTTTTCTCTTGTTTTCATTGTTCTTTATCTTTCCAAAGATATACTGTAATATAGAGTGATTATATATTTGTGTGTATAGATAGCCATGTATATATACATCATAGAGAGTGACGTGTGTGTGTGCATACACACACACACACATATGTATATATTGCTGTTTAATAAGTTACATATACGTGTATATATATATGTGTGTGTGTGTATACACGCGCGCGCGCGCGCGCACACACACACACACACACACACACACACACACACACAAATTGAGAGAAGAAAATTTGTATAGGCACCAAAAAAAGTTTCCTTATAATAAATAATGATTCATCAGATTACCAGATCCATTCCTTAGCTCTGTTGCTTACATTCTCCCATTTGTGTTTATATTACTGGAGGCCCATGTTATCTGTTTTTCATTTTTCTTTTTTTTTTAATGTGATTTGCTGTGACTGGGGCTGAAACCTGCATTTACAATCACCATTGCTCATAGGATTTGATTGTTTAAAAAATTAAATCACAATTACCTGGAGGGAAAAGGTTGATGGAAACACTGAGAACGAAACTCTGGTAATTCCATTTATGCCTTCATCTTCCTTGCAGAGTCCAAGAATCTCTTTTAGGCCATGCTCTGAGCAGTTTTGTAAAGTTGTGATACAAAAACCATCAGGCACATTTTAAGTGGTGTTTGACTGCTCTTCATTTAGGTTATGAAGGGGCTCTTCTTTCCTGGCTTTTTTATATTTTGTATTTCTCACTAATGAGTCACTAGTCTCCAGTATGGAGCAGTAATACAACTTAATTGTATTTATACATAAGTGCAATGTCCGTAGTCGTCTAAAGCTTTGGAAAAAGATGATTCAAATTTAAAAAAGGTGATTCAAATTTAAATATCATGCTCTTTGAGGGGCGTTCTGTTGAAGGCACCTGTGTACTGGTACAGGCCATGGAGCAGCTGCATTTCTTTAAGTGGACAAGGCTTTAAAGTAAGTATTAGTAAGAAAATGGCCCAGGTTTTTTATTATGGCACTGAATTGAAGGTTAGTAAATCAACTGCATTTTCCTGGAAGAAGGTAAACCATTGAGGACATTTTTCTGGTTTTTGTTTCCTATCTCTTTGAAAGAGAATTAGAAAGAACATATTTGAGATGCCTGGGTGGCTCAGTGGGCTAAGCATGGGACTCTTGATTTTGCTCAGGTCTTGATCTCACAGTCATGAGATTGAGCCCTGTGTTGGGCTCCTCACTGGACATAGAACCTGCTTAAGATTCTCTCTCTCCTCCTGCCCCTCTTCTGCTCACTCAAATATGTATGCTCCTTCTCTCTCTCTCCTCTCTCTTTCTTTCTCTCTCTCTTTCTCAAAAAAAAAAGACCTTATACTACTTAGAGTGTTGAACCCTGAATAGATATTGTAGACACTTCTATCATCATCACAGATTTCTCAGTCTATAGATGAAAGAATAGTGTGAGAGTGGTTATATTACTCCCTGAAACTAGCATGGCTACTATGAGGCAAATTTATTAATTCTAGCCCACATGTATTTGATTCCAGTACCCATGTAAATACCTGACTATATTTTTATTGCAAAATAATCTTAAAATTAGCAATCCAGCTATATTCTTTGAGCATAATGCAATAATGCATATTATTTTAACTGATAATTACTGTTATCATTATGCAGTACTCTGCCACTAAATAAATACTTCCGTTTCTGAGATTATCTGTGATTTGGTAGGTCTCTTTTGTTATAGCAGGTATACTCCCTTACTGCTTTTTCAGTGGTCCCCATTCTTTCAAGCCAATCTTGATACCTACTGGCAATATTCCTGATATCATGGATCAGTCTGTCTGGGAGACTAGCTCAATCCCTAAGTATTCTTCTTGGTTTTACACCAGACTCACTTTTTCACTCTTCATGCTTTCTCTTTCTGGCTCTCTCCAGTTTCATGGCCTCAACTAGATATGCCCTGTATTTCCAGTTAAATAGCATAACAGTCCCCCAAATCAACCTCCCCAAATGGGACATGTAAATTCTGCTCCCAAATGGTCTGACTCCAGAGGAACCATTTCAGTGATTCCAAGGAAAAGGAAGAAGAGCATAGCATACTGATCCTATCTTCATTTAAAATTTTTATTCATCACGAATTTTTGCATTAGTTTGGAATTTGTAAAATATTGCATTACATATTATTTATCTAGATTACTGAATTTTTTGGCATCCCCTTAAATTCTGTGCCTGTAGTAAGTGCCTCATGTGTACCCTTGTCCCTTCCCTGTCGGGATAAACACTGTCCTAAAGGCAGTCTGACTGGGCTTAAATCCTTGGCCCACCACTTCCTGGCTAAGTTCCCTTGACCAGGTTACTTAACCTTTCAGCATTACTTTTGTCTCTTACAAACTGAATACAGTAACAAGCTAGCCAATATGAATGTTGTACATTTTAAAGAAATACTTATATGGGAAATATTTGGAATAATTCCTAGCTAATTAAAAAACATTTTTTTAATGTTTTTTTTTCATTTTTGAGAGAGAGAGAGAGACAGACAGAGTGTGAGCAGGGGAGGGGTAGAGAGAGAGGGAGACACAGAATCTGAAGCAGGCTCCAGGCTCTGAGCTGTCAGTACAGAGCCCAACACGAACCATGAGATCGTGACCTGAGCCAAAGTCGTCAGACACTTAACCTACTGAGCCACTCAGGCGCCCAAATTCCTGGCTAATTTTAAGTGCTATTAAGATATTCACTATTATTAATAGATTTGAAATCTTACTGATAAAAAGGAAGTTTAAAAATAGAGATACATCTTTATTTTATATTTGAGAGAGAGCGCAAGAGCATGCCAGGGTCCAGGTTGGGGAGGGGCAGAGGGAGGCAGAGAATCCCAAGCAGGCTCAATGCTGAGTGTGGAGCCCAACATGCAACATGGGGCTCGAACCCACGACCCTGGGATCATTACCTGAACCAAAATCACGAGTTGGTCACTCAACCAACTGAGCCACACAGGTGCCCTAGAAATACATCTTTATACATAACTCATTTACTGATTCAGTATATCTAGTGTGAGGCCCTAAATCAGTAGTTGAAGAAATAACACAAGATACATACAGTATTTCCTCATATCATTTTAATGATCAGCTTTGTTGGAAACTCCTGTGGAAGATGAGTCTCCTCAACTCCTCTCATTTTTACTCACTTCTTACTCTCCTCAGTATTCTAACCTAGGTTCACATTCTAATCTCCTCATGCCTTTAGGAATTAAAGAAATTTCTACATGGTTTCCCTGCCTCTAAAATTACAGCAATGTAGAAACTAGGAGAACAAGATAATTATGTGAAAACACATCAGATAAAATCATCACCTTTCTTAAAAACCTTGAGGCTCAAAGGTAGAGTGAGACAGAAACTTTGAACTTTTGGCTGGTGGATATAGTCCTCAATGATGTGGACCAGGTCAAAATCTCCAGGTTCATCTTATATGCAGTTTTAGATAAATATTTGAACACCATTTCTCAAAATGGTGTTTCTATTTTTGTGTGTTTGTAAGCCTTGTCCTTATACTGCAATATGGCAGAGAGAAAGAGAGGGAATATATATAACTTCAGATAGTGATACATGCTATGGAGAAAAACAAATCAGAGTAATGGAAGAGAAAGAAGGAGTGTGGGCTGAGATTTTTGATAGATGTGACTTAAAATAAGATGTTTAACTAGGGATCTGAGGAAACATGAATTCCAAAAAAAGGGAAAAGCAAGTGACAAACCCCTAAAGTAGGAACAGACTTAACATTTAAAAACAAAAGATAACTGGGCCAGAATAATCAAAGAATGAAGTTGAGAGAGAAAGATGAGGTCAGACATGTAATAAACTCCACATCGTTGGCAGTTTTATAACTTGGGGAAGACTGGATATATATATATATATATATATATATATATATATTTTTTTTTTTTTTCTGAGTGTGATGGGATACTGATGAGTTTTGAATAGGGGAACTTGATGTATTTGTTCATGTTTTAAAAGGTTTCCGTATGGAAAATACACGTTGTTGGGTGGGAGGAATGGAAGCAAACAAACTAGAGGTCATGATTGTTGTCTAGCCCAGACACAATGATGGCTTTTATTGGAGATTTTGTAAAACTGTTGAGAAGTGTGTAAAGCCTGGATCTTTTTAGAAGGTAAAACAAATGATTGGAATGAAAGAAGTAATACTGTCCCTATTTGTGGATGACATGATTTTATATATGGAAAACCCTAAAGACTCCATCAAAAAACTGTTACACTAATAAACAAATTTAGTAAAGTTGCAAGTATAAAATCAATATACAAAAATCTGTTGCATTTCTATACACTAATAATGAACTCTTCAGAGAAATTAAGAAACAATCCTTCTTACAATTGCATCAAAAAGAATAAAATATGTATGAATAAATTTAAGGAGGTGAAAGACCTGTACACTGAAAACTATAAGATGTTGATGAAAGACACTGAAGAAGACACAAATCAATAGATATTCTGTGCTCATAGACTGGAAGAATTGATATTGTTAAAATATCCATACTACCCAAAGCAACCTACAGATTCAGAGAAATCCCCATCAAGATTTCAATGGTATTTTGCATATAAATAGAACAAACATTCCTAAAATTTATAGGGAACCATAAAAGACCCCAAATAGCCAAAGAAATCTTGATAAAGAAAATCAAAGCTGGAGGCATCACATTCCCTAATTTAAAACTATACTACAAAGCTATTGTAACCAAAACAGTATGATACTGGCATAAAAACAGACACATAGATCAATGGAACAAAATAGAAATCCTAGGAATAAACTCATGCATATATGGTAAACTAATTGCCAACAAAGAAGAAAAGAATATACAATGGAGAAAGGACAGTCTCTTTGTTAAATTATATGGGGAAAACTGGACAGCCATATGCAAAAGAATGAAGGTAGACTTCTATGTTACACCATATACAAAAATAAACTCAAAGTGGATTAAAGACTTGAATGTAAGTCCTGAAACCACAAAAATTCTAGAAAAAAATAGATGATAAGCTCCTTGGCATCAGTCTAAGCAATGTACTTTTAGACCTGACTGCAAATTAAAGACAACAAAAGAAAAAATAAATAAATGAGGCCACATCAAACTAAAAGGCTTCTGTACAACAAAGGAAATAATCAACAAAAGGAAGTAGCATCCTGCCGAATGAGATAATATATTGCAAATAATATATCTAATAAAGGGTTAGTATCTGAAATACATAAAGAACTCATACAAGGCTATAGCAAAAAAAAAAAATCTGATTAACACTGGGCAGAGGACCTGACTAGACATTTTTCTAAACACATACAGATGTCCAATAGGCACATGATAAGATGTTCCACATCACTATTCATCAGGGAGCTGCAAATCATAGCCACAATGAGACACAACCTCACACCTCTTAGAATGGCTTTTATCAAGAAGACATGAAATAACAAGTGTTAGTCAGGGTGTGGAGAAGAGGGGATCCTTATAGCACTGGTGAAAATGTAGATTGGTGCAGCCACTATGGAAAACAGTATGGAGGTTCCTCAAAGGATTAAAAATAGAAATACCATGTGATCCAGCAATTCCAATACTAAATATTTATCTGAAGAAAACAAAAACACTAATTCAAAAAGATATATGCACCCCTATGTTCATTGCAGCATTACTGACAGTAGCCAAGATATGGAAACAGCCTAGGTGTCCACTGATGGCTGAATGGATCCACAAGTGGTATATATACACAATGGAATAGCACTCAGCCATAGAAAAGATTGGAATCTTGCCATTTGCAACAACATGGATGGACCTTGAGAGAATTATGTTAAGTGACTTAAGACAGATAAAAACAAATACTATATGATTTCACTTATATGTGGAATCTAAAAAACAAAACAAGTGAACAAACAAAACCATACTCACAGATACAGAGAAAAGAATGGTGGTTGCAAGAGGGGAGGTTTGCTGAGCAGGGGAGAAACTGGTCAATAGGGTCAAGAGGCACAAACTTCAATTATAAAATAAGTAAGTCATGGGAATGTAATGTGCAGCATGGTGACTAAAGCCAGTAATATTGTAGCATACACTTAAAAGTTGCCAAGACAGTAAGTCCTAAGAGTGCTCATCAAAAGAAAAACAATTGTAACTGTATGGTGATGGATGATAACTAGACTTATTGTGGTGATAATTTCCCAATGTATGCAAATACAAAATCATTACATTGTATACCTGAAACTAATATAATGTTACATGTCAATTATACCTCAATAATAAAAAAAATAAGAGAAAAGCAATGGGACTTGCTGAGTGAATGAAAGCATTTTCTCTAGGGTTTTGACATCTCCACACCTCTTTCTTTTCTCCTTCCAATGCCTTTTCTTCTGCATTTCTGTCACTTTTCTCTCATTATGCTGCAGTCCCCTGGAACTCTAGCCAAATATGCAGGTCCCCCGTAGCTTTTTATATGCATTTGGTGCTTAATGACAAAATTAAAGTCATTGGAGTTAAAAATGAATCACCATTTGCAAGGGTCTAAGTTCTTTAAATCTGCAATTCTTTTCCTTGTTGTAATAAAGAAGAAATCCTCCTTGGGTACTTCTGTTAAAATGTATGATTGCATGCTTCCTTCTCACCCATATGAGATTAAATGCAATCTCTTCCCCTAATACACAAGTGCCTATGCAGCTTTACAGGTGAATTAATTGTTCATTTCATTTGATTTTCTTCAAATGAGCTCCAGTTTATTTCTCCTCAATTTGTCTTTGGCAGATTTATTTTAAGTCTTTTATTTCAGTTTCTAAAGTATTTATCCTCTGGGTCTATTCTCTTTCCTGTAGGATGGGAGACTAATTATTCTTCTCCTAATGAATGTTCTAAATGTATCCCATATGGTGGCATATGTGTGCTCAGACCAAAGATGCTTTGGGATAAAATAAGTAAATTCCTCTCGTGGGGTTTCCTTACAAACTTCGCTTTGTAACAGTGATAAGTTCAAAGATTCATAGACTCTAGGTTGCTATAGAGATCATCTTCTTCCCCCTGACCTTCCTCATTTTGCAGTTAGGAGCAGAAGCCTAGGAACTACTTAGCTGCATTATGAGAGAGCTGGAGGCTGTGTATCAAGAAGCTTGAGCTCTATTCCCAACTCTGCCACTGACATTTTTAAATGTCTTTTGTATTACATTCCCTTGATTTCCAGATGAGAAAACTGGTCGAAGAGAGATATACATTCCTAAGGGGAGTCTTGTCTAGTCCTACCATTCCAACTTAGGCTTCTTTATTTCAAAGTAATTATCTTTGTTTGTAAATAACATAAATCAAGTAATTATACTAATGAAAGTTTGAATCCCTTTTGCTCATACAGTATGTGTATTTTTGTTCATCTTACCTTATAAATAATAGGCACAAAATAAATATTTGTTGAATGAGTGAATGAGTCTATTACATGGTATTATAAAATATCCATTAGTTGTATAATAGAATAGCAAGCATTTTATCTACTTAAATTAGCTTGATCTTCATAGGAAGCTAGTATATTTGGAAATACTGCCTGTTAAAAATGGGAAACTGAGGCTCAGAAAGTTTATATACATTAGCACTAGCCAACTCCCAGAACTAGAATATGAATATGTCATCTCATTTCAAAATCCAAGGTCTTTCCACAATACCAAACAATAGTTAAAATTCTCTGCTGTGTACCAACCACTGTTGCTAATGGCTCTACATGTTTTTTGTCATTAATTTTTCAAAATGACTCTAAGTGAAGTGCAGTTTTATCCTATCAAGAAAACAAAACTTGATATTTATGAATCTTTTTGTCAAGGTCAAACAACTCATGAGTGGGGTAGGACTTGAATCCTTACCTATTGTTTATCTGAAATTCCTATTTAATTGAATGTTGTATAATTTTATTTTCTAAATCTGGCAATACTATCCATAAGGGATCCTTTCCACATAATGTCTTTGGGATCTCATATGCTTGCACATGTAAAAATTGGACAAGTGGCATTCTGTTATTTAGTTTGTATAGAGAGCCTTCTGTCATGTTCCTTGAGTCATCAAGGAAAATAACGTACTAGGTTGTTCATTTTTATATGTCTAGTTACACATCAGTGACTTGTCCCTACTTAAGTATTTACTCGATACATATGGATAGACCTTGTAGTGGGGATGGAGGGAGGAAGATGATGAAATGGGAGATATTAATTTTTATTTCTAAAAGAGCCATTGATTTCCTCTTAATGCCAATTTTAGGCTCCATATTTTAGTAAATAATATACTTTTCCTGCTGCAAATTGTGTGATTTGGAGGAGAAAATGCAATTAATTTTATTTTTAGGCCTTGAGTTGGTAAGAGATATGTTAACTGTATCATGTAAGTTTCTGTCTAGTTGCTGCACAGTGATTATGTATAATATTTAAATGTCCATAATTATGCAATTCGGGTACCATAAATTTACTATAAAAGGAAAATGGAACATAAGAGAAAAGAATGCCACTTATGGTGAGCTAACTATATGCCAGGCAATGGATTCATTGTTTTTGTGTTATTTGTCCTCATGTCGTAGCCATTAGGGCCATAGGATAACCCTTATGTTGTAGATCAAGAAAATGAACTCATGAGAACTTAGTAGCTTGCCCAAGGTTCTCTATACAGTAAGCACTAACGTAGAGTTTAAATCTAAATCTACCTTTATCTGAATCTAAAGCCACTTACTTATTTATTTGGATAAAGAGCTCATTGTAAATTTAAAATGCTGTATAGCAAATCTTCTATGTTTAAATGGAAAACATTTCAGAAAAAAAATATCGGCAGCTATATTCCTACCACCCAGAATTAACAATTGTTAAAATATTTACTTATATACTTCCTATGTTTTTGTTGCTGCAAATGTTGCTTTTAAGGGAAAAAAAATATTTCTACTTATTTTTGCAAAGTGAAAAGTATATAGTATAAAATTCAAGAAATGCAAAATACTGCCAAAAGAAAATTTAAAAAATCATACAAAATGCTGCCATTAGACAATAGGAGCCCATAATTCCAAACATCTTTCTTACATACATAGAAACATAAGAAGAGTGAAGAGGAAAAGAAACAGAGGGAAGAAAAATGTAGGATAACAGAAATAGGAAAGGAAATGTAAATATAATTAGCTTTACAAAAATAAAATCATTAAAATGCATTCTATTAAAAACTATTAAATTGAATATTACTTGGCTATTTCTTAAGTAAAATAAAGGGAAGTAAATCTGGAAAGATGAACAGAATTCACGTGTTTCTTTACCACAATGATCTTATTTACTTAAATATTTTCTTAAGCTAAATAATAAAAAAATAGAGTATTGCAGAAAGAATATTGAGCACTGTACTTATTTTTAATGGTGTGTATTAATTTTAGACAACAGAGTAGCTTTTTTGTAAAATATTTATTTATTTTTGAGAGAGAGAGAGTGAGTGAGCGAGCAGGGGAGGGGCAAAGAAAGAGAGAGAGAATCTCAAGCAGACTTGATGTGGGCTTGAACTCACAAACTGTGAGATCCTGACCTGAGCTGAAATCAAGAGTCGGATGCTTGATCACCTAAGCCACCCAGGCGCCCCTCAGGGTAGCTAATTTGAAAGATGAAGACACAAGAACCTTTTCTTCTACCTATTAAAATTTGTGGGTGGGGCGCCTGGGTGGCGCAGTCGGTTAAGCGTCCGACTTCAGCCAGGTCACGATCTCGCGGTCCGTGAGTTCGAGCCCCGCGTCGGGCTCTGGGCTGATGGCTCGGAGCCTGGAGCCTGTTTCCGATTCTGTGTCTCCCTCTCTCTCTGTCCCTCCCCCATTCATGCTCTGTCTCTCCCTGTCCCAAAAATAAATAAAAACGTTAATAAAAATTTATGGGTGTGTGTGTGTGTGTGTGAGAGTGCACGTGCACGTTTATAGTTTATAGACCTGGAAAATACAAAAATAACACTAGGCCTTTCACATTTTTCTATATCCATAATTCATGTAGTTTTCATTCATTTCAGTGTTATCATTATACGTACATGGACTTCATGTTTACCACTGGGCTTTTTATCATGGATTTTTCATTTTTGGATTATTTGCTTTGATTCTCTTTTTAATTGGTGGGAATTTGTCAAGTGGTTTTTCAAAGATCTCAGAAATTCTCTGATGATTCTATTCTTTAATGATTGAGGTGTCTGCTTGTCTCCTTTGTAGTCTGAAGGCATTTAGGCTAAGCTTAATCTTCTCAAGTGTCACCCTCATTCCCTCAAAACACTATGTATGTTTTGTTGATATGCCACTCGTTATTTTCCTAGAAGTGAATATAGCTGTGCAAGTGGCTGAAACCAACATAATTTTTCCTTCATGCAAGTGATGTCTTTTGTGTGTGTGTCTAAATGCTTGACAAATTCTTCTTTCATTCTCAAAAGTAGACAGTTTATCCAGAATGTATATTGATTCTAAATTTTTGGTATCCTAAACACTTTGTGTTCTTTTGATCTGTGTATTCAAGTAGTCTTTCTTTTCAGCCATATATCTTGCATTGTATGATTAGATAAATTCTCTGTTCCACATATAGCTATTTTATTTTAGGGTTACTAGTTACCTCATGTTAAGTCACAATATCTTCCAAATCTGTTAACTAACTTCTAACTGTTTTACTCTGCTGTTTTCATCTGTATTCACTATGATTATCCCAGTGTCTGTAATTTAGGTTTAGAGTCTGTATTCTGTTCTTTGCATATTTTAAAATTTATTAGTTGCATAATGAAAACATTTGATCTCTAGTGTGTTTCCTTCAACCTGTGATTTTCCTTTTTGTTTACTTGATGGTTGTAACACTTTATGGAATTCAAGTTCTTAATTAGTTATTTTATGATACAAAGCAATTTTAATGAATTGTGAGTCAGGCTTTATTGTAGATTGTGCCCTTTTATTCTTATTTGCATGGCACATTCCCTTTTCCTCCCATATTTTGTTTTAAGTTTTGGATGTAAATTTGCCATATAGTTTATTTTCACCTTAATTAGTTTGGAGTGACTCTGTAGACAAACATTTGTTTTGATAGAGCAGAAAGAGTCAAGTGACCCTCACTATATCTGAGAACAGTTCTTTGACTTTGAGTAACTCATGAGGACTTTTTCTTGTGTTTCATCAGCTTTTTTATACCTAAGGTAAATGGGTGGGGTGAGAGTGGGCAGGTGGTGTTGGAGGAGCATAGACAAGGCCAAGTATAGACTTTGTTAAAGTGCATTAATTTTGTTCTTTTCTGGGAGTGTTGATACAAGAGTATTTGTTGTACCCTAAGTCAGCTTCAAAATATGAGGTTAGGGATTTACAACTTTTACCTATTGTGGTTATTGCTGTCTTCAGTGTGTTCCCTTTCCCCATTTGCTCTTTTTGCCTTCGTGGTGTTTTCTCTGACTTCTAGGTTAGCAGGAGAAACAAGAAGATAAGACTACCCACTAATTAGTGAGAATTCCCAGAATACTGTCAACTCACCACTTTGTTTTATAGGTGATACCTAAGCTCTGCACTTAATTCCATGTTCTTTTTTTTCTTTCCCCAGACACCACTTGCTGAAGGTTATTGTATGAGGTTTTCTCCCTCTGTCTTTGTGTTTCTCTTTTTGCTGTTGGTAAATCTTCCCCAAGTATTAATGACGATGCTGAAAAGGTTCAAAATGAGCCTCCCCCAAATCCAAAATGTGCTACTTTGAACTGAACTAAAAGATTACTTTGAGGTGAAGTCAGTTAAGGCTCAGAAAGTTTTGGAAGGGCTTTTACTTCCCCTTTAACTGCCTGAAATAATTCAGACAGGAGGCCTGGTCCAGGAAGAGAACTGTCACCAAAGGTATCTATAAAGAATATGGGCTAAGTGTGGTTAATTGGGAGTAAGCTCTACACCAGATCAGTTTCCTTTCTGTGTCCCACAGTCTCGGCATGGCAGGTGGTATGGCAAGCGTTTGTCTTCCAAATATTTGCTCTTCCCATCTTCTTATCAATTTATTTCTCCCTTTTGAAGTCTGAGACTCCTACCCCTTCTCCTTAGCTTAGGTTGGCATATTAAGTCCCAATTGCCTGTCTGTCTGGGAGTTTTTATATTCTTATGAGGCTCTCATATATACGTAATTAATTTTTTCCTGTTAATCTGTCTTATGTCAATTTAATTAATTAAGAGACCAGCCAGAAGAATCTAGAAAAGTAGAAGAAAACTTTTTTTTTCTTCTTTACAATGATGATGATATAAGACATTAGGGGATAAAATTCTTTGAGTTTTAATGTTTATTTAGAATGTGAATTTTATTTTTTTATTTTATTATTTTTAGAGAGAGAGAGAGAGAGTGCAAGCAGGGGAGAGAGAGAATCTTAAGCAGGCTCCATGCTCAATGTGGAGCCTGACATCGGGCTCAATCCCACGACCCAGGGATTGTGACCTGAGCTGAAATCAAGAGTCAGACACTCAACTAACTGAGCCACCCAGGTACCCCATAAATGTGTATTTTAAAGCGTTATAGAAACCCATGGGGGAGGAGAAGGAAAAAAAAAGAGGTTAGAGTGGGAGAGAGCCAAAGCATAAGAGACTCTTAAAAACTGAGAACAAACTGAGGGTTGATGGGGGGGGGGGTGTGAGGGAGGGGAGGGTAGGTGATGGATATTGAAGAGGGCATCTTTTGGGATGAGCACTGGGTGTTGTATGGAAACCAATCTGACAATAAATTTCATATATTAAAAAAAAACAACATATCATGTGTCCTACCTTTCCACCCCTAACTCAGCCAAAAAGCCTACTTCATTAGCTTCTCAATCATATTCTGTTGTTAATATGTATTTGTTCACCTGTCCCCAGTAAATTGTGACATCTTTGAAGATAGAGTGTGTGCCTTCCCTTCCTATGTTTATGTTTTACTCATAGTTCCTAGTCCCTTGTGCTATGTGTGTAAAATAAATGAATTTACATGGTGCCTAATAAGTTCAACATAGGATTTATTTCTTAAAAGATGGGGCTTTCTAAAAAATAATGTAGAGATTTTTCAAGGAATTACCTACTGGTAAAAATACTGAATATGCATCTGGAACAGCTATGTGAGAAGATTCTCTACATAGTTGAAATTGGACATCATGTTCTCCAGTTAGGTTTTTACCAAGAAGCACTTACTTGGAAATTCCCACAAAAAGTTTTCCACAGAATTTCCAGCTAGATGACCTTGAATCAAGAATTCTTTTAATAGTCTAGAAACTTTTGGTACACGGTAGCAGTTCATCGGTAAGAATGGTTCAGTTAAATTTCTTCCACACCACCTCTTTTTTCTTGGACTTTTTCCCAGTGATTTTATATAGCAACAGCAGCAACAATAATAATACCACTGATATGATATTAGGAACAGAAACAAGAAAATAAATATTTCAGTCTTATTAAAAAACCTTTATGGTATTTTTCTATTGAATCTGAAGCTCTGGCATTATCTGCGACTGTTTTGAAGGCAATGTGAGAATTCATTCAGATGCATTTTTAAGCTTATGGTTATTAGCTTTCCAAACTTGGAAGTATCCCTCGTGGTCTCTTCAATAGCAGTGTCCTCTACCTGACTTTCAGTCTTTCCCTGCGAACAATCATGGGAGTGCAGACCATTTTAAAGTAAGATCAGTTTGGCAGAAAGGTTTATTTCCCCTTCTTTTGTTTCCTTGATATACTACTAGTTTCAAATGCTTAATTTAAACTTGAAAGAAAACTCCTGATGTCCTTGCTTTACGTTACTAGAGATCCAATAGTGTACCAGGTCCTGAGGTAATAATCTATTCATAAATTTATAGGAACAGTGAATAACTTAGTAGGATAAACTTAGACTAGGTCAGGAGCTTTAAAAAAAAACCCTTCTGGGAATTCTAAACACAGGCATAAACCTCTTTTTACTTTTTATGTGGCTAAAAACTAAGCATTTAATAAGAATAATAATTTTTGAGCATCCGGTCTGAGTCTGACTGACACTCCAAATACTGTGTGTCACCATGTGCAAATTGCTTTCTGTTTTTCTGAGATAGAAAATTGAATCTCAGAGTTTACAGCCAAATTTGTAAAATGTAGGACTAGAATTTGAACTGAGTTCTTTCTGATCCTAACCCTGTTATGAAACAGTATCCCCATGCTTAGGCTGAGCTGACTGCCAAATTTAGAATATAAGAAGAAAATGTCTAGCTTTTATGTAAAGGTAAGAACAAATGAAAAGTTCAGGAGGAATTCTATGTCAGGAGTGGAATTTTTTGATAAAGCAATTCATAGAAAAAGAAAAAAAAAAGAGGAAGGTAGGGGAGATCTGGTGTCAGGAGTTCCAGTATTTTTTTCTCCAGCTTTATTGAGATATATTTGACATATAACATTTTAGGGGCGCCTGGGTGGCTCAGTCGGTTGGGCATCCAACTTCAGCTTGATCTCACAGTTCGTGGTTTTGAGCCCCACCTCAGGCTCTCTGCTGACAGCTCAGAGCCTGGAGCCTGCTTCTGATTCTGTCTCCCTCTCTCTGGCCCTCCCCCACTCACACTTGTCTCACTCTCTCTCTCAAAAAATAAACAAACATTAAAAAAATTAAAAAAGAATATGGCATGTAACATTTTATAAGTTTAAGGTTTACAATGTGATGGTTTGCTATGTACATATATTGCAAAATGACTAGCACAGTAAGGTGAAGGGGAGCAAAATATCACCCCCAAATATACCTCTTTGGTGTAAGATTTATGTTGAGCTGATTATTTTTAAGAAACAGCAGACACAGGAGTACTTCCGAAAACCCAGTGGAAGTTACCTTTTCTATGAGACATTTACATTTGTAAGGGAAATCTCCATCTGGAAGGATGCTCTTCTCTCTGTACCAGGAAGAGAAAGATGACTCTAAATCTCTAGAAACACTCATCAGTGGAGAAGACAAGGACGTAAATCTGCATAACAGTCATCTCTTTGCTGTGCTTTTCCTGGTAACCTCCCATTATTGTCTTCCCCCTTGCTCAACACCTTTTTTTTTTTTTTTTTTTTAGCTGGGGTGGTATTTAAGGGGGATGGCTTGCGCCATAAAGTAGAGTTACTCCATTTTCCTGAGTATATGCCATGTGTATAGGAGGTATACATGTTATTAAACTTATTTCTGTTTTTCTGCTTTTAATTTGTTTTCTTTTAATTATAGGGGTGTCTCAGCCAAGAACCTAGAAGAGCATGGAGAAAATTATTTTCCTCCCTTACAAAGATTAGTTAACACTTCTATCACCTTACTTAATTATTATTGGTGTGTGGTGATAACATTTAAAATCTCTTCTCTTGCTCTTAGCAGCTTTCAAGTATGTAATTCAGTATTGTTAACTACAGTCATCATGCTGTATATTAGATCCCAGAACTCAATCATCTTATAATTGGAATTTTATACCTTCTGATCAAAATCTTCCCATTTCCCCCACTCTCCAGCCCCTGCCAACTACTATTCTACTTTGTGTTATGAGTTTGGCTTATGATTAAATGGTTCCTTTTGAGAGGTTGAAAGAATTGAAGGATGTGAGTCAGTTAGTGCAGGTACATGGATGAAGAACATTAAAGACAGAATTAGCATTTAGTGCAAAGAATCCAAGGCAGGAGCATGCATAGTGAAGTCATAAAACAGTAAAGAGCCAAGTGGAACTGGAGTCATGTGGGTGGAGGTAGGAAGGGGCCTTGGTCAGAGAAAAGTTAGATAACAGAGACCAGATGACATATCATAAACTGTAAAACAGAATGGATGTTAGTCAGAAAGAACTGATGGAGCTTGTGCTGAATTAGAAAGTGCACACCCAAACTAAGGAGCTTTGGGTTATATTTTATAATAAAGAAACACAGTTCTGACCAACAAAACACATTAAAGGATGACATTCAACCAGTGAGACATTAGTTTGCAATTCCTAATTTAAATTCAGCCGTTTCCATTTATAGAAAACGATGCTCGGCCTGTAAAAGTTTAGTGTCACATTTAGCAGTCAAAATTTTGTTTTCTAAATTCCCATCCGTTTTCTTCTTCATCTACAAAATGTGGTGTGACTTGGCAAAATTTTAGCAAAGGGGTTTGAACATAAGCTAGGAGAAACTCAATTTCCACGGAAAGCTTGGAGTGACTGAGATATTATTCAATAATCTGAAAGAACAGGCTTGCTTTTAAGAGCTGGTTTGTTAAATTCAGAGCAATATCCCTAAATCCTCATGGTAAAGTACAGATTGCCCCACCAGTTGAATGTTCATCAATGGAACTTGGTGAAATGACTTTTGGATTAAATTAATCCTTTCCTTTTTTCTATCCACTTCTGTGGGAACTATAATTTTACATGATAAGGATTCTTTTTCTCCCCTAGTATGCATTTATATCTTTCATCCTTTAAAACATGTTGGGGAGAGAGGAATTTCTCCTTCTACCCTCAGAAGTTCTTCTGGCTGGATAGATAATTGACCCTGGATGGAGTAACAGGAGAAAAAAACCTCAAAAAACAAAGTTTAATTACATGTGAACAGAGGTCCAATAATAAAAGTGAGACCCAAGGAAATGACCAAGGCATACAGCTTTTCTATGTTTTAGGTAAAGAAATATAAACCTGTGAGGAATTGACAGGACAAAGAAAATTTATGTTTGGGAGTGTCAATTAATAGGGAATTCTGGATAGAAGTTTGTTAGGGTAGTAAATTAACAAAAGTAACAAAGTTAGGTTTATATCTTCAGCACTGAATCCTCATCACAGGTGATACGGTTGCTTCTCTCAGTCTTCAAATGAAGGAGGGGCATCCTTCACATGAAGGATTTATTTCTTGCATTCAGGGAGACAAAGGGTCAAGATGCTCTTGTATCAACTGCTTTTTGAGGAACTTTAATTCAAAATAATCATTTTGCCATTGTAGCAAATTTAGGATGGTCTTCTCTGGGTTCCCATAAATATTAAGCCTTAGGAATGCAGAAAGAGTCTTTCTGTCAGTGCCTACTGACATCATGTGATGTTTAAGTTATTCTCTGTGAAATATCACAATGAAATGGAAAGAGCATACAATATAGTTGAATGTCCCATGTTCTAGGACCTAGTGAGTTCATATGTGTTTTTTTCCCTTCACTTTCAAAGAATAAAATAAAATAAAGTAAACAGTATTAAAGCTCCTGAAGAAAGTGACTTTAATAACTGATTTTAATGACCCCCTAATTATTCACATATCCTTTTTAACAATTATAGAAAAGGTTTTAGTGCATTGTAGGCCTTGATAAATTTCATTTTCCCCTATGTATTTCCAAATGCCATGTGATATGTGAAGCAATATCTGACACATAACAGCTAAGACATACCTAATTGGATGGGTGGAGGGATAGATGGATGAGTGAGTGGATAGATGCATGGACAGACACATGAATGCATTAGTCAATCAATAAACTGAATTGCATTTCAGAGTTAATCTTGATAGACATCTAGTATTTTATCTGGTCAATGACAGTATCTAAAACCACATCTAGCTTTGAAAATGTATGGTTCCACAAATTTTGTTTATTTTGTACATTGTCAGCATCATATCGTATGTTTTTAAAAAATGTTTATTTATTTATTTATTTATTTATTTATTTATTTATTTATTTATTTAAATGTTTATTTATTTATCCATGCATGGATTTGGAGAGAGTGCATATACATGTGTGAATGGGAAGGGGCAGAGACAGAGGGACAGAGAGAATCCCAAGCAGGCTCCACTCTCTGAGTGCAGAGCCTGACACAGGGCTCGATGTCACAGACTGTGAGATCATGGCCTGAGCTGAAATCAAGAGTCAGATGCTTAACCAGCTGAGCCACCTAGGTGCCCTGGGGATGCATGGTGTATTAAAGAAATGTTACTTCTTTATATGTAAAAGTTAGATATATTAGGAGTTGCTTACATAAGATTATATGATTATGGGGCTCTTCTGATTCACAAAATGCTGAATTGGGTTAAATTTCTTTTAGGGATACACTGATATATCTATATTATATGTATATGCTATATATAAAATATGCTATATTTTTATTAGTTTTATGTCTTTTTGTTGAAGATTTTTTAAACTAATATCTATATCCAACGTGGAGCTCGAACTTACAACCCCGAGATCAAGAATGGTATGCTCTTAAAAAAATAAAAAAGAATTACATGCTCTCCCAACTGAGTCAACCAGGAACCCCTAGAGTCTTATGTCTTCACTAAAAAACAATATTAGGACTGATAGGAACATTTGAAAACTATAACAAGATGTCCTTATTTTATAACTGGGGGCACTGAGGCCCAGAATGATCAAAAAGAATCTTAGTTTGATCTTGTTCATTGTACCTAAGTTTCTTTTAAACTTACTGATTTTTGTCAAGCAAAATCAGGAGAGAGTTTCAAGTCACTGGGACCGAGGTCAAACGTTACATTTGGATGAATGGAAACCTAAGATACTGAAGTTTCCTAAAGCTGTACACCCTTTTGTAAGCACTTCATTCTCTTCTAAAGAGCTTCACCAAAAATCCTAAAATCTTTGCAGATTTTTCTTCACCTGATGTGTTAAATTTAAAAATTAATCCAGTGCCCTCAAATCTATGTTTCTTGTTTTACAAAATAGTTTATTGATTAGCTGAAGTCTAAACAAAGCTTCCTACATGACTCATTGATCAAAATAAGATCCAAGAGCTCATTAACTCAGTTGTCAGATACCTTCATTTATTCATAAGCTTCTTTTTTCCCCACTAACCTTTCACAATAATAAAAGCAAAGAGGTTATACACTTTTATGTTTCACCAAGCATGTATCAGTCACCATTATGCTCTTTTCCAAAGGAAATTTTGGAGAAAATGTACATCCCAAGTTTCTTATTTAGAGGATGAAAGCTCCTAGCCATCAAATTATTTGATTGATTATTGTGGCTTTACTAAGAGAAAATGCAGCTGTTTAATGTTTCTATTTTGATGTCATTAGTGACTAGCATGATCCAACCATAACACAAAATACCAACTCAATAAAGGAGTGAAGGATCTTTTTGAAAATGTTCTTTGGATATTTCTGATGGTGAGGGGACTCCTTAGTAGAAGCTTTCAAACTTGATTACTGAAACTGGAATCAACAGGTGATTAACCTTGCCTCATACTTACTCAGAGCTTCTATGTACAGTGCCTGAGCTCAACTTGGGTAAATGGTCCCATATTTGCATGCATGGATTTGGATGTATATTTATAATATGTCATCTTTTGCTAGGGTGACTATATAATTTATCATCCAAACCAGAACACTTTTGAGAGTGAAAGATAGTCCTCTGAATAATTATGCTGGGACAAGCAACTCCTATACAACAGGGACTTATCATCACCTTGAATTTAGTTGAATAAATGACAGGTGTTGCTGCTATTGCCCTCTCCCATACATGAGCCCTGTTCCTCACTGAAGAGGATTTTGCACATTGTTATTCCAGGATGACTTTCAGTACAAACACTTTCCCTCCAGACTTTCTAATTCTATGCATCTCAGGTTACTCTTTTGCGATGAAGTTCCCTAGTCCCCTAGCTCTCATTGATTAATTTTGCTGAGCAGCACTTAGAGTTTGCACTGCACATCATCATTGGCTCTGAAATTGTTTGCTCTTGTTTCATATATATGTAAGTTTTATCTTCCCAAATATACCACAGGTTTCTCAGAAGCAGGGAGGAATGCCTTATGCTATTTCCTCTCCAGCATACTTAACATAGGAACTGGCAGTTAACAACCACAGTCATGTATCGAATCATTAAACTGGGCATGCTAAACTTTTTTCTCCCCCACCTACCTTGTTCTTTCTCATTGCACCCCAGCTGCACTGGCCTGCTTACCATTTCTTTAACATGCCAGGCACATTGAATTGGTAGTACTCATTCAGTTGGCCTGCCACCTGTTTTTCTTCATTTATTTACAGGTTGGGTTTCCTACTTGAGGCTCCAAAGTGACTTCTTAGTAAAGAGTTCCTTGGAACTCATTTATATTAGGTCCTCTTTCTCTCCCATTAGCTCACCCTTAGCTGCTCTCCTTGTTTTATTACTCTATATTATTACTACTCTATTTCTCTTTCTTTTACTTCTTTTCTAATGTCAGATATGCAAAAAGATGTCACTACTTCCCCCAATAAGAAGTAAGCTTTATGTTTTGTCTATTATCAACATCTAGAGATGTGTTAGGAACATAAAGAGTCTTCAACAAATTTATGTCTCTGTTGAGAGACGATAGCAGGGGAAGAAAAATATGTCCAAAAGAACAGTAGCAGTGGGGAGGAAGGAAAATACGGAGCAGTTTATTTGAGAAAGAATATGAATCATGTTTTCTAGACTGTGGAACCTCTACTTTTGTACTTGAACTCAGATCCATCTTTTGACCTCATTTCCTTTGAAGTTCTTACTAGCTATGCTATGCTGAATGATTACCAAGGATAACATAAATTCTTAGTAATTTTCCATTTCTAGAAATTCTTCAACATATCTTCCCCATGAGGAGTTGGATGGAAACTAAGTTATGTTTTTAAATTTGTTCTCAGTTGAAAAATCAAAAGTAAGCAGGTATGAACACCATGCAGAGCTCTTTCTTTTCATGAGATATTAGGTCTGGGAAAGAAAGGGTATGGAGGCAACATCTAACAACTGTGTTAGGTGCATTGCCTGTCACCACTCCTTACAAGACAAATTTAGCCTCTGTTGCTTTAAATTAACCGTACATGGTCCAATGAAAATGGTAGGCTATACACAAAGTATGTTAATGGATTCACTTTTGTACTGTCATTGTAGATAAAATTTAACTGCATCATGTAAAATCCTTTTCTAGGGATGTTAACAGTGCATGTAAAATTTGTTTGGCTATGAAACACCCTTGCCATTTTGAGAGTCACTCTTTCCCATCTATGATTATATGGTCAGTATAGAAGCTGCCACCTTTTAATATGATTCGAGGAGTGATGACAGGACTCAGGCTCAGATCATCACCATAGCTCAAGGTGCATACCTCATCAAACCAGACCAATGAGGAACTTTCTCATGGTTTTGTTAAATTGGAGCCAGAAGGAAAAGCCCTTTCCTCTTTGGCCACAGAAGTCTGGAAATTAATAAGACTTAAATTACCCTTTATATGTAGAAAGGCAGTATTCACTTTTACCTCTAAAAATCAAAGACAGCAAACAAAACTAAAAAACAAACCAAAAAAAAAAAAAAAAAAAAACTCACTCAGACAAAACGACACCAATAACTAAAGTGTGAAATACAGATTGATCATATTTGAGTGCCTGGTTCCAGTTGCCCAACATAAACTCTAAAACCACCTTTTCCTTTGCTTTAATTAAATGATTCAAGAAATTCTGTTCCAGCACATTTGATTTTCTGTTGCTCATTTTTGGGCTCTTAAACTCTAATTTATGTTGTTAACCTTTTTGGGGTGGGAGACTTTTCTCCTGTGATGCCTCTCTTGAAATCCCAGATCAAATTACTCACTCCCTCTTCTCTACCATTTACTCAATTTCATGTTCATACTTCTATAATTACATGTCTCCGTGCAATGCATTTTTTTGCATGTGAGTTTCCACTGCTGTATTCTATGTTTTGTCAAGAGCAAAGTTCTGTTTTTAACCTCCATTGCTAGAACCCAGCACTTTAATCTCAAATATTAGGTTCTCAGTAAGTGTTTGAAATCATAAATAACCTTGGAAATTGCGCTTTTTTGTCTAGCTAAGAAAGTGAGGGTAGTCCACTGATGTGATTCCTGATATTTGACAGAAATGATAATTCAAAAGCAAGTAAATACTATATTGCATATTTGACAGTTGCTAAGAGAGTAGATTTAAAAGTTCTCATCACAAGAAAAAAAATCTGTAACTATGTATAGTGACAGATGCTAACTAGACTTATTGTGGTGATCATTTTGCAATATGTGTGTGTATGTATATATATATAATCATTAAGTTATACACCTCAAACTAATGTGATGTAATATGTCAATTCTGCCTCAACTTAAGTGTGTGTGTGTGTGTGTGTGTGTGTGTTTATGTGTGTGTGTGGAGAGAAAGAGAAGGGCAGAAATCAGGCTAAAAAATACAATGCATAGTATGATCCTAGTTTTGAAAAAGAAACAAGGTATAGTATTATTGTAAGTGGAAAGCATATAATGATTTTCTTCCTTATATTTATCTATTCTCAAATTAATATGTATTGTATAATTTTAGAAGTCTGAAAGTAAAACATCTCTCTGTCATGGGATCATGAAAAAAGGAACCCTTGGAACATATTATTCATCATAACTATGCATAAGTGCACTCTAACTTCTGGCTAGTGACCTGTTATTCTAAATGGAGAGGAGAACCTCTCTGCTCCTCTGCAGCATGTTGACTCTTCACAGATTTTACGTTGTCTGAAATTTGAATAAACCCTGCTCCCCCAGTGTGGGCGAAATAAACAAGTAAATAAGCTTCAACAGAATGACATTGATACTGGAGGCTTTCTTGTTATATTCTATGCAACGTTTGGTCCAATCCAATCTTTTACATTTGCAAACTCAGATATACTCTCTTTCTGTATGTCTTTCTGTTCATCAGAATTACCCTTATCTTTCTCTGCTCCTTTTTGGGGCATTTTATTATAATCTCTTAATTAAACGACACTCAAAATTACTTTGCATTTGTAAAAGAAACGTGTCCAATATCCAAATCTTCCACAATCTAAATATTGTTCTACTTAACTCACTTTGCTTCTCATGCTATATAACTTAATTTTTAATAGGAGTAATGTGTTTCCTTATTGGTTATTTTGCATTTTTCTTTCTACTAAATGTAGAGGATAAGAATAATAAGAAAGGCTTCAATGGATTGACAATGGTCATTCTAATGGATCATTTGATATCAGGTTTAGTAACGTAAATGCTTTTGCAAAATTATACATATATTACACATTTGTATATACTTCTATAATTTCATCATCCAGATGGGTTCCAGGAAGGGACATTTAAAATATATTTATGTGAAAATTATATTTAAATTGAAAATAATCCAGGGGAAAAGTATAGTAATATTTCTGTTATTATAATGATGCCGTCAGAAGAAGATTCAAGTAGTGTATACATTGAAACAGGCTTAGTACAATGTGTTTATCTTGGCTCTGGCAAAAGTAGAGATACTTCTACCTAAAGTTTATTAGATAGGAATCATCCTTGGTTAATTCAAGCTAATTTTAAGAAAAATAAGGTCTCTAGATGCCCATACTTCTGACACTGGAAATGGATTTACATCTGTTTATAATTGGAATTATGATTGTTTGTATTTATATATTTTTTTCTGTGTCTAAAGTTCAACCTTGCAGCTATTTTAACCATTAAGAACAATATAAAAAGACCAAACATTTAATCTGTATACTAGAAACACTTTATTACACATGAGAGAGAAGTAAAAAATTTTCCCTGTCTTCAATTTCCATTTAACTTATCTTAGGCCGTTAAAGTTATGTGTACAGTTAAATAATTAGAATAAATGCTATGATGTTGACCCTGAACTGGATGCCAAAGACACTTTGTTAGCTTTCAGTCATAAAGATAAATTTCAAGGACACCAGGGTGGCTCTGTCAGTTGAGCGTCCCATTTTGGCTCCGCTTGTGATCTCATGGTTCATGAGTTCGAGCCCCGCATTGGGCTTTGTGCTGTTAGCACAGAGCCCACTTTAGATCCTCTGTCTCCCTCTCTCTGACCCTCACCCGCTTGCGCTCTCTCAAAAATAAACTTTTTTTAACAAAGATAAATTTCATAGCCTGTAACTTAGTATTCCAAGGTTATTTTCTGATTCTTCATTCTAATTTCTTACCATTTATTGATGACTTGGCACTCTATAGTTCAAATATATTGAACTCATTACACTTTCCCAAATATACCTTAATCTGTGTACGTTTGTGTGTGTGTGTGTGTGTGTGTGTGTGTGTGTGTGTGCCTGTGTGCATGCACTTCATTTGAGTAGCATATTTTACTCACCCTTCAAAACTGGGACACATCATTTTTAAAGATAGGTAGGTTTCTATCAGATGGACAAGAGCCTGACTTAAGCATCTGTTACCCTAGAGTTAATCTTAGCTCCGTCACTGATCAGCTCTTAGGCCAGGGACAAGTTGCATAATCTTTCTGTATCTCAGTTTTTTCATGTGTAAAATAATGACACGGTAGCATCTAAATGAGCTACTCAGCTGTAAGCCTATAAGCATATATTCTCTTCACACAATTTCAGGTATTTAGGGGATGTTTGTGTAAAGACTGCCAAAAAAATAAGTTTAATTAATATAATTTTTTCTATATTGTTACTTCTTTGGCCTAGTGATCCACGTGTTATTCTTAAAAATAAAACTGTCAGTTATTTTATCAGCAAAAATGGGCTTTTCAAGGATACCAGAGAACTATAATCTGTGACATGGGAGCTATGGCAAAACTGTAGACAAGTCCTGAAAAGAAAGGAGAGAAACACTCTTTTATAGATGAGAGGGCAGAGTTGGGAAGACTGTTATAAGTAGAAAGTCCATCAGAGTGAACTGGGAGTTTGAAATATAGTGACTTCTCATTGGCTGAGTTGTGACACTCATTGTCTAGGCTGTTGCTGAGGAGGATAAACCTTTCTTTTTCTCTTTTGGGTAGTAGAGTAGGTAAAATAGTATGGACTTGGAAGGTACCTCTCTTCTGTTGGGGTCCTCGGTTGGATGATAGAGTGAGAGACAGAGGCCACTGCTGACCTCCCACCTCCATTTTAAACATTTCCCTTTGTTAATTTTCACACATGGGTAGGGAAAAAATGATAATTTTAGTGAGAAGCGGTGTGTGTGTATGTGTCTAGTACACACTTCAACTGACCAAACAGCCCTGGGATTTTTGCTGTATTTCCAGCAGTCCCCAGGAATACCTCTTTCTGATCACACACTAACCTGAAGATGGCACGTCATCACATTCACCTGGTAACTCAAAAATACAATGTCCACATTCCTCGCTTCCCTGAACCCCATTAGGTGATGATTCTGAGGGTCTAGAGTAAATCTGCGACATTGGGTAATTCTAATTCACAGTCATATAGGGATGGTCACAATGCGTATCTCTTCCCCTTCCTTCTCCTCTTTAATCTTTCCTCTTTCTCTTATTGTATTTGGTTATTATATTCTATCCTGTCTCAAAAGCTAAGTGAAGGCATCCCAACTCTGCCCCTGTTGCTATGCATTCGTTCATTTATTCTTGCCACAAATCCTTACTGAGTGACTTTCGTGTGCCAGAACTGTTCTGCCTGCTAGGGGCACATTGTTTCTTGTTTGGTCTGAGGGCAGTATTGGTGAGTAACGGGCATTCAGACTGCATGAGTTTCAATCCTGCATGAATCACTGCTAGCTCTTGTGTAAACTGTGTGGTCTCTAACCTCATTCATCCTGTTTTAGCATTTCTAGCATGTGGATATCATTGTCCCCAGTTTTCCAGATTGTTTGTGAGATTTAACATGGGATCTTTAGTGTATTGTTACCTGATAAGTTCACACACTTGTTATCATCTTGTTAATAGCAATATCAATAGTCAGGGAGATAACATATAAAAAGTAAACAAGTGAAAAATTAGAAGGTATGGTAAGTTCTACGAAGGGCAAAGATTGGATGCTTGAGAAAAAGCGAGGAAACAAGATTCAATAAGGTGATCAAAGAAAGTTCCCTGAGAAAGTGATAGTTAAGTTGGTATGTGGAAATTAAGAATAGATGTGGTCCAAGAAATCCAAGGGCGAAGCATGTCTGGCAGAGGTAGAAGTCTATCTAAAGGCTTGCATCTGGGAACCATTTGGAATATTCCAGAGGCTGAAAGGCCACCGTACAACTATGGCCCATCATGAGAAAGAGATTGGCTGTTTCAAAGGGGTTCTTGCCCAAGACTTGGTGGTTGCTGAAGCACCTGCATCCCCTAAAGCCATTCTCTGTCCCTGGACATGACAGCTGTCCCCTGAAGTGTTGGCCAGTGTTCCTGCTGAAGACATATCAGGTTTATTTGCTTAAGCTGTGACAGACAAGGCCAAGGCTACCCACCTATGAGAAGATCTCTGGGGCAATTACTTACCTAGAACTTCTCTTTCATTTAAACCCTCTGTCTTCTTGTACGTAAAAATGTCGCATAGTGTCATGAGTACAAAGGTGTTCCTCTTTGCATTTGAAATGTCTTACAGAAGTTTTACCAAATCAGTTCTTTTAGACTAATTTTTGGGCACATGTTGCTGCCACATGGTTAGGAATTGAAATCCAGAGGCCTATTACAATTTATACTTCCACTTTGCAACTTAATTGCTATATGACCTTTTACATACATTTTAAAAAAATGATTACAGTATAAAATTAAACAAATTCAGTAGCTTAAAACAGCAGCTACTTATTAGTTCACACTTCTGTCATTCAGAAGTCTGGGCATAGTGTGACTGTAATCTCAGCCCAGGGTTTCAACAAAGTGGAAATCAAGAACTCAGCTGGACTCTCATCTGGGGTTCGTGGTCATCTTCCAAGCTCACGTGATTACGGCAGAATTCAGTTCTTTGCTGCTGTGGTACTGAGGGTCCCATTCCCTTGCTGGCTGCCAGCCAGGGGCTGCTCTCGATACTAGACACTGTCTTCATTCCTTTCCATGTGGCACCCTCAATCTTCAAGCTAGCAGCAGAGAATCTACCTCGTGTTGAGTCCTTCTAACTCTGGGAATGCTTTCTTCAGGAAGAGCCTGGTACTTTATAAGGGCTCACATGATTAGGCCATACTTACCCAGAAAATTTTTCCTTTCCTAAGTTCAAATATGCTGTATAACAAAACCTAGTCTCCGGAGTGACAATCCCATCACATTCAGGGTGCCCAGCCATATTTGAGGGGAACAGCAGAAATGTTGGGGGCTTTCTTAGAATTCTACCTACCACACCTGTCAAGACTTCAAGCCCTAGATTCCTTCTCTGTAAATCAAGGATGATAATAGGCCATGTCTTTGAATTGCCATAATGAATAAATGAGACGATTGATGTAAAGTGTTTGGTGTGGTCACTAGCATGGGAAAGCTCTTTTAAAAAATCAATACTGCTACCCTGTTCTTCCTTCTTCAATCACCACCAGCACCTCCACTACTACATTCCTGAGGTAGAAGTCTGTGTGGTCTGTGGCAGCTGGCATATCCTTTATATTCATGTTTTCTTTTTTTCTTCGCTCTAAGATGATCATTTGACAAAGAGACCAAGGACCCTATTCGCCCCCAACAGATCCCTGCAAGACTTTCTTCCTCATCCCTCACTTAGCATGTGATTCCTAGAGTGAATGCAATAAGGTTTCGTATGTACCCATTTTTTCTGCAATACATACACCCCAGATGAACTCTTCTAAGGCAGACAAGTGATCAGTAAATATGTGTTTTATAATCAGACAAAACAGTATTTATACCCTGGCTCTATTAGGATACTTAACTTCAGGGATGCTCCACTTCCATACCTATGATAAATTACATCAATGATGCCTGCCATACAGAGTGGTGTTAAAAGTAAATTATTCTACACTGACTTTCAGATAAATTATAGCCGTGTTATTAATACAAATGTAGCACAATTTATCATACCACTTAAGAAAACTACTCATGTTGCAAATTTTCAACCTTGAACACCTAAAAAAAATATTTAATGTGATATTTTACTTAGTTTTTTTTAGCTTGAAAAAGAAGACAAACATGAGTAATTGTTCATCTTAAGCTTTTGCTTTCCAGATGTTCATAGGAGGATAACTTAAAAACAAGAGACAGAGAGTGAGAGAAGTATTTAGTACTTTGTAGCATTTCATTCTTGTTTCTATTCTGTCCAATTTATTCTAGGTGAAACATCAAACTCTTTTCATCAAAGGACATGAAGAGCGCTATATAGGTGTGGATTTTGATGGATGTGACATCTGTAGGTGTTCTGGTTACTTTTTCTTACCCTGAGCGTTCAGGCTGATTGAGTCATGAACAGTAGTGGGCTGATCGCTTCGATTCATGACATTTCCTGTTTCTCCACCTGAACCCCCTTCCTCCAGATCTGGTGTCGCGCCAGAAAACAAGCAAAGTGATACAGTTGCAACCACCTGTATCAGTAAATGCTTTTCATAAAATGGAAACTAAAATAGAGGGAGATCTATCTGCTTCCATAACATCCTAAAGAGCTTGAAATTGATTTGGTGACATTTGATGTTTCACTTATTGGTATATTATCTCCAAGGTAGAGCTATTTTTATTATGTTTAAAGATAATATCACCATTTTCTTTTCCTCTTCTTTTCTTTTTGAATGACATAGAGTTATTTCCAGAATTCGAAGTGCATTCCAAGTAAAGCCAGGCTCAATTGAAGGGTGATTTTTGTTGTTTGGTACAAACATTTCAATTGTACACTTAAAGCAGTTAAGGTCCCATTTTTGACTAAACAGAGATATAGTTCATTCACTAAAGAAATACTGATTAAACACCTACTTTTGCCAAGTACAGAGTTAGGCACTGAAGATACAGAGTGGCATAGAGTTATTTAAAAGAACAGTCAGGAGCCAGACTGTCCAGGATTAGCATTTACTAGCTGAGATACCTTGGGCAAGGTACCTATAATGTGGATAATAATAGCACCTACATCATAAGGTTGTAATGAGGAGTAACCATGTTACTATTTGTAAAATATTAAAAAAAATAATGTTTATTGTTGAGAGAGAGAGAGAGAGAGAGAGAGAGAGAGACAAAGCATGAGTGGGTGAGGAGCAGAGAGGGAGACACAGAATCCAAAACAAGCTTCAGGCTCTGAACTGTCAGCACAGAGCCCAATGCGGGGCTCGAACTCACTTGAGCTCACAAACCACAAGATCCTGACCTGAGCCAAAGTCAGATAACTGACTGAGCCACCCAGGTGCCCCTATAATGTATTTTAAAACACTGCCTCTCATGTAAGAAGTTCTCTGTAAGTTTTGATTTTTTTTTCAACGTTTATTTATTTTTGGGGGGACAGAGAGAGACAGAGCATGAACGGGGGAGGGGCAGAGAGAGAGGGAGACACAGAATCGGAAACAGGCTCCAGGCTCCGAGCCATCAGCCCAGAGCCTGACGCGGGGCTCGAACTCACGAACCGTGAGATCGTGACCTGGCTGAAGTCGGAGGCTTAACTGACTGCACCACCCAGGCGCCCCTGTAAGTTTTAAAAGCCATAGTAAAACTGGAACATTTACCTTCGTGTAGTTCACAGTTTTTGGGGAAAAAGACCAGTAAATTGACTGTATTTCTTTGTTATGTTATGTTATGTTATTGAATCTTCATAGAAGTAACATCATGTAACTAATACATGTTGGGACAGAGAGATGTGAAGAGAATAAGGAAGGCCTCAAGGAAGGATGATGCTTGATTTACATTTGAAGACTGAGTAGGCTTTGATGAAGAATAGGGGAGAGAAAATTCTAGGCACCGTGTTCTATACTGAGCAACACAGGCAAATGACAGAGCAATGAAACTGTGGGGGAGGGAATCATGGGTGACAAGGGTGGAGGGGCTGTGTGTTGATTGTTGTTGTTTATTTGTTTCCTGTGATGGCAGCAAAGAGTCCCTGAAGTACTAGAACCCGAAGTAGCTAAAATGACAGACATCAGGCATACTATGTTACGAGAGTCCTATTAGGAGGCAAGAGGTAAAGGCAGGGGAACTGGCCAGGAGCCTAAAGCAATAGGCATGGGCCTGATGAGTCAACTGCAGTGGAGTCAAGGTGGGAAAACAGGTGCTGTACTTGACTGATGGGAAGTGAACAATGGAGAGGAAATACATTTGGGCCACTGGGTGAAGAAACACAAGGAAATTGAATTATTAACCCCTAGTCATTCCTGGTATAGTTCATCCATTCCCATTGCGTAGCAAAGAAGAAAAAAATGTCATTTTTTTTTTGGCAACATTGATGGCAAATGTTGCATCAGTCAGCAGAACTTCATGAATCAGTGGTATGCAACCTTAGACTAAGGGCACTCGTCTTTATAATTAGAGAATTAGAGAAGAGTGGAGTTATAAAGCTTCTAATCTGCACTCCTTTGGATCAGAGAGATTAAGGATTTAGATGAGATTTTAGGTACTTTGTTAGCTTTAGCACAACTAAAAGTGCATGAACTCTGTAATTAGTTAGACCTGATTTGAATGAGTCACTAGATCTGTTATTCTGGGAAAGTCACAGTTTTGTTTCTGTTTTCTCATCTGTAAAATTCACTTGGTTAATTGACACTAGTCAGGCTTTGTCACTGGCATGATGGCCACACAAAAAGAACAGACATAATAGCAAAGAGGGATGCTACAGATGGGTCCAACATTATGGTTTGTACTTGGGCTGATCTAACCACTTCTGAGTGTTCAAGTTGCCAGCAAGAGACCAATGTGAAGCATTACTCCTCAAGGTGTCAACAAACTACTGCCTATCAGTCTGGATCCCTTTCACCATGGAAGAGGTAGTGGTTTATTCACATAGGAGTAGATACTTCTGGGTATGGGTTTGTTTTTTCTGCTTTCAGGAATTACTTACAGAGTAATTCTACCATTATGAGTATGTCTAAGTGAGTCTCTTGAACACATACGTTGAAATATACAAGCCCGAGCAGTGTTGTTCATTCAAAATTTTAGAAACAACACTTTACGGCCTAACATTAGGAGAGTGGATGAATGAATAGACTGTAATAGTAATCCAGTTAAAGGTTATACAGCAGTCAAAATGCAAGTACTGTCACAACAAGCAGCAATATGGAGGAAGGTTAAAAAAACATTAAGTGAAAAGATTACGTCTATGATAATACCCTTTTTATCAAATTAAAAATAACTGAGAGGATCCAACATATGTGTATAACAAAATAACTATACTTAGCATTATATAACTATATAACTAAGTATCTATACATATATATGAATACACACACACATCTTCTTTGGGACTAGGACTATGTGAAAGAAGCAAGGAAATGAAAAATATGTGATTGGAAGTGAAAATCTCTGGGGAGAGTCTTGGAGATAAGATGGTGAATCATTTGGTTAGTTGTAGGCTATACTCAAGAATCAGGGTTTTATTTTGGGTGGTACGTTCATGATACTCGTAATATGATTCTAACTAAGTAAAAAAGTGATGAATGAGGGTCATGCCTAAATTGATGGTGTCATCATCAAAAATTATAGTAAGTGTATTGTCATCACAAATTGTAATTAATTCCATTCAGTGAAGCCTAATATGTATGAGTGTGTGTCATGAGTGTTTATGCATATTGAGAATTAAAGTCAATGGTGAATCAGAAAAGTGTTTCCTTAGAATATGTATATGCTTTTGGTATTTATACATTTGTGATGGTTCTCAAATCTGAATACATTATTTGACAAGTGTCTTCTCAAAAGGTGGAAACCAGTTCCCCTACCCTTGAGTGAGTGCCAGATTGTGTGTCTTGCTTTTTATGAACAAAATGTGGTAGCGGTGATGGCAGGTGACTTCTACAGCATGCTATAAAAGGCATAACAGCTTTTGACTTTGGATCACTCGGTGGGAGAGAAGCCACCTGCCATACCGTGAGACAGAGTTGCCATATTTAGCAAGCAAAATATAGGAAATGGTTACATTGAATTCAGATAAACAATGGCTATGTTTTTAGTATAAATATGTCCTTTGCAATGTTGGGGACACACTTACACTAAAATTTTATTTGTTTACCTGAAATCCAAATTTACCTAAGCATCCTATACTTTATCTTAGGACATTTATAATAATCAAAAGATCTACATGGTAAGGCCAAAAGCCATTCAGAGAGAGCCAACCAGGGAGCTAATCCTCCAGCCCCAGTCAAGCCTTCAGATGACTGCAGGCTGATGCCTTGACATAAATGTCATGATAGACCCTAAACCAGAATCACTGAGCCAAGCCACTCTTGAAATACTGAACCACAGACACTGTTAAATAATAAATGCGTATTGTTTTATACTGCTAAGTTTTAAGATAATTTGTTCCATAGTAATACAGAACTCATAAAGCAAATATCTCCTCAATCATGGTTTTTAGAATTATGATCCAAAGGGGGAGGGAACTGATGTAGATCATTTGTTTCTAAGATATCTCTCAGTATATAATCGTTTTGTTTCAACTCCAGCATCACTAGGCCTTAAATGGTGATTAATTCATGAAATTCTGACCTCTTTTAGAATAATCCATTTTCAAGGTTCACTAAAACTGTTCTGTCCCAGAACAAATCAGAGTCCTTTTTATCTTCATGCAGCCACATTTTATTTTCCTAATTCTGATTTAGATCTCAAGAGAATAGAAAGAAAGGGTGTGCATTTTGATGGAAAGTAAAAGCTGTCATTTTATAAATGCGAATGCTTCTATTTCGTAAAGTAAGAAAAATATCTTCCTTTCCCTACTCCCAATAGGATTATATAGGTCAATTAGTTTTCTCTGTTTCATCACAAGCAGGTTCTCTGACCACTTTTTCTCTTTGTTGATTACTTGGCAGTTTTTTTCCTTATATAATATACAGTACCCCATCATTTATTTTTGAATCCTATATGGATATTTGTATCTAGAGATTTACCTTTTTTTTTTTTTTTTAGTTTCCACGTTGAACATCTGTGTATCTACTTCACCAAAAATCCACCAGTTATTTTGTGCTGAGGACTGTTCATTTCTCCACCTCTCCTCCTGCCATGGCTGCCCCTACCCACCTCCCCAACCCCGCTGGCCCAGATACTCCAAAAAGAAATGCCCTGTGATTATGGCTCATGTGGGAGATTGAGAGCAAGATGATATGTATCCTGACGTTTAGGAGTTCTTGATTACAACCTACAAATGCTCCTGTCCTCCCCTTTAAATAGTTTACCAGTTTAAACTGTCCCAAGAGATTTCTTTGCCATAATAATTCTTCATCAATAAGATGGAAGCATAATGGAAAAGTGCAAACTGTAGGAATACTTAGAGGGAACTAGAACAGCAAATATGACTTCTCATATTTACCGTGAAACACATGGTGGAAAATAGATCAACTTTCCTCCTTAAAATACACAGCTGTTAATTAACTGCAGGGCATTTCCCCCTATAGTATTTTACTCGTAATTCATGTAGTTCTTGGTATAGTAGAGAGTGTACTGCCATTGCAATCAGAAGACCCAGCGCATCCCTGGTTTTGCCACATGTAACTATCTGATTGTTGAGAATAATTCAAATATTCCCTTGACTCTAGCAACCAAGTTGGCCCTTACATTCAACTTTTACTCCCCTTTCTGTAATCCCTATCTTGTTTTCATTCTGTGGTTTTGATTTTTAATTTCTAGCTCAATATTCTATTATTTAATGAATGTCTTCTTATTTTAAACCAACTGAAATCCTTTGTGGGTCAACTATGGAAAATACTAAATAATGGAAGTGGCTGCTGTCCTTATAATTTGAGGAGCAGGTTATAGATCACTTATATTAATTACAGTGCAAAATACTAATTTTCACAAATATTTAAAGTAGACATCTTCTAGCCATTTTTGTCTACATAATTAACATATGATGCATAAGTCATTATACTTCTTGCCCACTCCCATATACCTGCTTCTACCACAGTCCTTCTTATCTCTGAGATTCTCATCTTTTTCTTTTTAGACCTCTCACCAGCTAGCTAGCCCCTTTACCGTTGTCCATGATTCCATATATACTCCCACCTCAGGCTTTTCCTTCACCATCAAGTGCAGAATCAAGTACAACTCTTGAATCTCTGCCTATGGAAAAAATTTCCCCTTGATTCTTTCTCTCAAGGTTATGGCTGTCATCAATTTTTGAGTTGCATACCACATACTGATCCAGCCCATCCAAAAGATGTACAGAAGTTGTTTCCTTCCTTTGGGGGTCATATAGGAAGTTCTGTTTTTGTCATAGGTCTGAACTGAGAGAGGGATGCTAAGGGACTTGAGAGATGGGGATTTGAGCTACTGGCTCACACTCCTTGCCCTGTGGTCCTGCTCGAGCTTGACCCTGGATATACCGTTTTCATCTTTGATAAATTGTTATTTTGCCTATTCAACTTATTGCTTGCTAGGTCTAACAGAACACAACTCATGATGGGTAGTTATAGACAAATGGTCACTTAGTATCTTATGGTTGAGTATGCTGTCTCTACCAAGGCCTGTTAGTGTGCTGGGAGCTGTTTACAAAGGTGGTACAATTCTCTGCTGAAGATGGTGTGGCCTCACTCCAGAACTGTGATTTCCCCCCCTGGGACATGCCAGAACCTCCACCCTGCATCTTTTCCCAGTACTGTTATATCCACCACTGCAGGCTCTACTGTGCCCTATGGTCCAAGCAATAGGCTTGCTTCCACCATAGCCTGAACCTCCTGGAGAACCTTTTCCTGCCCTTGGCCCCATTCAGAACTGAAAGTTTGAAGCATTGAGGCTAACAGAGTAATTCAAGGTGTGGAATGTATGAGCTCCAGAAGGTGAAGAAGCTTCCCAGGTGCTGCAGTTCATTCTTTATGTAGGGGATATAAGAGGTTGCAATTTGTGTTTTGTTTTTCAGAAATATTTCCATATTCCCCTGATCACCAGACCCTTAAAAACTGTATTGATGTGCCAACCCTCTGAAGTGGATATGTTACAAATATAAAAACTGGCTCAAGTACAGGAGCTAAGCAAGGGATTTTATTTTATTTTACTTTAAGCAACTGCTCTCAACCTCCTGCTCATCCATTCTTGCTTTTTTTTTGATTTTACATTAAGAGGCACTCTTGTTGGCTGCCCATCTGTTTGGTTCCTATGTATGCTATGTTTTATTAAACATCTTCACAACTCTGTGTGGGTCAAGACCTCTTGGCTGCTACTCACACCTTGTCAGTTTTTATGTAATTATGAACCCCTGGGATCTCGAAGGTAAGCAATGCCACCTGGCCTTTATTGCTTTGGTACCCCCATGTCTGCATTGCTCTTAATGAGTAAGTTCTTTGTTAGCTTCTTTTACTCAGTCCTGGCTTGCAGAAGAGAACCACTACTAAACTTTTTCTTGAGGCTTGTTGTCTGTCACCAGAGCATTACAGCCTAGGTAAATAGTGTCATCTTGGTCTTCCCAAGAAAGGTAATACTTCTGTCTTTACATAATATATCAACCACAGCATTTTTACTTTCCTGAACTTTTCAGTCCTTTCCTTCACCATCTCAAATGGTAATTTAGGTACCCAACTTTGCTCAGAATGGGTCACCACTTTATCCTGGATTCTAGAAGACACAAGTAGCAAGAAGTTTCACCATTTCCTAAGGTTTTGCTAAGAGTGTTAGATCTGACCTCCCAAGAGAGTGGCCCCAAGTTAACAAACTCTCCTTTATCCTGCCTGATGTTATGGTCCCCTGGATCAAGTGCCGTCAAAACCCAGTCTGGTACATGTTGGCTAATTCTTGTTGTCCCAATGGGCTATAGGGTCCCTTCCTCCATCATCAGGCCTAGCATGGCTCTGGCTGGGTTATGCTATGCCTCAACTCTATTTACTGGATTGACAGAAATGGATTTGGAAAAGATACTGATGAGGGCCCGAGTTGCCATGTGGAGAGAAACATATGCAGTGTCTTCTTATAAGGAGAGGTGCTTGCTCTTACTAGTGAGGTACAGGTCAGATTTTCTGGCCCTGAGAGCTGAGAGCAGTCTGGCAGACTAAATCTTTGAGGGCATCTGCCTGTGTATTTCCAGCATATTTGTCAGGTTCCAAGGTTTTACCAACAAAGTTCCTGGCCTTGGCTTAATTGACTTAAATCAGTTAAACTTCAGTTACCTTTGGTGTTTGATGATTTTGACTGTGATGCTGTGATTTTGGGTTTCAGGCTATATAGTTTCCCATTGCAAGAGGTAAATTGCCTCTTTCTAAGCTACCAACTCATCCCTACTTCCTGTACTTTTCAAAAACCTGAGCTATTAATCTGGTCACCGTATTCTCATCTACTGCATCTTTCCCCCAAGTTACAATGGAGAGGAATGATTTATGCCCTATGTACCACCCAGAAATGGGTCCTCACTGCCAGCCTGAAACTATGATGTCAGGTCAAAACCTATATCGTCACTTACTTTCTCAGACCTCTTTTGGCCTATCTTCCAGGAATTAGATCTTGAGGTGTAAGTTCTCAGTATGTCAGCAGTCAAGAGAAACATTTGAAAATCTCCTGCTTTGATGGTGAAGAACAAGAGGTTGGTTGGGGTTGTAGTGTCTGTGAAAGCTATATGGGGTGGGGAAGCAGGACTGGTCATAGAGAGGCTTCACATGGTGTTATAGGTCTGACTCTCATAAAAGCAAACAGGACAAGAAGTGGGATTAGACAAGGAGCTCCTCTGACAGAGATGCAGAAAAGGGATGGGGTAGGCTTTCTTGTTGTGTTCCTGATTTTAAAACAAAGACTTCTTTTTTAAAAAAAAATGTAATATTTATTTATTTTTGAGAGAGAAAGAGTGAGCAGGGGAGGGGCAGACAGAGAGGGAGACACAGAATCCAAAGCAGGCTCCAGGCTCTGAGCTGTCAGCACAGAGCCCAATGCGGGGCTCGAACCCACAAACCACGGGATCATGACCTGAGCCGAAGTTAGACACTTAACTGAGTGAACCACCAGGCACCCCTAAAAGAAAGGCTTCTAAGGTTTCCACATTTAGGCTATGAGCTATGTGTTTTGTTTTCCTACGAAACTCACCATAGAAGTACAGAGGTTTGTACCTTTTTTAAAAAACATAATACTGAAAAGTGGTATCATGAATAACTGCTATTTATTGTGGAATTCTTTATTACATAACAATTTAGTTTATTCTAATTTAATAAGGTGATAAATTACATTTATCAATGTTATGATGTTAGCCCATCCCTGTATACCTGGAATAAATCCAACTTGGCCATAGGGCATCATGCTCTGTTTTGTTTTTAATATATGTATAGATTAGATTTGATATTTCATTCATGAATTCTAATACATTCATGAGTAGAACAAGCATTTGGTTTTCATTTCTTTACTTTTTATTTTATTTTTTTAAGGTTTGTTTTATTTTTGAGAGAGAGAGAGCGAGACAGAGTGCTTGCAAGGGAGGGGCAGAGAGAGAGGGAGATACAGTATCTGAATCAGGCTCCAGACTCCAAGCTGTCAACTGTCAGGGCCTGACATGGGGCTTAAACTCACGAACTGTGAGATCATGACTTGAGCCGAAGTCAGATGCTTAACCAACTGAACCACCCAGGCTCCCCGGTTTTCATTTCTTATAATGGCTTTGTCCAATTTTGGTATTGGGATTAGCTGGTTTTGTATATATTTGTGAAGTATTTGTCTTTTTTCTAGAAGAGTTTGTCTGAAATTGGACTGATAATTTCTGACAGAGTTGGATAAAACTCACTTATAATGCACAATTTGGCCTGATGTTTTATTTATGGGAAGATTTCAAACCAATATTTTATATTATTTAATAGAACTCTCTTTGAAGCTTTGTATTTTTTCTTGGTAATGTATACATTTTTTTCTACAAGAGTTGTCATTTTATCTAAATTTTCACATTTTGACAAGTAGTTGTTGATACAACATGTTTTTTAATCTCTGTTGTAATTATTTTGTAATATTATTATTATAGTATTTGTTATACCTTCTCTGTTTTCTTCTTGATACGTTTTACCGGAAATATGTACATTTTGTTAGTTATTTTTCTGAGAACCAATTATTGTCCTTTCTCCATCTCTCATTGTTTTATCTCCTTTCTTTGAATTTACTTTGTTGGCCATTCTCTAACTTCTAAATCATTCATTTTAAGGCTTTCTTAGAAAAGTAAAATATTTACCAATTTGTCTTCAATTTCCAAGTATATAGGAATATTTTCCTTTTTATTATACACTTGTAATATCATTGAATCATGGTTAGAAAATATAATTGATTCAATGCATTTTGCTTAAAATTAGGTAAGGCTTTCTTCATTCCTTAGAACCTGTGATCAATTTTTGTAGATAGTATAATTGTTCCTGAGTAGGGGATGGGGATTTACTATGTACTTTTTCTATGCAGAACTTGATAACTATATTTGTTTATGTCAGTTATCTGTGAAGTTCAGATATCTGTGTCCCTTTTGACATTCTGACATCTTAAAATATAGTGATCAAGAGTGATGTGATAAAATTTCCTTCTTGTTGGCAAATCTGTCTCTATAATTCTATTAACTTTTGTTTTATATATTTTGAAGCTACATTAAATCCAAACATATTTAAAATTACTGTAACTTCTTGCTGAATTGAACTTAATATTCAGTGTCTCTACTCCTATAATAAGCTTTGTCTTAAAATATACTTTATGTTACAGAATGTAGTTGCACAGGCCTTTTCTCTCAGCATTTGCCTAATATGTATTTCTCCGTTGTTTATTTTGAATATGTGAGTGATCTTCTGCCTTAGGTGTATCTTGCACAAAATAGCATATATATGGATTTTTAAAAACATAGTTTGACTGCTGGTTTCCAGTCTGGTATATAAGGAGCTTGGGAGATATCATTTCATTTAAAAAAGTAAAAAGCTGAGCACATCAACCACTCTTCTCAAATCCTTAAGAGAAATGAGGCTTCAAGGCAAACTGCTGTCCCCAAAATTGGAGAGAAAAATAGGCAAATATAGAGAATCACAATTTAATAAAGCAGAATCCTTTATTGGAACCAATGTCAAAGTAGAAAAGCCGGAACTGTAACTGACAAATTTCTGGAGGCTCAGTATGGAAAGTCTAGAGATGAAAACTCTGAGGGACCCAGTCCGTATCCTCCCGACTCCCTTTTGTGAGTTTTGCCTCTTGGAGCTCTATCAGTTTCTTACAGTGAATATCATAAAATTTTCCCTCAGGCTCTATTGGGGAAAAAAAGGATCATTCTGTTCTTATGAACAAGGTCTGCCCTCAGGAGAAACTCTTTAACCAGAACCTAACCTGCTAGAGTTTTATCAGACCTTTACTGATCTGAGGAAAGAGAAATATCCAACTTCAGCCATTCTAGAAATCCTGTCTCACCTACAGGAGGGGGAAAAGCTGAGAAGCATTAGGGAATTCAGTTCTGAGACACAGACCCACTAAAAGACCGAGACCTAATCATAGGACTATAGAGTGCTTCTCCTCTCCCTACAATTTGCCAGCAAATTACTAAAGTCATACTAAAGTCACATTACTAAAAACAATTGCTTTTACCCAGTACATCATGTCCAGCTATCAAGAAATAATTAAAAGACCTAACAAGTAGAAGCAAGCAAGCAAACAAACAAATAAACAAATAAACAAACCAACCATGGTTTAAAGAGACAGGGAAGCATCAGTACTAGACTCTGATATGGCAGAGATGTTGGAGTTATCAGACTGGGAATTTCATACAACCATAATGAAGTTGCTAAGGACTCTAATGGGTAAAGTAGACAGCATTCAATAACAGATTGACATTGCAAGCAGAGAGGTGAAAATTCTAAGAAAGGACCACAAAGAAATGCTAGAGATCAAAAACAGAAGTGAAGAATGGCTTTGACTGGCTGATTAGTAGACTGGACATGGCTGAGAAAGACTGTGAGCATGAGGATATCTCTTTATAAACCTCCCAAACTGAAAAGCAAACAAAAATGATGGGAGAAAAGATAACCAACAGCTGTGTGACAACTACAAAGGTATAACATTCATGTAATGGAAATACCAGAAGGTGAACAGTGATGGAAAGGAACAGAAGAATTATTTGAAACAATGATGACTGAGAATTTCCCCAAATTAATGTCAGGCATCAAACCACACATTTAGGAAGCTCAGAGAAACACCAAGCTCGCTCTGTCTATCCATCCATCCATCCATCCATCCATCCATCCATCACCCATCTATTGAGAAAGGGAGAGAGAGGGATCAGTGTATGTTTATGTTTTTCAAGCATGAGATTGGGAAGAAGAAGAGGTTCCTGTAGAGGAGCAGTAAGACAGGAGGAATATTGCAGGGGTGGGGAGTTGCAATATTCTGGAAATAAAGTGAAGAAACTTATTTTTTCCCCTTGGAATACTGGTTAGATGATGATGATATGTCCAATGAGAGGATAATTGATAAAAAGCCAATGATTGCAATGATGATGGTCATTGAAACAGTCTTGGTGAGGTCTTCTATGTAGTGGTAGGGAGGATGGTTTAGTAGGATCAGCTAAAGAGAAAATGTAAAGAGAAGTTGAGATACAGCATATAAATGTTTGTGGCGATATTTTGAAATTAAAGTGATTTTGTCTTTTTAGTATGTCATTAGTCTATTAAGATATAAATTCAACATTTTTGGTATGCAGTTATATAAATTTTGACAAATAAGTACAGTTGCATAATCACCACCACATTCAAGGTATGAAACAAGTCCATTATGACCCCAAATCTTAATATGCTCCCTTTAGTCAAGGTAATTTAGCCAATACCAAAATTACTAAATCCTTGGCTTTGGTGTAAAACCCCCTTACAAGAACCTGTAATTATATTACAGAAAGCCAATCAGAAATTAACATGGTTAATCCCTGAATTGTTTTGTGAACATTATATAATTCAATTACTTATACACAAGTAAATAGCCTTTGAATAAACCAAGATCAGAATTTACAATTAAGTGACTGGACATGGTTGTTTGAATTAGTCACTCAAAAATCCCCCACCACTTAAAAATGGAGGCAAATAATTTGTTGGAAAAGGTTCTTTTGCAAAAACCTTCAGAGACTTTTCATATGTGGTTTAATCAACCTTAGCAATCTTTCTCTGCTCACTTGTTACTAATGCATAGATATAAAGTTGGAAAGTGTTACATTATAGTAACAAGGAAGGAAAAATGTGTGCCAGGTTCAGACTTTGTTTAAATATTTGTTATACCCTAGAAGCACATAAATTTTTTTAAATATTCTTTTCTGTAAGAAAAATCAGTAAGCTGAAATTTGGCAGACAGTTTAGGTAATTGTTTCAAATATCTAAACATTAAGAGTCTGGTGCAAAGCATTCATTATCCCTAAAAGAACCTCTAACTCTCTTCAAACACCTTGTCTCCTCCAAAGAAGACAAGAAGGAACAGAGGGATGATAATGTTTAGATGTTTTACAATGGCAAACTGGATAAGCTTGTGAGCATATCCATTATTCCCATTCATTTAAAAAAATAATAGAAGAACTAAATAACATGCTATGTTAAATTGTTTGCTCTAGGAAAACACGACAGGTTCTTCTCCTGATACTGATTTCAGATGGGCACCAAGTGTATAATTCTTGCTCAGTGACTGGTGTAATACATCCATAGTACTTCTCTGTTCAAAAAATCTGACAGCAGAATAAGCACTATTGTAATAATATTCCAAAATGAAAATGAGAATGAATGTCAGAAATAATGATAGGCGAGAGTTTCACAGCCTGCATGTCCAATTTTAATGAGAGAAAAACTGAATTTCTATTAATTCCTCATTATTTATTTCAAAGTACCAGAGGCAGACCTTTGTGTATAATGAAGGATAAAGACATGAGGGTCTCTTTGAGTATTTCTTAGAAGATAAAAGTAAATAAATACATAAAATGTATTTTTCTACTCTAATGTAAAAAGGATCATGAAAATTAAACTTCCCAGAATTCTACTCCTGGCTCTATAAGAAATCCACCAACCCTTCTTTCTGGCCCCAACACTCTTGAAACAGCTTCTGATGAACAATACATTTACATCTGTCAAAAACTACCCTTCAGATCTACTTTCTAGATCACAACCTTAGTTTGCTAGAAAAGAACAGAAACATCAGAGGTTAAAAAGGTAAAATTTTTAAATGATAAGAAATGAGGACAGATGACAGCACTCAATCCCATGCTAATAACAAGCATAGAGGTCAAGTGGTTGTGAAACCATTGACAAACTAGAACTGTATATTTCTATGGCATTGTAAAGTCATGTTATATTTTTTCCCTAGGATAATGTCAACAAAAATAATAACGATAATAAAACTAAAGATGTAGACGGTGGTGTTATGAAGGAGGAATGAGATGGAGAGAACCAAGCATTGAGTAGAACAGATTTCTGTCATTTTTCTGTTCTAGTCTCCCCAGTTTTTACCATCAATTTTATAACCTGCACTTTTATTCATTATATTTTCTTTATGTTTACTATTTATTTTAATTTTATAATATTGTAGTTTTAATTCAAGGATAAAGTAATACACAGTAAAGTGTATATTAAAATACATAAAATAGCATACTGACACTTGTCCAAATACCACCTTCAAATAGTCTTGCACCTTTGGTGGTGAATGCACCATTCTGTGGGGAACTAGGCTAGATTAGTTCATCATTTTCCCCGTTAGTTATTATATAATTAAGACTTACTGTGGATAAGATTCTTTGTCAAGTGCTGAGAAAATAAGGGTTCATTGCATATTATTTTCGTTCTCGTGGCACTCACAATCCAGTAGGGAAGGAAGACTCCTGATCAGATTAGACTAAATCACTTTTATGTTTCTTTCCAACATTAAGCTTCCATGATATTCTGTATCTATGAAGCAAGTTGGAAGCCAAACTTAAAACATACATAGAGTTTTTGACTTCTCAGGTATCCCTGGAAAGACTTAACATTCATCTGATATTCAAGAAGTTGAAAGAGCAATTTAAGGAGAAAAAAGAGGCTTCTTCCCAGAACATATTATAAATCTATTAGATATATCGAAATAAAAGGTCACTGAGTCAAGTGAGCCAGGCAGTTTATATCCAAGAACAATATTTGTAGTTATGAATGTAATGAAATCTTTTGCTTCAAGAATTAATTTCCCCAATGTATAGTTGGCTGAATAATTGGTTTGGTGAAGGCAGACAAGTGTTCATATTTCTCAAAAGCGATATTGGCCACTGCTCATTTGAAGGCACCCGCCTTTTTGTGGGATGGCACCTGCCATGTTCCTGTTAAGCAAATGGGGCTTGTGATAATTGTCTGCAAGTGGCAGAGATATGGCAGACACACTGTCACTCAGCATCAATTTAGAATTTGATACCAAATGTTCTTGTCATCATAAGCTCTGTACATGAGTCCCAACATGGACAGTGCTTCAGTTCTGATGTCACTGTCATTTTTCTAGCTTAAAACGAAGGAGATTCAGATATTTAGTCTCTGATGCACCTGAAGCTCAAATTTAGAAATTTTCTTTCCATTTTCAGAAAAATTACCTTTGATGAGTACTTTGTCTAAATTTATTTTTGAAAGTACAGAAAGCAGCTTTGTATTTTGTTCTAATTAACCTGGTTTGAAACTACAGATTCGTATTAATTTCAAATGTCCTTACAATGACAAAGTCAAATGAAGTGCTTTTCTGAAGAAAATTTGTAGCCTATGGGCTAGATGGTATTGTCATTAGCATAAGGAAGAAGTTTCTGTCTCATTTACTGACTCCATCTTGCCATCCCCCAGAAGAACTGTCTCCAAAACAAAAGAATTGCCTTTGTTGCCCCTTGTAACTGTGTGTTCCTCATAGTATTCATGGTACACAGAATTAGCAGGGGGTCATCCGACTCCATATGGATCATTTCACAATCCCTTCTGAAAAGAAGGTAAGTTCCTAGTCCAAGAACTCAGGGACTCCTGCCTTGACTGTTTTTAGTGAGCAATGACTCTGAAGAGTTGGAGAGAAATATTTGAAATTACTCTAGCTCTGTATCCAAGTGTCCTGTTTCATGGAGTGAGAAGTTAAGAAGAGAAGAGCAATACTAAAAAATGGAAACTCCACCACTGTGTTCTTTTGTTATATGTAAGAATCATTCTGTGCATAAAAAAAAGACAAAGGATTGAGTAGAAAAACCTATGGGGTAAAGGTTATCCCTTTGTTTTACAAGAGTCAACATTGGGATCAAATGAACCCAGGTTTGAATTTTACTAGTCATTTGAATTTAATCAGCGTGCTTGACCTATCTACACTAAGCTTCCTAAGTTGAAAAAAAAAAAATGAAAAGAATATTTATTTGGCATATTTTGGTTGATTAATGCTTAACCCAGTGGCAGTATTATTTTCTAGTAGGTACTTGAAAATAATCTTTGGTATCATTATCACCATCCATGACATATCGAGATGAAATATTCACTCCTTAGGCATAAGCAAGCCACAAGATAATGGCTAAACCCATAGGAATAATGCTCACATATATGAAGATTAGAGTTAATGGAGAGGTCATAGTCCTGATGATCTCTTTATCCTCCAGCAGTAATTCCTGACCAGTCAACACCTCTCAAGAACATGTGTTTTCTTGAAGTTGTAAGACCCAAACTTTGTATCTCTGCAGATCCTATTTACTACCTTATTCAGGATTCCCCAGAAGCAATATGAAGCAAACAAAGGATCACAACAGCATGGCCATTTTTTGCTCTTGGGCAATTAATCATAATTTGAAAAGGTTAGTCAGTGTTGGTGCTAGGTATTTAATCTCTGCTCTTTTTTACTATCTTGCCACTTTTATCCACTTATTAATAATAATTATCTCCCACAATGACTATAATTTCATTTTAGGAAGCATCATCTGTTAACCTCTCTATGAGCCTCCTGTCTTGAATACTGTTGACCCTGTCCTCACCTCTCAGAAACAAATGAAATCCTCAAAGTGAAACTTAAGCTAATCAATGTCTGAAATTTCCAAGGTTTTTAAAGAAATAAAAGAGTTTTTCTAATAAAAGTCTCATGTAGGTGTACAATACATAAAACATAATGAACTTGATTTGAAGTATGATGAGTTTAGCATCCTACTCATAAACCCTTCCTTTACTGGATTAAGTAATTTGTTATTTTAGTGATCTAATACAAATTCCTCCTTATTTTTTGTAAAGTCACTAGTGTTTCCTTCCAAGAATTATCACTACCTCAGTTCATGCATTCCCTGTTGAAGCTATCAATCACATTGCCCCTTCTCTCTCATCACTATAACATCTTAGACTAGATCATTACATTTTACCATCTCTTTTGCCTTTGGAATGACAGCAAAACCTAAAGCATGTTCACTGAAATTTGGCACTGAGATAGCAGGGAAAAGATGATGGTACTTTTGGGGGATCCAAAGTTTTAACTTAGGTTTAGAGTAGCTAAACATGATGGAGAGAGGTTACCTGATAATAAAGTTAGCAAAAGAGGATACTGTTCAATCAGAAGTCTTAATGGCATATTTTACCTCTTGATTCAGATGTGCCCCAAACTAAACTTACCCTTAGATTTACCAGTATTTTGATTCCCCCCACATTATTGCAGTATTGGATTATTGGTAATTATAACTAATTACTGTTAAGTATAACTAATTATTGATAATTAGTTAATTATACTTCAGTGATCCCTGAAAGAGACTTGAAACCCTCCCCTTCACCTTCTTTTCTTCATCATCATCCAGGTCAGACATCAATCCTCTTTAGTCCTAAAGTAACAATTCTTTATAATGACATGCATTCAATAAACACTAGCAAGATTTTTAAAAGCAAAAGATCCATACATAATACTTTCCAGAAAAAGAAGCTACTTGTCTTCCTAAAATGTATGTTGTTCATGAGCCAAAAAATGTATACAATTAACTAGCAGTGATGGAGATTAATGCGTATACAAATATAAGGGAACGTCATTACCATTCATTTCTTTAGATTACAAAGCATGAATCATTTTAAAATTCACTTTGAGTATAATTTCTTAGCAAATGTCAAATGCCATTGTGGCATTTTCAAATTAACCTAGATATCAGAGTTGAACAAAACCACACACACACACACACACACACACACACACACACACACACATATCATAAAATGTATCCCTCTGTTACCCTGTAGTTAGTAAAGACCATTTGTCTTATTACTTTAAAAAACAAACAAACATACTAGTTAAGGGGAAAATCTAAATATTTCAGCATCTGCAATAGTTCCATATGACCATGAGATGGTAATTTAGATCATTCATATTTAAGACGTTAGGAGAAGGTTAGTAAGCAGATTATCTCAATATAATTTAGTAGGAGGAAACTTGGTATTTTCATTATTTTATAGATCTTGTGAGTCTAATATATATTAATTCATTTATTCCATATATGTTGGTCTCATGCTTACTGTGTGCCAAGTTCTGTGTTGGGTACTGAGCTATGTAAAAGCAAAGACAAAGACAAGCTTCTTGATCTCAAGGACCTTACATAATATTCTGCATTTAATACAGATCATTTGCATCAATTATTAAAAATTATTCTTGTTCTCAAAAAGCTTAAAATATGGAGAGAAATACAATAATCATACAATTGCAATGCTTTATGTTTCATTCATATAATATTTTTAAGCACTTACTGTGTGCCCAGTACTGTATTAGATGTTAATGACACAGTGAGTGGCAAAACAGTTCCTGACCTTATGATTAAGTGGACAACATTAAACACATGAATAATTTCAATACTAGGTAGAAGAAATTTAGATCTGCCTCTGAGGAGTCCTGGGTAGGATGTTCTGTCAGCATACCTTACCAAGGTGTGCAATTCAGGGAAGGAGAAGCAGTGTATAAATTGCAGAGTAAATTCAAGCTAGCAGGCAAAGAGTTTGTTAAAGGGCAAGAGTGACCAAGGTATAGGAAATGGGGCCCCTTGGGAGTATGTTCATGATATAAAATACAGAACAGAGTACTAGAAATAGAGAAGTGTGGAAGGAGAGTATAAGAACAAGCCAGGGCCTGATTATGGAGCACTTCGTAAGCCTTGGTATGGTGTTCAGACTTTATTGAACAGAAGAAGGGGGATACTTAAAGATTTTAAACCAGGGGAGATATGATAGAATTTGTATTTCAGATAAATCCTTTTCGCTTCTGTGTGGAAAATTGTTTGATATAGAAACTGTTCACAATGCTTATAATGTGCAGATAAAGAGATGTGTTCTGGAATTATGAGCAGATTCTTAGAGCAATGGTTTTAATGCATGTGCCCAGACATCCTGGTCATTCCTGGAATATGCACAGTAGATTTAAAAAATAGTGGTATATCAGCATTATAAACCAAAAAGGAATGTATTCCTTGCTCAAATCCAGAGATTTAACAAACTGTCCCACCATTAGCAATAGCATAAGTTCAGAGTCAAGTGGAGAGTCAAGATTAAAGCCTTAAGAATAAATGTTTTAGTAAATAAATCTTTGAATGATGGCAAGTATAAAACTATTAATTTTAAACTATTAATTTAATTTTATGTAATATTGAATATTAATGAAGTGCTATGAGGACTATTATTATATAATCCTCTTGTCAACCCTATGAGACACAGAGTCTTTGATTCACTTATCTAGTAACCTGATATTAAGAAAGATTAGGTAATTTGACCATACAGTTAGTGAATCAAAAGGCCAGGATTCAAAATGAGCCTGGTGAACTTCAAATTTGTTTTATTTTTCCTTTAAAAGGCAGTGACAATTTTACTTTTGTGGAAACTAGGGAAAGAAACTTCCAGTATGTCTCAGTTCCTAAATTTTTGCCATACATTTTTTTATTCTGGATCTCTTAAATATAAAGATAAATTGGGACTTTTTACCATCTCTCTCTATAAAGGAAGAATGCAGAGGAGGCAAGCCCCGATATAAGAAGATGTGGAAAAGGAAACTGCCCCACCCCCCCATCCCCACCCAGTCTGGGGATAAAATGAGTTTGAAAAGCTAGAAAGCATATATTTCTCCATTATCTTCTGACTGTTGTCACCTGGCTGCAGCTTCCACACTAGCTTTGGCAAATATGTCCCTTTATCTAACAATGAGCAGTTAAATTGAAAACCCAGATATGGGGAAAATATGTAATATTATTACTAAAATTTTATGATGATCTTATCAACAAATTGAAGTTAAATTCTTGACTTATTGTATGTTTTATTATGTCTTTGCCCAAGGGAAGGCAATTTGACTTTCTTGACGTTGCTTTCTTTTTCTTTCCTTTCAAAGCTATGATTAAGAACTAATTTATTTAGATCTGGCTGTGATTAGTTGAATGATTCTGCTTCTTGTTGTAATTAATTTTCAGACACTTTAATTGATAGTACCTGTACTATATTTAATGCATTTCAAGGCACTAGAATAAAAATGTTGCTTGTTGAAGTATTCACAAATCCACTCCACTAAAGAGAATACTGATTTATTCTATATCAACATTTTGTATTTGTTTTTTAATGACTATTATGGAGGAGAATACTTGAAGTCAATTGTATGTTTCTTTCAACATATTTTAGGGAAAAAGATGCAAAATTATTTCACAAAATAATACAGTGGTGCTTGACCTGAGGGCTAGGGATTGCTAAAATATGTATGGATGAGCTTTGGTGAAGCCTTTGAAATTATATATGTATGTACACTCACACACATACTACAGACATGTAGATTTTGATGAATTTTCCATATACGTTCATGACCTCAGCAGTTTTTAGTTTCTCATATAGTTTAGAAACCCTGTATTGAATCACCTTTTGAGCATTTAAAAACATAGACAATCAATTTCTAAATCAGAATTCCAAAGATTTATATTTTGAGGCTTATCCTGGATTTAAACCCAAATTGCATACTGGCATACAATATACAATAGGGATTGTACTGGACATATTAATTAGTTATGTCTTTTAGCCCTTATAATAGCTTTGTGAGGTTGTAATGCCATGATTATTTTGAAGATAAACTGAGAAGCTCAGTTGAAATCTAGGTACTGATTATTAATTACAGTTTTATCCATGCTCAAACATTTAAGAAGTTCATATCTTTAAGAAATATAAGGAGAAGCACTTGGGTGGCTCAGCTGGTTAAGCATCTGACTGGCTTAGGTCATGATTTTGGGTCCTTGAGTTCGAGCCCTGCATCGGGATCTGTGCTGACAGCTCAGAGCCTGGAGCCTGCTTCAGATTCTGTGTCTCCCTTGCTCTCTGCCCCTCCCCTGCTCATGCTCTGTCTCCCTTTCTCTCTCTCAAAAAAAAAATAATAAACATTAAAAAAATTAAAAAAACATACAAGGAGAAATTATTTTTCATTTTATATTCCTGAATTTTAAAATTATTTTTTCAATTAATATCTTCTTGGCTTCTCTATTTTCCAAGAGCAATTTGTATTGTAAGCAAAATATCTAACTTTAGATTTAAATCTATTGTCCTATTTTATTCTTGAATATGAAATTATTGGAAATGATGAGCTTCTCCTTGAATTTTCTGGTCTTTTTTTCCTTTCTCTGAGGGAATAAATTGCTACCAACTCATCACTTACTGAACTGTATTAAATACCACACTGCATACTTTTGACATTCATGATAATAATCAAGCAACCTGTTCCACCTAATATTTCATTGAAAGATCTTCCGTATTATAATGTTATACCAAATATTGTATATTTTAAGGTATTTTTAAATCATTCCATTTTCTTGCTGAAAGTATCCTGACAGAAATGCATGGGGGAAAGAGCATTGCAATTTAAATGTCACATTTATCTCTGGCAGTAAATTCTACACACAGGCAGGTGTAGTCTCAGAGAGGTTTCCCTGTCAGTTATCAGCAATCTGTTAGTTCCCCTTACAACTTTCAGGAAGACTTTCACAGGTATGGATAACTCATGATTTAAAAATTTAGGCAATGCCGTATCAACTTTTTTTCTTTTGACTTAATGAACCAGACTGTAACCTCTGTATATTTTTCTTTAAAATTTTATATTTTAGTTCCGGATAACTTGTTCCACACATCAGTGAAAGGATGGAACATTCTAGAGAATATTAATATACCTTTGACAATTTTGTCTTAGAATTAATTACAAATGCACGCGAAGGGATATGAATGTCTAGCCAGCCACTGCTCCCTGTCGAGTCCCTCACTCCTCCTAGGCCTCTCCCAGAAGGGAGACTTCCACTGCTCTGCCGCTCTGAAATAAGGAGTGGTCATCTGAACGCCTTTGCCTGCTGAAAGGTGAAAGTAGTGATATGTGTGGCTTCTGTATGAAAGCCCTTAATTGCTGGGGCCTGATGCCCCACCTCTCTCTCCTCACTGCTCCAGTTAACGTGGAAGTGTGAGTTGATGTGGAAGTACAATACTGAGCCATCCACCTGAGAAGAGTTACCATGGAGAGTCTTCTAACCCACAACTGATTCTCTGCGAAAAGGAAACAAAGCTTTGTTGTGCTTTGCCTCTAAAATTTTGGGTTAATTCTCATCTCATCCACATCTAGCCTATCCTGAGTGATACTAGTCCTTCACAGAAGAAGAATTCCAATGTGGTGCTGAGCCATCACACTTACAATAGTGGTTTCGAAATGCTCCAAATTTTAGTTAAAAACCCTCTCTTCTGGGGTGTTTGGGTGGCTCAGTTGGTTGAGTGTCTGACTTGTGATTTCTGCTCAAGTCAGGATATCACAGTTGTGAGGTGGAGCCTCTTTCTCCCCTTCTGTCTCTCAAACAAAGAAACAAACAAAAAACACTGCCTTCTTACAGATTTTTAATTAACATAATCATCATCCTTTTCATCTCCCCTACATTTCAGTAACAGCTTTCCCAACATTGTATTAATGTCTCTGTATTAAATGGGAAGACTTAAGAATATGCACAATAGCAGAATATATATTTTGAAAATGACCACAAAAAATTCTATCAGAGCTTAAAGCAAGAAAGCACCTGTCCAGTTTGCATGGCCCATCCGCCTAAGAATGTCACTTAACAAAAAATTGGTAATGGATATCTTGAATCCATGTCCATCTGATTCCAAGTTTTATGTTCTTTCCACTAAAATCTAAACCTTTTCCTAGCTAATGAAACCTAGCTCCCAAAGTTGTCGTGAGGATTAAGTGGGATATCTTGTGCAAAGCCACCAGCCCAGAACCTAGCACCAAGAACTACTTGATAAATATTAAGTTAGCTTCAGAAATGCTCAAGATGCCTTTAAAATTTTAATCAGGGGCCCTCACATATTAAAATTGTCAAACGGCAATCGTTTCGGTCCTCAGTGATTAGTGTCTTTCCACGATAGATCATAATGCTCTTTCCAGGCCTTTAAAATGAAATTGCAACTTAATTCCGCATCTTTTTTGTTTCATCTTGCTAAAATCTGAATCTATGCCTGGGTTTGCATTATGAAATAGCTAAATTTTTCAGTGGGCTTCCTTGCATAAAATTGCCTTTTTCTAGTTGGATCTACCACTTTTGGTATTGTACTGATAAACTATGGAATAGTCTCAAATTCCATTTTCCTTAGCAAATTTCACTCTAAATAATCTTTAGGAAACGCGCACACATATGTGCACATACCCATGCTCACACACAGTCTGAATTTTCCACATAGTTGAATTTAAATGTATACACCCCTTTATTTTCATTTTTGTTATTGATTTTATCTTTATGAAATATTTCCATTGTTGGAAATATTGGAAAGATCTAAAGATGGCATTTTATTTTTGTTTGTTACATTTCTAGGCAAAAGGTCAATAGTTTATAACTAGATATTATTTTAGATATTAGAAATATGTATTTAAGGGAAACAATCAAGGGAAAGGATATGGTGGGTATGTTTTGGGAAAAATAGCCAGAATTGATGTAGGTTTATATCATTGATGATACTGACACAGGTTTCCTCTGTTAAGCTGTTCAGTATACTGAAAGCATATGAATGCATCATATTAAAAGAACATCTTCATTTGCTCTGCCTTTTCAGTACTTACTGAATATTTAGCACTCAGTTTCTACTTGCAGATTAGGAAATGCATTTATAAACACCTAGAATGTTAGAAGTGTAAGCTGGCATATAGCTTACAACTAGTTTCCTGTCTTCGAGTAGAAATAAAATTTACCCTTTTCTGGACACAGTTTGGTCTTATGATACCAACTCCTATTTGTAAAACCTTTAATATGTCTGGAACAAGGTGAGGTACAAATAAGTAAACCATTTAAAAAAAGAAGACAACAAAGAAATAAGCAAACTAGCTTTATTGCCTTGGAAAATGCACATAAGCGATGTTATCTCTTCCCCACTTGGTTGTTGTGAAATCATGGAGGATGTTAAAGCATCATGGAGAATGAAGGATTTTTAAATGTAAGCCAGTCTTGGCTTCCCAGTTGACACAGGGAATTTAATATCATAAAGTTCAACTTGTTGAATTGTGGGACAGAAGGATAAACTTCTGCTTTAAGAGTATAGACTCTGATGCTAAGTTGCCTGGAACTCAGTCCTAGCTGCTTGATTTTCTAGCTTTAAATTGACTTTGGACGTGTTACTTAATCTTTCTGCCTCATGGATTTTTCACCTTTTCTATAGGACAATAATTCTTTTCAATTCATAAACAAATTAGAAAAATAAACAAGGTAATAAGTGGAAAATAAAGAGGCTTGCATGTAGTGTACATGACGTGCAATAAACATATCATTGCTTTATTATTTTTATTTTCAAGATTTTCTAGAACCTCAGGCCATTATAAGTTCTACATGTCTCCTGTCTAAAAAGTATGTAAGAAAGTCTTTTTGCATTTAGTTGGTGCCATGGGTTTGATTTATTGTTCTTGCTGCCACTGATCATTCTGTGTGATGGTAGCATCTCCTTGCCGAACTTAGCTTTGTTGCTGTATCCATGATTCAGACTCTAAATCTGGGGCCTTAACTGGGTGCTGCTAACAATTTCTGCCAGTTTAATTTCATATAGTTTAGACTTTTGGTAATTAGTCCACATAGCCATTTTTTAATTTAATCTCCAGGGAATTCTTTGGCTCCCACATTCTGAACAGCTTGGATCAGGGTGTTCTCTGCGATGAGAAGACAGCATTTCATATGTAAAGAACACCCTCTCTTTCCTTGCTCTCACACTGTGAGCAGCATCCGGTCATATATAGTTATTACAGAATCTGAATGCAGCTTTCAAATCAGTTCCAGATTTAACTAATCTCAATTCCGTGTGGTTAATATTAGATAGTGATTTACCATTGAGCATTAATTACGTCAGTCTAATATTATACTTTGATAAATGTCTTTGATTATTAACAGTGCTGGCAAATTATTTAATGATTAGGTGCAGGACTGATTAATAAGGTTTGACCATTAACAATTATATTTTACTATTTCAGTTTGACTCTTATTGAAAGTTTGTCTGCTTTTAGACTGATGATTTGAATGATACATGCTAATTGATTTGCATCCATCATTCTCCTTCATTTACTCGTAGGAACTGTATTTGTAACCGTTGGGTAGTCTATGGTATGCATTTAAGAGGTACTTTGGAAACCAATCTGTCCCCAAATCTTTGCTTTATTGCTCCAGATTTTTAAGCAGTTCCACATTATAGACACAAAGAATGACTTGGGATTCAAATTAAAACAAGTTTAAATAGACTGCGAAGCTTTCCTCAGCAGACTGACTTCTACATTAAATACCCAAATTAATGCACATCACCATTCAGGCAGTGAAGACACCATTTTCTAGACTCTAAGCCATAATGTCTACTCTTAAAAAAGCATAAAGTTTACATAAAATATTTAAGTTTCCTGCATACCATATTACTACATCTCATGTCTGTTTTATACCTCAAAGTAAGACTTATTTCACTTATTATCCTTTAGTGATTATGACCAATATCCAGCAGATCATACTCAAATTGTTCTTAAGGTTAAAAACCAATATTTTTAAAATGTTCATTCACTAATTTATTCATTCAATCATTTGTCTATTATTCATTCATTCATTCACATCTTTGTTAGACTCTTCTATCCATTTATTTATCCATTTATTAATGATCTCTTTTGCATTCATTTCCTTTTTCTTAGTAATGATCTATATTTACGAGTCAATCATTTTTGTACAATCTTATTTTCTAGGTATGGGTCCTGATTAGCTTAAGCTAATCAAAATAACCATAAACCTGGCCCCAGTAATAAGCTCAGGTTGAATTTGTTAAAGGCAATAATTCATGATGATGATGATGTAACAGCTATGAATATATACCAAATGCCAAATGCCACAGCACACATCTTCAGAAAGTAGAAGTTCTGGGGGATAAACAAGGAGAGAGAACAGAAATACAATAAACAAAAAGACTACCTTAATAACACTTAATGTTAGTGAATGTTGACATTCATCATTTCATATTACATATCTATTGTCAAAATAACATTGTATAGGAAATAACCCAGAACTTCAGTGGTGTAATAAACATTTGTTGCTTAGGTGCTGAGGTGGTCAGCTGTTCTTTTCTTGGTTTGCTTAGACTTCTGGAGGTTGGCTAGCTGCTAGCTGATTAGGAAGGCCTTACTGGAATAATTGAAATGACTTACCTCTGATCCATGTAACTCTCATCGTCCTCCTGGGATCACTGGGTAAGGCTAGGCATTTCCTTACCTACCATGAGAAGGGATGAGTAAGCAACCCCAATAGTCCTTCTAATCCTCCCTTTCTGTAGTGTTTGCTAAGTTTCAAATAGCCCAAAGCAACTCATATAACTCAAGTTGGGGTCACAAAGGGAGGATATTACAAAATTATAAGGCAAAGGGTATATATAAACACATGAAGTGCATAAGAATTGGGACCATTATTATAATCTACAAAATACATTTGACCCTTGAACAATATAGGAGTTAGAGGCACCAACTGCCAGTACAATAAAAAATCTGTGTATAATTTTTGACTCCCCCCAAATTTAACTACTAATAGCCTACTGTTGACTGGAAGCCTTACGTAAACAGTTGAGTAACACATATTTTGTATGTTATACTTAATATATACTGCCTTCTTACAATAATACCTATCTTTTTCTTAATTTTGGGAGGCAGATGTCTAGGCTACATAGCTCGTTTACAAGTTTTCTCAAATGGACAATTTTCCAATAAAAATAGTTATTTTCCAATAGAGAAATTTTCTAATATACTTATTTATTGAAAAAAAAATCCATGTATAAGTGGACCCAGAAGAGTTCAAACCCTTGCTGTTCCAGGGTCAACTGTACTTTATTTAAAAGATGCTGCAGGGACACCTGGGTAGCTCAGTCAGTTGAGTATCTGACTTTTGATTTCGGCTGAGATCATGATCCCAGGGTTGTGGGATCGAGCCCTGCATTGGGCTCTGTGCTGTGCGTGGAGCCTGCTTAAGATTCTCTATCTCCCTCCCTCCCTCCCTCCCTCCCTCCCTCCCTCCCTCCCTCCCTCTCTCCTTCCTTCCTTCCCTCTCTCCCCCTCCACCCTTCCTCTTGACTCATTCTCTTTCTCTTTCTCTAAAAGAAAAAAAATGATGCTGTGTTACAAATAATTTTATTACTACAATGACTTCAATTTTGTCATGTTTTTATTTCTCAGCCATAATCCTCTATTTTATATTTTCTACCATAGTTAGTATTCTATTCCCTTAAATAACCTACCATGTGTACATTTTCCTTATCCCTGGGGCCACCTAAGTACATGGTTTGTGGGGAGAAGCATAGTTACCTTGCTTGGAATGCTCCTCTGCTAGGAAAACCAAGGTGAAATAAAGAAGGGAACCATACAAAAAAAAGTCTGGATTGTAGATTTCTATTTTTGAAATCTTGTAGCTTTCACTTAACATTTTATGAGCTTAGGAATGTATCCACATACTTCCATCCCAACTTTCTTCCAATGTGCAACTGAAGCTCGGGTATAATTAGAGAGATTTGTAATGGATAGCATATTTGAGATTTCAAGGCTAGCCTCTGGTTTAATGTATGATAAGTGAATGGAAAATTTTTTCCTCAACTCTCCCTCGTTGGGTAGAAAGAAACATACAGGTAACTTTTTCTAGCACACAAGGCTCATACCTAAGAATTTAACTCCATGAAAAAAAAAACTGTTCTACTTTCCTTCTAGTTTAGAAACTATCATGAGTGTACAATTATGAGGAATACTTTCAATTTAAATATCCAACTCTGCTAATCTGTTTCAATTTTTAATAGTATCTTTTACTACATGATGCCAAAGTGCTTTCCTTTCTATCATCTGCCAAGAAAGGTGTATAGACACAGTACATAAAAGGGTAGTCTGTCTCTTCTCTTTGGGAATTGCGTGTTGCTATCTTCTTTAATGTGTACGTGGTTGCCTGTTAGGAATCCATGTTCCCTCTAGCTACAAATTCCACATAGGGCTTCTAATAAGGTGACCTTTGCTCTAGGATTTCTCTGTTGTGGATGAAGTATTTCCTACCAGCCAAGGTCATCCTTCCTGCTCCGGGTGCTAATTTGTGCTGCTCTTAATCCAGTCATATTATTGATAGTGGAGTCCTTGGTATGTGTTATATTGAAATATTACTAATGTATGAACTGTAACATTAAATTTCTAATCTAATCAATCAAATAGCATACATATGCAGTAGATGCTTGGCTAGTAAAAAGATTAATTGCCATGTGCAATGAAAACTAACTCTCTATAAGGTGAAATATTGCGTGTCTCCCACAGAAAGATGGAAGCCTGAACACTGTGTTAAGCTAATGACTACTTCTGCCATTCAACCATATGGATTGCCTTTCAGACAAACTGAAATGAAGATTAAAGGCATGTAAAATCAACTCTCTATTAAAGCAGTTAGGGCTTTTCTCCAGATTCTACAGGAAAATTATGCAATCTGTTGCAAAACCAAGCACTTGTCTCCCAGATGGTGCCCAGAATCTATCTGAGCAAACACTTCTTTCCTGCTCTGTGTAACAAACCAGGCATATTTCTGATTCTCTGTGCTTGATTATGCATCTGAAGACATTTACACGGGAAGGACCTTGTAGAGTTGCTGTGGATTTGCATTGTAAAACTCCAGAATGTTGTAATACACACTTTGAGAGCAAACCTGAAGTTAAGAAGTAAAAGATGATTTGTTTTTTGAAATGTACTGTACTGTTTGTTTTCCTGATTTGCTGGGTATCTTTTTTTTTTCCCAAAAGTATTCTGCTTTGGCCGATCAAAACTAGGGCCAAGAGTCTTTGACTGTTGATAATCTTTTATTAATTAATGTGCATCTGATTGCTTTTTGGGAGGCCTATGGTGAATTAAATTATTGAGGGTAGGATACATGCTTTTAATTATTACTGAGGGAGTTTTGGACAGAAAGATCATTCTTATTTAAATAGATGCCTGTAAGGGTTTTAGTTTTCTTCTCCTGTAGAGTAAATATGTTTTTACATATCTAGTGAATAGTGATTGTTGGTGAATGCTTCTGAGGATAAAGGTCAGGCCGTATTATTCGGCATACCTTTTCAGCAGTTTTGCCTGGGTTTCCTTGTCTTCTTCATGCTTGTCACTCACTCTGTTCGTCCTTGGCCTGACTAACTCCATGTTTCCTCCAGCTCATGTCAGATATTCTTAGTTCAGGAAGATATTTCTCATCACTTAGAACTGAGTTAGGTGTCTGTTATTTGTTTCCAATGGAAGCAGTATTATTCAGTACTCAGAAGAAATGAGCTATCAAGCAATGAAAGACCAGGAGGGAGGGGAGGATTAACTGCATATTGCCTACTGAAAAAAGCAAGTTTGAAAAGGCTACATATGTTATTATTACAACTATATGGCATTCTGAAGAAGGCAAAACTATAGAGACAGTAAAAAGATCAGTGGTTGTCAGGAATTCAGGAGAGGAGAATGAGTGAATAGGTGAAACACAAGATTTTTGCGTCATGAAGCTATTCTGAACAAAATTTTAGGGCTCCCTGGGTGGTTCAGTCAGTTAAACAGTCAGCCAACTTTGGCTCATAAGCCCATGGTTCGTGGGTTGTAGCCAAGCCGTGTGTCAGGCTCTTTGCTGACAGCTCAGAGCCTGGAGCCTATTTTGGATTCTGTGTGTGTGTGTGTGTGTGTGTGTGTGTGTGTGTGTGTGTGTGTCTGCCCCTCCCCTGTTCACACTTTGTCTCTCTCAAAAATAAAAATTAATATTTAAAATTTTTTTTTAAAAATTTTAATGGTCTGTGGACCTAAAACTGCACCAAAATTTTTTTAACTTAATGGTGGATGTATGCCATTATGCATTTGTTAAAACCCCAAGAAGTGTACAACACAAAAGGTGAAACTTAATAAAAACCCTGGACAATAGTAATAAGAAGAATGTATCGATATTGGTTCATTGATTCTAGCAAAGATACTACCTTAATTCTGGATGTTAATATAGGGAAACTATAGACTTGTAGAATGGGTATGGGGTTGAGTGTGTGGAGTTCTCTGTATTATGTGTTCAGTTATTCTGTAAATCTCACACTGTGCTAAAAGATAGACTATTAATTATTAAAATAATACATTCAAAATGTTGACACTCAAATTGATAGTAGGTACAAATAATACAAGTTTTTAGTCACAATTTTTGGCTTCTATCTCTCTTAATCCTCCCTCAAATAAACAGATTCTCTACAGATTCGTTGAATCAACAGTTAAAAGGAGAAATTAATGTTTTTGTCCATGTTTAAAAGGTGATGGAGTTGTACTGAAAGGAGAAATATATCAATGCTTAAAAATTATATTAATGTGTTTTCCTTTAAGATACTGAAAGGAAATAGATTTTAATATCATTGAACATAGTTTTCTGTATCACCATGGTTCATTATATACATTTATTTATTCTTTAGAAACATTTTTTCATTGACTTACATAATACAATGACTTATAAGCTAAGATTCCTGAACAAGGGACTCATAATCAAAGCGAATGAATAACAGACACATAAATAGGTGAAGTTTACTGTGTTGTCACATGTATATAATTCAATTATATCAGTATGTTAATCTCAAACGTAATTTAAAATATTTTTTTCTGAACTAAAATAATGTTAGGCGTATTATGGGGTAGAAAGGGGACTTTCTGTGCTTTTTAAAAAAGAAGTAAGAGACATAAGTGTGAAGTAAGGCTTAGGAAAGATAATTGGCCAAGAGAGGTTGTATCCTAAACTTCTCTAGCTGATTTTTTCATTGTTCATGCATTTAGAGATATTTAAGGGACAAGTCTGAGAATAACTGACATTATCCAAGTCATAAAGCATAAAATATTCTTATGTCATAACGTTATTTCATATACTGAGAAGAAAGGATGTAGGGGCACCTGGGTGGCTCAGGTGGTTAAGCATCCAACTCTTGATTTTGGCTAGCGTCATGATCTCACAGTTCGTGGGTTCGAACCCTGCGTCGGGCTCTGCGCTGACTGTGGAACCTGCTTGGGATTCTCTGTCTCTCTGTCTCTCTGTTTCTTTGCCCCTCCTCCACTTGCTTTTTCTCTCAAAAATAAATTTAAAAGAAGAAGGAATATAAAGGTTAATGTCTACAAGAAACTGAAAAGGGAGTTTTAGGCAAAGGGTGCTTTTAAAGTCCTGTGTAATAGAATGGATTTCAGTTTATGAGCAAGAACTAAGTCATCAGAAATTTTTGAATATAAAATGTAGCTGACAAATGGGATCCTTGACCCTAAGAATACTATAAGGTATGGCTTCTCTAATAAAGAAGGGAAAAGGACCCAACCCTGTGGCAGTGTCCCATTAGAAGTCTATTGTAGTAAATCAGTTGAGAGACTGATTTAGTTACAATAAATAACAGAGATGACGAAAATAAGAGATGTATCTGTAAGACATCTGAAGTAAAATCAAGTAGATTTAGCTACTGATGGAACCCTTACCTTGTCCAAAAAGTGGTTCCACATCTTTCATTTAGATTTGGTGATTTGCAACCAGTTAAGTAGGTGACTTCCCTAGGTGACTTTATGTTTGGAACGGCATCGGTCAATGATGCATATATTTCATGCAGGTACTCTTGAAAAGCATTATTCCTCTTCTGCCAATGGACGTATAGTTTAAATTTTAGGAGTCAGTAGGATTAAACATGTTCAGTTTTTGAAAATCCATATGATAGAATAACTTACAACTGAGGAATTTGTAGGGGAAACAAGGTTAGGAAACCAAGTTCCCTGAGAAGAACATTATATTGATAAACTTTTGAATGATATCATGGTTACTTAATATTATACTTAGTAGTATACATTAGTAAAGATGATATCTGTCATTTTATATATCTGAATGCATAAAACCACTTGCCCTTATTCTAAATGGTGTTTATTTTACCTATGTAACACATTCTTGAGATGTGACACTAGATGAAATTTTTCATTATTATCATATCTTACATATCACCTCGAGACTTATTTCAGAACTAACTTTAAGCATAATATATTTCCTTAATGATTTATGTTAGTTTTATGCATGGATCATAAGTAGATGTGTTTTTTTGTTTTATTATCTTTTTTAAAAATAGTATACAGGTCTCTTCAAAGGGAAGCATACTCTGTAATATGGTAGCTTTGCATACACACAATTACACATCTCTTGTGACAGAGGTAACCATTTCATATTTGCTAAGAATTCATCAAATTTAAGACTTTGTGATTTCTGAATTTCAGGTTTAGTTTGGGTCTTTACTATATATATACTATACTACAAGTATCTGGATTTGGTTGGAAGAACATGGCTCTTCAATCAATGTTTTTGTTTAGGTATTCTTTAATTCTTAAAGAATAGTTTGTACTTTAAGACAAGAAATTTTAAGTTACATTTTGATTGTATTTTGGAATTAAAATGTATTCAGTATTTTTTTCTGTAAAGGCTCAGCAAGCTTTATCTGTAAAACTCCATATAGTAAATATTTTAATCCTAGTGGGCCATATGGTCTCTGCCACAACTACTCAACTCTGTTTTTATCAAAGCAAAACAGCTACAGACAACACAATTAAGACCATTTACAAAAGTAGGTGATGTGGTAGGTCTTGGCCTACAGGCCTTACTTAGTTTGCTAACCCCTGATTGAATGGCATATAACACGGTAAATGAAATTAGAGAGTATACAACACTAATATTTAGTTTTATACCCAGACTTTAGGCTAACTATCTTTCTTATTCAACTTTTAGTTAGTGTGGTGTCAACACTTCACTTTCTATTGCTGACTATGAATATCTTGTTAAAACCACCAAGATGATATGTGTTAAGGAAGAAGGTCTCCCTTGTAAATACCTTAGAAGAAAAAAGAAACAGACACAGAGAGAGATGCATTAAACAATGCAAATAGATTAAATAAATTGGCCAAAGGAAAACAATGTGAGAAAAAACTATTATTCCTGCAGTACATTTGGTTCCTAAAAGGTATATAATAATAAAATCCAAATTTTGGCTTAGTTTTGTGTCCAATGCAAAGAAGGAAACCTGGAAACCTGATCGATTATAAAGATTTTTTGGCCAAAATATATTTAAATGATTTAAATCATTTAAATGATTTTCAAGACTGAAATTAGGTATTTCTGGGTTCCTGCTAAAAAAAAAACAAAACAAATGAAGAGAAAGTATGATGTAGTACCATATTGAGACATCCAGAGAGATTAGAACAACATATCACATAGCAATTTTCTTTTTAATACTTTCTTAAAGTAAGACATAATAACACCAAATCAGAATTTTTTGAGTGTTTCAATAATTAAATAGCAAGCGATAAATTAATATCCCTGAAATTATACTTTATTGATTCTACTCTTCTGTTTGTGGATGGTGGCTTTAGGATAGGTGGTGGGATCCAGAAATGCCGCTGACTGATGGTCTGGAATGAGCTAAGGACAGAGTAGAATTTTGAGAATATAAGGTAATTGTGTCATGAGGAATCTGACTAGCTTTTGATGTTTGATGGCTGACAGCTAAGCGTCATTCTTCCTTCTTTCCCTTATACCTTACATCTGGACTAACTGATAAAAATGCCTGAATCTTCATTTTTTTTGTTGCTGGGTAGGGATTCAGATAAGACTCTGCCTCCACACGGAAGTCTCACTTTGGCTTCACCGCCTGAACACAATAAGAACCTGGAGTCAGCCTCCTTTGCTTACTCTTTCAAGACATTTTGGATCTTTTAGAGGGGACTGCCTTGTTTTTTCCAGACATCTCAATTACCTAAGTAATAGCTCCTTTCATACACATTTGGTGTGTGTGTTGGGGTGGGGGGTTGTTATCAGTGTTGACCACTAAATCTTTAGGTAGGAGTCCCTCTTGTTTTTCTCAGGGTGACTATAACAGAAGTGTTTACAACAACTGATGTGTATCAGATTGTGAAAGACTGAATTTCTGCTTTATCACAGTATGAGCCTGACTACCACCATCACTCTGATCACCATGAACTCTGTACACAGGTTATGGCATGATTAGAGCTTTGCATCAGGGAAATGCTTCTGTTGCCTCTCTAGATGCAGAAAAGAGGTGGAAGGATCTTGAGTAGAGATTGACATTGGCCAGGCAAAATGAAAAGAAGGGTAAATATGAATGAGAAATTAAGAGAATTTTGCAAGTGACTGAATGTATGTTTTGCAAGTGACTGAATGTACCACAAATGGAATGATAGAAGGAGAGAACAGCAAACAGAAAAGAATCAATGACCATACCAAGGTTTCAAACTTCAGTGGTTAGTCTTAGGACTCCAGGAGGAAGAACAGGATTTGTTGGAAAATAAGGTCTTTTTTTTGGAAATGCTGACTTTGATATTCTGATGGGTTATCCCGTTAACAATAACTAGAAGAGAACTAGACCTAGAACTGTCTAGCAGACTAGGCATGAGGATTAGGAGTCATCTCCATTGTGGCAGAAGGAATTCTATGACTAGATAAAGTCCTGAAGGATGAAAGCTTAGAGAGAAGAGCAGGGAATGGTGGGATATTTCACATATTGTAATTATATGTCAGGAAAGATACTGAAGCAATTAGAAGGAGCTTTGAAATACTTAAGTAGCAAAATAGTTCCTTCAGAACTACAGATCAACACCAATACATATGACCAATATCAGATTGTATTCTGTCAAAAAATCAATTGTTTAAACATACTCAAGAGTTTGAGGTACTAATGCAAAATGTGGTTGGCTACAATTATATTTTACTTACTGAGTTGATTAAATTAAGAGACAATAAATTCTGAATGTCGCTGATAGGATTTGTAAAATTATCAGGCTACTCAACCATTCTGGTCAAAGAGGCTAAAGGAAGGAAAGAAATTTATAATTTCATGGTTGAATGACATAATGAGAGCTATTAACTTAATTAGTCATTATTAAAGTAACACTCTATGCTGGAAACAATAGTGATTCTTTGGGGCATGGGGCTTTTCAATTCCACCTAAAATGTTTTCAGAAATCATATATGTCTCAAATCTTTAAATTAACCATGATTTTATTCATGATTTTCTCTTACCTGGCTTTTTAAAAATATTGCCCTCAGAATATTGCTCTACAAAGACATATAACTAAATGGATAGAGATGACTGCATAAAAACTAAGGCATTAAAATGAGTTTGAGATCTATTTTATTAGCCTTGAATACTAAATATAGGGATGTGAGAGAAGTTCCTGTCTGATTCAAATATATATCTTTTAAAACAAGAAAATATGCCCTCCCTAGGAGATACAGTTAGGTAAAGCGGATATTGTCCATTGTCATGGACAATGACAACTTGCTGGTTCTTGCCTGATTAAAATCTTCAAGTATTTATTATTATTATTATTATTATTATTATTATCATTATTATTATTATTTTGAGAGAGAGAGTGCAAGTGGGTGAGGGGCAGAGAGAGGGAGAGAATCTCAAACAGGCTCTATGCCCAGCACAGAGGTCAATCCCAGGACGGTGGGATCATGACTTGAGCCAAAATCAAAAGTCTGACACTTGACCATCTGAGCCACCCAGGTGCCCCTTTTATTGTTATCATTAATGTTATTACTCTTATTATTACTTAATCTTCACTTATTGAAGCGAGTAATGGATGGAGGTAATTTTATAAATGAATGAGAAGCAGAGTAGATTTTATGTCCGCTTTAACATATGTAAATTTAACATATGTAAATTACATATTTAACATATGTAATAGAATTCCCATTAATATAATGACAAAAGACTAATATCACCTCTTTAAGGCTAGCAAACATATCTGATTTCCTTCATATCAAGGAAGGTTTCATGATACAGCTGAAGTTCCTTCAGTATTGCTTTGTCTAGTAATAAAGCTGATCTACTTGTTTCTCTGTATGGGGAATGGAAAAGACTGACGGGCATATGGTAGACCATGGTTGGCCTTTTTGCTTAAGTCCTACAATGTGAGAGGATGCTCATTTCACAGATAAACAGTTGTAAACATCTTCTTATAATGAGGTTAATTCCATTCTAATTTGAACCTTGAGGTTCTCAGAAACTTGGGATTCATGTGCTTTAATTAACATGTCCCACTATATTGTCATAACCAGAGCTGTAGATCTGAAATCATCTCCATCATAGAAACATAAAGAGCTCCAAATGTCTTCACTTGCTATGGAAACAATGAATGATTCTGCTATTTATGGAGATAAAAGATAACTAAATGATTGTTCTTAAAACCTATTTTTCTCTTCTTTGTACCCTGGGTTTAAGCCTTTTTCCTCCCTTTTAATTCTGCTGGCCAAATTCAGAGATATCGTAGACCAGTCACCCTTTACCGTGTATATTTTATGAAAGAAACCTTGCCATAGAGTCTGCTGGTTCTACACATCAAATTCAAAAATATAAAAATAATTTAGTGAGATTTATGAGGAGTTTATATTTCTAACATTTTACAAATGTATTACATATCATAGAAGGAATTTTCCTAGGGTAATATATTGCATATTATTTTTCCATGGCAAGACACATTAATTGCCTGGGAATTGAAGTACAAGTGTGTAAAAGACGTAGCTTTTATTGCTGGGCCAAATAAACAATTACAGAGAGACTATTTACTGAAGGCCATATTCATGAATAATATGGCAGGAATTTGTCTAAACACATCAGGCTGTTTAACAATACTTTTTATTGTGTTTGTGTTTAAATATTTAAATTGAATTTATTTTGTGTTCTAGTTCTTTGAATTTTGTTGAATATATGTAAAAATGTAACTGTTTTCTTTGTGTAAAAATTAAAAATTTTTCATCTGCCCTCTCTTTCTTAGTAGATAAAACCCCCGCCTCTTTCCATGTTGATTGTACTCAACTTTGGAAGAGAAAAAAATGACTACACCTATTTCTTTTCAGTTTTAACATTCTGATTTTTTTTCTTTTTAGCTAATGTAGCTGAAATCATAAATCCATGTGAATATTTGGCAATGATCAGTTAGTCTGTTTAATACAGTCACCTAAGTGAATGACTTTGACTCCAAAAAGTAACTGCTTAGTAAAGCTGTACATTTTGCTTAATTATGAGAGAACTAATTCATACTTATATACTCTCCCTATGTGGATATATATAAAACTTAGTGATTTTTCCTCTTTATAATCAATTTGCTTCAATTTTATAATGTGTTGGTAACAAGTGGGAAGTTGACAAGTAATTGTTAAAAAGCAGAATGATAAATGCAAAGTTTTTTAATGTTTGTTTATTTTTGAGTGAGAGAAAGTGGGGGAGGCACAGAGAGAGAGGGAGACTGAAAATCCCAAGCAGATTCTGCACTGTCATTACAGAGCCCAATGTGGAGCTCAAATGCATGAACTGTGAGATCATGACCTAAGGCAAAATCAAGAGTCAGGATGCTTAACCAAGTGAGGCACCCAGATGCCCCAGAATGATAAATGCAAATTTAAGAATCAAAACAGAATATCATTGGATTAATATGGTTGGTATGTCTAATGCATCCCCCATAGTTGATTCTGTGAACTAGGTACTTAAGGAATATTAGAAAAAGCTTAATGGCTATTTTCAAAAACTGTGGGTCTAAATGAAGATGTTTCCATATTTATATCTATTCATAAATATTAAGTAGAGAAACTGAGAATTTCCCATTAAATGGTAGATTTGGGCTGTATGCCTGAAATCTTAATTTCCAAATGCCATCTTAACTCTTGCAAATGGTGCAATTTTTCCTGTTAAACTATCACACAAAACTATATTTTAGGCATAGACTCTGGTTGATAGAAGTTTCTTTCTTTACTTTCTTAGAAACCACAAACAATTATGTGGATAAAAAAATTTTGTGCTGACGTATTTCATACCCAAAGATGCTCATGGTGGATCTGTTGCATTAAGAGGGCAAACCTTCTAAGGATGGAGACAAACTTTCTTGAAACTATCCATATATTCAGTTCATCCCATACACTCCAAACAAATACATCCTGTTGCCCTTACTGAATGACAAAAGAATAGTATGAAACTATAATTATATTTATAACTAATACTGAAAAAGATACCCACTTGCCATGCTTAAGCTGGATTTCTACTGGTTCAAAGAGCATAAATGGGACAAAGAGTACTGCAGTTGGCTCAGTGTAGGGAAATGTGCCAAATTTTGTAGTCAGGCCATAGGGATCTATTGCCAAAAGGAATGTGGATTTGCTGTGCAGCCAAGGATAGAGTGGCATCAGTTAATCAGTCATTGTTCCCATACTGATTTCTAATATTGCTCATTTTATTAAAGTTTGCTTTACCTAACTTAAACTAAAAAGAAACTTAATCAACTTAAATTAATTTCCAAGTGATTCCAAATAGCTGGCATGGTGCTAAACAAACAAACAAGCAGACAAAAAACAAAAACAAAAACAAAAACACATTACTTTTTAGGAATATACGTTCCTAAAATAAGAGAATGATCAGAATCAACAGAGAGTTTAGGAAGGTGCAATGCTTAACATGTCCCTAAATTCTGTCCTCACCATCTGACTCCTATATAATCCATAGGCTATGTTTTAAGTCCTGGAATTTAGGCCAGAACATGTTTTTTATGGGTGGCCTAAAACAGTTAATTTAACCATTGTGCTTTTTGGAAATAAAGGCAAACAAACAACAACAAAAATAGCATATCTATAAAATGAATATGACCAAAATTTAATACTTTCTGAAGCCATGATAAACCCACTTGATGTCATTGAGTCAAGGGGACAGGAAAACCGGCAAAGAACCTACATTTTCCAGGTGTTAAAGATTTGAAAGCAGGTTATAGGGACAGAATATCCTGCTCTGAATTTGTTTTCCCAGCAAGATTGCTAACACTAAAGGAAAAGAAAACTAGAATGCCTAAGCAAACCCAGGGGATTTTCCAAGGAGAGGATTGTGAAGGATGTTTGCTGGTACAGATCGCTACATTGGATAAACCCAGTTTTATGTTTCTATTTACATATTAATTGTAATTCAACTATGGCATAATTAGGGAGGCTCAAAACATGGTTGTATAAAAACACCAACTGCATCAACAATAAGTATTGGGCTTTTGAGGATTGACACAAAGTTTACTTAAAATGCTGTCACAGTTCTTGTCTCTTGATTTTATTCATGCAGTTTTCATTTTAATGATTGATTTATTATTTCCCATAAATTGAAATGAAGCTACTTTTGGCAGCAATACTCTTTTATTCCATTATCATTTCACATGGAAAATTTTTTCTTGAAGACTTTAGACATCACAGTTAGTGATTTTTTTTTTCAAGCAAGGGAATAGAATAAGTGAAATCTATCACAGAAGGCTGAAAATTATTTGTTTTATGCATAGAGGTTAGACTAGTATCATGCTAAGTTTCTATATTCTGTTCTTTAGGGGTTGAAGAAGATAAAATATTTAGGATTTCAAACACTAAAACAAGTGTAAAAAGGAATTAGAACTAAACTATTACATAAATATAATACTAAACAAATATCAAGTTATTTATAAATGATATGACTTATTACACATACAAAAGATGATAGAAATCTATTATGGGCTCAGAGGCAAAGGAGGTGCTATGTGATTTTGCCAAGTGTGTGAAGAGGAAGCCTGAAGCTAGTGAGATGAGGAAGAGCAAGCCTTTTCTTTGGCTTCATGTTTTTCTTCCTGTCTCATTTTATCCTTCTCTTTTACATCTCTTTGTCTCATCTTTCTCTTTGGTCATTTTTCTATCTTACCCTTGTCTTCATACTTTTTCCCAAAACCTGTTAATTAGCATGAAATACCTATTGTGTCATACCTTTTCAGTACGTATGTGATGACTATGGACAGCATTGCTGGGATTTGGTGGGAGTGCAGAAGGATGGAATGTAAATGTGAACTATTTACTGTGAAGAAATATTAGTGGTGGCGATATGTTCTTGCTTTCATTTCTGTCCTACTTTGTTAAATGACTACTTTATTCATTCAGTAGAATTACCTCTGAAATAGGAGATCTTAAATAGTTTGTACCCTGGACCTCGTTAGCAGTGTGGTCAAGTCTAAGGACTTCTTCTCAGAATACTTTATAAATACATAAAATACTTAGGATTACAAAGGAAACAAATTATGTCAAACATATTGATCAAAATATGAAAAATGCAAATGTGTAATATAATCATATATGGTTTTTTTTCACTGAAATAGTAAATAACCTGTTCAGCTGTGGTATAATAGCAATTATAATTTCAAAATTGTGAAGCTATTAATGATATTTACAGATATCTACACAAATGTAATTTAATAGGAAAAATACAGATGTGAAAATATCTAGGGTTTCATATTAGTGACAAAGTCACAAATACTGATTCATTATACTGTGGCTAGATAATATTTTTAATCCAAAGGTAATGCAAACTTTCAGTTAAAAGGTAATAAAATTAAAGACATAATTGTGTTTTATTTGCCATCTAAATTCAGAATAACCCGCATTCTGTCCATAGATCCCATATTAATAACACTTGCTGTAGATACAGAAACCATCATCTCTCAATTGATATCATCAATATCTCTCAACCAGAAGTTTACAAATTGTTGGACCAGCAATTCACCTGGGAGATTTACTTTAAATTTTCTTTCAAAAATACAGCTTCTAGGACCCACCTTCAAACAGAGCAGTGTTCTGGATAACTATAGTGCTCACCTGCAGTGGAGGACCTTTTAAGAGAAGTAGTCTCAGAATCCTTGGTGAAACTATGCCAAGAAAATTTTCTCAATCTAGTTCATAATACTCCTCCAAACCATAGCAATAGCAACGACAGGAATACTTAAGTGAGCAGGTACATAGTTGCAATATCTCTCTTGCAAGTAACTTTCAGCAAATTGGCAGATAACCAGTGTGTGTGTGTGTGTGTGTGTGTGTGTGTGTGTGTGTGTGTATGCATGTGTGTGTGAGACATCCTAAAGAATTGGCAATATAGAAAGATAGAAAGCATAGAAACAGAATATAATCCACAGGGTTGGATTTGTTTTTCTAAAGCTATCTTTATGATAGACACATGCCTTAATTATTCCAAGCTTCAATTTGGAGAGGAAAAAAGGTAAGGCATACCCACAGAACCTATTTTAGTGGATAGCAGCATAAGCACTCAGATAATAGTTGTGGTTATTATTATTGCTGTCATTGTTATTTAATTTCTGCTGCAGGACTGAATTTTCTGTTTTCATGCTCATCTTAATCCCAGTAGGGGAGAATGTCTTTGTTACCATAATAAGCATCAATCTTTTTGTATGTATTTTGTCTATTTCATACTTCTTTTAGGGGAGATTCTCAATACTCTCAAAAATCAGAGGTGTTTGTATTATACCTGTCCACTCTGATGAAGATGAAAATCCCAAACTTCCTCCTTCTACCAAGAGTAAGGACTTGTGCAGTCAGATATAGGAGGATTAGAAGAGACCCTCATAATATGAAGAATATGATTCTTATCTAGGGAGTTGGAGGGCATTACTGAAGATACTCAAGAGATTAAAGAAAACTCTAAATATCCTTCAGAGCCCAATTCACTATGACATAAATATGGAAAAAATACTGCCCCTGACTTCCCCCTAGGTGTGTGTGGGGGGGGGGGGGTGGGGGGGGTGTAGGCACATCTACTGTGGTTGTTGTTTTTGTTGTTTTTCAGTGGTAGTTCCAACTGCCAAAATATGGATAAAATCAAATCAGAAATTCATTACTAAAGCAATTCAAAGACACTCTAAGTTCTAATCAAGTGAAACAAGGCACTCCTGGGTGAAAAAAGTGAACGCCATGTCAAAAGGAGGCTTAATACGGATAAGGTAGAAGAAAGACACTCAACACTCCCTCTTCCCTTGAATGCAACTAAAAGAAAATATAAAGATACTTATATGAGGATTCTGGAAATTAAATAGGGACATATGGACAAGACAGGAGAACTAAAACCCAACATGATTCATAAAGCAGTGAGTTAGCTATTTTTTCTCCCATATTTCCTGACTTAGACTCTAAATCAGCCCAAACTACCAAATGGATGCAGACAGATAATATTCCTCTCAAACAGAAAAACCAAGAAAACTAAGAAGGGGGTCCCTTGTACAGTGGAGCTCTTTTGATTCTCCTGGCCCTGTCCAAGTCATTCTTCACTTACAGAATGGATTTGTTTTGGCAGCAGGGTGGGCTGGTGGAGACGTTGATCCCATAGGCTATTTTCTCTTGCCACTTTGCCCACTGGAGACCCAGACACAGAAGTGTAGAACAGTGCAGGGAAGCTAAAGCCCCTGCTTTCTAGCAAGAGCACTGGGAAACATTAGAAGCCCAGGGAGCCCTGCTGGACGGGGTGAAAACCAGCATGAGTGTGAGAAACTCCTGATGGCTTTCGTCTTAGGATGTCCCCCACACTTTTGTAGGTTTTTGCTTTTAGGAAATTCACCAAGTGTCATGATATAATGACAAGGGAGATTCCCAATGGCTCTGGCCATAGAAGAGGTGAGGAATGATACTTCTGAAATTTCCCCAGAGTGGTCTCTATATTAACAGATTGCTCTCTGGGGTAGAATTTACCAGAGTCTTAACCCACATTGGGGTAAAAGCATTTTTCCAATTCATTTTCCCTTAAACTTCCTGTCTCACCTAAGTTGAGGGAATGCTAAGAAACATTTGTGTTTGAAACATCACAGCCTAGAAACATGAGATCACTAAAAACTGAGATTTAATCATAAGATTATAGAATGCTGCTCCTCCCTTTTTCCTTATTATCATGACCAATGGACTCCAATTTAATAATAGCAAATTATAGCTAAAAGATCTGCAGGGTACCAACTATACCCAAGGAAGGGTTCTTATGGAAGTCCAAAGACAACAAGAGAAACAACACCAGAGTACTTTGAAGCCCCAGGAATGTTTAGCTATGGCAAATATTAAACATAGACCAACTCCTACTTACATTAACATAAATCCTCCGATGAAAGCCTTATTTGTTTCAGTTTCTATTATCTAATAATTATGTTCAGCTTTTAATGAAAAATTATGAGTAATGTTAACAGGTGAGAAAAACCACATTCTCAAGAGACAAAAGAAGCATCAGAACTAGACTCAGATACAGGTTTTGTAATTATCAGAGAATATAAAATAACTATGATTAACCCGTTAAGACCACTAATTGAAAAAAGTAGAAAATACTTAAGAATGGATGGGTAATGTAAGCAGAAATGTGAAAACTCTAAGGAATGAAAAGGTAGCTAGATGTTTTGTATGAATATAAAGTTTGAGAAGTGCCAGTCTCGAACATAATTGCAAAGAGATTTCACAGAAGATTTAATGGATTTGAGGGGTACCTAGGTGGCTCAGTTGGTTAAGCGTCTGACTTCAGCTCAGGTCATGATCTCACGGTTCATGAGTTTGAGCCCCACATCGGACTCTGTGCTGATAGCTCAGAGCCTGGAGCCTGCTTCAGATTCTGTGTCTCCCTCTCTCTCTCTGCTTCTCCCCTGCTTGTGCACTGTCTCTCTTTCTCAAAAATAAATAAACATTTAAAAAAAAGATTTAATGGACTTGAATCTCTCTAGCAAGGCAGATATCTGCTTGATTGCCCCAAGAGTCCTGTTCATAATAAGTTTGTATCTTCTGAGCCAGGAGGCCAGCACTTACTCAGTATTTTTCATCTTTTTTTCGGGGGTGGAATATTTTCCATCTTGAGTAAGGAAAATGAATTATAAAACATTTTGTCTAGATAATGCCCAAGGAACATTTAACCTAATGCTGTCATTACAAATGTAACTACTGTGAGTTAGAGATTCTTATGCTTTCTTTTGATATTAGCAAAATAGATTGGGATTTTCATATAAAGGGGATGTTCCTGGTTCTATACAATACTAAAGGAAGGCAAAGCTGAGTTATGACACCACTGAAACATCTTTCATTTACAATGATTCTTGGGTTCTTTAAGCATAAGAAATTTCTAATACTCTAACTATAAGCTAGGAATCTAAAATGATATTTATATCTAGAAAATAGAAGGCAAAGAGAATCTGGTAAATTTCCATCAGCCTGACAGCTTATCCTCCTCTTATCATCACACTTCTTTGCCAGTGCCATCAAAGTTAAAAAGCAAGTTGAAAGTTAGTTAAAATCGATCCTCACATGACTCTACAATTTTGAAAGTTCAGGAGTCCTCCCTGCCAGTTTTCAGTTGAGAAAACTGAAATTCTTAGAGCTAAAGTAACTTACACATGACCTTACCTCAGCTGGGCCATGTGACAATAACTGTAATTGTTTGGAAAGGCATTCAAGTGAAGCTTCATGAAGTAAAGAGTGAATACAGGCACACCCTGCTTTATTGCACTTCACTTCATTGTGCTTCACAGATACTGTGTTTTTCATACATTGAAGGCTTTTTGGCAACTCTGCATTGATCAAGTCTTTTGGCACCATTTTTCCAAAAGCATTTGCTCACCTTGTGTCTCTGTGTCACATTTTGGTAATTCTCCCAATATTCCGATTTTTTTCAAAATGATTATATTTCAATTGCCTCAATCTCACGATAAAACTTTAACAGATGAGGAAAGAAATCAGCTCATCGCGATGGAATATATTGCCAGTGAAGATGCTGTGAACATTGTTGAAATGACAACAAAGGCTTTAGAATATTACTTAAACTTAGTTGATAAAGCAGCAGCAGGGTTTGAGAAGATTGATTCCGGTTTTGTAAGAAGTTCTGTGGGTAAAATGCAATCAAACAGCATTGCATGCTACAGAGAAATTGTTTGTAAAAAAAAAAAAAGGAAAGAAAAGAAATAATCAATATGGCAAAATTCACTGCTGTCTTGTTTTAAGAAATTGCCACAGTCACCTCAACCTTCAGCAACCACCTTCCTGATCAGTCAACAGCCGTCAACATCAAGGCAGGACGCTCCATCAGCAAAAAGATTACTACTCACTACTCACTGAAAACTCAGATGATGTTTAGCATTTTTAGCAAGCAAGTAGTTTGAAATTAAGGTGTGTACATTTTTTTCTACATGTGATGCTATTGCACACTTAATAAACTACAGTGTAGTGTAAATGTAAGTTTTAAATGCACCGGGAAGCCAAGACATTCATTTGACTTGCTCTCTTGCAGTATTTGCTTTATTGAGGTAGACTGGAAGGAACCTGTAATACCTCCAAGGTATGGCTGTAAATAAATCAACACATGCATGTGTTGGTTTAAACTGCTTTTAAATGTAAACTAAAATATTTAAAACAAACCTTAAGTAACCACATCAGTTAAAAAGCTTGAAAACACATCCAGTGGAATTCAAATCTTTGTATATTTGAAAATAATGCTACGCTCTTCCTATAATAGATTGTTTCCCTTAAACTATCATAATAATTTCTGATAACTGAGGAAAGAATAAAGTCCTTTGAAAGTCAAACACATTATAAGCTAAAAAAAACCACCAAAACTGTTTTTCAGCTATAACCATCTAAAAGGTATTGTGCAAGAAGGATATTTTACATTGAGGCAATCTCCTTAGGAAATGCTACAATAAACCCAATTTTCTTGTAGAAGAATTTTCACTATTTTAAATCTCATTTTCTTTTATTTTTCTAGATTTTTTGGTAATACAGCTCAGGAGATTGGTGACAAAAACAACATAATGAATTTTCAGGCTGCATAATTTATGACTTCATACTCCTAGCAACAGTTTTAACCTCCACTCATATTTACATTTGCCCTCTATTTCCCAGATTCAAATGGTCTTTCTAAGGAGATTGGTTTCATGCAGAGACAGGATAGTAATCAGAAATTTTTACCTTACTCACTATAAATCAGAGTGATTTCTGTCTGCATTTGTGGCCACCATTGAAACAAAATACACCTCCGACTGGGGGATGCATGTGGGCTGTTAACTGCTAGAGTTTTGATTTCCAATAAAGGTACTTTTTCAATCTGTTTAATGCTTCCAAAATAGGGGTGTGGTTTCCTGGCATATTAGAACAATTTAGCTAACAGCTCAAGTCCTTGCTAGTTCATAAAAACATGTGTAAGTACCATAATTATAACCATGTTTGTGATATAGAAAACAAAAAAGAGAAATGAAAACAGAGAAGCATATATTTTACTGACATTTTAAAAAGTGAATTGCAAACAGAGCACCTTTTAACTTCAGACTCTTCTGCAGAACTAAATCAGAACAGGATGCTTCCTCCCATCACCTTAAGTAGATTGGAGTCATGTGGGGTGGGGAGTTGCAGCAGAAATGCTATCAACAATGAAAAAGATGAATAAATTACTCGAAAATTTGAGTCAGAAGAAACTGACATTCAAAAGACCCAGGCAGGCCAGACAGTCCATTATCCATTTAACCACAGAACTGACTCAGACACAACTGCCTGATCATTGCTGGCCCAGATGCTACAGCTAGAAAACTGTCTGCATTAGTGAGGCATCTGGATGTAGCAGTTGCTACAATGAGGATGTGATAATTTACAAGAACCCTAAAAAAACAAAACCCAAGAATTTTTGCTTTTCCAAAGAGAACATTTGGGCAAGTTACCAAAACATCACACACTACATATCCTGGGGGGTAGCAAGGAACCAGCCAGGCATTGCTGTGCCTTAAGTACAAATTCAGACTTGCTCACAGAATTGCACACACTTGAAGTTTCTTAATATCACTTGGGAACAGAAAGTGCTGAATATGCTGATGAGCCTGCCCCTTTGCTATTTTCGTTATTAGATAGTAACTGTCGAGTACATGTTGTTGGATACAAAGATGTGAAAGGAAAAATTAGGTCATGTAATGAAGAGAAAGAAGAAAAGTTTGAGGATATGTTACCATTAGTCCACATCATGATGGAATAGCTAATTAATTCTGAGACAATGTCATTCAGAGCAGCCAGCTGGAGTTTTATTAATGATCAATCAAAACAAAGGGCACATTTTCCAACAGGTTATTCTGGTATTATATAGGTTGGCTGTTCCAGCAGGTAGAATTAAGTGACAGTTATATCACCACTTGACCTGTGACTTTTCAGCCTGATATACATAGGCTTACCTCTTTACTTGCTTTAATATCTAAGACCACTTTGTTGATTCCAGACAAATTCAATAGGCAATTTACTAAAAGACAGAGTGGAGAGTGCTCTATGTTAACACAAGAAGTAAGCTGAGTCAGAGAGGGAGTGCCAAAGCCATGGCTAAATCAAAAAATAGAAATAAAAGTCCCAAAGAAGGTGCTGAATTGTCATTCATTTATTCTGCAGATGTATATTATCGATTTGTTAGATGTAATAAGAATGGACAAGAACAGAATAGACTCTCTTTTGTTAAGATGATCATTTGACCGGTGATTGGCATGGGGTGATTGTTTAGATCACGTATCCCTTGGCTCCAATTCTGCTTTACTTCATCAACTTATATGAGGCTTCGTTTTTCTGAATTCTCATATAGTCAAAGTCTCTAGGTTGTATTACTTAAAGTTTGAGAACCACTGGTCTACTGGGAGTAAGATTGCTAACCTGACAATTGCATTGAAATATCATGACACAGCACCTCACCTCTTGTTTTGTTAGCAACTCTTTATTTAAAATTTTAAAAATTACATTAATGAATTATTTTTTTTATTTTTCTTAATCCAAATTTTACACTCTAATGAAATAGTTTATGTATGTAAATCTTCTCAAGATTGTTTTATCTAGGGGCGCCTGGGTGGCGCAGTCAGTTAAGCGTCCGACTTCAGCCAGGTCACGATCTTGCCGTCCGGGAGTTCGAGCCCCGCGTCAGGCTCTGGGCTGATGGCTTGGAGCCTGGAGCCTGTTTCCGATTCTGTGTCTCCCTCTCTCTCTGCCCCGCCCCTGTTCATGCTCTGTCTCTCTCTGTCCCAAAAATAAATAAAAAACGTTGAAAAAAAAATTAAAAAAAAAAGATTGTTTTATCTAAAACACACTTAAACATTCTAGAAAGTAGACAGAATAACATATGATATTGAAGTGATATTACATCCATTACATTTTACAACACTTCCATAAAGTTTGCTCTTTTACTTTCCCAGAAATCCCTACTCCCTTTCCAGGTTTGAGGCTTTAGCAATAGGACACAGAGAAGGGGTACAAAGGATTTATATAACATTATCATGAGGAGGGCAAAATGAAGTTTCTTAGAGTTAAGAGTTGAGACTTTAGAATCATAATACATGGACCTCCCAAGCCTGCGAGGTGTTACTTGCATGATATATGTTTTATGAAGTAACCGCTATCCTGATTTTTATCACAATAAATTGCTTTTACCTGTTCTTGTACTCCATATATTTATTCTTTTGTGTCTGGATTCTTTTACTAATGATGGCATTTTTAGATTAACCCATGATGCTGTATCAGTAGTTCACTCATTATTGCTGACGTTCTTATATTTCATAGATATTCCATCTTTTCCTAATCTGTTTTCCTGTTGATGGATACTTGGTTCTTTTCCAATTTTATGCTGTTAGGAGTAAAGTTGTTATGAATGTTTTTTGCACACATATGTTTTCTTTTTTTCCCAATAAATACCTAGAAATGGAATTGTGGGGTCATTGAGTAGATGCATCTTAAATTTATGCAACACTGTCTTTAGTTGTCAAACGTGGTATTTTAATATTACATTCGTACTAAAAATGTTGAGAATTCCATCGCTCGACAAACAAGCCAATACTGGATATTATTAGTCGTTTTGTTGTTGCTTTTGTAACTTTTATTGTGAATGTTAAATACTGCATAGCTGGGATTTTAATATGCATTTATCATATGAATAATTAAACACTTTTTATATGCTAATTAGTTATCTGTAACTCTATTCTGACATCTCTGTTCAAGTCTTATATTTTCTTATTGAGTTATTTTCCTACTGATGTGTAGTTCTTTCTTGACTAAATACATATATGTTGGCAGTTACATGTATTCAGATGTTTTATCCCATCACTGGCCTTTTAATTTAATTAACAGTGGTTGGGGTAAGCCAAAGTTGTGTGTGTGTGAGTGTGTATATTTATATATTCAAACTCCGTTCTCTCCTTATTTCAATGACTGTGCTTTTTAGGTCTAGTTTAAGAAAATTTTGTCAAACCCAAGGTCATGAATATTTTCTCCTATTTTCTTACACAAACTTTATTGTTCCCAGTGATGTGTTTATATCCATGATCGTCTTTGACTTAATGTTTGTATACAGTGTCAACTAGTAGTCAAAGTAAATTTTTTTCTTTATGTGCCAAACATTTATGGAGCACTTTGTAATATGTTCCAAGCATTCTTCTAAATGCTTTCCAATATTACACTAATTACTACAGAAAACTTGTGAAGATTTTTTCAAATAAGCTCTATTTTTTAAAAGCTGTTTTAGGTTCACAGCAAAATTAAACAGAAGATGTAGAAGTTTCCCATATACCTCTTTCCCCATCCCAATCACCTCTACCACTATCAACATCCACGGAGAGTGTGGATATACTTCTTTTCATCAGTGAATCTACCCTACCACATCATTATCACCCAGCATCCGTAGTTTACATTAGCATTCACTCTTGGCGTTGTATATTATAATATAAGTTTGGACAAATGTATGATGACATACATCCACCATTATAGTATCATACAGAAGAGTTTTACTGCCCTAAAAATCTCTGCTCTGCTGATTTACCCTTTCCTCCTCCCTATCCCTTGAAAACCACTGTATTTTTTACTGTCTATATAGTTTTGACTTGTCCAGAATATCATATATTTGGAATCATACAGTATGTAGCTTTTTCAGATTGGCTTCCTTCACTTAGTAATATAAATTTAAGGCTCCACCATGTCTTTTCATGGCTTCAAGTTCATTTGTTTTTAGCACTAAATAATAATCCATTGCCTGGATTTACCACAGTTTATTTACCTACTGAAGGACCTCTTGGTTGCTTTCAAGTATTGGCAAGTATGAATACAGCTACTATAAATATCCATGTTCTGGTTGGATATGGACATAAGTTTTCACTTCATTTCAGCAAATATCAAAGAGTGTGACTGCTAGGTCGTATGGTAAGAGTGTGTTTTCTTTTGTAAGAAACCGTCTTCCAAAGTAGTTACACCATTTTGTATTCCCACTCATTGAATATGAGTTCCTGTTACTCTATATCCTCAGCAGCATTTGGTTTTGTCAGTGTTTTATGTTTTGGTCCTAACAGGCACGTAGTAGTATCTCATTGTTGTTTTGATTTGCGATTCTTTTATGATATATGGCATTGGGTATCTTTTCACATGCTTATTTCCTATCCATGTATCTTTTTTTGGTGAGGTATATACTCAGGTCTTTTGCCCATGTTTTAAATTGGGTTACTGAATTTCTGTTGAGTTTTAAGATTTATTTTGAGTTTTTATTTTGAGTTTTGAGATTTCTTTATTTTTATTTATATTTGTTTTATTTTGGATAATAGTCTTTTACCAAAGTTACTTTTTTCCATACCTTTTCCATTTCCTCCAGAACCAAATTTTGAAAAGATATTTAGAGATTAAATATAAATCTCTATCTAGATGCGATTGTTCTAAAATTTTTATGGAAATGCATTGACCCCAGAATAATGAAATCTTGACCAAGAAGAATAAAATAGGAAGAATCACTCTATCAAATATTATGGCCTGCTATCTTGCTACAGTAATTTAGACAGTGTCGTACTGGCAAGATAAGCACATAGATAAATAGGCTAGAATAGAGAACCCAGAAATGGAATGATACAAGTATGTCCAATTGATTTTTGACAAAAATAATAAAGAGAAAGTCTTCATGATTTAGGTCTGGTCAAAGCATTATTGGACTTGACATCAATAGCACAATTAATGAAAGAAAAATGGTAAGTAGGACCGCATCAAAATTAAAAACTTTGGCTCTACATAAGCCCAAGTGATGATAAACTGTGTGGTACCTCTTTGCTCTAGAATACTACTCACCAGTGAAAGAAATGGATTATTGATGCATGCAACATGTCAGACGAATCAGGGACTTATTTTACTAGTTGATTTTCTTAATTTATGTTTATTTATTTATTTGGACAGAGTGAATGCATGCAAGCAAGGGAGAGGCAGAGGGAAAAGTAGAGAGAGAATCACAAGCAGGCTCCATGTGCAGCTCAGAGCCTGATGTGGGGCTCGATCTCCTGACCCTAAGATCATGACCTGAGCCAAAATCAAGAGTTAGGCACTTAGCCAACTGAGTCACCCAGGCACCCAGATTTTCTTAATTTTAGAGGAGACTGGGTTTTATACTTAATCACAGAATGTCTGTGTCAGCTTTTCCATTAGCCTGAGGAATATTACTTAGTCCAAGGACATAGTCTTTATTTCTAAACCATGACTATTATAGAATTTCAGTGGAAAGTTTTCATGACACCCTTTTAAATAGGTGTGATTCAAACATCAAAGTGTGTTTCTAGTTTAGGGTCAGCCAGAGTTTTATGGGAGATTTGTAGGCATAGTTAGGGGCTCCACTCTCTGTGGTTATGTCCTTAATTTCCAAACACTTTGGCATCCTCAACTTCATTCTCTGACACCTCAATCCAGTAAGATTGTTATTGCTATTTTTGCCTGAATTATAGCTGCCCCACCCAATGCAAACCAGAACCTTTTTGGGAAAGACTCTTTAAGAATAAATCTTGTTCAGTACCATACTTTTTATCAATAGTCATGTTCCCTTTAATTTTTCTCTGCTCTTGTCTCTAAGGGAAGCAAAATCCATTGTTATCTAGAGGCAGATTATTCCTATATAAACTATCCCACCACTCTTACTAGGAATGGGACTCTACCTGGGTGCTTTAGAAGTTAATGATTTTCCCTAAAGAGATTCACTGTACTAGTCATGGTTTTCTCCCCCCTTATTTTCTGATGTTTTGACATCTTGGAGTCTTGCTGGGACTGCCCCTTCCAAGGTTCACCAGTTCCTAGAGATAACTCTTGGGGGAAGCAGACCTTTCAAATGTAAAACAACCAACAATAGGGGCTCCTGGGTGGCGCAGTCGGTTAAGCGTCCGACTTCAGCCAGGTCACGATCTCGCGGTCCGTGAGTTCGAGCCCCGCGTCAGGCTCTGGGCTGATGGCTCAGAGCCTGGAGCCTGTTTCCGATTCTGTGTCTCCCTCTCTCTCTGCCCCTCACCCGTTCATGCTCTGTCTCTCTCTGTCCCAAAAATAAATAAACGTTGAAAAAAAATTAAAAAAAAAAAACAAAACAACAATAGTCTCTGGGTCATTACTCTCCTGCCCTAATCACCCTTGGCCAGGTATCAGGCCACTAGAAACAGTTCCAGTTCTTCCCAAATCCTGAAACCTATTCCCACTAGCCAATACTAAAACCGATTAACTTGCTTCTCCCCTTCCTTTCTGTGAAAACCACCATAAAGGCTCTTGTTCACATTTTCCCCTCACTCACCTACCTCATGTCTGATCCCAGCCCTTCCCCCTGTTGGTCTGTGTGGCATGTCCTATCTTATGTTAATCAAGAAGCAACCCAAAGTGTTTATTTGGGGTCTTAGGGATTGCAATATGGGAGACCCAGTGTCAACGGAAATTTAAAAGTGTGCTCCAAATTGCAAGGAGGAAGTACAGGCTTACAAAGATAAAAAACACTAGATTTTCACATAAGTTGTTTTGAAAGAATTGTGATTGGTGCTGGCAGAGTTTAATGTGCTGTCTGATACATGATAGGCTATTTGGCTAACAGGCATTCCATTATTTCTATTTCAGTCCAAATTGGACATTTTCCAGGAGGTGGTCTATTTGCAACTGACAAAAGTCAAAAGTTTGTGGTGTTCCAAGAATTGAAACAGGAAATGTGCATGGGTCCTGCTTCCTTCAAGGTCTGTCCAACTCCATTTTGAGTGAGTCTCTTAGCGGTACTTACTGCATTTTGAATTATTTTTTCACATTTCTGTTTCTTTGTCTGCATGTCTTACCATATCTGATTAAAGAAAATCTCAGAAATGTTGAAAACACTCATTTTGTAGATCTGGAGTTTCCTGAGATATTTCTTACCTTAAGCAAATTTGGGAAGCTCTTGGTGGACATATGACACTAGGAGTGGAATGATGTCTAAGCTAAATCTTAAAGAATTAGTAAGAGTTATCCTGGCAGATTTCCAGAGAGAGACACAGTAACACATACAAAGAAGAACAAGGGTGAAGTGAGAGAACATGAAGACCCACAAGATAGAGTAAATCTGGCAGGATTGAGAGCTAGGGAAGATGGCCCTGAAGTGAACATCATGATGGCCTTATAAGCATTACTGAGAATGTTCGGCGTTAATTGGTTGCCCTTGAGGGAATCATTGAAGGATTTAAATTGAGAAATAACATAATTACAGTGCATCTAGATCTTCTGAGTACTTGTTCTTTTCTCTTTGTAATACATCATTTTGTCTCCCCTTTAGAATTACTGGCTAACATTGTCCCCTTGCTATATCCTAAACTTGAAGGAAAGTGGAGGTATTGCACCTGGCTGTGATCACAGCTTAATCAGTTTGCAAGTTTTCAAATGACACAGCATAAAATATGGTATTGGATTTTTTTTAAAGTCTAGGCATGAAGGAAATTAAAAGTGAGTTAAATAAAATTGATTGAAATCAACTGTAGCTTAGGAAATCCACTGTGTAGAAATATGTGCTTTTAAATAACAGGTATGGGACAAACAATCTATAACCAGTCAAGTGGAATCTGGATGCCAATAAATAAGAGCCAGGGTGATCATGGTAAAGACTTATGTCTGATGGTCAAATTGGAAAGGACAAAAACCTATGACATTGACTTTAAAGCAGAGAAAACAGAATAGTATTTGGAAGATGAAGAGTAAAAATGGATATTTTATATTTTTAGTGCAAAGCACATTGACCGAGGCTGAAACTGTATTCTTTGTTCTTCAGGGGCAGGGCTAAGCATCATGGGGGTATATGCAAAGATTAAACTACAACAGGTTGGGTAAATGCAAAGTAATATAAACTATATAAAAGATTTCTGAATTAAATTGGCACATATAACACAATTGTGTGATTTTATGGAAATAAAATCTCAGTGGACAGTCTCAGAAAAGAGCAGGGAATCCTCATGCTTATCAATCCAAATTTCTGTTTTATTCTTCTTCCTCACTGTCCTTGATTCTCTTTATCATGTAGGAGCCCGTTTCTTTAACTCTTGCCTTTGAGTCTGTTTAGTTTCTTAGAAATTACTGTAGGTAATATTAATCTATTAATGAAATCAAAGTTTTCTACAGGACAGTGACATTTTCTCTTTTGGTTACATGTATAAGCTCGATGCTTGGTCAGTGGTAAAAGAGACAATGATATAGGATGCGAATAGAAAGGGGTGTGAATTAACTATGTGACCTTGAATGAGTTATTTCAGTGCTTCTAAACCCAGTATTTTCAAGTGTCAAAAGGAGATTGCTATCACAAATCTTTTGGGTGTTAACAAAACCAAGTGAATAATGCTTATGAAGATCGTAACACCACAGGTACTGATAATGAAACAATGACAAAGACAGTACTAATAATCGAGTTAGTATGTGTGGTGACTTAGAAATTCATAATTTATAGTCTTGCTACTGATTTTCAATCAGAAAAGGAGGGATTAATATTCGTATTTATTTTCCACAAAGCCACAGTCCTCTTGTGTCACCTAACAGGTAAAATTCAACACTGGTAGATGATTAGCTTTATTGGATATTAGAGAGGAAGAGAAAATAGAGAAATGCTGCCCAGAAAGCCCCAATTGCAATTTTCAGTGAAGTTTGAGGAATCTCTATTTCCCTCGCCATTAAGACCTCTGATTGGCTCAACCTTCTGCTGATCTGTCTTTTGTCTTTATGTACACATATTCATTTCACTAGGCCACCATGAACCATCTGAGGACACTTGGCTATTTTATTCATTTTAAGTTGAGAATATTTTTGGTGCCTTCTTTATTTGAGAAACCCATTCTTAGATCACTGGTCTTTAAATAGTCCTCGACTATTGTATTTAACAATTGTTAAACAGTTGCTAATGAGAAGATTTCCCAGCCATATCCTTAAAGTAAATGTTACATATCAGGTCTCCAACTTTTCAGACTTCCAGGATGGAAATAAAGCTTCAGTTCCTCAGAAAGGCCAGAATTTTAGATACCTGATTACTGAAAAGCAGATTGAGAAGTCATTCCTGTGACTAAGACACTTCAGATGCACACAGAGAGTTAAATACTGGATGAATGTTAACCAGCAGATTTTTGGAATCAATGCTTAGCTAAGAAAAAATAACCTATGTCCCAAACATAATTGTTTTCTTACCTGTTTTAAATTGTCTGCTAATAAATGCTAAGAATATTCTGTGGACTCTTAGGATTGCTACTTTGCCGAGTGAGGGTGATAGTGCTAATTGAAGACAATCATGACAAATGGAGATAAGTCTGGTATATTAGAGAATGGTATATATAGAGTGGTATATTAATATACTTTTTAAGGGATGTTATTTTTTTATTCAAGTACAATTAATATACAGTGTTATATTAGTTTCAGATGTACATTATCATCAAGAATTCTTTATACTTCTCAGTGCTTATCAAAAGAAGTATACTCTTAATCCCATTTATCTATTTCACCCCTCCTACCCACCCACTGGCAACCACCAGTTTGTTCTCTGTATTTAAGAATCTGGGGGGTCTTTTTGGTCTCTTTTTCTTTTTCTCTTTGTTTGGTCATTTGTTTTGCTTTTTGTATTCCACATATGAGTGAAATCATGTGGTATTTATCTTTCTTTGATTTATTTCACTTAGCATTATACTGCCTGAGTCCATCCATCCACCCATCCATATTATTGCATCCATGTGTATACACCACATCTTATTTATCCATTCATATCAGTGGACACTTGGGTTGATTCCAGATTGTGGCTATTGAAAACAATGGTACAATACACATGCAATGGCGTGTATATATTTTTTCAAATTAGTATTTTTGTTTTCTTTGGGTAAATACCCAGTATTGGAATTATTGAATCCTATGGTAACTCTTTTTTAATGTTTTGAGGAATCTCCATACTGTTTTCCATGGTGGTTGCACCAATTTGCTTTTCCTCCAACAGTGCACAAGGGTTTCTTTTTCTCCACATCTGATTTATTAATCTTAAAATTGTTTATTGATCACCTTTTATAGGAAAGATTCTGTCTTGGTCAGTGAAAGATGAAATGAGAAAAAAGTAAAGAAACGATGTCATTATCCTAAGGTCTCACAATTATGGATAAAGAAACAACAACAAAAAAAGAGAATGATGCATTTCTGTTCAATGGGAAGGAATTTTTCTACCAAACTGAAGCTGTATATAGCATGAGCTCTCAAATGAGAGAACTTGACTACCCCACATCTTGTTAGCTGTGCAATTGTGGGCAACTTCTTAACTCTTTTATGTCTCTGTCCCTTCAGTTGCAAAATTTGGATAATATTAGAACACACTTTATAAAATTGCTAAGAAAAATGAGGAAACCTATATAAATCTAGTTAATATAGTGACCGGTACCTGGGATGCTTTGTGATCATTAGCTCTGATTATTCTTTACATAACAGATGGATGGGCTTTAATCCGTGTATAGTGATAGTGAACAGAAATCCTGAAAGAGGTAATAATACCCATTTGAGCCTCTAGTAATTTTTAACCAGCAACTTGTGATAGAGATGTTCAGATAGGGTTTTCTTCAGATTTTTTTTTTATTCTTGTAACTACATTTTCTGAACACTTTAGTCTATAACATGGATGTGTTTGATCCAAATGCTCCTATTAACTTTCTGCAGTGATAAAAAGAATTGGACTGTATTCTATGTTGAAAAATAAAAGTTACACCCAAAGAGCTGAAAGCTTTAACTGACATTGATTCTCAGGTTGGCTCTGTTCCTATGTTTGGGCAGGCATTAATTTAATCAGAGCTAGAATCTGCCTGCAGCAAGGACTCAGCAGCTTGGGAAATTGAGCTTTCTGCTCCCCTCACTTTTGAATACATCACTTGGAATTTGTGGTATTAGAATGACTTTATTGCAAAGACATGAATTATTTATTGTGTGTAAGTTTATGTTTCTACATAGTCACATCTATTTCCATTTGAGTGACAGCATGGCGCTCTGATTATTAATTGAGAGAATTTTATACTTTACATATTACATGAGAATGTTTTATATTATATGAGATAATCTATTAGTTTCTTTTATGTATAAACTGGGTTAATCTAGGAAATGTTATTTACCTTATCTGAGCCTCAATTTCTTTAATCTCTAAAATACAGATAACAATGATAGATCATTGAGGAGTGAATTATATTTTATACATGTCCCATGTCCCTCATCTGTACTGTGCATCTTATTTGATAAGAGATTGGTATAGTCTAGAGTTTTACATATGGAGAGACTGCATCTCAGAGACAGAAAGTGAATTGACCTGGGAATTGCGGTTATCCAGTGGCAGAGCTGGGACTGAAACTCTAGTCTCCCACTGCCCTCATCAGTATTCTCTTTATGTGAGCAGAGGGATAGCTGAAATTGGAGATAGTAACTGAAGCCTTGGGAAAAACAGTGAAACAGGGATGTGCAGGAAGGAAAAATTGTAAAAAATAAAAGTAACTATTTCTTGGTACCACAGATAATTACTTGGAGGGGTTGATTGCATCTGATTCCCTTTCTTTATATCTATTTTATGTTGACATTTGAGTAATTCTCATTCTATAGAGAACTGAAGGCATATCAAGGAACCATATTCTCTACCTTTCAGTTATAACCCAGCTATTTGCAAATCAAAGTTAGAGGGTTCTTAATAAAACAACTGAAATGCTTCAAGATACTTATTATTTTGGCATACAAAGCTGTAGTAGTAGGCAGAATGGTGATCCCGCACAATGTCCATACTCTAATCTCTAAAATATGTGAACCCGTTAGGCTATGTGGCAAAGGGTAATAAGGTTGCAGATGGAATTAAGGTTGCTAATCAGGTGACCTTAAAATTAGGAGATTATCCTAGATTATTCAGGTGAGCCCAATGTAATTGCAAGCATCCTTAAAAATGGAAGAGAGACACTATGTGAAGACAGTCCCTCTTTCTACCTCTATAGAAATCTACACTAGTTTAGGTTTTGACAGAGTTTTTGTTTGTTTGTTTGTTTGATGGGGAGATGCAAAGTAAGTTTAAAGCAAGAGGAATAAGATGAGCAGAGGGCAGATACTGCCAGTTCCCTGACATCTCCTAGAAGTGGAGATGTGTCTGCTCCCAGGAGAGTAACAAGGCTTCCATACAGATGGCTCAGTGGGAAGCAGGCTGCAAACGCTAGCCTCAGAAGGTTCTTGTGTTTTAAGTGTGTCCCTCAATTATCCCAGTTTCTAACTTCAAGTCTAGAGCAGTGAGTACTTCAGTGGTAATTACTTGGAGTAGAAGCACTTGACTCTTGCCCCATGCTTGCATACTGGGCAAGACCAAGCATCTTTGCATATTTATTGAGAGGGTATGTGTTTATGTGTATATAGGTTTGTGTCTACCCAGTCACAAAAATCGCTGAGATTATAATTTGTGCCAGCCTAGAGGAAAGGGGCTTCAGAATTATATTTAGACTCCTTTCAGTGAAATAGAGAAGTGTGACTTTTTTTGCATACTTGACTTTGCATAAATAAATATGCCCTATTAACAAAAGAATAGTTTTAAATGAGGTTAAGAAAGGGAATTAAATAACTACCTATCTGAACTCCAAAAATAAAGGCACTTGGTACGCAAAAATAAATACAGATGAAAATAAAAATATTTCCTCTTTTGGCAGAGTAACTTGCAAAGAATAAAGACTGATATATTTTTCCTTCTATAGCTCACCTAGACTTTTGTGGTCCTTATTTTCTTCTCAATTAATTTGCATGTCATCTTCCTACTCTCTAATTCCTAAAAGCATACATAATCCCTTGCAATTCCCCATACTTATTCAGTCATAGCCTGTCTCCTCTTTGTTCTGGAAATTATTCTGCTCCTTCCTTTTGAATTAGTTATGAAAAAATAAGGAAATGTTATTTTTCCTTAAAACTTGGGGTAAGGATTTTTTTTAAGTACCCAGAACGTTGCCAGCTTGGAAAGAAAGTACTCATTCATAGGATCATATATATTTGAATATAAATCTTAATTTCATCAATTACTAGCTGGTTGATCTTATCTTACTCTAGTAGTTATTTTCTCTCTACACAATCTGAAATACATTGCTTAGTAGCAAACTGACATACATATGACATACATTGTTTAATAATTTACTTATATACTTGCTTATTGCCTGTCTCTGCCCACAAAAATAGAAATATGATGACAGCAGGTTTTTTTTGTTGTTGTGGGTGTGTGTATATACCATGCTGCACCCTTTTCCACAGTCAGAGAATATACCTAACAATAGTAGGCACTAAATACTTGACATTGAGTAAATGAATGAATGTCTCTGATTTACACTTTAGTCATCCATAAAATGCAGATGTTAAATGAGTTTCACAAATTAATCATGAAAATTAGAATTACAGTAAACATAAAGTGATGGATATAGTGTCTCATGGTATTCAATATTGATCAATAGCATGTTTGTTGGTGGTGGTAGTAGTGTTATTGTTTTTAAAGTAAGAAATAGCCAGAAGCAGGCCTCTAGTATAGATAAGAGAAAGGATAGAATGCTTTCATGGGGAGAGGGACTGGAGCATAGAGAAGGGAATTTGATTTTGGAGGGAGAGATGCTAATTGATTGGCGATGTAGCTTATATACACAACACATGCTGTAGACATGTAATAGAACTTTCTGTGAGGGTAGAAATGTTCTATGCCTGTGTGGTCTCCTATGGTAGCTGCTATCCAGATGTGGCTATGGAGCAACTAAGAAAGAGTAGTGCAAATAAGAAACTGAATTTAAAAATTTTTTATTTAGTTAATTTAAACAGAATTACATATGGCTCAGAGCAGATCTTGAGCAATGGTTCCCAAAATTAAATGTGCTTAGGGAAGACTCACTTGAGGCTTTTATTAAAATGCAGATTTTCATGGATTACCTAAGAAGTTTATTTGCATCAGACCAGAGGGTGAGGCCCAGGACTCAGCATTTTAAGGAAGCAATTTTGTGTTACATAGGTTATCATCTTTTGAATCCTGCCTCTGTGACAGTCTGTGAAGTCTCTTCCTGTCCTTCTCTCTGTCTTTACCTGTGAAGTGTCCCCTGTCCCCTTAAATCCAATGTCACATTCAATGTTACCTGTGGTTTGGTCCCAACCATCCAGAAACAAAAGTATGTCTAGGAAGCAACATTGCTTTTATCATTACCTTTGATGTTATTATTAAATGTGATCTGATTTATAATTCTGTTATATTCACCTCTAAATTTAATCCTTCTTACACTTTCAGATTCAAATCTTTATTATAAATAGGATGAAGAATTCTAATAGTTGCACTATCATGTCTAGACCAAATTTAGCAATGCCCATTGTTCAAACTTTTGTTTGAACATATGTTCCAAAACACTTCTGAAGAAGATAGAATTTTAGAATCTTATGGGTAACTTTGAAGGTCCTCCAGTTTCATTTTACAGATCATAAAATTGATAACAAAAAAAGTCAAAGCTAAAGAGCTAATCATTACTGTTTTCTTTTTTCCAACATATTTAATCTTTGGACACCAGAGGCAAAGTGGTCATGAGCAAAGCTTAATGATGACCACTCATTTTCCTGGAAAGGGTTGTATGTCTGCATTTTCATGAGTATAGGGATTATTTCTGTCAACTTACTGAATTAGTTGCAATACCTGGGACATGTAGGTGCAACAGTTACTATGGTTTTGACTGGAAGGAAAAAAAATGCTCATAAACCTGAAAATGGCCTACATAGTTAAGATAGCTAAATATTCACAAATTAAGAAGTCTGGAGAGAGGCAGTTGCTGCATTAGGTCAATAGCTCGGTAATGCCTTCAAGATTCTAAAATTTTGAGTCTTTGTCTTATGCTCTGCATGTTGATTGTCCATCCTCAAGCCAGTAAACTCCTAGTGACAAGACAGTTGTCACACACCCATATACATCTCCTTTAAAGGCAGAAAGAAAGAAGGTGGGATACTTGGAGCTATATCTTTATCAGGGAAAAAAATCTTTCACATAAGCTCTCAGAAGACATTATTAGTATGTATCAATGGCCAGGATTTTAATGCCTAATGGTTCTTAACTGCAGGAAAGGATTGTGAATAAAGGACCAACATTTCATTGTCTATGGCAGTAATCAATTTCTGCCAGAAAGGAGGGAGGATGAAGGGAAATGGCTGTTTTCAGGGCAGACAATTTCTGCCAAAGAAGTGTACTTGCTATGGATAGATTAAAACTTTATAGGTATCCAGGGGATGATCATTAACACTTTGCTATCTTGGAAATTAGCATGAAAGACATTCTACCCAAAGGTTGTCATCTCAGAAATTCTTCTCTTTCTTTTGTCACAATCATCAGACAAGAGGAATGAACAATAGCAAGAAAAGGAGTCCTGAAGTTAAGTAAAACAAAGCTCTAACATTTTTACCACAAAGGATTTGGGGAGGGAGTATAGAATAAATTCTTTATAGCTCTCAGTCTTATATTGAGCTGCCATTGAATAAGATAAACAGTCTACTAGTGTGTGATGCAGAGAAACACAGTGTGAATCAAAGCAGGCAATGTTATTGCTTTCCAAGGCAGTGGTTTGACTAGACTGAGAGTACTTTATCTGGTATTTGTCACTATTTCTTAGATGGGGTATAATTTCTCTTGAAGGACTATTGCACTGAGTCACTTAATGATACCAAGCTTCCAAGATTTAAGATGTAAAGGAAGAATGTTAAAAGTTGTGCGTTTGTTCACTGGGAGGTAAAAGGGAGTTTAAATTCCTATTTAGCCTTGCAATTTCCATCACTGGCAAAGACTATTCCCCTCTCTCATTTTTTCTCTTTATTCACTGCCAGTCCATATTCTGCTACTACTTCCCATACTCACCACTTTAACTGCAGCACTTTATGTGAGGCCACAAGTAAAGCAAAGAATCAGTGCAGTTCTAAGAATCATTTATCAGAGGGAGATTTAAATGCATGTTTCTTACCTGCCTAGAGGAAAATGCAATAAATGTGTTCTGAGGCAGGGACAGAAAGTTATGTGTTCTTAATAACTGGCATATTTATTATGACTTAAACAGGAAATTGCATATTTGCAGGTTGAAAACCACAGCTGAATAGAACAATCAGCTTTGTCCACAGGCAAAATTACAACTAGGGCTATATGTGTATGGTTCCTCAGTAAAATTAGTAGAATAAGGCAGGCCTGAGTTAATTCCTCTGTGACTGTGACAACTTGAGAAAGGTACATAAGCACTCTGAGCTTCCATTTCCTCATTTGTAAAATAGAGATAATAATTGTACCCATCAATTAGGTTATAATACTATTGAATGAGATAATTGTTGTAAACTTTTGTGTGAAGATCTAATATACAGAAAGTGCTTAATACATATTAGGTATGATGCTGACAGTGATAATGCCAATAAAATCCAAGCAAGTAGTCTGAAGATATTCATACAGCCCTTTTCATATAAGAGAAACGAGAAGTTCATGAATATACAAATAAAATAAAGAGTGAAATACATTAAAAATGAATTCTGAGATGCATAGGTATTAAAAACTTGGCTTTAAAAGGCAGAAAAACCAACAGAACTGTCTGCATTTTAGCTGGATCTATTGCCTCATGTAAATAATGCTATACCAGTCATACCTTAACCTTTTAGCACTAGTGGTTAAGAGGATGGGCTATTTATTGACTCACAAATCTACATGGCTCTTACCAGTATCAATATTTAGTAGCCCTTTGACCTTGGGACAATTGTTTAAATTCTGTGTGATGAAAACTTTCTATTACAAATTGAGGACATTTATATTAGCTGTTCCATAGGTTGCTTTTGAATATTTCATAAATTTATTGTACAGAGCACTTAGAATAGTGTATAACATATAGTAAGTATTCAAAAAAAATGTAGCCATTATTAGTGGTAGAAAGAAAGAAAATTCTATCAGTTATAAAAGGAGAAATGACCTGGATCCCCTTAACATGTATGTAGTTTGAAACCAACATTCAACTCAAATCAGTTGAGAATACAACATGACCTTTTTTTTAAATTTTATTTTATTTTTAATGTTTGTTTTTGAGAGAGAGACAGAGACAGAGACAGAAACAGATCATGAGCATGGAGGGGCAGAGAGAGAGGGAGACACAGAATCTGAAGCAGGCTCCAGGCTGTGAGCTATCCGGGAGATCATGACCTGAGCCGAAGTCGGACGCTTAACCAACTGAGCCACCCAGGCACCCCTAACACAATCTTATTCTGTATACATTAGGATTTGTTGCCAAGAATAATAGTGGCTGACATAAAATGGAGCCTTTTTATTTTTCATCTGACAGGGCATAGTGCAGAACATTTCAGAAAAGAGAGAGCTCAAAGGGAAGAGAAAATAAGTAGCTGCTTTTCAAGGGAAAAGTAGGGAATCATCTGTCATATGACACCTTTATTGAGTCTTGACAATACATTTTAAGTGTAAGAATTGTTCGGAAAAACTTTACTCCTTCATTGATTATTTTAAAATATTGCAGAAATATACATCTTCTTCCTGAAGTGTTGGATACCTGACTACAGCTTTGTTTATAGGAATCCAAGTTGTACATTCACCTCTAAATGTGTTTGTTGTTTTGTCTTCAGAAATTCTTCAAGAGCAGAAATGATGACACTATAACAACTTAAGTATGCTATATCTGAAAAATAAGTAACAACTGTCATTATTTTACCACATTTGTTGTATTCTTTCTCAACTGTGGCATCCAGTCAAAGATGATATTTTTATGAGTTTAATGGGCACACTGATTCTGGATAATATGAGAGAAGAACTTAGATTTTGTTTTAAACTGCTCACCAACCCCTGTTTTTTATTGGGCCTGGTGTACAGGTAATGGAGACCACAAAAGGAAAGAGCAACAGTCAGTGCTTATTAACTCTAGCAAGAGGGTTTGCAACAACACTTTGTTTTCCGGAGTTCTATCCTACTTGCTGTTAAAGAAGATAAGTTTTTATTCTTATAGACAATATGAATTCTAAGTCTCTTAGCATCATTTGTAGGAATGCAGATGACTGGATAAATCACAAAACTAGAAAGCACTGAAATATACTGGTTTGCCTAGGTGTGGGGATATCATAGTCCTTTATTAGACTCCCACTGCCCAAAATGGTAGCCATTAGCCACATATGACTATTAAATTTTTAATTAAATTAAGTTTAAAATTTAGTTCTTCATATGCTCAAGTCACATTATATAGTTACACATTATAGTTACAAGTCATATTACATTATGGATAGTAGTGACCATACTGGAGAGTGCAAGAATAGAGCATTTATATAATCACAGAAAGTTATATTGAGCAGGGTTACTATAGACTTTTCTTAGGACCCCCCTAACCCTATACGTATGCTGTTCCCCATGCCTACTGTATCTTTGCACTGCCTCCTTTAGTCTTTGGGATGTTTTTGTTCATATTTAATGCAAGACCAGTTTACACAGAGAAGTCGACTTAATGCCCTTTCATCTCCTAATTTCAGGCTTGGAAGCCTGTTGGAAATGATGGATTTTGACATTCTTTATTCTCATGGGATTTGTTGGTCTCCCTGCACTTACACTCTGTAGAGTCTCAGTTCTGGGCCTGCCTTCCATGAAATGATATGAGCCACATGTCTCGTGGAAGTCACTTTCCTGCTGTTACAAGCCCCCTGCCGTAATCCTGCTCTTGGGCTCTTCTCTACACATTGCACAATTAGCATGCACCTCTCTAGGCAGAAATGTTTTTTACCTACAAATCATGGTCACTTCCATCACACCTCACTCCAGTCTAAAACTCTTAGTTAGCTTCTGATTTTTCCTAGAGAAAAAACAGTGACATCTAACATATATTGAAGGCTTTGCTTTGTGGCAGATGCTGTTCTATTTGATTATATGGATTACCTCTTTCAATTCTTAAAACAATCTTATGAGGTAGTTGTTATCACCTCCCCTGACTGTGACAGCAGATGTGACTGAGGAAACTGAAACAGGAAGTAACTGTCTCAAGACTGTACAAGCCAATAAAATGGCACAGCTGGTATTGGACACTGAGTAGACTGGTTCCAAGAGTAAGCAATCAGCTTGGCGGATTTGGATTGCCTCTCTTAGTGGCTAGCATATGTAAGTCACTGTGCTTCAGTCCATGAGGTATCAGCCTCAGAAGAGATGGAGTTTAAGTTTTACAGCTATCTTGCTTGGGGGTAGGGGAGACTAAACTAGATACAAAGTTTAAAACTTAATGTTTTCTTCCCTATATCATCCTTTGTTATTTAGCCAGTTCAGGCATTAAATTATGTAGGAATATAACAAGCCATATTCATGATGTTATATGTCATGCTCTCTTCTAGACACTAAAGAGTTCCAAAATGTACGAATTACAGATGCACATAGTGTAATGAAATGCCAAGTAATGGAATCTCAGTTGACCATACCCTCAAATGACTGGGATTTTCTTAAGCACTGCTGCATTTTGCATAAATAGGAATTTCATTGTATGACAAACTCTATTGCATGAAGCCCATTTCCTTTTAAATGTTATTCGCTAAGAATGTGGCAGCCTGGCATCATGCAGGCAAGAATAAAGCCCCCATTAACTACTGTGCCCAAAGTTTCATAGCTGTGGCATAACAAGCTTTAGAATTTATAGAACAATTATAGAATTATAGAACAATCAAAGCTTTATATAACTGCCACGAATGCTAGCTTTATCACCACAGGTGGGATTTTAGGAAATGCCAGAACTACTATTGCATATGATTTTTAAAACGTTTTGTTGTTGAAGACTGGAAAACGGTGAAGTAGTAGGAGGATCCTAGGCTTGCCTCATCCCTCAAACACAGCTAGATAAATATCAGATCATTCTGGACACCCAAGAAATTGATCTGAGAACTGACCAAACAAACTGCACAACTAGAGGGAGAAAAGAGACCACATTGTGGAGGCTAGGAGGTGCAGAGAGGTGATTTGGGGAAGAAAAGGATCATAGGTGCCATGGAAGGGAGGGAGCCCTGATTGTGGAGAGAGGAGAGACAGAGACAGAGAGAGAGACAAAGAGAGAGGAGTGCACAGGGGATCCCACAAGGAAAACACTTCTCCAAAGCCATTGACTGGGAAAATGAGAGGAGCTGATGATCATGAGTTTTTACCTCAGGTGGAACTCAAAGACTGGAGTTTAGAGATCTGGGCCATGGCTGGTTTTGAGCCCAGCAGGCGCTACGGTACTCCTGTGGAGAAGGAGGTCAGAAGTCCAGGAGCAGATGGCACGATCTGAGGATCCTTTGGGGCACACCAGAGAGAGAGTTCCCCTTTCTTGGAGTACATCTGAGAGAGGTGACCTTGCCTCTCTGGGGACAAAGAGCCAGCAGGCACCATTATGCTTTCCTGCCCCTCAGCACAAGTGCAGAGATACCTGCTCTTTACTGCACTTTATTCCAAACTCCAAGCTCCTGTGTGTTGGTATGACTGTCCCTGTGGGGCAAACCTGCACCAGCCCCAGTGTAGCAAGACCCTCCCCTAGATGTCAAGCGTGGTTATACACCACACCAGGTCCCTGAAGCTTGGAGTTTTAAAACACAGACAGCCTGCCTGGTATAGAACACAGATGCACTGCTCTGCCAGATGGGCAGACAGCCCAGACACAGACAGGGTAAATGTCAGGGATCTGAGGGACACCTGGGACACACAAGGGGAGAGTGTTCACTTTTTTGGGAGGGCTTCCCAGACAATGGCGGGATTAAACTCCCCTCTCCAGGGATGACAAAGAGGGCTGGTGCCGTTCCCCTCCCCCATCCCTCAGCATAACCCACCTAACTTTAGTAAGCAGCACAACACCAAGAGTGATAGCCTAAACCACTTACACCAAGCCCCACACCCCTGCACTGTGCACTCTTCACTCTGCAGGTGCTTCTTTACTAGGGTAAGTGTGCATAGTAGGGAAGATGCTAAAAGCTGGTGGGCCCCTCCCACAGAAGACCAGAATAACATCCCCTGAATGTACAGATTTCTACGGACCATAGAGTGCTGCAAAGCTTCAGCTCTACTGGAAATAGCATCAAGTCTCTTTTATCAAGCAGACAGACCAGAGCACATCTAGTTAAATCTCCCCATACTCTGGCCAAGATCCAAACACTCTTTACCACAGGCAAAGAGAAACTCTGCAAAGGACTGACCTGAGGGAAAGAGCAGTGAAAACACAGTGGCCGAGTGCATGCAGCATATGCCAGAAATACTTAAGTGCCAGGCCCTTGATAGTATATGACCTCTTCTTAACAAAACCATCACTCTCGAGCAGGAAATATAGCAGGCTTTCTTAACACAGAGAAGAGGACAGAGACCTAGACAAATTGCCAAGATGGAGGAATTCATCCCGAAGGAAAGAGCAAGAAAAGGTCATGGCCAGGGATCTAACTGAAACAGATAAAAGTGATATGTCTTATCAAGAATTTAAAACAATCATAAGGATACTAGCTGGGCTTGAGAAAAGCATAGAAGACAACAGGGAGTCCCTTGCTACAGAGATAAAAGACATAAAAGCTAGTCAGGCTGAAATAAAAAATGCTGTAACTGAGATACAAAACTGACTGGATGTAATGACACAAGGATGGTAGAAGCAGGGGAATGAATGAGTGATATAGAATATAAAATTATGGAAAATCATGAAGCTGAAAAGAAGAGGGAAAGAAAAATAATGGATCATAAATGTAGACTTAGGACACTCAGTGACTCCATAAAACCTAATAACATTTGTGTTATAGGAGTCTCAGAAGACGAGGAGAGAGAAAAGGGGGCAGAAGGTTTATTTGAGGAAATTATAGCTGCAACTTCCCTAATCTGGGGAAGGAAACTGACATCCACATCTAGGAGGCACAGAGAACTCCTATCAAAATCCACAAAAGCAGGCCAACAACAAGACATATTGTAGTAACATTTGTAAAATACAGAGATAAGGAAAAAAATCCTAAAGCAGCAGGAGAAAAGAAGTCACTAACTTATAAGGAAGACACATAAGACCTCTTTACAGAAACTTGGCAGGCCAGAAGGGAGTGGCATGATGTATTCAACATGCTGAATGGGAAAGATATGAATATTCCATTCAGCAAAGCTGTCGTTCAGAATAGGAGACAAAGAGTTTCCCAGACAAACAAAAACTGAAGGAAGTCATGACCACTAAGCCAGCCCTGCAAGAAATATTGAAGGGGGACTCTTTGAGTGGGAAAAAAGGTTCAAAAGCAACAAAGACTAGAAAGAAACAGAAAATCTCCAGAAACAATGACTTAAGTAATACAATGGCACTAAATTCATATCTATCAATAATCACTTTGAATGTAAATGTACTAAATTCTCCAATCAGAAGACATAGTGTGTCAGAATAGATAAAATAACAAGACCCATCTATATGCTGCCTACAAGAGTCTCAATTTAGACCTAAAGATACATGCAGATTGAGAGTGAGGGGATGGAGAAAATTTTATCACTTAACATTTATCAAAAAAAAAAAAAAGCCGGAGTAACCGCATTTATATCAGACAAACTAGATTTTAAACCAAAGACTGTAACAAGAGATGAAGAAGAGCACTATCTCATAATAATGGAGACTATCTAACAGGAAGATCTAACAATTGCAAATATTTATGCCCCAACTGTAAATCAATTAATAACAAACCTAAAGAAACTCAGTAACACAGTAATAGTGAAGACTTTACCACCCTACTTATAACAATGGACAGATCATTGAAGTAGAAAATCAACAAAGAAACAATGGCTTTGAATAACACACTAGGCCAGATGGACTTAACAGATACGTGCAGAACAGTTTGTCCTAAAGCTGTGGAATACACATTCTTTTTGAGTCCACATGAGCCATTCTCCTGAATAGATCACATACTGGGTCACAAATCAGGTCTAAACAAGTACAAAAAGATTGAGATCATACCATGCGCATTTTGAGACCACAGTGCTATGAAACTTGAAGTCAAGCACAAGAAAAAATTTGGAAAGACCACAAATACTTGACACTTAAAGACCATCTTGCTAAATAATGAATGGATTAACCAGGAAATTAAATAAGAAATAAAATATATGGAAACAAATGAAAATGAAAACACGATGGTCCAAAACCTTTCAGAAGCAGCAAAAGTGATCATAAGAAGAAAGTTTATATCAATATCGGCTTACCTCATAAAAAAATAAAAATGTCAAATATACAACCTAAGCTTACAACTAAAGGAGACTGAAAAAGAATAACAAATGAAGCCTAATGCCAGCTGAATATGAAGATTAGGGCATAAATAAATTATATAGAAACTAACAAAAACACAAAACAGTAGAAAGATCAATGAAACTAGGAGCTGGTTCTTTGGAAGAATTAATAAAATTGATAAACCTCTAGCCAGATTTATCAAAAAAAAAAAAAAGAGAAAAGAACCAAATGGTTAAAATTGAGAATGAGGGGCACCTGGGTGGCGCAGTCGGTTAAGCGTCCAACATCAGCCAGGTCACGATCTCGCGGTCTGTGAGTTCGAGCCCCGCGTCAGGCTCTGGGCTGATGGCTCGGAGCCTGGAGCCTGTTTCGGATTCTGTGTCTCCCTCTCTCTCTGCCCCTCCCCCGTTCATGCTCTGTCTCTCTCTGTCCCAAAAATAAATAAACGTTGAAAAAAAAAATTAAAAAAAAATCGAGAATGAGAGATCACAATCAACACCACAGAAATATGAACAATTGTAAGAGAATATTATGGAAAATTATATTCCTACAAATTGGACAGTCTGAAGAAGTGGATAAATTCCTAGAAACACATAAATTGTCAAAACTGAAACAGGAAGAAATAGAAAATGTGAACAGGCTGATAACCAGCGAAGAAATAGTATCAGTGATTAAAAATCTCCCATAAATAAATAAATAAATAAATAAATAAATAAATAAATAATCATCGATCAGTCAATCAGGGCCAGATGACTTCTCAGGGGAATTCTACCACACATTTATTTTATTTTTTTTATACCACACATTTAAAGAAGTGTTAATACTTATTCTTCCTAAACTGTTAAAGAAAATAGAAAGGGAAGGAAAACTTCCAAACGCCTTCTATGAGGCCAGTATTATCTTGATTCCACAGCCAGACAAAGACACCACTACAAAGGAGAATTACAGGCCAATATCCCTGATGAACATGGATACAAAAATTCTCAACAAACTAGTAGCAAATCAAATCCAACAGTACACTGAAAGAATTATTCATTATAACAAAGTGGGATTTATCCTGGGCTACAAGGTGGTTTAATATTTGCAAATCAATCAATCAATATGATAAACTACTTTAATAAAAGAAAGGATAAGAACCATATGATCCTCTCAATCGATACATAAAAAGGACTTGACAAAATACAGCATCCATTCTTGATAAAAACTCTCAACAAAGTAGGGATACAGGGAACATACCTCAACGTCATAAAGGCCATTTACAAAAGACCCATAGCTAATATCATCCTCAATGAGGAAAAACCAAGCTTTTCCTCTAAGGTCAGCAACAAGACAGGGTTGTCCACTCTCACCATTGTTATTTACCATAGTACTGGAAGTCCTAGCCTAAGCAATCATACAACAAAAAGAAATAAAAGGCATCAACAGCAAGGAAGAAGTCAAACCTTCACTATTTGTAGACAACATGATAATCTATGTATGAAAACCCAAAAGCTCCACCAAAAAGTTGCTGAAACTGATACACGAATTCAGTAAAGTTTTAGGATACCAAATCAATGTACAGAAATCAGTTCCACTTATCTACACCAATAATGAAGCAGCAGAAAGAGAAGTCAAGGAATTGATCCCATTTCCATTTGCACCAAAAACCATAAGATACCTAGGAATAACCCCAATCAAAGAGGTAAAAGATCTGTACTCCATGAAAGAAATTGAAGAGGACACAAAGAAATGGAAAAACATTCCATGCTTATGGATTGGGAGAACAAATGTAGTTAAAATGATCATATTACCCAAAGCAATCTACAGATTCAATACAATTCATATCAAAATACCACCAGCATTTTTCACACAGCTACAGAAAACAATCCTAAACTTTTATGGAACCACAAAAGATTCCAAATAGCCAAAACAATCTTGAAAAAGAAGAACAAACCTGGAGGCATTATAATTTTGGACTTGAAGCTATATTACAAAACTGTAGTCATCAAGTATTGTACTAGCACAAAAACAGACACCTAGACCATTGGAACAGAATAGAAAATCCAGAAATGGACCCATAACTCTTTGGTCAACTAATCTTTGACAAAGCAGGAAAGACTATCCAATGGAAAAATGACAGTCTCTTCAACAAAAGGTGTTGGGAAAACTGGACAGTGATATGCAGAAGAATGAACCTGGACCACTTTCTTATACCATACAAAAAACACACTCAAAATGGATGAAAGACCTAAATGTGAGACAGGAAGCCATCAAAATCCTAGAGGAGAACAGAGGCAGCAATCGCTTTACCTCATCTGTAGGAACTTCTTACTAGACCAGTCTCTGGAGGCAAGGGAAACAAATGCAGAAATGAACTATTGAGACCTCATAAAAATCAAAATCTTCTGCATAGTAAAGGAAATAATCAACAAAACTAAAAGGCTACCTACAGAATAGGAGAAAATATTTACAAATGACATATCTGATAAAGGGTTAGTATCCAAAATTTATAAAGACTTATCAAACTCAACTTTCCAAAACAAATAATCCAGTTAAGAAATGGGCAGAAGAAATGAACATTTTTCCCAAAGAAGATATACAGATGGCTAAGGGACACATGAAAAAATGCTCAACATCAATCATCATCAGTGAAATGCAAATCAAAACTACAGTTATATATCACTTCACACCTGTCAGAATGGCTAAAATCAACAACACAGAAAACAACAGATGTTTGTGAAGGTGTAGACGAAAGGGAACCCTCTTACACTGTGACTGGTATGAATGGTGACTACTGCAACCACTCTGGAAAACAATATGGAAGTTCCTCAAAAGGTTAAAAATAGAACTACCTTACAGTCAAGCAATTGCACTACTAGGCATTTACCCAAAGGATACAGAAATACTGATTAAAAGGGCACATGTACCCAGATGTTTATAGCAACATTATCAAGAATAGCCAAACTGTGGAAAGAGCCCAAGTGTCCATCGACTGATGAATGGGAAAAGAAGAACACACACACACACACACACACACACACACACACACACACACACACACACTTGTACTATGGAATATATCTCAGTCATAAAAAATAATGCAGTCTTACCATTTGTAATGATGTGGATGGAGGTGGAGTGTATTATGGTAAACATAATAAGTCAGAGAAAGACAAATACCAAATGATTTCATTCATACATGAAATTTAAGAAAGAAAACGGATGAACATGGCAGGAAAAAAGAAAGGCAAACCATAAAACAGACTTTTAACTATAGAGAAAACACTGAAGGTTGCTGGAGGGGAGGTAGGATGAGGGATGAGTAAATGAGTGATGGGTATTAGGGAGGGCCCTTGTGATGAACATTGGGTATAATTTGTAAATGATGAATCATAATTCTACTTCTGAAACTAATATTACACTATATGTTAGCTAACTAGAATTTAAGTAAAAACTTGAAAACAAAAAATACTTTGTTGTTTATTGTTTGTTTTTTGGTTTTGGTTTGGTTTGGTTTTGGTTTGGTTGGTTTGTTGGTTGATTTTGTCTATTTTGAGCAAAGTTTTCTCTCTATTCTAGTCCTGTGTACCATTGAAACCTATCTAAGCATCTGTACATCCAAAAAGTGCTTAAAACATGCCAGTTGCTTTAACCAGTTATACCATTCAGTCCTTAAAATATTCCTCCTTTGAGAGATGGGAAAATAGAGGCACACTATGGAGAAATAAGCTCCTCAAGGTGAAACAGCAGATAAATAGTGGAGCAAAATATTGGATTCCACTTTGTTGACCTGTAAGCATCCAATTCTATTCTCATGTCTTCCAGCAGATCTCCTTTGCCCATTTCCCTTCTTTTCTGTTCCAGAGTTGGTATGATGTAGTAAAAAGAAGGTCATGAATCTTGGCATTAGGGTGGCCTAATTTAGAATTAAGATTCTGGAAAAGTAATTTTTTGTCTTATGGCCTCCCCCACCCATTGTAATTTAAGTTGAATAGCTTAATTTTCAATAAAATTATTAGAGAATAAAATAAGACACCCAGTGACAGGCAAAAAAGTCCGGTTCTTAGGTTCCTACCCTCCTTCTCTGCAGGCGGAGGCCCCCTCATGCAGTTTCCTTTCTCCTTTGATTAATAGCATTACGTTTCTACTTCATTCTTTACTATTCTCTTCTCTCCTGGCACTACCATTCTTTCTCCTGTCTCTCTTTCTTTCTACCTCTTAATAATGGAATTTAGGGGGGAAATTTTTCCTGTAATGTCTACTTCAGAACCCCCCCTCCACTCCGCCATTTAATTGAATTGAGTAGAGTCGTGAAGCATTTGAAGCATTTTAACCTTGAGTCTGTTTCTTCATCTATAAAATTCAATAGGTATTCTCAAAGATCTTTCCCAGAATTTCCATTTTATAATGTTGATGATATTTCTTTCAGACACTCTAGGCATTTATAAAAATTTATCTACAGATTCTATCCTAATGTTCCCACATTTCCTGACTTCGGTACCTTACGTTAATTTTCTAATCTTTTATCTACAAATGGCAAGTCATTAAACATTTGAAATGGAATTAAGCATCTTGCTCCATCACATTTCAGTTCTCCATCTGGCTTTTGCAGTTGGAATTTACTGGTAAATGCAATTTTGAGCTTTTGGGGGCTGTGTGTGAGCAAGAAATACTGATGCCATCATCCCGCATGTCTGTATAACCCTGAACTTTGTGGTCGCCATCATTTTCTGAGGAACAGATGGTCAAGAAAATAATCCTGAAATGCTCCCATCATGGTGGAGGAAGGGGAGGAAAGGAAAGAGAGATTGATTGATTGATTGATTGATTGATTTAGAACTATGCAATGCATTTGTGCATTTATAGGCTTGAAAAGAAAAATAAAGAGAAAGATAATCTCTGTCTTTTGAAGAAGGCACAGTGAATACTTATAAAAGGGGCTTGAAGACTCAGAAATCATTGGGAAATAACTTGTTTAAAGTTAAGGGTGTGAAAGAGGAGACTAGAAACGCCAAAATGGGAGATATGAAAGAAAGCCCATTCTTTTTTTTTTTTTTCAACGTTTATTTATTTTTGGGACAGAGAGAGACAGAGCATGAACGGGGGAGGGGCAGAGAGAGAGGGAGACACAGAATCGGAAACAGGCTCCAGGCTCTGAGCCATCAGCCCAGAGCCTGACACGGGGCTCGAACTCACGGACCGCGAGATCGTGACCTGGCTGAAGTCGGACGCTTAACCGGCTGCGCCACCCAGGCGCCCCGAAAGCCCATTCTTTAATTATTTTTGTTACACACAAATCTGTACTCCCCAAACATTGATTCTCTTTCATAACTGAAGTCAACTATGGGAATGACCTTCTAGGACTATGCAGCACATACAACAAGACAAGTGAGCACCTGAGTGGAAGTTCCAAAAATCCAAAGTACAAAATAAAAAACGACATGATTTGCCTTGTTATTTAATGGGAAACAATCTAACAATTATGATTAGTAACAGAACGAATTTTTGGGTGTTTTGGACCACTCTTGCTGTATAATTGACTACCCCCAAAATGGGTGGTTTAAAACAACTATTTATATACTTGGTCATGAATCTGTAAGTTGCCTGGTGGTTTACAGGCAACTAGTCTGGATGTGGTTTGGTGGCTGTGCTTCAAACTATGGGGACAGCTGGACCTAGCTCCTCACTCTATGGTGGACACAGACTTGGCCTGCATATTTACATATCCCACAGAATATCAGGTTAGCCAGAGTATGGTCTTATTCTAGCAATGACAGATGCCCAAGAGGGGCTGGAGGTAAAGATGTAATTAGTAAGACCTCTTGAGGTCTGGGCTTATAAATGGCACACAGTCACTTCTACCCATATCTTATCATCCAAAGTGACTAGCTAGTTTTCTAGTTACAAATTGCTGTGAAACAAGTTAAACCCAAAATCTCTGGTGCAAAATAACTATTTTGTTGTTTTCTCAGATTCTGTTGGCTAAGTATTTGGGAAAGGCATAGTATGAATGGCTCTTTTCTATTCTATGACATCTGGTCCTCACCTAAGATTATTGAAATGGATAATGACTTGACCAGTTGGTCTGGAGAATCCCCTTCCAAGATTACTTCTTCACTCATATGTCTGGTCTGGGTTGGGATGGCTGGATAGCACAATCAGCTGAGACTGTTGAACAGATTGCCTAAACTTGGCCTTTCCAGCTTTGGGTTCATTAGACTCCTTACATGGTGACTCAGGGTTTTTTAAACAAGTGTTTTAGAAAACCAGGCAGGAGTTGTATGACTTCTACTGATGTGGCCTGAGAAGCTACCCGGTGTACCTTATAATATTTTCTCTTAGTTACAAACTAGTCACTAGGGCTGGTTCACATTCCAGGGTAAAGGAATTAGCCCCTGCCTCTTGATGAAAGGAGGGTCAAAGTTTTAATTTTTTTTTTATTTGAGTAGAGTTGACACACAATGTTACATTAGTATGTGGTATACAATATAGTGATTAAACTTCTCTAAATATGCTGTGCTCACCACAAGAGTAGATACCATCTGTCACCATACATTGCTATTACAATATCATTGACTATATTCCCCGGGTTGTGCCTTTTATTTCCGTGACTTACTGATTTCATACTGGAAGCCTGTATCTTCCACTCCTTTCACTGATTTTCCCTCCTCCAATTCTCTTCCTACTGACAACCATCAGCTTGTTCTCTGTAGGTATAAGTCTGATTCTGCTTTTTGCTTTGTTTATTCATTTGTTTTATTTTTTTTTTAGCTTCCACATAAGTGAAATTATATGGTCTTTGTCTTTCTCAGTGTTACTTATTTCACTTAGCATAATACCCTCTAGGTCCATCCATGTTGTCACAAATGGCAAGATCTCATTTTTTTATGGCTGCATAATATTTGTGTGTGTGTGTGTGTGTGTGTGTGTGTATACACCACATCTTCCTTATTCATTCATCTATCAATGGACACTTAGAACATCAAAGATTTGTGTCTCTTTTAAACCATTACACTGAGTCTGAATTAAAGTTGCAGAAAAGTACATTTTTTCCTCTAGTGAAAGGGGTTGTAAAATCATGTGGTATAAACCATGGACACAAGGAGGTGAGAATAACCAAGGCTCATAATTCAACATCCATAAGGAATAGGTGAAAACTGACTGATGGCCATGGGGATGGTATCCAGGTGACATTTTCTCACATATAGTGGGCATGGAAAAGACAATATAGTCCTCAAGGGAGGGATACCTCAAGGTCAGTTTATGGTTTTTAGATTAAAGCAATAAAAAACTGGTGTCCAAGTTCATGTAAGTGTAGTGCTAGGCAGAACACCTGAGAAAGAAGTCTACTTATAAGGATTAAGTTCGGATGGTGTGATTAGTGCCATCAAGTCCCAAATCTAAGAGAACAAGATTGAAATTAAGTCCTATTTCACCAATGAAGCTAAACTTACACTATTATCTCTGATCTAATACAACTGAACTTAGGAGCTGGAGTTTCTAGATCAATACATGGAAGTTATTAGTAATTCTAGCAAAGATGATATGGAAAAACAGAAGCCAAGACTCTAATAAATTTTACATTTCTAGAAGTATTGGAATAGTTGCAATACCAAATGGAGATTTGTTTATTGAATTTCAGGGTTATTAATTAGAATATCTGGCACTGGAATAGTTTATAAAATATCTTTCACAGTATTTCAGATACTGGAGTTTGCTCAAACCTGTTTGTGTCAAAAGTTACCTACTTTATAAAAAAAGTAAAAGATGAAAATACTCAATGATATTTTTATCTCCTTTAAAGGAAATATAAATTATTTATTCATTTAAACATATGTGTATTCTCCCTTCAAATTAATAAATTTTCTTCACTAATGGAGTACTCCAAATCAGAATACATATACAATATGAAAACTGAACTATCAAGGGACCATAGAGATTCTAAACCTACACTTACAGAAGCCAAAAATGCCAAGAATTTATTGTCACATACTAAAATAAGAGGGTTTTAAGGCTCCCTTGCCAAGGCTCAAGGATATAAAAGTGGGATATGACTAATTTACTTAAGTCTTTTTTTTAATCCCTCTGACACAAGCAGGTCAGACATTAACAGAGATTAGCTGTGCAATCAATGTTTTTGGTTGGAATTTCCAAACCAAACACCATAAATAGTTAATACATATAAAGGTACATTGGTTTAATAATTATTATTTTAGTTCTAAATTAATTACTAAATCTTTATAATATTTGTGGTGATTATGTGTATTTCCAAAAATATATCTGTATTTTTTGTATGATGTTCACACAGGGTTCCTCCTATCCATTAGGTATCCTACATTAATCACCAGCGACCTTGAGGAATAGCTTGCCCTGACATCAATGTTTTGGTTCTCTGATGCATAGAGAACTGAAATATATCAGTTTCTTTTTAATTTTTTTAATGTTTATTTATTTTTGACAGAGAAAGAGACAGAGCGTGAGGGGGGAGGGGCAGAGAGAGAAGGAGACACAGAAACTGAAGCAGGCTCCAGGCTCTGAGCTGTCAGCACAGAGCCCCACGCAGGGCTTGAACTCATGGACCGTGAGATCATGGCCTGAGCCGAAGTCGGACGCTCAACACACTGAGCCACCCAGGCGCCCCTGTCATTGTTTTTGTGACTGAAAATTTTAGTCTTCTTGGTATTCTGTTGATTTAAATGCTGCTAAATACTTAAGTTGCAATTCAAATACCCATAGCTCCCAGAATGGATTTTTGTTCTCCAAAAATGGAAATGATGCAGTGTGTTTGTTTTCAACAACCATGGAACTTTCCTTATGCTTGTTCATGACACTTAGCACTTTGCAGCTTCAACTGAGTTTTATTTGACAAGCTTTCCCTACCACATATAAGTAAACTCTCTATTTTCCATAGAACTGATTCCATGAGCTTATATGTGGGACGTGATAAATAGATCATAAAAAATAATTTTGAATTAAAATTTTTTTCTTTAATGTTTATTTTTGAGAGAGAGAGAGAGAGAGAGAGAGAGAGAGAGAGAGAGAGAGAGAGAGAGAGACAGCATGAACAGGAGAGGGGCAGAGAGAGAGAGAGGGAGACACAGAATCTGAAGCAGGCTCCAGGCTCTGAGCTGTCAGCACAGAGCCTGACACGGGGCTCAAACTCACAAAACTGCAAGATCATGACCTGAGCCAAAGTCAGACGCTTAACTGACTGAGCCACCCAGGCGCCCTGTAATTTTAATTAATTCATATATCTATCACTTCTTCTGATGAACAGAATGCTATACACATTTTCCCAATGGCATCTTGAATGCATACATAGAAATATAAAACATCTGCTTAAGATGTGAACATTTTACTGTATATAAAGTAGTCTCAATTAAAGTAAATAAATACTAGGTCATATATTAAACCAGTGTCTGTCTCTTAACGACGTATTAGCCATAGTAATGTATTTTTTATTTTTTTATTTATTTTTAACATTTATTCATTTTTTGAGAGTGAGAAAGACAGAGCATGAGCGGGGGAGGGGCAGAGAGAGAGGGAGACACTGAATCCAAAGCAGGTTCCAGGCTCCAAGCTGTCAGCACAAGGCCCTACACAGAGCTTGAACCCACGGTCTGCAAGATCATGACCTGAGCTGAAGTCAGACGCTCAACTGACTGAGCCACCCAGGCGCCCCTAGCCATAGTAATTTAAAACTAGGCCTTGAAGACCTTTGGCTCTGATGCCTTCATTCTGTGCTGCTTCTTGATTTATAAAAGAAATGTAATCTAGGAAAAAAGACATATATAGAGATACAGCAATAACTTTCTGTCTCAGAGTTGCATCATTTCGTTCCTCCATATCAGTTGTGTACTTGGTAGATTTATCTTCCGAGGAGATCTTTCCAAAATGCAGACACCAAATTACTGTCTCTTCATTATCTTCGGTGTAACATTTATGCTCTCTAGGATGGCATATACAACCTCCAAGTTTATAGCTACAATTTCTGTTCACCGGTCACCCCTTATTCTCCCACACCTCTGAGCTTCTTTGCATATGTTGTTCTCCCGGAAGCTCCTTTCTGATTCTTGTGTCTTATTCTCCTCACCTTTCAGGTCTAGCAGCATCTTTTCTAAAGCCTTCTATGAACTCTTCTACACTTTAGTCTTTTACAAAGACCTTTCTTTCCCAGGAATCCCAGAGTACTGATGACATCATCGTGCTACCAAGTGTATTAATGTAATAGTTTAAAGCAATTTATATGGCACTGATACCTGAAAGATAAAAAAAAAATATTGGTAACTATTTCTTTTTAATCATTACTAAGTACATATTCTGTTACTTACAGAAGTATCTTCTAATTGTTCATCTGTTACCCCTGTAAATCTTAAGTTTATCAAAGATAAAGCTATCTTTAGCAAGCGTGCAAAATATGAATAAAAGAGGTGATTAGTCACAGTGTAATACTTACAATGTTGTTTTATTTGTTTGGAAAATTCTCATATGTTTTTGAATGAGATTTTATATTTGAAGAAGCTTCTATACGCAAATTGTATCTTGGTTCAGGTATAACACTTTGTATAATTTAAGGAACTTCTGATTATAAATCATGTACCTTGATAAATAATGTATATTGGTTACAATTGCAAGCATAGTCTTTTCTCCAGGGACACCAACAGCTAAATTACTTAAGACAAAATATAAGTAGAAGGGTATTGTTATTGCTCCTAGCATCCTTTTAAGAAGTTATTTGCAATCTGGTAAATGCTTACATTTCTGGACCAGGTGGTGAGAATTTTATTCCTGTGGAATCTGGGAGTCTGTGTATAGTGTATGCACATCAGTGTTCAAAGTACTGCAGTTCACATGCTTTGGAGAGGATGGTGCATGATGATTAAGGACAAGGGCCTGGAGTAAGACAGCCTGGCTTTTAATCACAGCTCTCTGATGAGTGTTTGACCTTGGTGAGGTTACTTAATTTATGCTTCAGTATTCCTGTGTATAAAATAATAATAATGCTAGTATCTGTCTTATTGCATCTTTGTGGGACTTGAAGAAGCTTTTGTGACTGCACCACATACCATAGTGCTTCTCACACCGTAGGCATTCAGTAAGTCCTGATCCTCATTTGTATTATATAATGATAATAATGGACTCCCGGTCATTCCCTGAAGACAGAAGCCATGTATCAGCCAATCATCAGGTACCTGATAATATCCAAACCACTACCCCTCTCTAACTCAGTCCGATTTTTTATTTCTTCTACCCCCTTCCATCTTCTCACCATCCTTGCTTGTCTCAAATCATCGTGGTATATATAAAACATACAAGTGTCTAAAAAGAGTTTAGACTTCACACTCTTTTCACGTCCCTTTTATCCCTGAGATTTTATAATAGAGAACAGGGAACATGGTTTCCCATAAACGAAGTCAAGATTTTTGTGTTTTTTAAAAAAATTCTATTTTCTTGTTTATAGCAGGATGAACTTCCACGTAGAGATATTGAGACTTAAATAGTTACAAGCTTGTGCATGCCATTTTAGAAGAAGCCCAGATTTTTTTTGTGCATTTGCCTACAAGCTGTTTGCTTTCTTCTCTTTCTTCCAGCTGGAAGTCACTCATGATCCCTTTCAGAAGGAATTGTCAGCACAAACAATGCAGATTACAAGATGAAAAAATCCAAACCAAAGCACATGCACAAACCTCCCAGGTACATATGTTTCAAAACTAAATCTTTTCATTTGTAGTTTTCTGTACCCAAAGAGTGATTTTTACTTGTGGTTCTCAAGTACTTTGAATCTGTATCATGTGAAAGCAGGCCATTTGTGGGAATGTAGAACTCACTGGCATGATTTCTGTTCCTTTGTTACTACCTCATGTATTTATCATCCAAAGCTATTCAAGGAGGAGAATGCCATACCTGAACTAAGTTCCTTGACCACTAGAGCATATGAACTGACATAAAAAGTGAGGAAATAAATGAAAATGAGAGACCGAGTGACAGAGTCTGTCACAAAGTCTTAAGTTTCTGGGGGATGCATGTGGTTCTAAAAATAAGATGATGGTTCTAGTCTCAAGAAGCCTGTGCTAAATCTGAGAATGAAACTAAGCAACAAGAATACCCAAAGAAGAATTAGAGGAGGTTAGCTGGGCCTATAGGATGCACAGTAAAAGCTAACAGGATCCAGCGAGTATGCTAAAATCCTGTCAGTGATGACAGCTAATATGTATAGAACAGTTACTATGTTTCAGGAGCCTTTTCATTTTATCCCAACAACACCCTGAAAAGGAAGTTACAACTTGTATCCCTTCCTTGTATACAGGCAAACTCATGCACAGAGAAATTAAATATGAACCCAAGTTCACACAAATTCTACAGAATAGAGCCAAGCTGTTTATCCAGCTGTGTTGTCTCTAGAACCTGCACTTTTAATGGTGATACATTCATTTTCACTGGGAAGAACAAGAAAAAGTAGAGAGGAAAGTGGAGAGGAGAAAAGTGAGCCTGAGTGTATATTCTCCATCTATCTAGCATTCACATGTAACATAATTGTCATAAACTATAGAACTTTAATTATGGAATATATTTTTTGTTAACATATAATTATATAAAGGCTGAGAATAGTCATGGAACATGAAGGTGGGCCACTGTCGTGCTGAACAATAGACCAGAAAAGGATGGTACAAAAGTAGTAATATATTCTTTGCTTCTCACTTTTCTGAACCAGGTATTGGGAAATAGGTCTTCAAAATTATGATCATTATATATGACTGTGTGAATAATCGTCACTTTAATAATAACTGTTTCTTTCGACAAATTCCCATAGTTAGGTCAGTTTCCTCTACCATATACATTCATATCATCTTTATAATTTTTACTTATTATAGCTATCATTCCTGTGTACAATTTCTCTCTTTAATTGCTTCCTAGATTAGACTCTTATTTTATAAAGGTGGGGACTTCTTCACTGGCTTTTAGCTTAACATTATGTCTCCTATATATTGATGCACAGTAACTATCCAAGTAAATATCCTTTCTATAGGTTAAGAGGACAGGTTTGATTTTCTGATTTCCAAGCATAGAACTTATTAGAAAGAGCAGTAGTAGACTCTGTCATATTTTTATAATGAGGAAAGATGACTGATGCGAAGGAAAAAGACAGGCAAACCAGAAGAAAACTAACATAAGAATGAAAAGAACAAAAAATAGAAATCGAACAGGAATGTTAGACTGAAGCCTTGAGCCATCTAGTTAAAAGAATGAATAGTGTTGTGTGATTCAGTAGTCCTTACTCCATTAATTTCTTGCTTGTTTATCACAGATAGTGATAAAACTGATGTGCACTTCTGCTATTTTGACATAGTAATAACATCTGTCAAGCACATTGTCTCTAAAAAGTTTAAATTTGACTGTTAATTGATATTTACCTGGGTATTTCTGAGTGTTCAGATCTTACGTATAGACTGTTACACACATGAATGATTCTGAAACATAGCTGTTAGGAACTAGAGTTCTTATAACTTCAGTGCCATGATGTGAAAACAGTGTAGTCCATGTGCCTACTATATTCTCTGGGCTTCTGTTAAATGGGGAGAACAGGTTAATAGAGTAGGGGTGAGAATTTAATTGTATCATGCGTCTATAGCGCTAAGAATGAGTGTATGATGAGGGCTCAATCAGTGCTTTAAGATTGTTTTATTGTTTTTGATATTATCATTTTGGTTTTAGTATTTAGTAGACCAACAGCATCAGCTTTGAGATCAAGGATATCAAAATTTAAATCTTTTAATCTCTTTCTAAGCTTGAATCTTACCTTTGTGAAATAATAACATTGACCTTACAAGATTGTTGTGAGGAATAAATGAGCTTCTGTATACAAACTAATTGTGCCTGTCACAGTGGAAGCACACACACATTTATATACTTATATTTATTTTTTATATTCATAAAATATTATATTAATAAGAGTATATATGTTGTGGATAAAATAAGATATATTAGTTTAAACACCGTATTTTTGCTAGATTCTTGAGCTTTTCTTTTTCTGCAGTATTTTAGTTGTGCATCCTGTTTGTTTTCCTGGGTGCCTAATGGGCATAATAACTATACAGAAAAACAAGCAGACCTCAAAAACGACCCTTGATGTATATTTTATATTTGAAAATAGACAGTAAAAAGAAAACTCTTTTATTGTCTTCTGTCTGTCTGTTTCTGTCTTGATACAGTCAAATGCTGTTCTTTTACAAAACAAAACATATCATTGAATGATTGTCTAAAACAAATGGTTTTTCTTGAACATTAATTGGGAACATTGCTGGCAAGAAAATTCAACATCAGAATGGCCTACAGACAGAGACATTTCCTTATTTGTTCCCCTGTTCAACTGTTAAAAATATGGCCTGTCTGATACATTTTTATAGAGTTGGTTAGGAAAACTTTTTTTACATGAGCTACTGGCCCTTCAGACAGAGGGACGTGACAGGTAAAATATCCTATGGGCAGAACATAAATCAGTTAGCATGAAACGAATACCTATTATGAATTAAGCACAATGTTAACCCTGTAAACATGAAGTTTATGTGATTCATGCACATAAGAATTTTTAGTGTCATGGGAAAGACTGGTATGAACAAATAGTCAATAGAGGCAGTGAGCTCAAGAATAAATACCTTGGTATTACACAGTAAGAAGAACATAATATCTCTTAAAGGGAAGTAGTGTATTTCCAGAGAAGTAAGTTGACTTCTGGGCTGGACTTTGAATATATCCTTATTGATTTTTAGGTGTAAAGACTGGGAATAGGCCATTGAATGGATGAGAAACATCATGTACAAAGATTCAAAACTTATGTGGAATGGCATGGTAGGTTTAGACAACTATAAATATTGTTAACTCCCCAATTTTAGAGTATTAGGATAAGAAGAGAAATGGAAGGAATTAAGGCTAAAACAAGAATCAGAAACTTGAAATGTCTTTGTTCAAGCTCTGGTGACTGGAAATCAAGGACGATATTTAATCAAAAGAGCATTATTTGCATATGGGTTTTGTTGTAGTTGTTGTTTATTACGAAAAGTTGTATTTTCTTTTTTAAAAAGTCTTATTGAATTTTTCACATAAATAGAAAAAGTTATATGTCCATTTTTTTAAAAAACAGTTTTATTGAGGTTTTCACATAAATAGAAAAAAACAACCTTAAAATTCACATGGAGACACAAAAGACCTCAAATAGTAAAGCAACCTTGATCAAGAAGAACAAAGCTAGATGTACTACACTTTCTGACTTCAAATGGTACTATAAAGTTACAGTAATCAAAACAATATGGTACTGGTATCAAAGCAGATAAATAAACCAATGGAACAGAAAAGAGAATTCAGAAGTAAACCTATACATTTACAGTCACCTGATCCTCAAGGAGGAATACACACAATGCAGAAAGGATAGTCTTTTTTTTTTAATTTTTTTTAACGTTTATTCATTTTTGAGACAGAGAGAGACAGAGCATGAACGGGGGAGGGACAGAGAGAGAGGGAGACACAGAATCGGAAGCAGCTTCCAGGCTCCGAGCCATCAGCCCAGAGCCAAACTCGGGGCTCGAACTCACGGACCACGATATCATGACCTGAGTCGAAGTCAGATGCTTAACCAACTGAGCGGCGCCCCAAGGATAGTCTTTTCAATAAATGGTGTTAGGTAAACTAGATATGCATATGCAAAAAGTTGAAATTGTACTGGTCTCACATACACAAAATTCATTTCAAAATGGATTAAAGGATTAAGCGTAAGACCTGAAACCATAAAACTCCTGAAACAACAACAACAACAGCAGCAGCAGCAACAACAACAACAACAACAAAACAACAACAACAATAAAGAAACCAGAGAAAATCTTAACACTGGTCTTGGCAATAATTTCTTGATATAATACCAAAAGCACAGGCAACAAAAGCAAAAATAGACACGTTGGATTACATCAAAGTAAGAAGTTGCTTCAGAGAAAGAAAACAGCAAATAAAAATGCAACTTATGGAATGAGAACAAATATTTGTAAACTATAAGAGGTTAATCTCCAAATATAAAGAACTCATACAATTCAATACCAAAAATACAAATGATCTCATTAAAAATGGGCAAAGTACTTAAATAAACACTTTCAAAATAAGTTCAAATGGCTACCATACATGAAAAAGTGTTCAACATTTCTTTTTTACTTATTTATTTTTTTAATTTTCTTTATTTTTGAGAGGCAGAGAGAGACAGAGTGCTTGTGGGGGAGGGACAGAGAGAAAGGGAGACACAGAATCAGAAGCAGGCTCCAGGCTCTGGGCTGTCAGCACAGAGCCTGATGTGGGCCTGAACTCATGAACTGTGAGATCATGACCTGAGCCGAAACCGGATGCTCAACCGACTGAGCCACCCAGGCACCCCTCAGCATTTCTAATCATCCGGGAAATGCAAATCAAAGCCGCAATGAGATAGCACTTCACATGTGTAAGGATGACTGTTATTAAAAGGACAAAGAGAAATAGTGATGGTCAGGAAGTATGGAAGAGGGAATTCTTGTACACTGCTGGTGGGAATACAAATTAGTAGAGCTATTTCAGAAAACAGTGTGGAGATTCCTCAAAAAATGAAATATAGAGGGTCACCTGGGTGGCTCAGTTGGTTAAGCATCTGGCTCTTGATTTCGGCTCAGGTCTAGATCTTATGGTTCCTGGGATCGGCTCCTGCCTTGGGCTCTGTGCTGACAGTGCAAAACCTGCTTGGGATTCTCCATCCGTCTCTGCCCCTCCCCCACTTATGCACATACACTCTCTCAAAATAAATTTAAAAAGTGAAAAAATGAAAAACAGAACTACTCTATGATCTGGTAACCCCACTTCTGGGCACATATCCAAAAGGAACTGAAAACAAGATGATAAAGAGATATTTTCACTCCCATATTCATCAAAGTATTACTCATAATAGCCAAGAAATAGAAATAACCTAAATTTCCCTTGCCAGAAGAGTAAAGAAAATACAGTATTAGATTACATACACAGGGGAATGTTATTCTGTCCTAAGAAGAAAAGGAATATCACATCTATGTGATAACATGGATGGAGCTAGAGGGCATTAATACTAAGTCAGAGAAAGACAAACACTGTATGATTTCTCTTGTATGTAGAGTCTTTATTTTTATTTTTTTTAAGTTTATTACAAGGGAGGGGTAGAGAGAGAGGGTGAGAGAGAGAATCCTAAGATGACTACGCACTGTCAGCACAGAGCCTGATGTGGGGCTCAATCTCATGAACCATATGATCGTGACCTGAGCTGAAATCAAGAGTTGGACACACAACTGACAGAGCCACCCAAGTGCCCCTGTAGAATCTTTAAAAAACCAATCTCATAGAAAGGGAAAACAGATTGATGTGCCTAGAGACTGGGAGAGAGGGAAATGGGGTGACGTTGGCCAAAGGGTACAAAATTTCAGTTGAGCAAGATTACATTCTACATGTACAGGAAGTAACAATAGTTAAGAATACTGTGTTTTATACTTGATTTGTACTTGAAATCTGCCAAAAAGATCTTAAGTTAAATATCATCACACACACACATGTGTGAACACACACACACACACACACACACACACACATACCATACACAGTACACAAACACATGCACAAAACTTTGGGCATGTTAATTAAGTTGATTGCAGAGATCCTTTCATAATTTATATGTAAGTCATATGGTTTTTCTGGTGTTCAGATTTTTTGTTTTTGTTTTGTTCTTTTATTTTCATTGAGCTATGAAGTATAACTGCAGCTTTTTGACAAACTTACCCCTGGTTTTATAAAAAACTATCCTTGGTTTCTTTCTATAGGAAAAACACAGCCTTCCCAAGTAAAAGCAGAAATACAGCACTGGTTAAAAACAAAGAGTTTGGAATCTGGCTAATGGGGATTTTTGTCACACACAGGCTAATTCACCTACTCAATCTTAAAAAAGGGGAAGAGGTACCTTAGTCCATTTGAGCTGCTAAAAATATCTACCATACAGTGAATAGCTTATAAACAGCAAGTATTATTTTTTTTTCTCACAGTTCTGGAGGTTGGGGAGTCCAAGATCAAGATGCCAGCAGATACGGTGTGTGAGAGCCTACTTCCTGGTTTATAGATGGCCATCTTTTCACTGTGTTCTTTCTGCGTGATGGAAGAGGTAAGGGAGCTCTCTGAGGTATCTTGTAAGAGCACTCCTCCAGTGCCGTCATGACTTAATCACTCACAAGACTCCCCACCCCCAAACACCATCATTTTGGGGATTAGGTTTCAACATATGTATTTGGAGGACTGGGAGACACAAACATTCAGTCTGTTTTAATAATAATTATCTCTTCCTACTCCATGTCTAGATCTTTCTCATCACTCAGGTCTCACCTTCTCAGGAAAAACTTCCTAACCTCTGTACATAATTACTCTCTGCCTCACAGTCAGGGCTGGCTTCATGGGCATGTGACCAATGCAGTTGTACAAGGCCTCACATTTAGAAGGATCCTGTACTTGGGATTTAGTGTTCTGCATTTGCCAACTTGAAATTCCTAGTAATTTTACTTTTGAATTTGTATTTTATAAGTGAAATCCAATGGGTCAATGGAACACGTACCCAGGCTTGGAACTTTAGCTTGCACAGAGTATCATGTCACAGCAATGCTGTGGGATGGTTTCTTGACCACCTGCCTCTCTGCCCCCTGTTCCCTAGGCCTACTGAGCCTCCTTCTCTCTTCTGCCCATGACTACTTCCATTCTCTTCCCTGTCAGGTGGATGGGCATGGACACAGCATGTCAGAGTTGGTCACACTGCCCTATGACATCTTGGAGTAGGACATGATACCTTACTCTAGGCTGGCAGCACAATGCCCTGTCTGGCAGGTGATTGACCAGAGATTGTGTCTCATCAGGGAAAAGTCTTTTGCCTACCCCCAGTCCAATTACCATGTATGTCCTGTCTGGGAGGTTTAAAGATCTGTAGTACATGCTCATCTATTGTTGGTCTCTGCAGTGGCAAGCCTGCAGGAAAGGGATAAAGCAGATCCTACTCCTGAATACCCCACCCCTGGCCAGGGCACAGTGTGTCAGTTCACGAGCTCGTGGATGGAGACCCAGGCACCCGCAGGATTTTTTTCATGTGGCAGTGCCTATGAGCACCTCTGAGAGTCTGTACTCACCCTCAAAGATCCTTGTGTCCAGGAGCACTCTCTCAGTCAGATCTATTCCTGAGCAATTCTCTCTTTCTCCTTCCAACCTTCCTGAAGCTGACATGTATTTGTCCCATCGGATGAGCTTGAGACACCCTCCAGAGATGAGCCATGAGATAATAATTGAGTAATTTCAGGACACGGAGTCAAATGAAATACAAATAATTAGCAGGTAACATGTATCAAGCTAATATTAATTATAAATTAAGGTTCCTTTGAAGTAGAGTCTACGTCTGTTTTGTTAAATACCAAATATTAATTGCATTCCTGTCAGAATGGCCGGTATAGGTTAGGTATTTAATAAATATAGGTATTGAATGGATGAATGAATGAATGATGAAATGAATGAACGTAGGTTTGTATAAGGATTAAATGAGAAAACCAGCATAGTGTCTGGTACATAGGGCTCAAATTGGTGGTTGTGGACATCGTAGCAATGATAGTAATAAAAATGGTAATGATGGTGGTGATGATGACGATGGTACTCTTCCACCTGATACAATATATTTTCTGTAAAATTACATTTCTTAATATACAAATTAATCATTTTTTAAGATATGACTTGTGATTTCTTTCTCTCTTGCTCTGTGGCTTTGCCCCATATATTCTTCTGACTGAAATATCATTCATCGTTCACTCTTATCCTGTAGCTTATTCGTAACTTTTATTTCCTCAATTTATATTTTAAAAATTAGCTAAATATTATGCACTCCGGGAGATCTGTCTGGACATACCTGGCTAGGTCATATCTAACTGTCTATCTTTTAACTCTTTCACCCTTTTTAAAAAATGTTTATTTTTGAAAGAAAGAGAGCATGCACACATGTGTGAGTGGAGGAGGGGCCGAGGGAGAGGGGGACAGAGGATCTGAAGGGGGCTCTGTGCTGAGAGCAGAGATCCTGTTGCAGGACTCAAACTCAAGAATTTTAACATCATGACCTGAGCCAAAGTTGGACACTTAACCAACTGAGCCACCCAGGCACCCGTCTCACACTTGTAGTACATATCAGTCTTGCAATTCCTGTCTGTGTGATTTTTGCATAGTTTTAATTATCTCTCACTCTTGCTATATGTTCTGTGTGTATAGGGCCTACTTTTTTTTTTATACAATAATCATTTATTTCTCATAGCTGTGGAGACTGGGAAGTCCAAGACCAAAGTGCAGGCAGATTTGGGATATGATGAGGACCAGCTTCCTTTATGCTGTTTAGGTCTCTTTTATAAGGGCACTAATCTCTTCATGTGTGCTCCACCTTCATTATGTGATCACCTCCAAAGGGCCCCATCCCCTAATACCATCACAGTGGCGGTGAGGATTTCAATTTATCAATTTTGGAATATAGGGTCTTAATTTTTGCTTAATGTGATAGCCCAACACATAGCTCAGATCCTGGCACGTAGTTCCCATGTAACACACATTTACTGCATGAATTGTTTATTGAAGATGTTAAAAAAAAAAGGACAGGAAATGAAGATGGTGGGGGATTAATAGAAACATTATTCTAAGTAGTAGAAACATTTCCTGTGTCTTTATTCCCAAATGATTCTCTTTACTGCTTCTCTTTCAACCCCTTTTTGAATTCTTGTGATGCCTATTCAAGTTTGTGCGTGTATTTACTTGTTTCTTCTTCATGTTGTTCCTTTCTCCCAAAGAGGGCCCCTGGTAGCTCTGACAAGTCAAGGGAGGTTATTCATTCTTTGAGCTTGCAGAGCTCTGCTATATAGCCTCAGGTAAAATTGTTCAAAGAGCCCAAAAGGAAAGTAAAAAGAGCCAACAGAACACCTAACATGATGCCATCTTTCCCCTTGGGTTTACCTTTTCTGCATTTCTGGTTGCCTCTAAGTTGATTGAGCAAGAATTCACTCTCAAACACTTGAAAAGACTTAGCCACATCTCTATATACGTGGAAGATATTCTAGATCAGACACATTCATGTTTGTAGGTGTTGAAGTTTTACAATATGAATGGAGCCTTCTTTAAGATAAAAAATACAAAATTATGAATTTAAATCTATATGAAATACCATATTTATTTAGAATGAGTAAGGAAATCACAACAAATATAATTTAAAAAATTACAAATGTCACATGATGCAAAAGAATAGCATATTTTTAAAATTAATTCCTTGAAACAGTACCTTAAGACTTTCTGTTTCCTAAATTATTTGGCAGCATAATCTTATGATACCTTTAGATTATTTTCTCTTGTAGAGTGAATAGAAAGTTAACTTCAGGCTCTTTATTTATTTATTTATTTAACGTTTATTTATTTTTGAGACACATAGAGACAGAGCATGAACGGGGGAGGGTCAGAGAGAGGGAGACACAGAATCTGAAACAGGCTCCAGGTTCTGAGCTGTCAGCATAGAGCCCGACTCGGGGCTCGAACTCATGGACCGCGAGATCATGACCTGAGCCGAAGTCGGCCGCTTAACTGACTGAGCCACCCAGGCGCCCCAACTTTAGGCTCTTTAAAAGGAAGTTTGATTTTTTTAATTTATTGTTCTTGAATTGCCAAATATACTCTTGATGGAATAAAAATTGTAATTTGATTAGGCTTCAATGAGAACCAAATCTTTTTCTTTTTAAGTTACATGTGTGTGGGTTGGAAAAAAATTCTATTGACAAGCTTTAAATTTTAAATATATTTTTTTCTTTCTTCTATCAGATAATTCTGGTGCTGGGGGCCAACTCACATATTTGTACATGATACTACACTCATCAGTGTGGTGCTGTGGTCAGTGGGAGATAGGTAAATCTTTGGAAGTCCCTACATTGCGACACCTAGCAATAACTATGATACACAAAGCAACTGAACCATGTAAATATATTCTGCACAAAGTCCCAGCAGACTCTCCAGTCAGCTAGACCCCAAAATGTCCACAGGGTACATCACTCCTAACCCATGGGAGAAGAAAGGCAAAGAGTGATTGGAGAAGGAAAGAAACAATGGTCTTGACTAATTGAGGTTAAAATGTCTTTGCCAATTTTATAAAAACACGACCATGTGACTCCAGTGTTGGTCTCTCTATAGATAAAGAAGCCCTGAAATATGTTTCACTCCCTGTTTGGTAAACATATCTTTGCTTCCTACACAAATCTCTCAACAAATGTCATTTAGTTATGCTGGCCTTTCTCCAAATCACTGAGATAATACTTTTTCAGGGACACAGTAGAGGTGCAATATGGTTGTCATGTTGCCCTTCAAAGGAGAGTTATTGAATAAAGGTGCTGACTTAAAACCTAAATAGTACTAGATTCTGGATTATGCTAGAGGGAAAATAGAAAGGATGACTGTCTTCATGCCTCTCACTGCAAACGTTTGTTGACTCTATACAATGTAGTGGACACTGCATTGAGAGCTTACGCGTAGTTGTTCATTGGCTGTTTATAATATCCCTGTGAGGATATCTGTAGTGAGTTCCACTGTATAGGCAAAAATGCTTAAATAGACGAATTCAGTAAACTACCCCAAGGACAAGCTGATGAAACTGACATTTTCATTAAGGAAGTCTGATTCCAGCATTGGCACTCTTAGCCACTCTATTCTACTGCTTCATGTTACCCCCCACTCCGGCCCACCCCTCCCCCCCACCATTCCTCAGTACATTGAAAAGCAATGTACTCATCTCTCCCTATGATGTAGAGAAAATAACCTAAGGTGTGGAATGAAAGCAAGTTTAATGTACATCTCCTTTAAATATTATTAGTTGAATGAGCCAGTTACTTTATTGTTGAATTTTTTGCCTCTCATCTGTAAATGAATATTTTTATGACCCTTTTTTGAAGAAGAATTAAACTATTGTATGAGACAACTTTCAGCTCATTGGACAAGTTATTTGCCTGAACTTCAGATTGTTTACACGGTAGCTGTTTGGCCTTAAGCAACTCCATTCCTCTTACCTGCACAATGGGATTGCATCATTTATTTCTATTGGTGAGAGGATACAACAAAAAACAAAGGTGAAAGGGATCCATCAGTCCTAATTTGCATAATGCAAAATGTGTGCTACTAAAACCATAATTATTTCCATATTTTAAATTGATAGCAATTATGGATATCAAGTTTATGAGCATAAGATGTCTAAAAAATTAAGACTTGAACGTGTGTCCATCTTTGAGGAGGATGAGGAGAAAGGAGGTTTGGGTTTGTCCAGTCAATTAAAACTAAATTCCTGATGGCGCAAGTTGTTTCTGATTTTGACATTCTGTTCCCATAGCTGGGGACAACAGAACTTAGGTTAGCCACTGGGTCATTTTTTTTTTTGTAGTTTTTTAAATGATTTTTAAAATTTAGAGAGAGAAAGAGAGAGACAGAGGACAAGCTGGGGAGGGGCAGAGAGAGAGGGAGACACAGAATCTAAAGCATGTTCCCAGGTCCTGAGCTGTCAGCACAGAGCCCGATGCACGGATCAAACTCATGAACCACGAGATCATGACCTGGGCCTAAGTCAGATACTCAACCAACTGAGCCACCCAGGCACCCCTAGGTAAATTATCCCTAGGTAGTTTTTTTTCTCACAAAGAAAGAATCTTCCTGGAGTTCAGAAATAAAATTTTAAAGAGCAGACAATAAAAGAAATAAAACACACTTGTTTATGTACTTAATGTAACTGCGTTTCAGACATCTTCTCTAGATTTTGTTTCTTTTTTATAATGAGGATGACATTTTCTTTGGTGTTGCTTTAAAAATGTAGGCTGTAAACACTGAGAAAGAAAAGAGGCAATTGTTACGTAGTAAACTCAAGTACATTATATTAATCAATTTTACATATCTATACTCAACCTCATTCATTCAATCCGTGTGTCTTCCCTGGACCACAATTTACTATAAAAGTCATGTCTCTACCTCCACTTTAGTTTGGACCAAGCCCAAGTGAAACTATGAAAAAGGCATATATAAAGAAAGATAGATGTGGTTTACTGCATGGGGACAGGAAGCAAAATGACCTCTCAAATGTTCCCAACTGAGGACATGACATTTTCAGAAGAGTCAAAAAAAATTGTGAAGTCACCTTTTCCATATTCCACCCATTTAATGTTGATATATTCATGGCTGGTTACAAGAAAAAGTCAGGGTAAAGTCGCACTAGGAAACAGTAATTCACTTTGGGTGATTATCAGAAAGGACTAATAGCGAAGTTTCCAAAATGCCAGCATACACAAGATATTGTTGTGGTAAGACTAATGAGCCGGGGTGAGGGGAGAAATCCCCTTCACGTTAGTGACAGTTGCCAAGCACTCTGACATTTTACCATGTGGCCACGGTCTCGTAAATTCCTTCATACGCTGTGCTCCACTGTAAGATCAGAAAGGCAAATGAGAACAAGAGCAGAAGTTCATTCTTCTTATGAATGCAAGTTTTTTTCCAGTCTAGTTTCTGGATCTTTAATTGCTTCTGCCAATAACGCTTGGCCTTCTTACTGATCTGTAGTCTGTCAAGTTCCCCAGTGAAGGTTTTCAGCTCTGTGAAAGTTTTCAGAACCACAGAGGCTCTCTCCCTATGGCTAGCCCTCCTTGTCAGGTTTAATATGGCTTCTGGGTTTCTCCCTACTGTCCTCAAGTTTTTAACTTGATTTTTTTTTCCCTAAAGCTTGTATATCTATCCTTTGATCATTCACTCATTCATCATCTTTTCCTGCCCTCCAAGCCTAGCACCAGACCAGTATACTGTCTATTAGCCCTTCCTTCCTGTGGTCACCTAGACACATACACATGTGCCTTGTGAAAATGTCACTAATATTTCAGAATTACATGAAATTATCACAGTTCTTATCCCCAGACTGTGATTTTTTTTTTCAACGTTTATTTATTTTTGGGACAGAGAGAGACAGAGCATGAACGGGGGAGGGGCAGAGAGAGAGGGAGACACAGAATCGGAAACAGGCTCCCGGCTCTGAGCCATCAGCCCAGAGCCCGACGCGGGGCTCGAACTCACGGACCGCGAGATCGTGACCAGGCTGAAGTGCCACCCAGGCGCCCCATCAGACTGTGATTTCTAACTGACCTCTGAAATAACAGATGGACATTTCTTTTGCGTCAATTTCTTATATTTTTTCCTGTGCTTTGGTCTGTCCATGTATTTCTCTTTTCTACTATGGTATTCTAATAACTCTTTTTTAAAAATTTTTTTAACATTTATTTATTTTTGAGACAGAGAGAGAGCATGAACAGGGGAGGGTCAGAGAAAGAGGGAGACACAGAATCTGAAGCAGGCTCCAGGCTCTGAGCTGTCAGCACAGAGCCCGATGCGGGGCTCGAACCCATGGACCGCGAGATCATGACCTGAGCCGAAGTCGGACACTTAACCGACTGAGCCACCCAGGCGCCCCTCTAATAACTCTTAAAATGAATGTGTCTCGTGCAAGCATGCAGCATTAGCACAGAACAAGTTGCTTCCATATTCAAATGGCCAGTTTGCATAACTGTTGAGCACTCCAGTCTGGGTTACATTTCATTTACCACTCATCCCACCTGCGTGACTCTCATGTCCCTCCCTTTGGATCATATTTCCGTAGATCCTGTGTTCAACTTTTAGGATCTTCCAGCCGGTAGGTAAATCAGCAACTGGATTATTACAACCTGATATCCAAGTCCCTTTCTCCTCCAATTCTAGGGATGGGGTCCCTGCCACTTCTCTCCCTTCCTCTTTCTGGTATCACCCTCTGCTGTTAGGGTCATTTCTTACCCTTCTGAGGTTTACACTTCCTATAGCAGTTCACCCATAGTGTAAGAAGTCGCTTGTACCCCTGGAACCATATATTATCTATGAAATCTCATTGGATGATTTGGTAGCCTTCTTGACCCCTTTCTATACGTCCCATTCCACCCTGTGTACAGCATTTAGACTCTGTAAAAGTGGCTTCAGTTCAGATATGGGCATGTTTGTCATTACAGAAAAATCTATTTTGATGCACACGATCATTTCTGGAATAGGGAAGTGCATAACTCTCAGGACCTGTTCTCAGGATCCTCCACCTGCTATTTGTTGGTCCCTCTCTCCCCAGCCCTGCATAGATTACCACTAAGTATGTCTGCATCTGCAGGTTGTGCTTTCCTCTGTGGCTCAGTGCCAGAACTGGAACAAGAGTAATAATAATTGGCATTTTTTTTGAATACTACTCATGTCAGGCACTGGACCAGTGCTTTACAAACATCATGCCTTTTTATTCATCATATATATGAAAATTGAGGCTCAGAGATTAATTTACTCAGGATGGCAAGGTGATTAAGTGACAGCGAGCTTTCAAAACCAAATCTTTCTAATTTTCAAGGTCCTTGCTCTTAATGTTAGTATCAAAGCTGTGCTAGAAATGCTTGCCCTACTGCAGTGGGATCTTTAAGTAGAGACCCACTTACTTGAACCAAAGCCTAAAGGGCATTCGGGGAAGAAAATCACTGCTGAATTCCCATCGCCTAAAGCATCCATTTGCCTGGAACGTTGCAAATGCTCCATACATGTTTATTGAGCAAATGAAATCTATGGTAGTCTACTCTTCAAATACAATTAGAATCAAATGTAGGAAATCCAAAATCTGCCAATTTTCTGTTAATCCCTTAACAATTAAGTGTGCTCTCTGGACCAGTGGTATGGCTTCTCTGAAGAAAAGTTTGTTAAAAATGCAGACTCTCAGGCCTGACCCCAGAGGCAGGGAATAAGCATCCGTGTTTTAACAAGATCCCCTGGGTGTTGTGTCTGCAAATTAAGCTGGGACAGGACTGGCCTAATTTTAGTCAGAGTTCAATGAGGCAGAATGGCTTGGAATGTTCCCTTACCTACATAAGAGACTTCTGTTATTTTCACTCTGCTGTTTGAGCATCCTCCCTAGGATAAAGATATTGCTCTCCAGGACAAGTGCCCACTTACAGCCTTTTATAAATAAAGGTACAGTTGGAAAAGATGGAGACTTGTCTTCCTGTTGTATTGACAATTAGAGTTCTCTACTTTGTGAGGTTTAGCTTAAGAACTAATCTGCAGTCTTCTGCCCCTGGTAGTACTGGAGAGATAGAACATGACTATTGTAAATGTGCATCAACAGGTGATTTCTCTGCCCCACCAGTAACACAATGACATCCAAATGAGTGATTATGGTGAGTTTGGAAAGGAAAGAATTGGTATAAAGAAACTTAGGAAGCTTTTTTTTTAAATAATTTGGAAACTTACAAAATCTCTTAAGCTATATGAGGCCTTTTTAAAAAAAAACATGAAAAATAGGAAGCCATGTAACCAATACTGCAATGTAATATTCTACTATCCATATGGCCCCTTTCCTTTGAATCCCTATTTATATTACCTGAGGAACTTAGAGAACAGTGGTAAAGGATGTGTGCTTATGGAAAGGGATAGTCTTTGTATTTATTTTCTAATTATGTAACTCATGAACTCAAAAGAAATGATTACTTAAGCTATGTTGAGTCTCCATACTTTTAAGAAAAAGTAAGTTAATTCAGAGTCATCAATGGAACACACAAAGCTGGTATGATCCAGAGCTGAAACAAACGTAGGAAAATTTTCCTATAATAGTGCTCAATTGATTGTATCTGTTTTCTGATCCTTAAAATAATATTGCTAGACCTAAAATAGTATATGCAGTTCTGGTTGTAATGCTTAAAAATATAAACAAATTAGAATGTTTTCAGTGATGAGGAGTCAAGATGGTAGAGGGAAAATTGGGAATGATGGAAGAAACTGGGAGTATTTCAGATGGAGGAGACATATTCCAAGGAGAAATGACTGCCTGGCATAACTATGGAATGAGTGATTAGAAGTCCTGTGAGTGGCTTCATGCCATAGAAGGGCAGTCTGTGGTTGGAAAAAAATTGTCTCTGGTGGTTGGAACTATCTGAGAAAGTCTCTTGCTACAGAAAATTTCTGTGATGCTGAAGGAAGGGCCGGTCAGGAATTGAATCTCACTTATCCTTGTATCTAGGGCTTGCTATTGAGTGGATGACCAGGAAGTGTATAAAATCAAACTCATTATATTTTGCCTCAACTTGCCCTTGTGTCTGACTCCAGTATCAGTTCATCCCACAAATCTCAGAGATGACGAGAGATGGGCTTGTCCCTAAATATTGCTAAAGGACTCAGGTTTTTTAGCATTTCACCTTGCTTTTTCTCCAGATGTGCAGTGTTTTTCAAGTTGAGTAATTATATTACATTGTCATGATTTTCACCATATCTGCATAAAGTCTCTACTTATTTTCCTTTAAACTGACTCCCTTTTAGTGTAAATAAATGTATCTTTAAAGGAAACTGCATTACTGCACAGGAGAAATTAACAAGTGTTAATAGAGTGCTAAAGACATGTTAACATGGTATGCAAACTTCTTTATTAATGTAACTAGAAAGAATGGAAAAATAAATAACTTTCTCAGCAATTCAATGACATTTGGTTGGAGTATCTGCCATTTAAAACAATTTTGAGTATTACTCACACTTTCAGTGATATGGTCAATGTCTTGGGTCTTCTGTTTTTGATACCCATTGAGCTGAAATCTTTGGATTTGAGATCTAGTGCAGAAAACATTTTGCTCTGATTTGTTTTCTGTAGGGTTTCCCTTTCTTCCAAACTTCTGTGGTATTCTTCTCTGCTAGTATTGGACATCCATTTGTTCCATGCTCTAATGTAACACAGGCATACTTCAGAGATAACATAGATTCGATTCCAGACCACTGCAGTTAAGCAAGTATGGTGATAAGGCAAGTAATGGATTTTGGGGTTTCCCAGTGCATATAAAATTTATGTTTACACTATACTGTGCAATAAAGTTAAGCGTGCAATAGTTTTATATCTGGAAAAATATGTACATATCTTTGCTTAAAAAATAGTCCTTTGCAAAGAGTTGATAAGATGGCATAAGTGGAGCAGAAGAAGAAGCAAGTTCACCTCCTGCAGCTTGGACCTTGACCAGCTGCTGGGCAGGTCCTATGAACAGTTGATGCAGCTGCACACTGCCTTTCAGCAACAGAGGCTGAAGTGAGGTTTGCAGAGGAAGCAGCTCTGCTGAAGCGCCTGCACAAGGCCAATAAGGAGGCCTCCCTAATGGAGAAGCCCAAGGTGGTTAAGGCATGCCTTTAGGACATGATCATTTTGCCTGTGATGGGGGGCAACATGGTGGGTGTTTACAGTGGCAAGACCTCCAGTCAGGTGGAAATGAAGCCTGAGATGATTGGCTACTACCTGGGTGAGTTCTCCCTCACCTCTAAGCTTGTGAAGTATGGCAAGCCTAGCGTTGGGGCCACCCACTCGTCCTGCTTCATCCTTCTGAAGTAGCCTGTTTGGCTAATAAAAGCACAGACTTCTCTGGAAAAAAGAGAAATCCTTCATTGATAATTTAAAAAGTACTAGTCATCATTGGGCTTTCATCATGTCATAATTTTGTTGATGGAGACTCTTGCCTTGACGTTGATGGCTGCTGACTGATCAGGCTGGTGATTGCCGGAGTTTGGGGTGGTTGTGGCAATTTCTTTAAAAAGACAACAGTAGAATTTGCTGCATCGGTTGACTCTTCTTTTCATGAATGGTTTCTCTGTAGCATGCTAAGCTGTTTGATGGCATTGTACCCACAGTAGATCTTGTTTCAAAATTGGAGTCAGTCCTCTCAAAGCCTGCTAAGTTTACAGAATATTCTAAATCCTTTGTTGTCGTTTTAACAATCTTCACAGCATCTTCACCAGGAGCAGATTCCATCTCAAGAAACCAGTTTTTTGCTCATCCATAAGAAGCAACTCCTCAGCCGTTAAAGTTTTATCATGAGATTGCAGCAATCCAGTCCCATGTCCAGGCACCACTTCTGGCTTACTATTTTATTTCCACCACATCAGCGGTCAGAACACATACAACATTTCAGTTAAGTTTGCCATTTTAAAGGGCCTGGGTTTTGGTGCCCCAAAACAGTTATAATAGTGACATCGAAGATCACTGACCAGAGATCAGCATAACAAATATAATAATAATGAAAAACTTTGAAATACTATGAGAATTACCAAAATGTGACAAAGAGACACAAAGTGAGCAAATCCTGTTGAAAAAGTGATGCTGATAGACTGGTTAGATGCAGGGTTGCCACAAACCTTTAATTTGTAAAAAACAAACAAACAAACAAACAAAAAACAATATCTGCAAAGTGCGATGAAGCAAAATGCAATAAAAAGGTGGTATGCTGGGGGCACCTCGGTAGCTTGGTTGGTTAAGCATCTGACTCTGGATCTCAGCTCAGGTCATGATCTCACAGTTCGTGACCTCAGGTCCCACATCGGGGTCTGCACTGACAGCATAGAGCCTGCCTGGAATTCTGTCTGTCCTCTCACTCTCCCTCTCTCTGTCCTTCCCCCACTCCCCAGCATGCATGTATGTATGTGTTCTCTCTCTCTCTCAAAATAAACAAACTTAAAAGAAAAAGAGGTATGCTTGTATGTCACTTGAACTAATGATTCTTTTTTTTTTCCTAGAGCAATTCTATTATGAAACCCTCTGAACTATTAATTTTTCCTTGTGGCAGCTTTTATTTCCTGGGATCTCCAACATTTCATTGCTCTTGAGCCATAATACTGATGACAAAATCCTAAGATTCTATTTTTAATCCTTATCTGCTTCCTCTTGATAAACTCTCACTAGTTACCAGTAATAAAAAAAAATTGGTTAGAATGGTATTAAAGATGAATCTGTTTTAATACATCCAGGAACAGATACATAATTGAAAATGTAAATTCCTTTTCCACACGAGCCTTGTTTCTGGAGTCATGTGCTGTGTATGAGAAAAAGGCAAAATGATCAGTGGCAGGATCTGGCATGCATGGGGGATCGATGCTTTGTGCTGAACATTCTGGTGATAACATGCTAAATCTGACATGTGTCTGTGACTTTACCCCATTACAGTTGGCATTCTGAAACTTCCAGAAGCTATGCAATATTCCATAAAGAACATAGTCCTTTGACTCTGACAAATCTGAGTATGAGTCTGAATTCCCTACTAATTAAGTGTGAGGCTCTGGGCTAGTTGTTGAATCATTCCAAGCTTTATATGCTTTCTCAGAATGTTAAAATAAAAATGTCTTCATGCATGGTCATGAGAAATCTTAGCACGTGCCTTTGAAGTGAACCTGGGTTAATATTTGTAGGGAGTTACAGAGTGGGTCTAATTCCTGTATATCTCACAGTGGTACACAAAAATCTAAAGGGTCTTGGAAGGATGTTGTCAAATATTAAGTCCCTCACTCTAAGAAGAGGAAAACAAGGAACTCAGAAATTCACCTACTTGAAATGTAAGGTTGCTTTTCATCAATTCAGAAGGTGAAAATACACTAGATTTATCATCAGGGCTGATTTAGGAATACCATTATCTAAATGACCAGTGTAACTTTATTTGCGGAAATCTTATCCTCCAAAGAGAGAACCATATTAGTTTTCTCCTTTTTAATTATGGAAGTTTTCATTCCTTGACATTATTCAACAATATCTAATTCTTAAGAAAACAATATGTAACAAGGTTAAAATGGAATGTGAATTATATTCAGCCTTTTAAAATGTCTGTGCATGCATGAGCTCATAACACACACTCAGACACACACACACACACACACACACACAACTTGCAAAAATGCTTCTTGATATTCTATGATGGCTAAGAAAAATGAATATGTTTGGGAATTACTGTTCAGTAGTTTAGAAAATGGAATTTAAGATTGGTTTAAACAATGTGATAAAGACCTTTCAGCCCTTTCCCCTCTTGTTTTATATAGTTTCATTTTTTTAATAATCATTTTTTTGGTCCAACAGTATACCCCAGGTAGATATCTACATGTTTGACATAATGAAACAATGTCATTACTCTGTTATAAAAAATTCCCAGTGTAATAATAAACCAAATAACTTCTCACCTACTACAAACATCTGTGTCAAAGGAAGGAGAATTGCATAGACTGGAGCTATTTCCTACTCCTCAAACCTCCATATCTGGATGTCTTTTTTCATAGTGTAAGCTATAAATTGAATGGCATAATTTGATGATGGACATAGAACTGTATATTAGTTTTTATTTTGACAAAATCATTAAACATCACATAGGTTGAAAAATGAATCACGAGGCCCTAAGCCTGCCTTAGAAGATTGCACTTCATAAACTGAATTGCTCACATGGGCAACATTTTGGTGGAAGTTATAGATTTTCTAGCATATCTCTGATAGATAGGACTAATATAACTTCAATAAAAACTCTGGATATGTCAATATAAAATTTTCCCTACCATTGAAAGATGTAAGATACTCCAACTAATAAATCGGACGACAACCTATTCCTTAAGGTATACTAACATACATATTGGGTTACAACAAGCAACAAAATCATCGAGGTAATAAACCACAGCCACAGAGGGGCCATTGGAGAAGGTTTCTTTCCATTGCAAGAGCCCAGCATGATGTCTGTAGGTATGAATTCACCCCCCTCCCCAGAATGTTAATTTTCAATAATTGACTCAGTTATATGTGGAGTGATTTAGAACTACATATAAACGATACCTGAAAGCCATATGTACACTTATATTTTTGACACTTCACATAAATTATATCCCATAAACTAGTGGTGATGTGCAAATTCATTAGGGACCTTCAACTGTGAAACATACCAGTAATGCATCTTGAGTTTAATGTAACAGCCCATGATATATGAGCTTCATACCTAAATATCTGGTTAGGTAGCAGTAATGGTTTTGGGTCATGTGTGGGGTTTTATCAGATTAGGTCTGAGATCCTAGGTAAACTAAAAAAGCACAACTATAATAAAGGTCTAATTTATGCATTTTTCCAAAATTTTGTGGTTGCTTGAGGCTGTATATTATTTAGCTTTACAGGCCTTGATATCATTACTTGAAAATTAAAGGTGATAATGAGTATCTCCTAAGAAGGCTAAGGGGGTTAAATTTTGAAGCAAGAAGTACAATTTTTGGTAACAAAGAGATGTTCATTCCCTTGTCTCACCCATGCAGGTCACTTTTCATCTTCATGGTAGATACTACTTTGGATACTATACTTTATTTGTGATCCATTGTTTTCTATTTCATTTTTTTATGGGACATTAATCACCCCCTTCTCTCTTTGTATTTGTCACGGTTCTCTAGAGAAACAGAACCAAGAGGGTGTGTATATACGTGTGTGTGTGTGTGTGTGTGTGTGTGTGTGTGTGTGTGTGTGTATTTATGTTAAGGAACTGGCTCACACAATTATAGAGATTGGTAAATCAGGAATCTGCAATTCAAGTCCAAAGGTCATCTGCTGGTAGAATTCCCTCTTGCTTGTGGGGGGTCAGTTTTTATTTAATTAAAGCTTTCAACTGATTAGATGAGGCCCATCACATTATGGAGAGCAATTTGCTTTATTCAAAGTTCATCAATTTAAATGTTAGTTATATCACAAAACACCTCACAGTAACATTCAGAATGTTTTACCACAGATTCAGTACCACCTTCCAGCTGAATTGACACCTGTCTTTCAGAAACATATTGTCATGTGTCCTCCTCAAACAGTGTTCTTCTTTGCCCAGAATCCTACTCCTTGGCAAGTGAGAGTCAACCTTACTAGATTTTGGTAACTGATGGCAGCAGGTTTTAAAATAGACATTCTGGAAAAAAAATTAAATTTGTATAAAATACATTTAATAAGAAGGAGGTAGGTTTTATTTTTAATCTTTGTAGGTTCTCGTCCAGCGCTTTGACCTTCAGAAGTCCAAATCTGCATCATACAAAATATATTAAAAAGCTTTAAAATGTCAGTTTTTATACTAAATTAGAAGACTTTTATAGTTGGCTTTTATAATAATTTGGCCATGAGTAACTTATTTAGTTTAAAATTGAATATCCTTTTTTTAGCAAACATTGGTGCCCATGTAACAGCTCTTACTAAGTCAGAAAACTTAACATATGACATGTTTTCAATATGATGGGTATTTTTGATGGCTAATTTAACAACTTATTTATTTAAAAATTAATGAGTTTTCTTAATGTTATCTTTTTAGGCACCAAAATATTTATTAATTCGTATTAGTGATTTTGCATTTTTCATGTTATTTAACCTCATTTGCTTAATGTCTGTATTTGAAAATTGAAGATATTAGTGAATGTCTTTTAGGGAGGTCACGGGGGATAGTCTTGGGAAAAAAATAGCACAATACTTTGAACCAAAAAATGTTGTGTTTTCATTTCTTTAAAACAGGATATATTCCTCCTTACAGAGAACTGAGGAGATTAAAAATATCTGCCTAGGTCTTTGAAATTCTTCTGGGTGCCAGGCATGATGGTGACCATGATCAGTGGGAAAATTCAACTATTTTTCTCTAAATTTGAAGAAATCATCTATCATGTTCTCTATTATCTCCCCTAACCATAGTCCCTGAAAGAATACAACTCTTCACTCCTCTAGAAATTGAGACCAGGGATATTAGTTATCTTTATGACTAATTCCTTCTTTAATTCTAAAATAAGCATTAAACAGATTTATTATTGACATTGGTTTGGAATATCATCTAAAGAGAGTTTAAATCTTTCCATATGAGGTAAAATCACAGTAATCACCCTCTGATCCCAAGAATGATTTTAGAAGGCAATCAAGATTAAAGATGAGACTCAAATGACTCTAATTTTTTTTCTCAACAGCTATCATAGATATTTGCCCCTCAAATATGATGGCATCCTGTCTTAGAAAACACACCTATTTAGAAAATATTCCAACCCTTAAAAGTCACATTCTAGACTTAATTTTGGTGAAAGACCACAGCTTGGAGTTATTGCCAATCTTATTCTGCCTCGTAATAAAAAAAAAAAAATCACGTAACAGGGTATCTCTTTTATTCATTGCTTCTACTGTTCTGCCTAACTCATAGGTTAATGTGATCACTCCCAACATTTTTAAATTCAGTTTAACAAACTGAACTCATGTTGGGTTATATAGAAATCAGGAGCTATCCAAGAGTTAGGGCTATCCTCATGTATCAAAAATAGAATGGAAGAGATTAATATTTCAATGGTCTCTGTGATTTTAACTTTTAAGGAATGTGATGAAATGAAACCACAACAGAAAACAATGTGCATAAATCTCTATTACATTTTACATGTAAAAGTGGTCTAAACACTTAATGGAAATATAATGACAGAAATGAGATTGATTTCCATCTGTGGTAGGTAGAATGTTGTCCCTCCAAAGACACCCATGTTATCATTCCCAGAACATGTGAATATATTACCTTGCATAGCAAAAGAAATTTTGTTCTTTGAAGATGTGATTAAACCAAGGATCTTGACATGGAAAGATTATCTATGATTATTCTGGCTGGCCTAATGTAATTACAGAGGGCTTTTGAAGAGGGTCAGAATCAGAGAGATAGCTGAGGATGCTACATTGCTGGCTTTGAATAGGGAGGAAAAGAACACAAGCCAAGGGATTCAGGTCAACTTTAGAAAAGACAAAGGCAAGGAAATTATTTTCCCTTAGAGCTTCCAGAATGAAAGCAGTCCTACTAACACCTTGATTTTAGCTCAGTGATATTTCTGACCTACAGAACTTTTGGACAATAGATTCATGTTGTTCTAAGCCAGGAAGCTTATGTAAACTTATTTTAGCAGCAAGAGGAAATAAATATATCAACCAAGAAAAATTTCAGAGAAACTAGTGTTTCTCTGAACATAAACATGAGATTCCAAAGACAGACCAGCAAAATAAAGTGTCTATATGTCATCTTGAACTAAGGAGAAGGGCACAGGGGTCTGAGACTTCAGAGAGAAAAAGAGCAATTCACAAGAAGATGAAAAAGAGTAAATTTTTGGTAAACAAATGTTCGTTGGTCCATACAGAAACACTGGGGCATAGAGAGGAATTTTAATGAATTCTGCTAAATTCCTCCCTGTCTACTATACATAGTTCATGTTATACTGTAGTTACCAAAGGTGATAGCTGTCTTTCAGGTGCATTTCCTATATCTAAATTCTTTTAGGTAGTTAGGAAGAAGGTCAGCTTCTTCCTGAGTCTTTTGAGCCTGATGAGTTTCAGCTTGAAATAATCTGCTTGCAAAGTGGCACATCTAGGGGCAACTCATTCTGAATCCCAACACTGGCATTTATGGTATTTTTTCTGTAGGTAGAATGGAGGAACAGCCTGCAACAAGGGTTGGAGAGGACCATAATTACTGCTATTGAAGAAGGATATGTTTAATAAATCCCAAACAATATGGTGCGAAAGACGGAGGAGACAGAGAATTTGTAGGTTAAAGTCTGTCTGGGAGTCAACATTTTTCATTTCCATTTATTCAGTAGAAAGACAATGAACGCTGGGACATGTACACTCACCTACCCAAACCCATGCATTCACACACACACACACACACACACACACACACACACGCACACACACACACACTTACATACACAAACATGCAGATTGCTGCATAATCTATGTAATGTCTTAGTGAGTGAGTGGTCATTGATCTTCTTTGCTATCACTATGCCATTCAGCAGTTATGGTTATTTTTGAATTGTTGTTGTTATCATTTCCATTATTATTTTGCAAATGAGCCCTTTTAGGCACTAATGAGAGGTGCCTGAAAATGGTGAACCAAATTGTAGCAATTGCTTTCAATATCCTGGGGCTATATGGGAAGGAAATAGGCAAAAGTCAAAATATTTCATGTGTATAACATTGCTAAGTTTTTTTTTCCTGCCTTATGTTCCTCAAGAATAGACTGATGCTACCAAATACTCCCTCAGATGCTTATTTTAGACATTAAAAGATACAATGCACTCATATCACCTAGGTGGATAAGAAGAGGAAGAAGAAAGAGAGAAAGAAATAAAATACTATTATTCATTAAATGCATATCAATCCAATGACATACTGTGTTTATTTTTCAACAAAATACATTTTTGATAAGATTTAGTTTTCTATTTCCCTAGTAAACTTTCCATTCTGAAGTTCTGAAGAAATGACAGAGTTGCTCATCAGGGAAATGTTGGTGTCTCTTTACAAATAGATGTTTAAAAAAACATTAAAAAATTTTTAAAAAATTAAAAAAAAGATAATTGTTAAAAACAAATAGATGTTTAATTTTATGGCTGAAATTGCATCCTAGTAAGCAAAAAAAAAACACCCAAAAAACAAAAAAAAAACCCAAAACAAAAAACAAAACAAAAAAACCCAAAACACCAAAAACATGTAAACAAAAAGTTTCAGACTTTTTCTGTGAAATGAGTTGATTCTGGGTCACTACAACTTTCTTATCCCTACCATATGTCTATTTAGAGGGAAAAAAAATCAAAATAAACTGAAATTATTTTCCATTGAAAAAACTAAAATGACACATTTTAAAGTATGAATTCATAATTCTCTTGGAAACAGCAACAAAGATAAACATTCCAAATTACTAGGGTTCTGAACAATGCAACATCATGGTTGAGTTAGCACGCTAAACTTTCCAAAAGAATGACTGACAAATTTTACCCAGGCTAGTGGAAATGTTTTGCTTTTCATTTTGTGTAGGAATTAAAAAGGAACTGAGAATTCGCTAAAATGACCTAAAATAGACACAATTAAGAAGAGACAACTTTGAATCTGCCTAAACATAAAACATGGCATGAGAGCAGGGGGAGTTCTATTTCTATTAAACACAGTGTCTTCAGTGGGAAAATTGAACTGGTCAAGGCTCGTCAGATAGTATTAAGTGAAAGAAGATGGCTAATGGCATGTCACAGAGATCGATGTGTCGCCCACCTCTGTCCACCTATAGGCATGGCTTCCCATCACAATGGACAGATGTGTAAATCACAGTTGGAAAGAATAGTCAACTGACAAGAGGAAGGGTAGAGAAGCAAGTTCCTTTGAAATGTCAATGCAGGGCCATTCTGTGAGATTTCAGTTTATAGCAAAGACTATAAAACAAAAATGTCTAACACCCTATTTGCATAAATGATTGTATTACAATGCTTCATTATGAAAATTGGTTATATAGTGACCTGTAGTTTGTTTTCAGTTATGAAAGTTAATGCAATTGGCACATGGAAATACTAGATATTAACATACAGGTCCTAGTCAGTCATTAACTGTTTAAAAGATACTATTATTAAATGAGTAATTGTAGCCTCCACTATTGCTTTTCATCTGTTGTATGATTTCATTTTGCTGTAATAACTTTTAAGGATGGCAACAGTGCTCTTTCAGATGTGAAGACTGAATTTCAGGGAACTTGTCACTTGCTGATGTTAATGCTACAAAAATAGTAGAGTTAAAATTCCATTTTCACTTTTATCTTATCTCAGAGCTTAGGGTTTTTAACAACTAAGTGTAAATACAGATACACACAAACAGCCTATCCTGTATATGTATGTACAAATGCATGTATGTATATGCCTATCTATCTACCTGTCTATACATACACCATTGGTTCAAATTGTTCTTGTATATATTTTAGAATTGTCCCTCACCAGAGCCATTTGAGGAAGTGATAGGCACTATTCTTCAGGTGAGAATAGAGTGGCCTTGGACGAGGAGAGCCCTCAGGTAACAGGAGGAGGCAGAAAGAATGAAAAATCACTTAAGTTTATTTCTACTATGAGAAGGTAAAAAGAACCAAGGTTGCAATTTAGAGCCCCATGTATCTTTCAAAGCATTTCAAGAGGCATATTAAAGCCAAAGTGAGAAATTGATAAGGTATTTTACTGAAGTAGTCAGAATTTCCAGATTGAGGAGAATAAGCCAATAAACCAATCTTTAGTTCTTTGGATATGCCAAAATCTCATCCTTTGCCACTGACACAACCCATTCTTTTTAAATACAAGGCAGTTTTCCTAAAAGTGGCAGTAATTTTTTTTTTCATGTAAGTACTGTATAAGTGTGGTTAGGTCCATGAATATATGTCAAGATACCTATCTCTGTAATATAGATGCATAAATTCTCTCTAAAGTAGAGACTTTCTCTTGAATGGAGTGATGAGGCAAAAAGACATTGTAATTCTGCAAGTGATAGTTTGGGTTCAAATCCTAATTCTTTTTTGTTGTTTATTTTTTTGGTTTATTTATTTATTTTGAGAGAGAAAGCATGAGCAGTAGGAGGGGCAGAAAGAGAGGGGGAGAGAGAGAGAGAAGAATCCAAGCAGGCTCCTTGCTGCCAGCGCAGAGCCTAATGCAGGGCTTGAACTCACGAACCGTGAGATCATGACTGGAGCCAAAACCAAGAGTCGGATGCTTACCTGACTGAGCCACCAGGTGCTCCTGAAATCCTAATTTTTAATGAATTTTACCATTTTCATTATGAAAATGAAAATGGTGGGGTGCCTGGGTGGCTCAGTCAGGTAAGTGTCCAACTCTTAGTTTCGGCTCCAGTCATGATCTCACGGTTTGAGTTCAAGCCCCGCATTAGGATCTCTGCTGTCAGCTCAGAGCTGGCTTCAGATCCTGTCCCCTTCTCTCTTTGCCCCTCCCCCCTCTCAAAAATAAATGAACGTTAAAAAATAGTATTACATAGCACTTAGGATTCTTGTGGAAAAATAAAGCACTAAAGTATGCATAAAGTCTCACAATAATAATAGGTCTTATTAGGGCCTCAGAGTTCTTTTTTCTCGTCATCCCCATATCATATAGGGGTTTCAGGTGATATGTGGAAAGATATATTTCTTGGTCCAGGGTAGGGGCATGTAGCAGAAGATGATAATTTAAAGTCATCCAAAGGCGAATGAAATAACAATACATTAAATGTGTGCTGTCAGCAGTACATACATTAAATTACCTCTGACTTCTATTGTGAGTTGAATTATTATGCAACAGCATCTATCTCTGTGCCTGAAACATCCTGGACAGGCCATATTTTGTAATTAAATCTACATCTGAACTTTTGGCCACATGCAATGTCCTGAGTATGTACCAGCTTCTATCTATGGACACAGAGACAAATAAAACATGGTTCTTATTTTTGAGAACTTCAGAATATGGAGGCAGAGATGTGTGAGACTCAGTATGATGGTTAAGTATATTATTTTAAATATTAAAATAAAGTTGAATATCACATTCTTTGTGAATCAAACTTATCCTTTGATAATATAGGGGAGACCATTTTATCTCTCAAAATCCTGCATTGCTCACAAGTTGACTCAGGGTTAATGTAAAAATTCTGACAAGGCCATATGTAACTGTTTTTCTGTATAACTTTATGACTTCCACCTCTTACTCTTTCCTTCTGCTTACTGTAATCCAGCTTTTTTGCTTTTCCTCAAACATGTTCTCCTGCCTGAGGTTTTTTGCTTCCTTGCCTACACCACTCTTCCTTAGGTGTTCATTTGTTTTACCCCTTCAGCTCTTTAAAGTCTGTGTTTACATATCACCTTCTCAATGAGGCCATCTTATTGACCATCCTATTGAAAACTGCTACCTATCCAATCCCTTTTTCTTTCTTTCTCACTAGAACACAAGATTCTAGGACGGAAATTCTAGTACAAGGACAGAAATCTTTGTTTTATTTATAGAAGTGTTCTAAGCATGTATAATGGCAGTTGGTGCAAAGTTGACATTGAATTAATATTTGTAGAATGAATTGAGCAACTACTTTGACTGTGGAAATTATATATATCTTCATAGGGAGGATTAAAATTGATCAGGCTCTTGTGAATGGAAGAAGATTACCCAGTTGAAGAAAGTAATGCTCTCAGGTAGAAAAAATAATGTGAACATACAGTGTCTTTGGTTGGACATTAGTAAATACTAAGTTTTTTAGGATGAGAGGATGCAATTAAAGCAAGATCAAACTGGAAAGTTAATTCAGTGTCTTATACATCAAATTTGGTAGCTAAATGTTTAGCTTCAGACATTTCTTTAAGGTTTTAAACAGAAGAAGTTATATCAGATCCATCTTTAAGTGATAGCCTTTGTGACATTGGTAGAATCATGACCCTTTAGAAGACAATAATGATTCAAACTGGATTCATGGTGGTGAAAAACAAAAGAAATTAGCAGAGTTAAATAACATTTCCGATAAAGGCTCAACAGAATTTGGCAATTTAATGGATACAGGAACCAAAGGAAAGAAATGAATTGAGAAATTGGAAATTTTTCTTGGCTAAAGAACTGGCTATCCAGTAATATGATTGGGGAACGTAGAGTATATAACATGAGGATCAATAGATAATGGATTCAATTTTACACGTGGGGTAAGTAAAGCATGCAGCAGAAGAATTGAAAAAGTCAATTTGCATAAAGTTCTGAAGCTCAAGGGAAAGAGAATTTAGAGAGACGCTTAAGATTAATTTATATATACATAGCAGATAGAGTCATGGGCATGGATACAATCAATGAAAGAAAGATAGAATTGGGAAAGTGATCAGGAGACATCTCTGGAGAATAATAAACTTTCACAAATAGACCATGCATAAGTATTATGGCACATCCATATAAAAGAGTCATGGAAGAACAGAGAAAGGAATGTATAATGATAGTTTTTTTAAGAAAGTCGTCACAGAGGAGGTCTCAGAGGACTCAAAAAGAAAGGGATCTTGCTCAAAGAGCCTTTCAGACAAAGACCGATAATTTTGCTTGTAAATATAGTAACTTAGGGGTACTTTGCTGTAGCTGATAGACAAGGTCATGGGTTTGGAGACAGACATTAAGACAAAAAAATTAGCCTGATTTATAAAACCCCTACACAAACTGGTTACCATCCTAAAAAAAAAAATCATTGTTTTCCATTTTATGTACTGAGCTCGTAACAAGCTTTAAAATAAGAGTGAAATAGTAATAATAGTAATATTTATGTTTTGAAAAGATAAGGCAGCATCTTTAATATTGATGCACTGACAGGAGAGTCAAGGAGCCAAATTAAGAGAGATAATAATAATTATCTCTGACAGTGGGAAGGAAGGAGAACAGAACATATCTGAGAAATGTTGGAATGAATAGGCACTAGTAATAGGACTGAAAACATGAGCTATTGTGGTAGGTAAGGGGAAGGAAGAATTGGAGATAGCTATAGCTTAGTGCAGTGTTTGAATAAATATTCTATTTATCAATGTCAGGAAAAATTAAAATTTTATTTTATTTATTTTTTTTTAATTTTTTTTTCCAACGTTTTTATTTATTTTTGGGACAGAGAGAGACAGAGCATGAACGGGGGAGGCGCAGAGAGAGAGGGAGACACAGAATTGGAAACAGGCTCCAGGCTCTGAGCCATCAGCCCAGAGCCTGACGCGGGGCTCGAACTCACGGACCACGAGATCGTGACCTGGCTGAAGTCGGACGCTTAACCGACTGCGCCACCCAGGCGCCCCTAAAATTTTATTTTATTTTTAAAATAAAACTGCAATAAAGTTTGGATTGAGCAGATACTTAGAGTTGTGAATTAGCAGTTTCCATTAGCTGGTATGAGCTTGGGCAAGTCATAGGAATCAGACAATGTTAAACTCAGGTATTCTGACTTACGGTATTAATGACATACTATGTCTTTATTAATAGGACATGTGCACTGTAACTTTTCATATTAGTGAAATTCTTATGAAATGATTTAAAATAAACTGAAATTTTTGTAGATTACTTTGGCTCTCACATCAGTTTTCATAATGTGGGAAGTTTAAGTTATCAAATGTAAAAACAATTTCAAATTATAAATTATCATTAAAATCTTTACTTCAGGCTGTAATGGGGGGTCTAGTATCATACCAAATCTCTCTCTTGGAGTGACCGTAAAAAAGTTTTCAAAGGCATCATAAAGCAAACCAACATACAGGAAAAAAGGAGAGAGCATTGAGTTGAACCCAGTATTTGTCACTATTTTTTTTTAATGTTTATTTATTTTTGGGAGACACAGAGACAGAGCACAGGCAGGGGAGGGGCAGAGAGGGAGAGGGAGACACAGAATCTGAAGCAGGCTCCAGGCTCTGAGCTGTCAGCACAGAGCCCAACCTGGGCCCTAACTTGTGAACTGGGAGATCATGACCTGAGCTGACGTTCAACCGACTGAACCACCCAGGTGCCCCTGGGGCTTACAACTTTTGATCTTGGGATTGTAAGTTCAGGCCCTACTTTGGATGTAGAAATTACTTAAAAATAAAATCTTTTTTCTAATGTTGATTTATTTATTTTGAGAGAGAGCTCACATGCAAGCTGGGAAGGAGCAGAACGAGAAGGAGAGAGAATCCCAAGCAGGCTCCATGCTGTCAGCACAGAGCCCAATGCAGTGCTAACCTCAAGAACCGTGAGATGAATCTGAGCTGAAGTTGGATGCTTAACTGACTGAGCCACCCAGGCGCCCCTGCCACTATTTTTGTATGTTCCTTTTCTCTCTTAGTGCATTTCCTGATTCTCAGAGTGAGGCACAGAAATGGGAAGTTGTACCTCAGAGCTCATAGTGGTCTTCTAGGGCTGGGAAAAGGCCTCCACAATAGAAATGGAGGATTCCAAGTCTTCTAGGTCTTGAGGAATAAAGATCCTTCAAAAAAAAATCACGAAAAGTCAACCTGTTATTTTGTTCAGTTTGATCACAAGGCATTTTCCCACTTACAGATTCAAGGAATAAGAAGTGAAAAATTTTGCAGAGGCTGAGGTTTAGAAGTTAGAAAGCCTAGCAAAGTGTTGGCAGTCTCACAGTGCTAAGTAAGGATCTGCTGAGGACCATGAGCCCTTGTAAACACATGAGGCTTTCAGTTTAAATCCTAGAACAGCCCAATTCTAGGGGTCAAGGCCTACAAGTGGAATAGCCTAAAACTCCACCTTGAATCAATTTAACTATTAATTGGATCAAGACAATCAGACAATGTTCCAATAATCTACCAGACAAACAAAAAATCATCTCTGAGGGAAGATAGCATGATTTACACTGTGCGCTTTTGCATATACATTGAGACATTTGATCAAAGATTACCAGGCAGGGACTTATGGTTTCTCTTAGGATACAGAAAGTTGCAGGAGAAGTTCCTCCTGTTTTAGCAATTCCAATATTCTGGATCACCTAAAAACTCATGTTTGTAAATCCCAACAGATAACTAAGAATGTGAAGAAATCTGATTAACTAAAATTGAGAGTGTTGAGCACATCCTAGGAGAGAAGAAACTCATGGCTGCTGTTACTGTTAGTGGAGCAGTGGAAAAGGGGGAAAAAATCACTATAGGTGTGAGTTAAAAAAAACAAAACACCTTAACTTTTAATGAATTTTTAAAGTTCAAGGGTGAACTGACATGGCAATTTAGAATCCCCGAGAGCCACAGACAGAAAAGACAAACAGCCCTCATCTGACAAATCTTTTCACCAAGTGCTTTCAGGAAAGAACAGTAGCAGGAAAGGTACTCAGTGCCAAGCCTAGAAAATCTGGGGTGGAAGGTTTCTTGCAGGAAACTCTGCCCTCATATTTCTGCCCTAACATCTGTACATTAGCAGGTTTGTTTTTCAGTTCTCAAGCCACTTTGCTATTACAAGAACCATCTGCCTCAAAAGTGTAAAGGCTTGGATTCCTCTAGGGTTTCTTTCTCTTCTCTTGCTCTGTTGATACTCATCAGTAGGCACTGAGGTGATACCAATGGCTGTGACAAACCATTCAGACTCTTGGAACCTAAAGCCTACCAAAGGAAGGCTCATGATTCCACCCTCCATTTGAAAACTATAGTCCAATGACTCTAAATAATGTAAAATGAAGCCCAAGCACAGACCAACAGATTGACCAGTCCTCCACACAAGCAGCCTAACAAAAGAAGAGATGTGTCCTTTTCTGTATGTAAATCTTATCCTTACAAACAGAACTGTTTAACCCAATGTCTAGCATCCATCTACAAGTACTAAAAAAAGAGACTTTTACTTTTAGCCAAGATGAGGCAGTGAAGGCTAGTTTTCCCAAAGATATGGAAAATAAGGTGATGCCTACAGTTGCCCAAAGTTACTGCCTATAGAAAGTTTCCAAGTTATGGTGAAAGGAGGAGGAATTTAGGAAAAGCCTGTCAGGCTAAGAGTTAAGGAGACAGGGTTGGGATTCTGGGAAGGCAAAGGCAAATCGAGTTTGCAAGGCAAAGTATCAGAGAGCAGATAGCTCCCAGACATAGACTCCAGACATCTACAGAGTTCCCTCCAGTGTTCAGTTGAGTACTGGTAGTACACAAATATAAGGAAACTAATGATAGCTACCAGAGAACCATTTAAAACATTCAGAGGGAGCAACGTCCAGAGATTTCATGGTACCAGAAATAAAGTCTTTTCCCACCAGTCGGAGTAAAAAAACTTATAATTTATAGGACATCAAATGGAGTGCAGCAAAGGGGTCATGTTCCAGCAAGGAATGAAAACTTACTCTAGAGTAAATGCTGACTGGCCTCACTTAAAAAAAAAAAAAGAAAAAAAAGCTTGAAAGGAAAACTCAGAATATCAGACTGTTCTAAGTAACTTTGTCACATCTAAGAATATATGGCATGTAATAAAGAGTACAATGAATTGAAACTGGCCAAGATCTGACACAAATGATATAATTAGTTGGCTAATGCAATAAAAACAAAATTATTAAAACTATATCCCATATGCTTAAGAAACTAGAGGGACACTTGGATGTGTTAACTGAAGACGTAAAAAATAGACCCAAATCAATATTTAGACATTAGGCTTATAATACTTGAAATGGCAAATATATTGAATATGATTATCAGCATATCATATATTACAAAAGATGAATGAAGTGGAAGACAGAGCAAAGGAATCTATTCAAAATGAAAAACAAAAGGGAGAATCAGTAATAAAATGAGTCATAGACCCAAAATTAAGGGGCGCCTGGGTGGCGCAGTTGGTTAAGCGTCCGACTTCAGCCAGGTCACGATCTCACGGTCCGTGAGTTCGAGCCCCGCGTCAGGCTCTGGGCTGATGGCTCAGAGCCTGGAGCCTGGTTCTGATTCTGTGTCTCCCTCTCTCTCTGTGCCTCCCCCGTTCATGCTCTGTCTCTCTCTGTCTCAAAAGTAAATAAAACGTTAAAATAAAAAAAAATTAAAAAAAAAAAAAAAGAAACTGGCCAAGATCTGACACAAAAGATATAATTAGTTGACTAATGCAATAAAAACAAAATTATTAAAACTATATTCCGTATGCTTAAGAAACTAGAGGGACACTTGGATGTGTTAACTGAAGATGTAAAAAATAGACCCAAATCAATATTTAGACATTAGGCTTATAATACTTGAAATGGCAAATATATTGAATATGATTATCAGCATATCATATATTGCAAAAGATGAATGAAGTGGAAGACAGAACAAAGGAATCTATTCAAACTGAAAAACAAAAGGGAGAATCAGTAATAAAATGAGTCATAGACCCAAAATTAAGAAATAAACAAATCTGAGAAATAGAGAAGAAAGAGGAAGATAGCAGTTTTAAACTCAACTATATTAATGATCACTTTAAATGTAAATGGTTTAGAAATCCATTTTAAAAGTAGAGATTGTCAGATTTGATTCAAAAGAAGAAAAGCAAGACCTAACTATATGCTGCTTCCAAAAAAAATTAAATATAAAGACACAAACAGGTCAAAAGTGAAAGGATGGAAAAAGAGATATTATGCTAGTGTTAATTAAAAGAAAGCTAAAGTAGTTATTTTAACATCAGAGAAAATAGATTTCAGAATAAAGTATATTATCAGGAATAAGTAGGGTTATTTCATTATTTCTATCTATCTATCCATCCTATATCTACCTACCTAGCAATCAATTTATAAAATTTTTCCATCAATTTAATCCATTAATTCAATTAGAAAAAGCTAGGCAATCTAATGCATAAGGCAAAAGTCTTTATCTGGCGCCTAACCCAAGAGGATATCTAACATCATTAGTCAGTAGAGAAATGAAGATTAAAACCATGTACAAGTGCATTAAATACTTATTGGAATGGCTAAAATTGAAATAAACAAAAAGGTTGTACCCAACAAAAATATAATCAAATATATGTAGAATCAATACCTATGAGATTGTTGATAGTACCCTGATCTAGAGACATCCCATAGCAAATAGATAATGAAGCCACTTCTATATTCTATGTGTGACAGCATTGATGAATATCACAAATATAACATTTGGGAAAATATTCAAATCTATACATATTGTATGACTCCATTGGTATAAAGTTTTAAGTAGGCAAAATTAATTTATGTTAAGATGTCATAGAGTTTTCATTAGGGGTTATGATGACTGGGATTGAGCATAAAGGAAACTTTTGGGGCATCAGTAATGTACAAATTGATCTGCATTGTGATGAATCAAGTATTTTCACTTCTTAAAGTTTACTTATTTTGACAGAGAGCAAGTGTGAGCAGGGGAGGGGCAGAGAGAGAGAGAGGGAGGGAGAGAGAGAATCAGAAGCAGTCTCTACACTGTCAGTGTGCAGCCCGATGTAGGACTTGATCTCAGGAGCAGTAAGATCACGACCTAAACCAAAATCAAGAGTCTGTTGCTTAACCGACTGAACTACCTAGGTGTGCCAAATATATTCACTTTTCAATAATTAATTGACTTACTCCATTTATGAGTTGTGTGCATTTTCTAAATATATGATTTATTACTCCAAAAAAAGATCTAAACAATATTCAGAATCAGATTTTCTCAGAAAAATGTCCTTGAACATTTTTGATGGAAGGTACATATTCACATAAAAACTGTAAAGGGTATATAAAGTTAAGATCTAGGGAGACATACTTACCATTTTGTCTCTGAAAAATATGATCTTTTAGGTATAGTTTTTATGGCTTTGAAAAAAATACAATGGCTCTTTTCTTCATAAAAGCATTAGCACAGTGATATAGTAATTCAATATGAAAAAAATGATGAAGAGAATTTAGTGTCATAGGTGAAAAGCTGTATGTCTTTGCAAAGTATAAATATCATAATACACGTCTAATCACAAAAATGGCTTCAGTCTACCCTCCCTCCATTAAACACTTTAATTTCAAACTGAATAAAACACTCCAACTGAAAGAATAATTTTTGCATTTGTATGCCTGATGTTCTTTTTTCTCTTCTTTTTATTAACTAATGCACAGTTTGGGTCAAAATGCTTTCTATCTGTTAAATTTGCACAAATTATTTTGGATATTGCCAGAGTTAAAAATGCATGCCAACATAAAAAAAAGAGAGAGAGAGAGAGGAATAATGTTGCTGAATGTTTCATGATCAGCATTTCCAGTTATGCCTGCATGTAAATACAAATGACACCCTGTCTCTGATTATGGACTATGAGTCTTACACACTTGAACAGCCTTGGCTTCCTCATGCTAATTTCTGCCCTGTGTGAAATCCCATAAATGTCACATCTGCCACAGTCCCTTTCCCAGCCTAACATATGCTTTCAATAGAGTTAAATATTCATCATTATCAAATGAGAAAATGTATGTGGAAGTGCCTTGAAAACTACAAACTACTGAAGAAATAGATATAACCCTCTGTTGTCACTGAGGGGGCTTTGGCTTCTGACTTAGCAAATTAGGACCATGGAGAATTCCTGGAGGAAGAAGAATGTTGTTTACTGGGAGATAGAAACTTGCTTCACAGTAATTCTCAGAGACCAAGTGGGACAGAGCCGTTTCTGGAACTGAAGCGTGTCAGGGTGGGTCAATTTGTAACACTCATTTTCTCCCTGGAGACTGAGGAAGTTTTGAGTAGAGGGGAGGAGGAACCCAAGGAAAGAGATGGCTGTCTCTTCCAGTTACAGCCAGGAAGTTTTGAGTATGGATTCTTGTAAACCTTGTTCGCTGGGTGTCTGTTCTCTGGGTCTTTGCTTAAAGATAAAGCCAAAATATGTATGACAATGTCATTAGAAAATGACTCAGGCTTTCCTGAACTCTGAACCCAGGAGATTATTAGCCTTCATTTTTCTAAATAAGATAGTTCTGTTTAATCTGCTCTTCCGAAATGTAAACCTTCCCTTTCCTCCACCAACACCCTCCCCATTCCAACAAATAGAGATATTTAACACTCAGGAAGGAAGATGATCAGGCAATTAAGGCATTTAGATATCATTAGGTGCTCAAACTGCATCTTCCTGTTATTGCACACTTCCTATCTCAGTAGATGAAATATCTGAAAACAATCATTGCAAGGAAGAACTTTAAGTAAAATCAGATATAAGCAACTAAAATCTTGAGAAGCACTGAAGCTTCATGAATAATTCTTGAATAGCATGGTGTGAATGCTGCCTCGCTCAGCTCCGAGTCTTTCAAGATGTTAGTTTCATGTTTTATTTAAGCCCAACATAAATGTTAACGTGGTCCTCATCAGATTCCTTTTATCTAACTCCGAAGACTGATGTGTTGATGTTGTAATATGGGAAGAGGGCCTTGGGGATAGACTTTAAATGCCCATCCAGGTATTCTGTGAGGAGTCACAAATAAATTTATTTTCTAGGAACTGAGTTGTAAATTTGTCTGTCTTAGAGCACCACATCAGCAGATACATCTGCTGATCAGTGTTAATGAGTCTTCTATTGTCCAATTTGTAATCTAGGTATGTTTTATGGAGGTATAACTGAAGAAACATCATTATATGTAATATTTTCCTGAAAAGATTCAGCTGAGCAAGTGACCGATAAATTGTAGGTAATGCAAACATTAATCAAAGAGAATGTCATTAAAAGCTTACTATAGCAGAGTCTCCATTGAGAAAGAAAACTAATCTAACTATTGGCCTATCTTCATTATAAATTGTTACTATTATGATTATTTTGTGATTCTACCAGTCAATAGTTCTCATGGGATATTTAACTCCCTGAGTTACTTACAAATTAAGTTTTGGACCTCAAGTCATTTGTAAATCAGTTAGTTGTTTGTTTCTCAGTTCAAAATCTGCTTTAGGCTAAAGTGTTCTTTTTGGTAATTAGGGCCCCTGGCTATTATGAATGGTGTATTGCCATTACATTTGAACATTAGAAGATGGAACAAAGATGATATTTCATGATGCCTATGTTTGAATCATTTTTACCAAAACATTATTCCATTAGTGTCATGAGTTATTTAATAGAAACATTATAAGGGCAATGCAGATTTTTACATGGCACTTTAAGAAACAAAAACAAACAAAAAAAGTGAAACTAATATCTGGAAAGACTTTACCTTTACCAATGCAGCATTCTCACTAATTGTCCTTAAATGATTTTTTTCAGGATTTCCTAGAGTGGGAGTCTTCTGACTACCATATATGTCAAGAGAGTGGCTCGAGGGGCCTCTGAGCCGTTCTCCCCAGAATACAGCTTAGTAGGTTACACATATAGGATGCTTATAAAATTTAAGTGGAGAGCCCCTAAAGTTAAATTCTTTATTTTTGGTGGGTGAAGAGATGCTCCTATAGTCCAGAGACCAACTATACTAACAATATACTGTACTCCAGAACACCTAGCCAGAACAGGTTGTTTAATAATTTTGGATAAAAGAAGTCCTTTGGTGTGATAATGATTGTCTTCCAAGGGTTATTTAGGTTGAGCTAACCCATGCATTTCAACTATGGCCAAATATTTGACTCCCTGTACCGTGACTTACAATGTGGTTTTCATTTGATTGAACTTTACAAGACTGCAAAAGGATTTGGAATCCAATGTGTCAAAACAGACCATCTGCCTATGTGTTTGAAGCTAATAAGATGGAATGTTTTGGTTTGTGTTCAGTTATTATATGAAAATTGACCAATCTCTTCTATGCCTCTTTATTCTCCGGAGATAAAAACCACACTCTTATAGAACGTGGATGAATTTATCAGTCTAATGGGCTACATCCAAGTGCAAGGCAAGGAAAGTTCTCTTTACTATCATTAAGAATAATAATAAATCATACTACCTTCCAATATATATTTAGGACTAACTTTGGACTCCATAGTTTGATAAACATTTCATGTACACACATCTAACCATCATGGCAATTTTATCAGTTTAGAACTATGATAATTCAAATTTTCCAAATGAGACAACTCAGCCACAGAGAAATCAAGTAATTTAGCCAAGGTCACATAAATAGAAGTTGTAGATATTAGATTTTAAGTTAGGGACATCTCACTCCAGTGTAGTGATCAAGCATTTAAATTGTTCCTGTATTACCTCACTTTGCTGCACAGCCGCATAGAATAATATTAGAATTTGGTCTGAAAATGGTTGAGATATTTGAAACTATTCATCATCAGTAGTGGGGTCAATAAAATGTTCAAAGTATCATCGTTGAAGTTTTCTTTGAATACGTGCTTGATTTGTGGGTCATTCAGGTCACAGAATAGAACACAATGGGAGGGCAGACATTCCGAAGTAGGAGATCTCGTGCCTCGTTTCTGCTCTTGCTAGTTATGTGAACTTAAGCAATTCTCTTGACCTCTTTCGACTGTAGCATCCTCATCTTTAAAAACGAAGAGACCAGACTAAATTATGTCTAATTCCTTTCCAGCTCTGACCTTTTGTTTCTAGAAAACCATATCCTTTACATTCATGAAGGGACAAAGACAAAAAAAATAGTAATAAAAATAAATGTGTGTAAATACCCTTATAGATTTTGTTAACCTTGTACTCCATAGATAGCATCTCCATTGCATTGTCTGAAATCTCATCATGCATTTTTCCCCTCAGCCCTGGTTGACACATGCTAATTAGAAGAAAAATGCCTTCCTAAGTGAAGGGGGCCTCTTCATCTTCCACTTTACCATATGACTCCTGGGCTCAAAGAAACATTTTATGGGCATTTTTTAATATGCTACTGTTTTAACCTATTGACCTTGTCTCAGGCACTTTATTTTCTGTCTTCAGCTTCAATATTTATTAGCAACATTGTGACAAAAAGGAACATGAATGGCTTTCGGAAGTTGAACCCCACTCAGGCTAAGGGAACATTGCAAGTGCTTACACATGGTGATGTAGCTTAGCTGTTTGATGTTTCCATATGAAGGCCTGATTTGAAAGGACTGTGAAAGTATGCAGCGACTTTTCATATGAACAGCACATTTAAAGGCAAATACATTTTTAAAAATAACAATAAAGGCAGAATTTAGTTCCCCAGCCCAAGTTAAAACTTCATTATGTGTCAAATATATTATTTGGGGCTGGTGCGGAGCATGACATACTAAATGCTCTGACCGTTGTAGCATATGCATAGATAATACATGGCTCATACAACTTTCATAAGGCCTCTCTGCTGATCCTCTCCTAATATCTCTCTAAAGACATTTGTGGTATCATTCTTCATTTATTTTGCATGCTGCTTTCACCCATTGTGGATAAACATGAATAAAAAATTCTGGAGGTATGAACAGTCATCTTTGCTGATGCTTGGTGAGGTTGTAAAAAAAATATACATGACTTCAGTGTCCGGGCATGGATCTGTGGATCATATAGCAGGGAAGAAATCCAGAGATAATTATGGTCTTTTATGGTGATAGAGAAATTAGCACCTCAGTAATATGCGATATAAAGTAGCGTGGACAGTCTTCTCTTTGCCCTTCAAACATTTGATATGAATGCATGCAGTGAGCATATATGATTCCAGCTTTGAAGAACCTGTTCAGGAATGTGGAGAGGCAAAAGATAGAAAGAAAAGGACTTGTCTAATTTACTAGAGAAAATCCTCAAGTTAGTTAATCTTTAGTGCCTAGGCATCTCCCATCTGAAAACAAAAAATCTCAGAAAGGAAAATCCAGACTTCATGGCTTAGAAAAAAGGGATTCATTCATTTCCTTCCACTTCACCAGTGTTCCTCAGCCCTGTATAAAAAGCAAACTCCTCATGTATTGTGGACGAAGTTTTCTATAGATTATATCCTTTTTAGATTCTTTGAATTTATAAAACTAAATTATGTACACACCTATAATTTTTGGCTTCAGAAAAACACAGGACATTTCCAATATCAGTCACTTCCAGTTTGATCTATGTGAAGACATCTGAATCATTAAAGGCTGTACTTTATAGCACTTAACAGGCCAGAAATAACTTTGTATTCAAAAAAGAGATCAGTGTGTCATAAAATGTGAAGAGATATACACTGTTAGGTTAACTGTGGTTGCTTTTCTCTGATCAGTGATTTCTTTTTATATTTTTATATTTGATACATTTTAATATAACTTTCCATTACAAATTTACAAAAATAATAAAGTTAATTAAAAACAAGCTAACAAAATTAATGGCAACTCTATGCCAGTAAGTATAGTTACTTTTGTTTCTCAACTTTAAAAACTGTCAGTGAGTCAGGGTGCCTGGGCAGCTCAGTCAATTGAGCATCCTACTTCAGCTCAGGTCATGATCTCACGGTTCCTGATTCTGAGCCCCACATCGGGCTCTGTGCTCGCAGCTCAGAGCCTAGAACCTGCTTCAGATTCTGTGGCTTCGTCTCTCTCTGCCCCTTCCCTGCTGGTGCGCTCTCTCTCTCTCTCTCTCTCTCTCTCTCTCTCTCTCTCTCTCAAAAGTAAATAAACATTAATTTTTTTTAAAGACTGTCAGGGAGTAAATGCTCTGATATTCATTTACTTATGTATAACATCACAATATTTAGGATGTACTCTATACCAGAAAATAAAAGGTGTTGTGTGTGAATTAACTCGAATCCATATGGTATTTCTGCAAGGTAGGCATGGTTTCTGTATTGTAGTGAAGAAAGAGATTCAGAAACTTTATGTAACTTAGAAACAGCAGTACCACCTGACCTATTAAAATTTGTATGAGATCATTTTCAAAAAAAATTTTTTTGGAGGACACCCAAGACCATACTCCACTGTCATATTCTTCTATGAGTGTCTCTAGGCCATAGTGTGGCTAGAAATATTAAAGTCACTTTTGTAGTTAGTTCTTACTTCAGGTGAAGCTCTTTAAAGCTTAGTTGAAGTGTAATTATACCTTTTTCTATTTCTTAAACACGTTACACTGAAAGCTATTAATTCAGGTCAATCATATGATTGTGGTAGAGGGCACATATTTGAACAATTCTGGTTATCTGGTTTTTGTTTACTACCTCATGAAAGAGAAGACTTTTATTTGTTTAAACCAATGCATCACTTTTATTACATCAATTCTACCTCTTGCAACTTTGAGATTTTATTCCTACCTTTACTGTCACATAAATGTCTTTGTGGGAAAAATACTTTGTTCTATTTAAGTATTTAAATGTTCTAATCATGACCCTTACCACCTCGGATGCTCTCAGGATGTTTAACCTGGAGATCAGCAGACACAAGTTATTTTATTGATTCCTAATAAGTTGTAGTTTCCCCCTGCTCACCCCCTCTTAGATGTCAGAGTTGAGCTTTGGTTAGGCTTTGGGGTTGAACTTTTTGGCTTGAAGTCCAAGCTCTGCCACTGTAGTTCTGTGACCATGGGAAAGACACCTAACCTCCATGTACTTCCATTTCTTCATTGTAAGGGAGAGATGATGGGTTTATGGGACTTACCTTATAGAGTTGTTAACCCAGTTGATAACAATACTAACTATAGACATGTAGTAAGTGCTCAGTATGTTGTTTATGTGCTGATTATTGTTTTTTTCAATAGCCTCTACAAATTTTCTTGTCAAAAGTCAACATAAAGCAAATAACCATTGAAAGTGTGACATCTCTTTTCATCTTAGAATGTTGTTTGTTCTGTAGGACCACCTTGATCAGGGAGTACCATGTATTTTGAGGGAAAAGGCAAGGATTGAATCAGGTATCTGTTCCCTGTACACTCTGTTCAGAGCCTTCTGTACATCGTACCATGAGAACACTTTACATAGTATGCTGCAATTTCTTGTCTCTACTATTCCTATTTGACTTCTGAGCCATTTCTGATTTGAGACTGTATCTTTTTCTCTATTTCCAGCATCAGGCCCATTTTAGACCCACCCAAAATACTAGATAAATATAATGTCACTACAATGATCAAATCTGGGATAATCGGAAGAGGGAAGTAAAAGATGGTCACCTTCTTTTCTTATATTTTTTCAACCTAACATCCCTTTAGCTTAATTTTTAGTCAGATGACTCTGGTGGCAACTAAAACACAAGTCCTATGTCTTTCCAAAGTCAGAACCCAATGAAAGTTGTAAGAATGAAACAGTGAATTACACAATATCAGAATCAATCTTATCATCTGGAATCTTTGTTGTTGAACAAAAATAATCCAAAATATTTTTCTGTTGTTGATATTCGTGATGACAAGCAAGTTAAATTGTAGCACTTATAACTTGAATTCTGGGGATTGTTCTGTTGTTCGGAGTGGATGTTGTAGGTTATTTACTAGAATGCTTCAAGAACAAATAGGAGATTAGAGCATGTAAGTCAGATATTTTAGATGGACTTTAAGCAACTATAAGCCCCTCTCTGAAAATTTTAGTCTATAATAAGAATCTTGATCAATTTAAATGGCTCTAGTTTTTTTTTTTCTAAACCCTTTGAAAGGGATGATTTTTTTTAACATTTATTTATTTTTGAGAGACAGAGAGAGACAGAGTATGAGCAGGAGAGGGCAGAGTAAGGGAGACACAGAATCTGAAGCAGACTCCAGGCCCTGAGCTGTCAGCACAGAGCCTCACTTGGGGCTTGAACTCACGAATCATGAGATCATGACCTAGGCCAAAGTTGGATGTTTAACTGACTTGAGCCCCCAGGTGCCTCTCAAAGGGATGATTATTAATGAGGATGGAGACCTTGATGAGCTGAATCATTGCCATCATAGTAAAACACGTTTTATAATAACCTCCATTAAAAAAATCCCTTGACTTCATGGCCCTCTATCTACCACCCCAATTCTCTGTGACCCTTTCTAAACAAACAGTCAAAAACAAGGTTAAACCTACAATTTCTCCATTCTTCACCCCCCCCCCCCATTATTTACTCAGTACACTCCTATTAGTCTTTTGGCCTCCACATGGCACTGACTAGATCACCAGATTTTCATCTACATAAGTCCAGTGGTAATTGTCACCTTCATCTCATTTGAACAAAATAGTATTAATTACCTCTTCTTTATGTAATACTTTTGTATTTGGCTTCTAAGGAGCCTCAGTCCTCTGAGTTTCTTCCTATCTCTTGGGCTAAGTTCTTTTCCTGTTTTTTTTTTTTTTTCCTAGCTTACTCCTGGTATTTAAGTGGTGGAATGAACCAAGGATCAATCTTTGTTTCTCTTCTCTAAATAAATTTCCTGTTCTTACCTTTAACCTCACATAACCTGCAGACCATATCTCCAGTGAACTACTCTGCATCTCCTCTTAGATATTTAATTGGTCCCTCACGCTTACAAGTTGCAAACAGAACTCCTGATTCCTAACTCCCCCAAATTGATCATCCAGCAACCTTCCCATCTCAATAAATGTCAAGGATATTCATACGGCTGTGTCGAGCAAACCTTGTGTTGGTCTAATTTCCACTTTTCCTCACTCCTCATAGCCAATGCATCAGCATTTTATCACTTTTACTTTCAAAACATATCTCAAGTCCAACCCCTTCACAACAGATTTATAGCTATCAAGTCCTCTCTCTGTCTTCTAGACAATCATGTTTTCTTGTAACTGCTCCCTTGCTGTCCCTGTTCCCTTTTGTTCTGTTTTTATTTTTTTCTACACAACAGAATGATCTCTTTTTAATCATCAATAAGATCAAGTCACTCCATAGCATTTCCATAACACTCCTCACACATAATTCCTCACCATCCCTACAAGGACCTCTGTGGCCTGGATTCCTGTCCATCTCTGGACTTATCATGCCTCTCCAGTGTTCATGCTACTCATTGGGTAGGACAAGCTTATTGGTCCTCTTGCCTACAATAGTTTTCCTCAGGCCTTATTTACATGGCTCTCTTTCTTCATTTGTAATACACACCTGCTACTTCTGGGTGAGGCCGTCCCAGGCAAACCTGCATGGAAGAATCTTCTCTTCATTCCGCACCCGACTTCATTTTCCTCCCCAGCCTTTTAACAGTATATGGTCATCCTTACCTGATACTTCCTGATTATATCATACCAACTATACTCTAAACACCATAAGAAAGGCTGTTTACTTACTTATTTTTGTCATATCACCAGCTCCTAAAGAATATAGGAGTTTAACAAATATTTGCTATGTAATTTGATTCATTTTGGATAGAACATTTGTCAATGTAAAAGCCAATAATTAATTTCAGACAAAGATGCTGATAACCCTCTGCACCCATTTTGAAGTAAAAAATAATACTGTAATAGGTCTATTATTCAAGATGTCTGGTCTCTTATTTGCTTTTCAACATGTTGAAGCAATTTTAGCAGGTCAGGGACATGCTCTATTCCCTTGCACACACTGGGAAACACCTGTTACTAAAACCTTCACCCTGTGGGGTGGTTTTACAGACCATCCTCTCATCCTGACAGAGAGCAACTTCCAGGATGAGTTATCTGAATAATGAGAATGAGTGGTTTTGATGTCTTCTGGAATAGAATTCTCAAATATTTTAGAAACTTTCCATTAAACACATGGAAAAGACAGTTTTGTGATTGGTCCTCAGGCATATGAGATATTCAATTGAGCATAATATGAATATTTTTACATTTCCAATTAATTGAAACATCATCATTTCTATTTTTACATGCTTGTGTGTTTACACACTTAGTAACATCTGTTTAAACTACTGCATTGAGAACTGGTCATCCTTGATAAATGAGAACTCTACCACTATAAATATACCTGTGAATTTAAAAAAGAAATAAATGGGTAGATGTAGATACAGATATATCCATGAGTTAAAAAATTCTTTACAGCCCCCATTATTATATTGTATTAACTTAATAGCAAAATAGCCTCTAGATTTAAAGCTCAAATTCTAACTGCCATCCAATTATAAACATTGCTATTACTTAAGCCAGCAAAATGTTTGATGTTAGATATTAACTTGGTATAAAATAAGGTACTTTAAGTGATGAAAAAGCCCATCTTTGAAAAGGAAATGTTGTGTAGATTAATGAAATTATGTGAGAGGCACTTTTGTCTCCTCAGAAGGATATTAAAAGGAAAATACATATTATTAACTGATTTAGAAACAGCTAAAATGGAACTTCTTAAATAGTAATTGCTGTTTTAGAATGCTTGAAGGATTCCAGGCATATAAAAGTAAGAGCAGATGTATCTTAGTGTGGACATCTCTCCTTGTATACAGTTGGTGGCAAGGAGTCCCATTCACTGCTTCCAGTGACACTTGTTTTAGACTTCACTTTTGGAAGTCATATGACCCAAAGTATTCCCCATTCCATTGCTATGCAAGCTGGCATAATGCCTATTAGTGTGGAGTAGGTGGTGATATGCCTGCAGGGATGGAACTCTATAGTAACCATGGATGCTGTTTCCTAAAGCATACATTTTATTAGCAGATTTGGGAGGAAACTAATGTTTTTCATATGTAAACTAACATGGCTATATTATGGGTAGAATATAACGTTTACATGAATTTTTCAAATAAATTGAAAGACTTAAATTTCACTCCTCTAGTTGGTTGAGAGCCTCTGGGGTCTTCATTCATTCCCCTTTGCTATTAGAATAATTCAGTGGGAAAGTTTGTGAAACGGTGCATTGCCGACTCTTGGATATTCTGCATTAAATAACAATGAATTTCTGTCAAGATGGCAGCTATGCATATTCTGTAGAAACTTGCTTCTTCTGCTGTCCTAAGGGCCAGCTCCAGCCCAGATTTTGGTTAGGAGAATTTGGTATTCAGGGATCTCTTTCCTTTCTTTCACTGCCTCTTCTTCCCTCCCTGACTTAATTCCTTCCTATTTCTCCGTGTTCTCCCTTCCTCCCTCTCTCTCTGGCTTTCTCCCATTTTCTCACTTTTCTTTTCTTACTTCCTCACTTCAAATAATTATTGGATATCTCCTATCTCAGGCTCTGTGCGTAAACACCATGGTTATAAAAATGGAAAAAGTCAGTGCTACAACACTGAACTTTGCCTTAAGCTCCAGGATAAAATGATCTATATTTATTTATTCATACTATACTACTAGTGTCTTATATAATGTCTAGCATATATCAGATACTTAATAAATATTTATGAATAAACAAATCAAAGAATACATAAGTAAATATAATAGAGTAGGAGCATAAAGAAGCTCTTTTATACATGAGTTTCATTTGATCCCATCATTTGAGACTTGAACTCATTGATAAATGAGGAAAGAGGAATGGCTAGAGAGTCAAATGACATGCCACCAGAAAAGTGTGTAGTGTTGACTCTTTGCCTTGGTCTTGGGTGAAGTCTTCCAAGAGTGAAAGAGAGGAAGAATCATCCCATACAGGGGGGAATGCACATTCCGAGATAGTAAGGCAGTAAATGGGATTATGCGTTCAAGAAATGATTGAACTTTATTTCAGTGTGGCTGATGATTGGTAGAAATAGAGGAAAATGTGTTGTACACCTGAAACTAGTATCACATTGTATGTTAATTGTACTTCAGTTAATATATATATATATATATATATATATATGTGTGTGTGTGTGTGTGTATATATATATATATATATATATATATATATATATATATATGAAAACAGAACAAATGAAATTGCAGACTATCTCAAACCCTTTTGCACTCTTAAAGAAAAATGGAAAGATTGAGGTATTAAATTCGAGATGAATAAAGGATGGCTTTATAAATTATTAAAGTTGAAGCATCCTTGGGGTACCTGGGTGGCTCAGTCAGTTAAGTGACCAGCTCTTGATTTTGGCTCAGGTCATGAATTCACTGTTTGTGAGATGGAGCCGCCATTCAGCTCCATGCTGACGGTGTGGTGGAGCCTGCTTGGGATTCTGTCTCCCTCTCTTTTTGCCCCTCCCCCACCTGTGTGTACTTTCTCTCTCTCTCTCTCTCTCTCTCTCTCTCTCTCTCTCTCTCTCTCTCTTAAAATAAGTAAGTAAAACCCCCCCCAAAAATGTTGAAGAATCCTTAGATGAAGAAATGTTTGCTCTCCTCAACAAGCTGATTAGAAATTTTATTACCATGTACCTGTGCAGCCACACAGTTTATTTATTCTTTTGTTCATTGAAAACTTACCAAGTACCTATTGTCTATGCCCCTTTGTATTATAGTAACTAATGAATTAAATAAACCTATGGATAGGACTTTTGGTTTGGGGTTAACAATTCATCATTCTTGCCGTCTTGTTTTCTTCACTGAGGTTTCAGATTTTCTTCTGTTGAAATACTCACTGCTCCCTGCAATGCTCTCCTCTGGCTTCATCCTGTGCTTTTACCTCTATGTAATTAGTGGTTGAGAACTTTCACATAGAGACCATGGTGAGTATTCTAAAGAGAAGGAATGAGCTGGTCAGGTGAATGTTTTCCATTCACTTCTCCAAAGATTTGTCTGAGGAGACATTTTGCCACATTGTCAAATTTATCACTTAATTTCGATTCACCGTGTGTATTTTTTTTGCACATACTAACAATATCAAGTGTTGGTGCCAAATAATATTCTGTTTAAAATTTTTTTTACAAACTTACGTGGCTCTCTCTGGATTATTTTAACTAAATAACTTTTTGCATTTTTCCTCACTTTTTAAATTTTCTGCAATTTTTTCTTTGTGTTTGGGAGTTGGAGACTAAACAGACATCCACAAGCATCAAACCTTCACAGAATTATATTCTCTCCTTCTTCCAATAAGCTCTGTAAAGAATATGCTAGAAGTCTCTATTTATTTCAAATTGTATGTTTAAAATTATTCTAAAATAAGTACTCTCTCCCTTTCTCCCTCTCCCTCTCTCTCTCTCTCTCTCTCTCTCTATATATATATATATATGTATATCTATATATATGTATATATAGATATACATATATATAGATATACATATACATATAGATATACATGTAGATATAGATATACATATATATGTCTTTTTTCCTTTACTGCAAGGTGCTTGCATACAGGCACCATATATTATTTTTTCTCTGTATCCCTAGCATATAATGCCATGTTTGGCATATATAGGCTCTCAGTAAATATTGCTCACGTGAACTGTACAGACTCAGAGATGGAGAAGGAGGTTTGGATTAATCTGACCCTTCTTTCTAACTCAACATTATAAATAATTTAGCTTGCCATTTTTATGGAACTTTTCTAATGCCTTCATTGGGAGGGGGGAACAAGGGACAAAGAAGTATTATTTTGTTGGCAGACAAACCAGTGGTAACTGGTCTTTGAAGAAAGCCTGAACTAAAATGTGGATGTGCTTTTACCACATTTTAGGAAACCATGATAAATCAAAATATTTCACTTTGGGGGCGCCTGGGTGGCGCAGTCGGTTGAGCGTCCGACTTCAGCCAGGTCACGATCTCGCGGTCCGGGAGTTCGAGCCCCGCGTCAGGCTCTGGGCTGATGGCTCGGAGCCTGGAGCCTGTTTCCGATTCTGTGTCTCCCTCTCTCTCTGCCCCTCCCCCATTCATGCTCTGTCTCTCTCTGTCCCAAAAATAAATAAACGTTAAAAAAAAATTTAAAAATATTTCACTTTGTTATATTAATAAATCATTTTTAACATAAAGTTTCAAGGAGTCTCTCCTTTCACCTCTCTTTACAATCCTTCAAAATATCCCAACCATATTATATCTATCTGTCCATGCATACCAGTGGATGTTTTGGCAAACTTACCTCTAAATTCATGAATGAACAGTTATCCCAGCAGTTCCATCCATACATTTTCGCAAAGAGGGAAATGCCTTATATATTTGCTCTCCAGTATGGTAGCTACTAACCCCATGTGGCTATTGAGTACTTGAAATGTGGCTAAGTGTCAGTGGGGAACTAAATTTTCAACTTTATTCATTTTAATTAATTAAAATTAAAATTTAAGTAGTCACATATGGCAAATGTCTACCATATTAATCAGTGCAATGGAAGTTTCTTGAATAAATATAAATACGTGATCTTGTCAGGGCAGGTTGCAATAATAATCCATTCATTGTAATACCCTGTTATTGAAAGCAACATCATGAGGATGTCAATGAGAAATCATACTCTTCTGTTTTTGTTGTTTCAAGCCTAATGTAGTAGGAAGCATTTTGAATAAGGAATTAGAATAACTAAATTCTAGTTCTGAGTGTTCTTTACTGTTTATTTTTCATTTGTATACAAGAGATAGTACTCTACTTGGATTTCTCATGGGGCCTTTCTGATGATAACATTTACATTTTAAAAATTATTAAGCACATGCTAATTGCTAGATGTAAGGCAAATTGTTGGTTTACAAAGATAAATAAAATATGGTCTCTGGCCTCAAGCTTACAGTCCAGCTTTAGACTTCCTGTGACAATTTATTTAATATTTATAAGGTTCAATGGAAAGTAAAGTATTACTATTTTTCCTTATTTATCTACTATAATGATTCCTATATATGAAGGTCAGACTTCCAATAATATAAGATATTGAGGGATGAAGCAAAAACTATACATGACAAAAGACTCAAGAGGGGACACAGTTAAAAATCTGATGAGAGTTCATTACATTGCAGTTCACAAGGAAATCTGATTATCTGTGTGACACACATTTCAACATTTCAGTCATTAGAATTTCATGTGATGACATTATAACAAGACATGTTAAAACTTCAGGAATTTCTGGAACAATTATAGCATTTACCCACACAACATAGCCTAGGAAGGTTTATCATCACTTGTTTGATGTTTGCCTTATAACATATGAAATAAATAAGCCTAGTCAAAAAAAAAAGGGGGGGGGATTGGGAAGGCACCAAATCAGAATAAAAGACCAAATTAAGGAAAGCTGAATGTTCTAAGATCACAAATATCTCTCAGGGGGTGGTATCAGAGAGGTGACAAGAAGGCAAGAGACTTTCTCTTTGATTGGAAGTGATAATAAAAATTAATATCTGACCAGTGTTTTAGGTTTATGAGGTCTGGTCACAATATATTGGCCCACATTTAAGGTGTGAAATTTAAACTCTGGTGTCATGGAAAACAAGAAAAGGTAGAGAATGAAAAAGAAAAGAAATTTTAAGTGTAGAGGAGAGGTCAGACCAGGAACAAGAAAGAAATTAATGAAAAGCAGAAGCTAGATAAAGCAGCTGTGTTGTTTTCATAAAATAAACCAAATATGGACAAAAAAATGAAATGGCTTCACAGGGTGAGACCAATGCCCTCCATGTTTAAGTAGCCACAGTTGTATCTTTGGGACAAGTCTGAGAAACATCATGTGCATATTAGTGAGATTGTATTTATTGCAACTATTCTCATAGATCTGAATGTATCTCTTAACAATGAGAATAGATTTATCACTGTGTTGGGTTTTTTTAAGTATTTATTCTATGCCAAAAAATGTTCTGTAACTTTTAAACATAATAACTACCTTAAAATTCACACCCCAATGAATTAATAACCATGATCATCTCTGTCTTACATGGGAGGATACTGGGTCATAAGAAGTTAAGTAACCTGTCCAAGGTTAAGTGACTATAAAATGAGATTAACTCTACTTCATTTTAGATGATATGTGTACAATTAAAAAAGAAAAAAAGATCTTCCTTAAAAGCAAAATAAATGACCAAACAGCGATTTCCAAGCTTAAAGTTTAAAATTTCACTTATGGGACTAATCAGTGATTTAGTACAACTTTTTTTTTCTTTTTTTAAATACTAAGTGCTCAGTAATTGTTTTAAGAAAAATAAATGGCTTTCCCAGGAAATGTGCTTGGCTTACATATTGGGCTATCAGATAGGTATAAGATGAGATTCCAGCTTTTGATGAACTTCTACAAATCTGTCACTTTCCACTGATGCCCAAAATTCAATATATCCAGTTAATCCAACTGAAACTCCCTTCCTCAAATTGAGATTTCCACCTCATTACTAACATTAAAGAGAATGCCAAGATCCTCAAACCTTCTACCTGAAAATTCAATATTTCTTTAAGATTTCTTACCTATTTATTTCTACCTATCTAAAACTGCTTCTACAATACTAGCATCAGGAAGTAGACACCCTTTCCTTAATCCCATACCCCTGAGACCAACTGATGATATAATAGGACCTTATACACTTGAAGGGGTCATCAAACATTGTCTGTAAAGGGCTAGTTTGTTTTTGGCTTCATATTATGGTATATGTCTCAACCATGCATCTTTGCCTTTGTGGTGAATGTGGCCATTGGCAATACATTAACAAATGGCCATGACTGTATTACAATAAAACTTTTTTTTTACAAAAACTGGCTGCCTGCAGATTTGACCCGTGGATTGTGATTGGCTGACCTGTAAATACAATTAACACAGAAAGAGCTCACTGTCACCTAAGGTAAAAGTAACTGAATTTGGGTTCTGTGTCTGTGATTCATTTTTTGGTTAGGCATCTGAGGTATCTGAAAGTTCACTCATGCATTTCCTGGAGGTAAATGATGTATAGACACTCATGTTTATGGGAAATCTTGAAGAGTAGACACATTTGAGTGGCGGGACATGGGATGAGAACATTCACCTCCTCACCTACTGTTCAAATGGTTCCTTCTTTAAAACTTTTAAGGACTGTGTGATTTTTATTGAAGTAATTCATGGTTTCTTTTCATACAGTTTAGTTTATTGGCCTTTAGGCTTTAGTTACAATTTCTAAGAAAAAGATAGATCTGAGAGGCTAGGAAAAAGGAAGATTCAGTTCATTATACTTGCAGGAACAAAAGAAGAAGAAAAGAATCATGGGAAGATGCTGAGACCTGGTGGCAGCTAATGACATGTTACTGCCTTCTGGATCAGTTAATTTCTCAGAATCTTCTTTGAACTATTTATATTCTCAGGCTCTAGGGAAAATAGAGGTATAGATATGCTACCTACTGGGTTAAATAGTACTTACTTTTATTTCTTATAATCTGACCTTTATCAAGATTGACAAGGGGGTGTTCACATTGCTTCAACAAATCTTAGAATGCCAAATCTGTGTTCTCTCGCTTGAGTCCTCTTGTGATATGCTAGGCTATAATCATCCACCCTCTGAGCCATCATCATTCTGGTTAAAGATCAAATCCTCTTGTGACTAATCCCAGATTTCAGGGACTCTTAAGAAATTTTCCATCTAATTTGAGAGTTGAGAGAAATTGTTCTGGAATGAAAAGACACAACCACTTAGAATACTATCAAATCCCATTCCTTTAGGGTTGTTTTGTTTTGTTTTGTTTTGTTTTGTTTTGTTTGCTGTGGGAACTAAAATCAGTCAATCACTTCATCATTAAAGGGAAAAACACATTTATCAAAGCACCAGACATGGTATCAAGCCCTAGGAAAAAGTGTTGAATAAGAGACACCACTACACTCTCTTGGAACTTGAGGGTGAGTAGGGAAGAAAAGATAATCTAACACACATACTTTGCTATGGATATATCTTAATCATGCCTACTGCCTTGTTTATTACAGTGGGTAATACAGTGTGTCAGAAAGACTTCCATGAGGAAGGAAGTTTAATCTGAGACCTGAATGATGAGTTGGGATCATCAGTCAAGGAAAAACAAAGGCATTCTAGTTAAATACAATAGCACAGGTCACATTTTTGAGATGAGAAAGAGAGGGAGAAGTATTATCAGAAATGAGAGGTATAGTCAGACTGGATGAGAAAGAGTCATATGGAAGGTCTTAAAGATGAAAGGATAAGGCTGCAGAGATAAGAAGGTGGAGTTCTTCCAGGTTCTTGTAGCCAGTTATTATGAAGGTTAAAAAAAAAAAACCTACACCATTGAAGAATTCTGAGCAGGAAATTGACCTAAACAGAATAAAATTGCCTTTTTGAATGATTGTGCTGACTGCTGTTTAGATAAAGGAGTGGAAGAATAAACACAGAAAACAAGAAAAGCAGCTTGAGTACTTCTGTGGTATTGGTGGTGAAAAAGGAGGTGAGCCTACTCTACACTAAGTTTTTAGGGAAAGTGTGTGTGTGTGTGTGTGTGGTGTGTGTGTGTGTATTTATATATGTATATATTTATATATTTTATATATTTATAAAATATATAATACATCTATTATATATATGTACATATTTATATATTTATTTATGCCAGGGTTTTAGCCATGCGTTGTTGTTGGCAAAGCTGGAACTTGGTAACATTTCTACCTCCCTACCAGGGTGATTCTCACAAATGGAAGCAACCTCCTTTCCTCCTCCCTCCTGTGACTAGGGAATGAGAGGGAAATGCCAGAATTAAGGGGATGAGAGATTTTGATGGTCTCTTACCCCACCTCCCAATTAAGAATTCCTGTATATAACAGGATCCATTAAAGATGAAATGCATTCACCAGTAAATGGTACAGAAGTAGAACAGAGTGTCTCAAACTTGATTACATAAAGGATGACTGGAGATTGGCATCCCCTCTCAGAGGTGCTGAGTTAATTGTTTGGTGGATGCAGCCTGGAGAACTGGCTTTTTCCAACCCTCCTAGGTGATTCTTACGTTCATCCACAGGTCAAGAATTCCCAGAGTGAAGATGGAGAGCCACTTCTCTGTCATCTTATTCCTGTCATCTTCCTGTATTTATGCCCAGTTCCCCCAATCAACAAAGCTGTGACAAATTCCTGTTCTAAACCAACTTACAAATGATCACTTTCTGGCTATTTTCTCAATGCCCAGTACTTGAGCGCTTCCAGACTTATTAGCATTTTTGTGTTCTAGGATAAACATAAAATTTACCATTTTAACTATTTTCAAACTGTACAGTTCAGTGGCATTTAGTACATGCACAGTGTTGTGCATCCATCACCAGGATTGCTTTTAAAGGGCCTTTTGAAGCAGAGCCGAAGACAGATTCTTGGAATAGCAGACTCATTCCAACTTCGATGAGCATATGTGGACCATTAATTTTAGACTGTCTCTGACCTCTTCCATTTGTTGTTGTTGTTTTTTAATTTGGCCAATTACTTTGGACTTGTCATCTCTCTCTCCCTCTCTTTTTATTTTCTTTTTTTACATTTTCTTTTCTTTTTTCTTTTTTTAAAATTTTGCTTTTTAATTTTTTTCAACATTTATTCATTTTTGAGAGACAGAGAGAGACAGAGCATTAGTGGGAGAAGGGAAGAGACAGAGGGAGACACAGAATCCGAAGCAGGCTCCAGGCTCTGAGCTTTCAGCACAGAGACGTGGGGCTCAAACCCATGAACCATGAGATCGTGACCTGAGCCAAAGTCAGACGCTTCAGCAACTGAGCCACCCAGGTGCCCCTCTTTTTTTTTTTTCAAGTAAGCTCTGTGCCCAACATGGGGCTTGAACTCATGACTGGGGATCAAGAGTCGCATGCCCTACCAACCAAGCCAGCCAGGTGCTCCTGGACTCTTCCGGTTTGAACAATATGAGCTGAAATAGGCGCATCTGCTCTGCCAGTCTTTTAGGGAAGAAGACTATGATGAACATATTTGTTATAAATATGAAAAGTCTTTGCAGCAGTTATAGAAATACACTTGGAAAAACTTCATCCTGTAACCAATGACTGGCTGTATCTTCCCTTATTCCAGTTACAGGTTTCTCTAGAAGCAGATGCTGAGACAGAGATTGATATGCAAGATGTGTACTAGGAATCAAAACCTGTAAAAGAAAGGAGAGAGTGTCTGGATTGAGCAAAGGGAGAAATCAAAATGTGATTCAGACTTGGCAAAATCTTGACCAACTCTTGTGGGGTCTCGGAAACAAATAGTACTGCCCATCAGAGTTGACCTTCACTGGGCAAAAATGACTGAGCATGTCCAAGATATTCCTCCAAGAAGCCTTGCCTTTCCTATAACTTAAACCTTCTCCTTACTGAGGTGCCGTATGGTTTTGCAGGTGACTGGGAGGCATCTTCATTTTCCTCATAGTATCAATCAGAGGGAAACTCATGAGGTGATTTTTCTACTCCTCCTTAGTCCTGTGTCCCTGCCAAAGATCATTAATTTGATCCTTTTGAGCAGTCTTATAGTTCAGTGCAGGTTTCCAAACATGCACCTCCAGGCCATCTCCAGCGCATGCAGATTAAGACAAAATTGCCTTCCTTTGCAAATTGAAGTGCTCAAAAGTTGGTTATTGAAAGAATTAAAACACTCTGTTTCACCCTTCAATTTCTGTCTGCCTACTCAAGCCTAACTTTTATTGTAAAATAATGTTACTCTAAGCTTTCCAAACCTAGGTAGTGAGCTCCTTCAGGAAAATATCATGGCTTTTCTGTCTTTATAATCCTGATGACTCTCAGTGGTGAGAACTAGTTAGGTTTTGATAATGTGTATCAAATGTAAACAGCAATGAGAGTAGTAAGGCTATTTTCCCAGGTATTGTTTGCATGCATTATCTTATTTATTCGTCACAAGAATTCCATAACTCTTTACAGATTAGAGAATTGCAAAGAAAAAAATACACTTTGATAAGATTACCACATCACAAACAAAAGGACTACTGTCAGAACGCAAAGCTATTGCTTCCAAAGTTCACACACTCTTAAATAATGCCAACCAGGCATGGGGTGGTTAGGAGAGAGCAAGAGAAGGAAGAAAGGAGAGACAGAGACCAACAGAATAGAAAGAATACACTCATCTGAGTATCTGTATCACAATGAAATATAGAAGAAAAAAGTAACAGTTGGATGAATAATTTGGGCGGCATGTGAAAGGTTGCAGGATACTTGTTACTGCAAAGAAAGCAAAAGGTGCTTTGTAATGCCAGAAGAGAGGGCGGCCAATTGGAGTTTTAATTGAAAATAAAAAAGAAAAAGTAGACAAACAAGGCAGAGAATTGAAATGGAATGGGTCTGGGGTTTGAGGCACTGTTGTTTGAACATGATCCATTCAAGGAAGACAGTGAGGGCACCTCATAAGAAAGAAGGCCCTATGGTCCATGGGATGAGAGAGGATTCAGCATTTGATAAAGCAAATTCTGAAATTGCTTCTACTCATGTTATCATTCACTGCTGAGGACTTTGGTCTTATCTCTTCTAAAACATAAAAGAAGGCTAATTCATTTTAAAAGCAGTGTTCTATTTGTCCCTCTGCAGTCCACTCAGTGAGCTAATGTATTTAGAGAGCTTTTATCGTGGAGCCAGCTTGATTTCTCCCTTCCTCATACTAAGTAAATTTCAGTGAATTAAATGACAAAAAGCCATCTGCTTTCTATAAATAAGCTCTTCTAATACCTGGCAAATCTTAAAAGTCAAGCTGACAATGAATTTCTGTATGATCAATGATCCAAATTGTATAATTCATCTTGTGAAGACTGCTGGTCTTGTTGTGGTCAACAGGAAGAGTATGTGTCCATGTTTGTGACTTGGAGGTCAACGTTTTATAGGAAATTCAATTTTACTGTTACAATCGTTGCACATGCTGTTCCAGCTGTCAGGATTAAATATCCTCTTCTGCAATGTTGGGATAGCACCTCCTCATCCTTAGAGTCATCTTGAATACATCTTCCTGTGACAGCTGCTCTAATTCAGTAGTAGACCATTTATTATTCTTATTAAAAGAACCACAATAACTTATTGGTACTAATAAGCATTATTGTCATTTGCTTATTAGAAAACAATTATATGCTAGCCACTTACATGCGCCACTTACATTTCCTTTTCTTGACGATTCTTGGAGATAAATACAAATATCACCTTTATTATCTAAGTGAGGAAAGTGAGGCATAGAAGAATTTAATGGTTTCCTAAGACTACACAGCTATGTAATGTTGGAATGAAGTTTGGAATCATAGTAGCCTGCAATCCAAAGTATTTTTGTTAATCATTGTGCTGTGAACATGCACGTACAGTACTTTCCTTATTGTTTATATTTATGTATATGTCTGTCTACTGCAAGAAAATAAGAATACCTGGAGAGGAGAAACCATAAGTGACTCATTTTTGTTTTAGCTCCCCTTAAGATAATGACTGACTCATAGGAGAAATTCAGTGACACTTTTCTGAGCCTCCTTTGCATATTACTCTGAGAGACGAATAGGCACATTCCAATTTGTTAAAATGATTCTATGAATTATCCCATGCTAAGGTCTTTAGAGTTGTTCCTGACACACAGGAAATGTGTGATAAATATTAACTACATGAAGGAGGTTGGAACTAAGTCTCAGTAGAAGTATAAAGATATTTCTGATAAGATGACTTTTGGATAATTAGAAGAGAAGTTTAAATGTGCTCTCCCTCCTTAAAATATTTACCTGGAGATGAAGTGAGGAATTGACAGAATCTTCTGTTTAGAATAAATTATATGTTGGCTAGTGGTCCAAAAGAAATTTTCTAGAAAGACAATTGTGAGGAAATATGTGTTGTATTTAATTACCTACATTATAGATATCATGGGGCAAGATAAAAGGAATCTGGAAATTTGCTGCCTATGTCCTCAGAAATCATACATTCTTCTTTCCTGTATAAGCTTCCCTAAGTTTGTGATTGTGTCTATGGCTATCACCTGTCCCTTCCTTTCTCTTCAGCAAATATTTATTGTGTTTCTACTATGTGCTGGAAGCACACTATTAGGCACTATTAGGCACTATTAGCACACTATTAGGCACTGTTAAGCACTATAGTGCCTACACTGGTAGGCACTATATAATACTGTAGTGGGAAACAGAAATAGCCCAGCCATCATGAAGATGACAATCAGCTGTTACCTCTCATGGATTATTTCCAGTTCTTTAATGTGTTAGTTGGCCTTGGTCCTTAGTGATGATGTAGTATTAAAAACTAAAGATTCTAGGTGAGTTTGGTATAGTAACCATAAGTCCAAAATTTGGTGGAAAGTGCCTTTCCTAACTTCAATCACAGATCCTATTAATTGTAAGTATATTCTAGAAATTCCAATGTCTCTATCTTTTTATACCTGGAACCACAGTTTCCTAGTCTTTTAATTTTGGACTTGGAAAATGTGGTCTTTTTGGGGTTGGGTGACTTGCAAGGTGTATGAGATGAATGAGTCCCAGAGAAGCATAAGAGAAGCAGTTAGATGCTCTCTGACCAAGACTTGCTTGTAGTTTTCAAGACCTGGGAATATTCAGGAAGCCAAAATAATGTCTGATGAGAGATACAAGGAGAAAGTTTTTATAGATAAAACACCAGGCAGGGAGCTCAACCCTCATGTACACCCAAAGAAGACTCAATCCATCAGTACTGAGTGCAAAATGGGCCACTGACACGTTGTGTTTGGTCTTTCGTGCATAATGTGTGATTCACTTCTATGCTGCGTAGTAAATTGTCATATATTAAGAATGCCAATCAAAAAGAGAGGTTAGAGTGGGAGAGAGCCAAAGCATAAGAGACTCTTAAAAACTGAGAACAAACTGAGGGTTGATAGGGGGTGGGAGGGAGGATAGGGTAGGTGATGGGTATTGAAGAGGGCATCTTTTGGGATGAGCACTGGGTGTTGTATGGAAACCAATTGGACAATAAATTTCATATATTAAAAAAAAAGAGTGCCAATCAAAAAAAAAAAACAAACAAAAAAAAAAAACAAAAAAAGACCTGGATTCAGAGTAGGAGTACAGATCAATGAAACAGAAGCTGTGGATTAAACACATAGTGGGGGAAAGCCCATTAATTTAAATTCCGTTTTATTGAAAAACATTCTGAATTAAAATCAACAGAATTCATTGAACTGGCTCCTTATTCTCTATCACACTCAGTGTGTGTGTGTGTGTGTGCGTGTGTGTGTGTGTGTGTGTGAGACAGAGAGAGAGAGAGAGAGCATGTGCGTGTACATACCATCTGCACAAACTAGTCAAGGACTGATAAATACACATGGAATGAATGGGAAAAAAATGAAATTACGTTCCCAAGAAAAGAAATCTTTCTGAACTCACACATTTTGTTTTCCCGTAGAATGTTTAAGAGATCTTTAGGAACCTGGGACTCTATGACATCATGGTGGGGAGTCAGAAAGGAAATTCAATTTGAGTTAAAAACATATTCTCAGTGGAACAATTTTAACAAAAGGATAAAAGAGGGCTCAGGAGATAGCATAATGAGAAATAGTAATAACCCTTCCAGCAATCATGGCTCGATGGGTGAACATAATCTGAGATTAGAAGACCCACCAGGGAGCTGCAAAGTTACAGGACTGCTTGATGAAATAATTTAATACCTACTGGCTCCAATAAACAGTATGTACAAAAAATGCTTGGTGACCTGGCAGTCCTGTCAACCCAGAGCATGAGGGACTCTGCTTGAGGCAGAGATGGAGCTCACATTTCCCAAAGGTTTTCCACAAGCCCCTCTTTATTCCTCCTACCATTTGCTTCAGCTTTACTCTATGCCCAGAGTGTTAATTGGTCTCCAATGCCGTTGTCTGAAATCTCAGGAATAAGATGTATTTGAGAAGTAACACATGATAATACACAAAAATAAAAATAAACCAGATACTTTTACAATTATTAACATCTTGAATTTGCATGGAACCACTTACATTCGACATGTTCTTACGTCTATCAATCCTCATAAGAAGCCTAGGAGGTAGTTTTTGCAAGACAGGTGTTGAAAATAACCACAACAATAATAATGACTCCTTACCCGTTGTAATAAAAATGTTATAACTAGTGTTATTGTGTGTTTACTCATGACCAGACTAAGTTTCATGTATGTTCATGAACTATTTTAATTGCCCAAGAGTCACACAAGGGTGAGGAATCGAGGCATTTGTGGCTGGGGGAGCAACATGCCTGATTGTTGTACAGTTGTTCCATGCTGGAGCCGGTATTGGAATCCAGGCCATCTGTCTTTGGGCCAGTGCTCTTTATATATTCACTCTCTTGCCTTGAGGACAGTGTAATGGTTATTGTTTGCCCCAAACTCACGCACTTGTCTAATTCAGTTCCTCTTCCTCCTCTGCCAGTCTGGAATTCTAGAGTCATTTTTGTGCAAGCTGGGTAATAGAAGCAGGCAGCCATATCAACACCCTGAATTCCTCTAGCCTGGAGCAAGTCCTTTTCCATGGGACCCAAGTCCTTAAACATCGCCATTTCCCTTCCATAGGCCTCCTTCTGGGAAAAAGAGGGGGCAAGATACATCATCCCCAACTTAATAAGCCAGATCTCTAGGACCCTACAGAGTGAAGGCATGATCTGCCAGAATTAATCTTTGATTTATTTACGTCAAAGCCCAAGATAAGCCTAGATAAACTTAACATCTGTCTTTCCCATCATGGGAAAGCAACCAAGTACAGAGCAGGAATGTAATTCCATTTTCCGTTGAAATGGAAATAACTCCATTTCCACTGCCTCCTTGAAATACCAGTACTTGGGCCAATTAGCTCCATTTGTTCGGATGGTGTTAGAGTTCTATCTGGTAACCATCAGAGTGAAACCAGTAATTCATTTCACATAGGCACTGCAGTGCCATCAGATAGTAATGCCTTTTAGTTACTGCCAACTTGGGGCATTTTTGAAATAGTGACCTCAAGATTTAAGCGGCAAAATTCCATTATCTATCCTCAAGCCAGCCAGAGCTGAATTTTTGAAATATCCTATTAAGTTTTCTGCTCTGATAAAAATTCAGAGGCCCTTTTCATATTAATCTCCCCATGGCAAATGAAATTTGCTGAGTGGTAGATTTAATTTGCTTCTATTTATGTATTACCGTATTTGGGGAAAAAAATAATAATTGCTCTCAGTATCACTTTTTCAGCATTACTCGAAAAACATCATAAAAATTTAAGTCCTTTCCCCCATTTATTTCATTGTTTAGACTCCACACAGTAAATAGCTTATTCTTCACCTTTCCATCACTTTGGCGTTTTAATTAAAATATAATTACCATTCAAAGGCTATTAATGTGCAAGTTTCTGTAATTGTCTATGTTAGGCCATTAGGTATTTTTTTTAAAAAGAAGTTAAAGTAACCTAAAATATTCAATAAAAATATACCTTATACATATTTACTTAAGACAAGTGAATCCTAGCATATTTTATTATTTCCCTAAGGCCACTTCCCCATTTTAATTATGTAATGAAATTGAGAAGGAGTGTAAAAGAGAGAGAGAGAGACTTCCCTGTGGAATTTGTAATAATGAAATATAAATGTTTTTGCTGTGGTAGATTTGTAGAAAATCTATAAGATCTTGAAATAAAAGGAAATTGATGGCTCATATTTCTATCAAAAATGAACAAGGAAAAATAAATGCCTTTTAATAATAGAAGAGAGACCAATGTTTCAAGCTCACATCCTTGGCTCCCCTTGCCTTTTCCACGCATAGCCTTTTTTTCATGATTTGAAGCCTGTACCCGTGTTTTGGTGGATGGTTTTGGAACTTTTGATGATTTTTTTTTCTGTTTTGCTTTGATTTCCTGACAGAATTCAGTTTAGATGCTTACTGTGGGGAGGGGATGTCTAAGTGATACTAGAACAACATACAGTGCCCTGATGTTAGCAGCTTCTCACAACAGAAGCTTATTTATTCTCATTCTGTAGTCTCTCGTGGATTGGCTTGGATGCGGCTTTGTATCCTCCTACCTGGAAATCAGTTTGACTAAACAGCTGTCCTTCAAATATTACAGGTCGCCTTAGTGGAGGATGACACATCAGCAATTAAAACCTTCAGCCTGGCAGTGACATAAGTCACTTCTTCCCAAAATGCATTGGACAAAACCGTTCACATGGCTCCGTAGACTCTTAAGCATGCTATCCTGCTACTTGCCCCAAAGCAGAGAGCTAGACATATTTGGTGAACGTTACTAATGACTACCCCCAAAAAGTATTTGTTACATATTATTATAACAATGTAGCCATTGGCAGTATTATGATTATATAGCTTTATACAAGACATGAGATCAGAATCTTTATTTATCCCATGACCAAGATTGCCTCAAATGTACCCTCAACCCAACTAAACTCTACAGAGGTTTCTTCCTGGACACCCCTGACCTCCCTTTTCATAGGGTATCTACTTTATAAATTACTTTTAATTTCTATTGTACATTCTTTCTCTGCCCCATGAGATGTAAATCTCTCAGCCTATTGCCAGTTTAACAACCCAGATATGCCTTTCCCAAGGATCTGAGAGACATTCTTCAAAATGTAATCATCAAGAAAGATAGAGACCCTATCTCCCAGGCTGTATGTGTGTGGGTAGGGGGCGGGGGGGGGGGAGGAAAAGAGGGAGTAGGTGCCCAACTTCCATATGTATCAGTTACAAACACAGATGGTGATATCACATTGACCAACCTCTTCCCTAATCACCATCAGTACTTTTTCATTAGCTCACCCCAGAGCTCACCCTGCTTTTTATTTCAGGAGAGTTTAGTTTAGTTTTTCCTTTTGTGCATTAGTTTTGAAAAAGTCTTCCTTGACTGTTTTAACTATGTCTGGTTAAAATTCTTCTTTACTTCAGCAAACCCTTATTGAACATATACAGTAGGAAGGCCCTATGCTAAATTTGGAAATAATAACAACAACAACAACAACATTAATAGGTAGTATTTGGAGAGTACTTAATGCCTACCTAGCATAAACAGTGGGTACATTACTGTATTTCTCAGTTAATCCTCAGAACAATCCATCTCATGAGGCATTTACAATGCTTTGTGTTACAAATGTGAAAAACAAGGGGCACCTGGGTGGCTCAGTCTGTTGAGCTTCCGACTTCGGCTCAGGTCAAGATCTCATGGTCTGTGAGTTCGAGCCCCACGTCTGGCTCTGTGCTGACAGCTCAGAGCCTGGAGCTTGTTGCAGATTCTGTGACTTCCTCACTCTCTGACCCTCCCCCACTCATGCTCTGTCTCTCTCTGTCTCAAAAATAAATAAACATTAAAAAAATTAAAAAAAAAAAACAAATGTGAAAACCAAGGCACATGGGGGGTTAGTTAAAATATTGCCTGGGGTCGTATAGTTAGGAGGTGACATGGCCAGAAGTCCTACTGAGTATAGCATAAAATAGATTATTCCTTCCCATTACAGGGTCATAATTTATTAGAACAGAAAAATAAGTAGAAATCACTTTGATAACATATAACCAGAGCTTTAAAGAAGGTATGTATGTTCAAGATACTATAGAAAGACCTAATTGAATGGATTCTCAAGTAGGGTACAGGGAGGGAAATGAAAGTCCAGGGAAATATGTCCAGAGGAGGAGACACTTCATCTGAATCTTCAGCACAACGTATAATGCTCTTTTGAAGTGCCTACTGTGTACTGAACATATATAGGTTCTGAAAATACAGCAGAAAATAAGACATTGTTTTTCTCTTCTTGAGCTTATAATGTGAAAAACAGAAGACACATGAATTTAAAGAATAGAAATTTAGATAACTAGTAAGTGTAATTTAAAAAAATAGGGTAAGGGAATAGAATGTAACAAGTGGAAGATATTTCATTTTCTACAGTGTGGTCACTGGAAAGCCTCTCTCTAAAAGAAAGGAGCGTGTGAAATGAGACACAAATGGTTTGAAGGATCAAAGGAAAGACAGCAGCACGTGAGAAGTTACTCTGATGGAAATAAGCGGTTTTTTGCCTGTTGGAAAAATAGTAAGAAACACTGGGTACCTGAAAATGAGGGCAGCACGGTAAAGTCAAAGTGGGCAGGGGTAGATCATGTTAGAAATGTAGTTTAACATAAATAAAATGGATTTTACTTTAACTGGAATGTGAAAGCACTGGAAATTTTTGAGTAGGATGGTGACATGATAAAATTTAATGAAACAGTGATTCCTCCGATCATCAAGTACAGGAGAAACCATAGCTACTGTCGAGAGCGTCAGTTGGGAAGCTGTGTCATTGGATCAAGTAAAGGAGGATGGTGGCTTGAATGGGACACAAGCCAGGAGAAAGTGGTCAGGGTTGAAACACATTTCACAATAGAACTAACAGAATTTTCAATGGGTTGGAGTGTGAGATTAGAAGAGACGAATTGAGGTTAAATTTATTTTGCCTGAATTATGGTCCTATTTACTGAGATGCTAATATTTCAGGGATGAGCGATATAAAGTGATGAAAAGTCTGGATTTGGATATATTAATTTGGGGAGAAATATTAGCTTTAACATAACTATGAAGTACCCATGATGAGATTTCGAATGGAAAGTTGAGTATTTCACTTAAAGCTCAAGGGAGTCACCGGGATGGTAATGTTATTTAAGACCATGAGGTTAAATGAGGCAATTTAAAAGGTTAATATAAAGAGGAAAGAAAATAGGTTTTCTTGGCCCTATTTTGTACTATATTTCAAAGTGCTTTCTAAATACCTTGAAGAAATGATTAAATGAGATAATAAATGTGTATTTATTCAATCATTACAAGACACTTGAGGATAAATAATGTTATTATCCATATTATACAGACAAGAAAATTACAACTCAATGAAATTAAGTAAATTGAATAAGGTTGCACAACCATGAGACGCTGGGATGCAAAACCAGATCCGGCTTTCCAGATCTTGGCTTTATTATGCTACCCAAAGAAACTTTTATGACCTGTACCAGCATCACTATTCTGAGGACCAGGGATTACAGAATGCCAGTTGGAGGGTCTGTTTTCACGACGCACCTTTTGGGGAATCCCACAGTAAACAGATCCAAGATGATGACATGGTGTTCTGTCATCTTCCTGCATTCCTCAGATCCCAAGACCTATTTCTGTATCCTTTACTAGAGCTATCCTCTCATTTTGCAGAAATGGCCTCTTTCTGTTATTCCTTTGTATGCAATTTTCATAAAATCCTTATTGTAAGCCAAACATCTAGTGCCATCTCTGCCTAGAATCGGTACTTGCTGAGTGAATGCATAAATGTTTATTATGCAACTTTTTTCTTGTTTTAATAAGTTAGAAACCCCCGCTTCCCTGTTTCTTTCTCCTATTTTGAGATCTTTATAGAAAATTAGCCTTGACTATTCTAAGTAGGCCGGCTCACCATCTGCAATTTGACTTTCATTGAACACATTTGTCTCAAATGATGGAAGGAAACTATAATTCTCTCTCTAGGGCTTGGTCCCTAAAAGGAAAGATAGCCAAATCACCTTGCTGGCTTGTTAAAATCCACATTCCCAGATTCTACCTCCAAAGATTTAGAATTAGGGAGTCTTTGAGGAGCGCTCCAGGCAATCATTAAGTACTTCCAGATTGAAAACCTATCCCCTATCCTGGAGGATTTGCTTTAAGGTGCCTGATAATCCTCCTTTTGTATTGATTGGGAAAGCTTTGCCCTTTAGCCACTTGTCTAAAGCATAAACTTGGAGTTGACAGTGTTAACCCCAAAATTCAGCTGCTATTCTTACAAGGGTTACAACCTTGTATGAATTTCATACCCTTTCTAGGCTTATTTCTATTCATTTTAAATGAATTACCTGTTATTCTCTCAACATTTACAGAGAATTCGTATTTCATCTTTATTATAAAGACCAAGGACGTGCTTAATACTCTGGGCACTCAGTAAGTAGGAGAAATCATCATAGATTTTATTTATTACAAGTAGTAATAGCTTACATGGGGTTTAAGGGCCTGGCCAGTTAGGCAAGAATGTGTTGTTTGCAGAACTGCCCAGAACAATCTGGTGAGCAAGTCTCTCCTCCGGGTGATTAGACTGCCCCCTGTAGGCATTAAGTTCTATACAGGATGATATAACATTGCTAAGGTATGAATGAAATAAAGATGCAAATAGAATGTTAAAGTGTAGAGAAGAGCCTGGCTTTTCGTGATATTTAAAGAATTTCTTGGCTTCTTGTGAAGGGGGCAGACATGTTCATGAAGCCCTGTACTGTTTCTATAACAACCATGACTACATCTAGGTAGACTATAAAATAGCGGTTATTAAGGTTTTCTCTCTAGTACAACTCCGGTAACTGGAAATAGACTCTGGGCCATATAATTACAGTTATATAATTTCGAATTTTATGTGCAGTTGGGGCATCTGTGCAAAATGGTAAAGTAGGCCCAGTGACCATAGACTTATAAAATGGTGAGGAAGCATCTTTCTCTCTCCTCTCTACATGCTTCACAGAGTGGTGAATGCTGCTATTCTTACTCCTACCTGGAATATCCCCAGGGTTTACTTCACTCAGGATCCTAGAGGTGCTGGGAGATAGAGCTCAAACTGCTTGTAGTTTACTTGTAAATAAAAGCCTTCTTTATTTAAAAGTAATTTTGCTTGAAGAACAAGAATCTACTGAAAGTTCTGTCTTTGGAACTTGGAATTAAGACTTTAACAAGAAAAAGCATGTTCACCTAAAGCATTCTGAGATGCTTAGCCAGAAAATTTTAAAATTATTTTCACAAATGGAAGTAAAAATCGTAGTCAGAAGTTAGGCCAAATATCAGATACAAGGAAAAGGATAAATGGTAAGATGAGAATAAGTATAAGAATGAGAATGAGAATAAGAAGAATAAGAATAAGAAGAATGAGAATGAGAATGAGAATGAGAATGAGAATGAGAATGAGAATGAGAATGAGAATGAGATAAGATATGTTAAGGCATTCATTATAGGTTAGTGCAGGTTGCCTGAGATTGAGGCTAGTAGAAGAAGCTTACAGAAACCTGGAATATGAGGGGCACCTGTGTGGCTCAGTCAGTTAAGCCTCTGATTTCAGCTGAGGCCATGATCTCATTGTTTGTGGGTTTGAGCCCCGCATCCGGCTCTGTGATGACAGCTCAGAGCCTGGAGCCTGCTTCAGATTCTGTGTCTCCCTCTCTCTGTGCCCCTCACTGACTCATGCTCTGTCTCTCTGTCTGTTTGTCTCTCTCTCTCAAAAAGCTAAAAAAAAAGTAACTTGCAATATGTGATGAGAGATAAAAATAATATCCAATAGTTTTTGAGCAGCGCTTATCTACTAGGCACAGTTTAAAGTATTTTACATATAATATCTCATTTAATATCAACCATATCTATTTGAAATATTTGGGAAACATAGGTGTAGAGAGGTGGAGTCCATTGTTTGTAATTCCAGGTATGTCTTTAGAGCAGTGCTGTTCAATAGAATTATCTGTGGTGATGGAAATGTTTATAATTCCTTCTGTCCAATATGGTAGCCATAATCCCATGTGGCTATTACGCATGTGGATGCTGCTACTGTAACTGAGTAAACAGTCACATGTGGCTAGTGGCTTCCTTATTGGACAGCATAGATCTAGAGCCTGAATACTTAACCATAGTGTCCTGTGACCAACTTTTAGCAGAGTGGCCTATGGTACCAGGGAGTATGTGCGATCTCCACATTTGTAATGATACCTTAGAGCTAGAAAAGGAGTTAGCCATTAAGAGATGGCAGGAGAGGGGTGCCTGGGTAGATCAGTTGGTTAAATATCTTCCTCTGGCTTTTGATTTCAGTTTAGGTCTTGATCTCACAGTTATGAGATCTAGCCCAGTGTCAGGCTCTGCTCTGACAGCTCAGAGCCTGCTTGGGATTCTCTCTCTTCACCTCCCCAGTACTCTCATTATCTCTCTGTGTCTCTCAAAAATAACTGAATAAACATTAAAAAAAATGATGCCCGGAGACAACATATACATTACACACACACACACACACACACACACACGTACATATATATATATGTATATATATATATATACACACACACACACACACACACATTCTACATATATATACATATAATGTATATGTATGTGTACAATATAATATATATTTAGAATTCTCCTTGAGTTTAGTGGACCCAAGAAAAAACTACATGAGATGAAGCTAGAGAGGTTAGCAGACAAGTGCGGAAGCACAAGTTTAGCTAGCTGGGGGAGGGGGAGGAATGATGCTTCCCCCGAGCATGTGATCCAACAGAGGCAATTTTCAACCACTTATTTATTTTAGTTTATGTATGATTTAGGATAACAGTGGCCGTTGGAAAAATGTCTCAAGAACTTGTGTTTAATCAAACATGAGAGAAGTTTATTCTCACCCACCTGAAATCAGAATGAGTAGGCAGCTCTACTCCGAGAGGCAAAGTGAAGTCCCCCTTCTATTTCTGTGGCCTTGCTGCTTTCAACAGAACCAATGCACTATGTTATATTGTGGGAGGGAACAACTATATCCAGGAATCCAGGACGTCAATGAAGAACATCCAGGATCCATGGAGGTTTTTGTGAGCCACTCCTGTTTGTGGTGCATATCAATTCTGCACATACAGCATGGGCTGGTCACATTTACCACATAGCTGGTAAAGGTAGCCTAGCTGTAGTTCCAAGAAAAAGATAAAATGGACTTGGGGAGAGCTGTACTTTCAGCCACATGATAGTTTTAAATAAAGCCTATGATGAAATACATGAAAGAAATACCATTTTTGGACCAAAACACACAGGAAAAGATAATCATCATCTACCTTATGTGATCCCTTTGTTTTTCCACAACTCCTCCAGTTTGCTCATTGTGATATTAGATTTTGGAATTTTGGGATGGGTAGGGCAAGGTACTGAAGATGCAAGGGTAAGAGAAAAAGCATGCATTTGGCATTTGATAAGCTGAATAAAAGGGGGATCTGTGAGTCACATGGAGTACTATGGGAGATTAAGAAATAATGGAGTATGCAGGGGAGCCTGGGTGGCTTAGTCACTTAAACGACTGACTTCTGCTCAGGTCATGATCTTGCAGTTCACAGGTTCGAGCCCTGTGTCGGGCTCTGTGCTGACAGCTCAGAGCCTAGAGCCTGATTCAGATTCTGTGTCTCTCTCTCTGCCCCTCCCCTGCTCACACTCTGTCTCTCTCTCCTTCTGTCTCTCAAAAATAAATAGACATTAAAAACAATTTAAAAAAAAAAGAGAAAGAATGGAGTATGTTGAAGTAACTATGGAGAAGATGAGCTAGCCATAACTCTCCACATTTGTTTCCCTCACCATCATGCACTCAACAACATTCTTAGAAAAAAAAATTCCAGTGCTTGGCTAGTGCTTTTCATTGGTAAAAGTTATTTCAACAAAATCTTGAAGGAGAGATCACCTTAAAACACCTGTAGGACATTGGGCAAAGACAGCCATAGTCAGGAAAAAGTAACATACATAAAACAGAGTCATAGATGCTCAGAGCTGGGGGAGTATGTGAATCTTCTATTTTAATACATACATACATACATACATACATACATACATACATACAGTAATGAAGTTAAGAACAGAGGTTTTGCAACCAGAATTTGTTTTGCATTTTAGTACAACTATGACTGTATAACCTTGGGAATGTTACTTAGTTCCACAGCGTCTCAGTTTTCTCACCTGTTAAGGAGGGGTTTGAAATCTCCCACATTTTGTTATTTTGAGGATGGAATGAGATAATCTGTGTACAGTACTAAGAATCATGGTTACATGTACTAGACACATGTAGTCATTATCTTTAGAAACTTCTGACTACAAGTGAGGGCCACCCACTCCCAAGAGTTTGAATGAATTACCAACTTCAAACAGCAGAAACTTGCCAGGTTTCTTTGTCATGAAACCTAGCACTCGTGGGATATAAAAGATAAAGAGTATCATCCTGGACTCTTGAGTTCCCATTCTGGCTTTTATTTGTTAACTGTGTGTTAGAAAAAAAAACACATAACATCTCTAAAACTCAATTTTGTCTATATAAAATGGGAAGTACAATAATAGCTCATTCCTAAGATTGTTTTGAGGTTGGAATAACATTTCTTAGAGCACCTTTCTTAATGCTCGGCACATAGCCAGTACTCAATAAACAGTATCGATGATGATGGTGATAATGATGGCAACAGTGATAGTTACATGATGATCATTCTGCTACATTATTCTTATCACACAAAAAATTATTTCCATTAAGCGAATGATTTAAAATCATTTGAATAAGCAATTCCGTTTCTTAATAGGAAGAAAAAATGTACTATGATGACTTTTTTACTCTATTGCTGGTGTTTTAGACTATCTCTAATTGTTATAGATGATATTTTTAACAATTCAATTATATGCCACTAAAAGGAAAAGAGAAAATTAAATCAGTATCAATACATGCTTTAAACAATAAAACATCTAGAAAGTCATTTCAGAACATGCTGAATTTTAATAATTAATAACTCATTGATAGAAATAGTGGTTAATATATTATGATTGAGTCTTCACCCATATTTCAGACACATAACTAATATTTAAATATAATGTATTATACTCCTGACATTTGTGCAGACAACTCATGAACTAGAGCCTATGATTTATTCACATCTGTTATAACACACTCTGATAATTTATTTGGAAGAAAGCAATCTGCATTAATCATTTATTAATTATTAAATAAAATATAAGCACTGAATTAAAGAACTGCTGTTCAAAAATAACCTTTTCTTCTTGAAGCCAAGGACCTATTTATTTTCTCCTTGCATTTTGTAAAGATTAATTACCCTTTTAGGTGTTGTCCTCTGATTCGACCCTGTAAGGTTTTGGGGGAACACATTATACATTCAGATAGGAATCTGTCTGCTATAGGTTGAATTGCGAACCCTAAGGAATATGTGTGGACACCCTAGCACCCAGTAGGTTGGGATGTGAACTTGTTTGTAAGTAGGATTGCTGGAGCTATTGTTATTGAAGTTAAGATGAGATGGTAGAGGAGGGGAGTCTCCTGTACGATGGGTGCCCATACAAGAGTTCAGTCCGTGTGAGAACACAGAGACACAGGGAGAAGCCATGTGAAGATAGAGGCAGAGAGTGGAGTGATGCATCTCTAAGCCACGGAATTCCCAGGATCATTGGCCACCACCAGAAGGCAGAAGGAAAGCAAGATTCTTCCTCAGAGCCTTCAGAAAACAACCATGCCAACACCTTGATTGTAGATTTCTAACCTTCAGAATATGAAGGAACACATTTCTGTGGTTTTAAACTACCCAGTTTCACTTTGTCACAGCAGCCTTAGGAAAGTAATACAGAGTGCTGTTTCTGTCTTTGCCAGTGTGCCTGTGAAGGTTTCCAAAGGTGTTACCCAAAAAAGACCTTGCATGTTGTGGTTAGAGAGTTGCAAAGTAAAAATCCCCAACTCCTGACATTCACTCGTGTGTGTTACGGTGTTTTTTTTTTTCTGGGGGGGGGGTGCATTTATCTAAAACTGTACATCTACATCTGTGTAACAGGGATAATCATATTACCCTTGTAGAAATACTGTATACCCTTGATAATTTACACAGATTGTTGTGCTTAATTCTGTGTCTGCTTTTTAATAAACATATTCTGGTTGTGAGGGTAGTGGCATAATGCTAATAATACTAAGCAGTACTTAGTAGAATAGTACTAAGGTACAAATATTCTTTATGTTTCTTATGTCACTCATAAAGAGATAGCAGTGATGATGATGAGAAATGTCTTTGTAACAAAAGGTAGTGTTTACTCATCTTCTGAATTTAATCTATGTCGCTTGCTAATCAACTTGAGGACTTTAGTTCAGTGTTCCTGGTTTGTTTTTGATTTTCCCATCCAATTAAGACATTTCCAAACTTTGAGCAATTAGAATAATTGTTCAGCCTCCTTGAAGTGAATGTCAGAGACAAGCTGAAAAGGGAGAGGATGCTGTTGGCTTGTTTGGTGCAAGACAGATGCCACTTCAGGGACTTCAGGTATAAATCTGATGAATATCAGTTTACAGTGGTAAAATTGCATTCTGTCTACGTCTTATTTCATTGTATGTCTGAAAAAGAAGAGAGAAAGATGGAAGTAAGGAGAAATCCAGGTAAGGAAAGAATAGAAGAAGGAAATGAGGCAAAGAACAATTAGAATTGTAGATATGTTCACTCACCATTTTACTACTTATGCTAATATAGCAGAAAGAATTTAAGATAGAAGATTCTGGATCTGTTTTTCTCAGTATTTAAGAGTCCTCATAATATTTATACCTTATTCTGATGCAATGATTCAAGCATTCAAAAATAGAGAATATATTTTTTAATGAAATCCATCACCTAAACCCATGTTTTAAAAAAACAGTTGTTTTGTTTCAGTGCTGAAGGAAAATAGAACTCTGGGGATTTGTTGAATGAAGTATACCCAATTATAATTATGGAGGAAATTTTAAGGAATTTTTATAGATATGTGGAATAATGGATCTCAAAGATGTTCTTTCCCTAAGCCCTAAAACCTGTGTATATATTAACTTGGTGAAAGGACTGAATATATGATTAAGGTTATGGACCTTGAGATGGGGAGATAATCTTTGATTATCATGGTGAACTAAATGTAATCAAGTGAGTAATTTAAAGTTAAAAAACTTCTCTGGTTGTGGTCTGAGAGATATTTGAGGCAGAAGAAAGGTTAGAGGGAGATTTGGTTTGACCCACTATTGCTGGTTTTGAAGATAGAGGAAAGGATTTAGGAATCCAAGAGATGTGGTGGCTTCTAGAAGTTGAGAACATTCAGCTGACAGCCAGGAAGAAAACATGGGTCTCAGTCATACAACTGCAAGAAAATGAAGTCTGCCAGCAACTTGGAAAAGCAGGAAACACATTGTCTCCTAGAACCTCCAGAAAAAGCACAGCCCACAGCCTTGATTTTAGTCAGTGAGACTCATACTGGACTCCTGACCTAATGGAGCTGTAGGATAATAAATTTGTATTGTTTTAAGTCACTAATGTGCAGTAATGTGTTACAGCTACAGTAAAAAACTACTATAGATAATTGACTGTAAATGTTGATCATATAGTAATACTAGTTCTTTACTTCTTTTTGATATAATCTACTTCTGTGTATCAATCAATTAATTCAATAAATTTTTATTGAACATATATTATGTACAAGATAATGTACCAGGCACTAAGATATAATAGTCAGAAAATTAAAATTTCACACAGAGTTTACTGAACTAGATGTGTATGATTTTTTTCTTGTTTCTATAAATAATCAAGGGAATAAATCTGGAGGTATAAGAAGAAATTCTCATAGTTCAGAAAACTAAGAATCAGATTGAATCTAACCAATGATATGCTTGAATATATCAGGTTTGGAGGAATAAATTAGGCAATACCACATATTGAATTTTAACTTGGATTCCTCAGATACTGTAGGGCCTTTGTATATTTAGTCATGATAAAAATCACAGGGGCTAATGGTCAGCTATTGGTTTTTTAGCCATGCTCTATGTCAGGGAAAACCTTAACATTTTAAAGTGCTCACGCTAATTTACCATTCAAAGCGTATTTTTTGCTAAATTGATCTGATCCAAGTTTCCATGATCTCTTGCATGGATTACTGTAGCACCCTTATGACTGGGCTTCCTATAAAAATTGTTGTCCCTTCCAATTTGCACACTTTAACATATTGTTTATATTTATAATTAAAATTGAACAAATTTTGTCACTTCCCTGCTAAAAGCCTTTGTATATATATTTTTTAATTTTTCTAAGGATAAACCACATGTTCCTGAATATTGCTCTCTCTTCACTAAAATCCCATGTCTCTCCCCCCTTTACACTCTCTATCTGCTCTCATTCCCTTGAACATGTCACATACTATCTTTGAAGTCTTTGCACTCATTGTTTCTTCTGCAAGGAGTGCTTTTCTTCCCTATTTATCTGCATTTTTCTTACTCCTGCTTTGGCAGTCAGGGTAAAGACATTTTCCTTGGTAGCCCTATGCTCATCAAATAGATCGAGTTGAATCACCTTTGCTAATGGTATATTATGAATCTTTACACAACATTGTACTTAATTTTCCAAATTGATAGAAAATCCTCTTTTAAATGACAATTCAGTTGCAGGGTGATCTAAAACAGCTCTTTTCCGAAAATATGGGCCTTATCCACAGAACTTTCCTTCTTATTATTTCACCATTGTTTGGCCTTGTGCATTTTTACATGGTAAAAGACTCCAGCCACCTGTCTGCATGTTGAAGCTTCGCAAATTACTTATTGGCTGAAGTTTCTCCAACTAGTTTTTAGAATGTATGCGATTCATTGAGATTCATGAGATTCATTCATGTCCAGAGAAAACATACTCTAAATGTCTCCACGTTTGTGACATTTTCCCTATAATCTTTATCCTTGGAGAATAGTTTGGCTGGATATAAAATCCTTGCTTTATGTTTTCAGTCCTTCAGTACCTTAAATATATTACCCTAATCTTTCCTGAAATAAAGTATATTTTTTAAATAAGCTAATATCAGTGTTACTTTCTCTCTTCTTGAGGTGATTTGAACTTTTAGCTTGAATGAACACAGTATATTCCATTTGTTCAAAGTTTACTGATTCTACTACAATATGTCTTGCAATCAACCATAATGTGTCAATTTTTCCCAGTTTGCCCTTACAGTATGAAAGTTCACATCTTGATCTGGGAAAGGTTTCTTGAACTGCATGTCATGTCATTGTGTATGTGTGTCTGTGTGTTCCATTGCTTTAGTTTTCTTTTCCATGCCTGATTACTTTTGCTTTCCTTCTGTATGCCTGTTTGCAAATTCTTTTTATCATTTTCATCAATAATTTTCATTTTTCTTATTTCTGTTTTCTATTTTCTTTATGACATTCCCTATTCTATCTATATGTTCATGATCCTTCTAAGTGCTAGTTCCAGCATTTTGGGTGTTTTTTTTTCTTTTGTTTCTAATCTTTCCTGATATTGGCCAGCTCTCTTGTCATAGCCTACTATTGCCTGTCAACTTATTTAATAATCTTTCTAATTTTCATTTATTTCTATTTTTCTCATTTCTATTGCCTCATATAAGGTATTGTGTGCAGCCATTTTTTTTCCTGTTACTTCTTCAATTTCTACAAGTCTTTATTTAGATTGTTATATTGAGATAGTTTGATTGCTTGTTTTTTTCCAGGTAATATCTTAGTGTTGGTTTGAACCACAATCCTTTGCTGTTTCTATTAAAACTGTAAGTGCTTCTGTTCTGAACAAGATGGAGTAATAGGAATCCAATTTACTATCCCCCCCTACTTAAAAAGCAACCACATTATATATATTTAAGAAAAGTTAAATTATATAGAACAATTGCATATAAAAAGATTAGAGATGACGGTTATTAATTAGATTGATCATGGTGATCATTTCACAACATACAAGTATATCAAAGCATCACGTTATACATCTTAAATGTATATAGCTATTTGTCAATTATACCTCAGTAGAGCTAAAAATTGATTTATAATATTGCAATAATAATAATGTTAAATGCCCTATGAATATATAGGAATAGCACCTGGGCTTGGAAATCAATGAGATATGTGGAAATAAATATTTTTTAATTAAATATTTTCTTTTGAAACTAGTTTAATGTCATCTTTTAATACCTGAAACAGAGGGATTCCCAGATATTGCTGAAAGTATCTGAGGGTTAGACTTTTGCTTAAAACTAAACATAAGTTAAATAAAATTTGTTCCTCAAGAAAATAAATAAATAAGTTGACAGGCAATGAAGGACAGTGTAGTGTTCTCTGAGAATCGGGAGACAAACAAAATGAGTCTTACAGTGACCTCAGTTTACCAAATGAGGGGAGTATCCAGGCCATGTCTCAGAGGAGGGGAACACAGGGAGAACCCAGAGAAATCCCTGATATGAAGAGATGAAGCAGGAAACCTCAAAAGGTGAGGATGACTAAAATTTGCAGGAAAGAATACCGGAGAAGAAAAAGCTGCACTAGAGAGAATAGTGAATATTTGCAGAGCATCTCCCTCAAGTCTTACTGGATACTGAGCAATGAATGCATGCGTAGAAATTGCCCAAGGCCAGGGAAAGAATTACCTGAAAGTATTAGAGGAAAAGGTCCTTGAGACTCACACAAAGCTGGAAATATCTCTTGTTCCTACAAGGCAGAGTGGAATCCCTTGTAAGTGTGATGCACTGGGAAACATACTCAGAATGGGTTTGGCTCAGTTAATGAAGCAAAATTAATTCTAGAGCAAATGCTATTGTAATCCCAACAAAGTTTAAAAAGAAAATGCTATTTTTAGAAATACAAAAATATCCACCATATCACAAAAGTAGAATGAATAGTGTATGGAATCCGATGAAATTTATAGTCATTAAAAATATCAAGAAACTATAACCCATGATGAGGAGAAATTTTAATCGATTAAAACTGACCCAGAAATGACAGATTATATATTTCACAAAGACATGAAACCAATGAATTTAACTATATTCCACATGGTTAAGAAGATAGAGGAACCATTAAACACAGTATGCAGAGACATAAAAATGTAAAATGACCCAAATGAAACCTCTAAAGGTGAAAATTAAAATATCTGAGATGAAAATATAAGGAATGGTTTAAGGGCAGATTAGACGTTGCAGGGAAAAAATACTTAAATTGAAAACATAGGACTAAAAATGATCTAAAATGATACACAAAGAAAAATAATTATGGACAGAAATGAGCAGAGAGCATCAGCGAACTGTGATGCTTACATGTCTTAGTATAAGTGCCATTGGCATTCCTGAAGTGGAGGAAAGGGGGAAAAAACACAATGCGGAACGAATGGCTGAAAAAATTTCAGATTTGATGAAAACTATAAATCCACAGATTAAAGACAATCAATAAATAAGAAACATGAAGAAAACCACACAAACAAATGCACATTGTGAACACATTGCTTAAAACCAGTACAAAGAGAAAACTTTATGACAGCCACCATAAAGACACGCAACGCATAGAGAGGAACAAACAAGAATAAGAGCCCTACTGCTTGCTAGAAACAGTGCAATTAAAAAAAATGGAACAACATTTTTGTAGTACTAAAGGAAAACACACATCCATACACACACACACACTCGCGCGTGCATGCGTGCACGTGCACACACAACCCTGACAACCTAAAATTCTATAGCCTGAGAAAATATATTTGAGAAATTAAGATAAAATAAGACATTTCAGACCTAGAAAACAGCTTATTACAAGCAGTCCTGCACTGCAAGAAAAAGATAAAATATATCATGTCCTTTAGGTAGACAGATATGGTATCAGATGGAAATCTGGATATACACAAATAAATGAAGAGCACAAAAGAAGAAAACTACATGAGTACATAAGACTTTTTCTTACTATTTAAGGCTTTAAATTTTATTATTCAAGTTTATTTAAAAGATAATTGACTCTTTAAAGCAAAACTAGTAGTAATATACCATGGTGTTTGGAAGATATTATGACCTAACGTATATATATGATGACAGTAGAATAAAATTTAAGGAGGGACTCCAGAGAAATGGCTGTATTATTGTATGGTCCTTATACTGCATATGAAGTGGCATACTTGTCCTAAAAGGTAGATTCTGATCATTTAAATATACGTATTATAAACCCTAAATCAAATAAGTAAAACAAAATGGAAAAATAGGTAAATAAGTCAAGAATGGAAATAAAAATTAAATCATATCATCTCAGTTGATGCAGAAAAAACATTTGACAAAATCTCACATCTGTTTCTGACAATATTTCAATAAACTAGGAGTAATAAGGAATCTTTTGAACCCGATAAAGTATATTCTGAAATGTATGTACAGAAAACTTCATACTTAAATAGTGAAGGACTGAATGCTTTGCTCCTAAGATCAGCAACAAAGCAAGATCAAACATTCTCACCACTTCTGTTCAACAATCAGATTCTAGTCAGTAGAATAAGATAAAAAGAAAGAAAAATTATAAAGACTAGAAAGTCAGAAATACACTTGTTTTTTTAATTTTTTTTCAATATTTATTTATTTTTGAGAGACAGAGAGAGACAGAGAATGAGTAGGGAAGGGGCAGAGAGAGAAGGAGACACAGAATTCAAGGCAGGCTCCAGGCTCTGAGCTGTCAGCACAGATCCCAATGCGGGACTCCAACCCACAAACCATGAGATCGTGACCTGGGCTGAAGTCAGACACTCAGCCAACTGAGCCACCCAGGTGCCCCAGAAATATGCTTGTTTTTAATAGCAGACAGCATAATCATATAAGGAGAAAATCCCTAGGAATCTCAAAAAAGCAAATTCTAGGACTGACTAGTGAATTTACCAGCATTGTATTATGTGAAATATACAAAAATCAACTGTATTTCCTTATATTGGTAAAGAAATACCAGTTGAAAATAACAATTGCCTTTGCAATCATATCAAATATACGAAATATTCAGCAATAAAACTGACAAATCACATGCAATTCTGGTACATTGAAAACTACAGAACATTTCTGAGACAGGAAAGAAAAAACAATGCAGATAAAACATACTCATGGAAGACTCAATATTGGTAAAATGTCAATTGTCCTTAAGTTAATTGCAGAGTCAGCACAATTTCAATCAAAACCCCGATAGTATTTTGAAGAAAATGAAAAGCTGTTTCTCAAATTCATGCAGAAATGCAAAGAACCTAGAATATGGAACCCCGCTTAAATAAGAACAAATTTGGGGGACTTAACAGTCCCTCAATTGAAGACATGGTATAGTGACAGTAGTCAACAAAAAGGTGGTATTAGTGTGCAGATAGACAGATCTATGGCACATACCAGGGTCCAGATACAGAGCTATAAAATGTGTTCAGCTAAGTTTGAATAAAAGTGCAAAGGTAATTTAGTGGAGAAAAACATCTTTGTGTTCCTTCCATTATTATCCTGTGCCCTAAGTATCCGTTCCCATACATGTTCCTGAAATTTCTATTTATATAAACTAGACAACTCAAGTAGTGTTTTTGGGAGTGTAGCATACCTCCTCATATAAACATTTGGTCTTCTGTGTGTCTTCCTACCTGTCTATCTGCTTATCTATCTATCTATCTATCTATCATCTGTTTAACATGTTTAAACTTAGCAGTGTTTTCACAAATGTAGCCTTAAAGTATATGCTTGTCCTTCACCTCAAAAGAATTCCATTGTTCCCTTTTTGATGTGTACTTTTTATGTCTAGATTTGAGCAGTTTGTAGTTTTAAAAAAACCATCTGTGGAAACCTATCCATTTTTCAGCCATTGTCTCCTCTTAAAAGTAATGAACAATTTCTGGGGGGCAAGTGAATAAGCTGTCTGTGGTGTATTGATATAAAACTGCTTTTTTTCCCCCACAGTAACATTGGAAATCCTGTAGATAACAAATTATTGCAGTCAGGAACAACAACTAACTCAAGAATGCGTTAGACAAGATGACTTCAATAAATCCTACAATGCCTTTTCTCAGTGAAAGTTTGGAAACAAACTTGTTACCGAGACAATTCCTTTTGTCTCTTTCACTGAGAGGAAAGAACAGTTAAATACTTTTCGTAAAAGAATGTTGATCTATCGGGTCAAATATTTAGAAACTTATAATTTGTGCTTATGGTCAAATTCTTGTAAACGTACATAGAGAACACGGAGTTCAAGCTTGTACATCAGACTTTAAGAGGGGTAGAGGCCAACAAGACAGAACTAAAACTATTATATGCAGGAACGAGCTAAAATTTCACTACTTGCTACATATCAGTCAGTGTGATGGTTTATTAATTATTTCTTGTTAACAAAATGTGAGATAGTTATTTTTTATTTCTCTTTATTTGAGTGAGAGTGTGCAAGCTTGGAAGAGAGGCAGAGGGAGGGAACGAGGGAGGGAGGGAGAGAGAGAGACAGAGAGAGAGAGGGAGAGAGAGAGAGAGAGAGAGAGAGAGAGAGAGAGAGAGAGAGAATGAATGAATCTGAACCAGGCTCCATGCTCCACGCAGAGCCTGATGCAGGGCTAAATCCCATGGTCCTGGGATCATGATCTGAGCTGAAATCAAGAATTGGACACTCAACCAATTAAGCCACCCAGGTGCCCCTGGTCCCCTGGTTATTATTATTATTATACCTGTTGTACAAAAGGGGTTACAATTTCCAAAAACATTTTGTAAGCAAAGGGTTTCCAATCTACATCTGCCTGATTAGAAGCTTGGGTCTCCTAGAGCTGAGCATAGATCCAGAGAAGTGCTTGAAGGAGAGGCTACTTAGACTGAAGAATGAAGTAGTAGATTAAGAAATAATTTGGAGAGCTGTGGCATCAAGGAAGGATTTGTCTTTCTTTATGTGGTTCCAGAGGATAGTGCTAAAAGTTATTTGAGGAAAGTATGAGAAAACATATTTTGGCTTTCAAAGCAAGGAAGATGACTATAGGTGTCCAATGACACATTGTGTGTGTTTCCTCTGTGGTCACCTCTCTGTCCCCAAAGGAATTCATACTGAGGCTGGACTATAAACCCGCATTCTCTAATGCAGCAGCACTAGCCACGTGTGGATATTTTAATTTAATTAAAATTATATAGAATTAAAAATTTAGCCCCTCTGTTGAACTAGCCAAATTCCAAGTGCTCAAAGGCATGTACCGCTGCATATAAACTATTTATTAAAAAAAATTAACACTGAGATCCACACGTTTAGTTTCATGATTCCTTTATAATTTCTTTGTTTCTTTTAGAGCTTAGCAATATTTTTATATCTGCAAAATACTCAAGTCTTCACAGTAGTGACCGGGTGAATGGAATTCTTCGAGGGCATTGGTATTAACACTTCCCTCCTATCTCCTTTGTGTCTTTCCTATCTGAGACAGATGTCAAGGCAAAGTCATCATTGATGCGTGTGTCTCAGCCTTTTTTCTGAGTCATCAAGGACAGAGCACCTGGGAAAAGAGGTTTGGTCATTGACTTACCTCTGTCATTACAACTACAGTTACCTAAAAACTGTACTAATAAGCTGTTTTTTTCAAGGTATGGTGGGAAATACTGCTTTTGGACTTCAATTATAAGTCTTATAAAAGCATAAACATGCAGGAGGAAACTGATGCGGAAGCAGAACATAGCCAGCAAGTGTTTGTCAGACTCCAAACTAGAGTCTACATTTCCCAGTTAAACTACATACACAATCTCCTCTTCAAAAACCTTTCTCCAGTCTCTTTTTATTTTTAAGTTTTCATTTAAATCCCACTTAGTTAACATACAGCATGGTACTCATTTCAGGTGTACAATGTAGTGATTCAATACTTCCATACCTCACCTGGTGACATCACAACAAGTACACTCCTCAGTCACCTTCACCTATTTAACCCATGCCCCCTCCCACCTGCCCTCTGGTAACCATCAGTGTGTTTTCTGTAGTTAAGGGTCTGTTTCTTGGTTTGCCTCCCTCTCTCTTTTTATTCCCCTTTGCCCATTAGTTTTGTTTCTTAAATTCCATATGAGTGAAGTCATACTGTATTTGTCTTTCTCTGACTGATTTCACTTAGCATAATACTCCCTAGCTCCTTCCATAATCATTTCATTTTTTAACATTTTTTTACATTTTTATTTATTTCTGAGAGACAGAGAGAGATAGACCATAAGCGGGGGAGGGGCAGAGATAGAAGGAGACACAGAATCTGAAGTGGACTCCAGGCTCCGAGCTGTCAGCACAGAGCCCGACGCGGGGCTCGAACTCACAAACCGCGAGATCATGACCTGAGCTGAAGGCGGACGCTTAACCGAATGAGGCACCCAGGTGCCCTTATTATAATTTCAAATGGCAAGATTTCATTCTTTTTTATGACTAATATTCCATTGTAACAATTATGTTTATATAATAAAGTCAGTTTTCCTTGTCCTGATCATTGTTCTGAAACAATGAGTATGTTATAATTTCTAGGGTTTGATATGCAACAGAAACTTTACAAACTGTACTTTTAGCATAAAAAATTATCAGATATTTATTCAGCACCATTATGTTGAAGAGCCAGAAGTTTTCATTATAATTTTATACTATTTTTTAAAAAAAATGGTTGTCTATTTTTGACAGAGCATGAGGGGGAGAGGGGCAGACAGAGATGGGAACAGAGGATCTGTAGTAGTCACAATGCAGGGACTCAAACTCACAAACCATGATATCATGGTCTAAGCTGAAGTCGGATACAACCTACTGAGCCACCCAGGTGCTCCTCATTATTATCTTAAGGACATTTATGGATTTATATAAAATGTTAGCTGTATTAGAAATCCACTTAATTAAAATCCAAGAGAATATTAAACTGTACATTTGCTTGCACTGATTATATATCTATATCTCTGTGTGTGTATCCATCCATCCACCCATCCATCCATCCATCTCACTGCCTTAAGAAACTTACCTTCTAGAAGTAGAGTGCAATATTTCATTACCCCTTCCATTATAGATGACTTTCTGTACGAGTTATAATAAAGATATGCACAGGGTATATTGACTGGTAAAAGTTATCTCAAATAGGAAGTCTTTACAATACAGTTGCCAACTCTTTCTGGAACTTGAAAGCAGAGGAGGATTTCCAAAGGAAAATACATTTTGCATTCATTTTTTTTTTTTTAGATAACCCTGCATCACCATATAGAGTACTCTGGAAAAGGGGTTCCCAACTTTGGCTTCCCATTGGAATCAACTGGGAGGTTTCAAAATAGACATGCCTGAGTCCCTACCCTCGAAATTATGATTTGACCTCAGGAGATGATGCCTGGTCATAAGGATTTTTATAGGCTCTCCAGGCAATTCACAGGAGCAACCAAGTTTGAGAACCATTGCCTTAGACAATAGTCAAAAGATGATAGGTGAGGAAAAAATGGTTGTTTTACAAGGCTGTTATAAAAATCTCCCATGCATAAAATAATGTTACTTGTGAGACTTGACACTAATTTGATATAATCCATTTTTATGTGGCTGAAGGAGAAATAAAATAAATTTACTACTGCCTTATGTTAGAGGCAAATAAAATACAAATAAAGATACAATAAGATATGTAAAAAGATAAGTATGTAATCTTAATTATTTTCACAGCAACCCATGCTAACATGTCTATTCCCCACATAAGAATTTTATGTATGTATGTGATTGCATGTATAGATACCAAAGTAAAGGATTCTTAAATGTAAATATTGCATTAATAAACATTTTTCCAGGGAAAATATTATGATTTTTTTAAGTGGGAAGAGCAGTGGTTATGACATAGCTACGTTCTGACATACCTTGGGTTAATACGAAGGACAGAGTTTCAAGTATCCCACAAGATTGCTGCCTATTGTACCAACATTCTTATCTCCAAACCATAGTGTTCCCATGGGCATAATGCTGGTTAGAACTCATTCACAAACACCACTTAATCCGGGAGTAACAATGGTTAAGCAGTAAGGAACAGAACATAACTCAAAGAGGGAAAACTAAGGCTCCTGGGGTAACTCTTCTAAATTTTATATGAAGGAACTATGGTGGGCATTATCAGACCGTTTCTGGCCTCTGCTCCCTCTTCAGCTTAATTTCCTGCCACTAGCCTCCTCACTCCCTGCTGTAAGAATGCAATGGGCTCCTTCTCACTCTTTGAAGACAATGCACTCTTTTTTCACCCCTGGCATTTTCACACTGTTCTCTTTGGGATGTTACTAGACTGGAGAAGTTGCACCTGTTTAAATAGGCTGCTCCTGTTTCTTCTAATAATTTTATTTTTTTCCTGTGAATTTATTCCAGGTTATAATTATGTTTTTATATCTCCCAAACATAAGCTTCATGAGAGTAGGAAGCTAATGTGTTTTGTTTGCTGCATTCTATCAAGCACCTAAAACCAATTGATTCATAATACTCACTCATAGTCATTAAATGAGTAAGATAAGTGATCGAAGAAACACAACTCTGACCTGTGTATAATACAGAAAACCAATCTGGCAGTTGAAATGGAAACTTCCATGAGTTTTTCCATGAGTTTGGCTAACTCTTTATAGATTATTAGGAATTTGTAGAGCAAGGTAAGTTCAGTTTCTCTTTCAGCTGTGATCAAAAGATTCAGTTAAAAAATAAATTATTAAAAGAACAGAAGGTAATTAAAAGATCCCCAGCCCAAAATAGTTAATATTGAATGATTTTATCTAACAGGGAAAATTGCAGTTTCTGTTATTAGAAGAAAACAGAATTCTTGTAAATTATTCATAAGGAACAAGACAGCAACATGTGAAGTTGGATATGAAATTGAGAAATGACTAGTTTTTTCTAATGGTGATATTGTTTGTTTTAAAATAATTATCAAAATTGAGGGGTAAATTAATCTAATTCCTGGCCACAGTGGCATTCCTGGGTCTTAAATAAAAATGTGATGGGATTGATTTATAACCTCCGTGGTACACTGTCATAAATAGTTCTTTCTGTAGCCCGGTGTCATGCGTCTGCGTTTGTGATATGAATAATTTGAACTGTAAAAGTGTGATAACAGAAGGCAGTTGTGAAGGAATGGTACATCTCTTACAAGATAAGGATGTCACACATCATGAGGGCAGATCAAGAGGTGTGATCTTCATGATATGTGAAAAGATATTAAGTGTGGAAATGATGTTAATTACTTTCGAAATGTCATTTATTCAGTGTGTTCATGCTATGTTAGCAAAAGAAATATCTATTATCTCTTAATGGTTACTGGGACAAATAAATACCATATTGCTGCAATAATTAAGTCCCTTTAAGAGGAATGTGTTTGGTTCTGTTAAATTTATTTTTACATATTAAAGTTTTAAATGGGTTAAAGGTACAGTGATCTGAGTAATAGACACAAGGTTAATCTGTGATTTCTAGAGTGTGTCTCAGTTCAGTTATGTAAACAGTATAAATGATAGATGTATCAAGAAAGGAAATCCAGATGACCAGGCATTGAATGTCAATGAAGAAGTTGCATTCATAGAATAGCACGTCAGCCTGCCCTTGTTCTTTGTGGATTACCTTTCACAGCTCTGCCTTGTGAAAGCAAATATTTCATGATACGCTACTGCACAAGCTTTCTGATATGTATATTATAGGATTTGTTTAAATCATGTATGTCTTTATTAACATCATGTACGTATTTAAATCTTTTGTGAGACTTATTGTGCAGTATTTGCAATGTCAGGGGAGGACTCTTATCCCCCTGCAGTTTGGTGTCTGCTTTTCCTAATCATCAGGTACATAAGAAACTACAGGAAGAGTAGGAACAAGTAACACATTCCTTAAGAATGCTGTGTCTCCTGGATCATTTTACTATTTTCCAATGTCAATTTTACACTGACAAATCAGACATACAAGGAATTAAAATTGGGTCACCCAATGGAAGGCAATATTTACTGATCTCTTACTATAATGAAGGATCTTGGCTGGATTGTGGGGAGAGGAAAAATGCTCTGAGAATAAGGATAGGGCTGTTAACTGGATGTATGAGTACATATCTATACATGAAAAAAATAAATTTTATTACCATAAGTATAACATACTTATAAGACATAAAAATAATGTTGGTTTTTATGAAATATTACTTTAACCTTGTTTTGTAATGTATGTTTTATGTAATACTAATCCTATGAAGTGCCTTGACCCATATCAAATAATTAATACATGTTTTGATTGAATTAGCGACTATTTTAAGAAAATATTCCATTAGTAATGTATATCAAATCCCCTTTTTAGTGATTCAAGATGCACATTATTTTAGGACTCTCAACAACCTCTACAAAGAAAAAGAACTTATTTGTTCCATGATGTTTATCACATTTCCTCAACTTTTTAGGTGTTATAAATATTTCTGCTTGTTTTAGGTCAAATAATAGGCAGTGAATATGTATTTCATACAACTCATTTTGAGAAATACTGCTGTGATTATTTAACTTCTATTACAGGCGTTACCACTTTTGCAGTAAAATGTCTGATGTACATATTATCCGTGAGCCAGAGTGAGGCAGAGAGGAGCATAAAAATTGTGTCTGCTACCCCTGTTCCCTGTATGGAGCTCTGCAGGCCCCTTCAAGTGTGCCAAACTACCTCAGACCAGAGCTCCTGGACAACAAATAGGCCTCTTCCTCCGAGTGACTGGGGGTGTGCCTTAGTTCGTGGTGCCCTGGTGGTGGTAGTCTGCAGAGAACTGTTTCTCTGACTTACAGTCCTGTGGGACCCAGGAACTCAAACCCCACCTAGCCTCCACAGTCAGGCATCAAGGGGTGCATTGCGAGCTGCAGCGACAAAAAACAGGTCACCCGATGTGTGTAGAAACTCCTCTCTGGGAGATACTCGTGATCAGGAGCAAGGCAGAGGGACAGTGCAAAGATGGCACCTGCTTAAAAAAAAAAGTAAACAAAAAAGTAATAATAAATTAAAAAAAAAGATTAAAAAATAAAAAATAGGAAAAGAAAAGAAGATGATTCCCTCCAGCTTTAGCAAGGCTGAGAAAAAGCATGAAGATAGCCTCCAGGGGCTGGAGCAAAGAGACAGAGCCCACTGCGTGGGTGGGGGATAAGATGGCCCCTGCTGCCCTAGCAAGGCTGAGGGAGAGCGTCTCCCAGCCTCTGTCCCTGCAGAATATCCCAGCAGGCCCCTGCCTCTCAGTCTGATGCTTTAAAATTAGCGTTGAGCCTCTGTCACGTAAAGTCTGGGTCCTTTTCAAAGGTTGCTTCTGCTCTGGCCCCTGCAGCAGGTGAATCTGCAAAAGCCCTTTGAGAGTCATTTCTCAGTTTGGCACAGCCCTGTGGGTCTGGTGAATGAAAGCCCTGTTGGTTTTCAGAACTACATATTTTGGGGGCTCATCTCTTATGTGAAAGCTTAAAAGTTGGGGTGTCCAATCTTGGGATATGAACCCTTTGCTTCTGAGGGAGAAACTCCACGTTTTGAGTTCCCTCACGATTGTGGGTCGCCTTGCAGGGTAGGGAGTGTTTGCAGAGAATGTGTCTCGGCCTTTCCTACCTGCTTCAGTGTTTTGTTTTGTTTTTCTCATTTCCTGCATAGGAAGGAGTTGTTCTGTTCATTTTAAGAGGAAATTTTAAGAGGAAATTGTTCCACAGGTAGCTGTAGATTCAGGGTGTCTATGGAAGGAGGTGAGTTCAGGATCTTCCTACTTCACCATCTTAAACTGGCTCTTAAGTATTCTTATATGTACTAGTTTGGGTTCCTGAGAAGTGGACAACAGGACAGGATTAGACATGCAGCAGATTTATTGGGGGAGGCAGTTGGAGAAGGTGGGTAGAATCTTCAGAATAAAATGCAGATCAGACTCCTGTAAAGGAGAGACAGGATAGTCATTGTGGCAGGAAAAATCTCAGACTGCAGCACAGTTTTTAAAAAGTTTCAGGCAGGTCATTGGAGAGTCCTCAAGCTAAAATCCATCATTGAAAGAGTTCACCTTATCAGATAATTCCTTAGTAACCGCACCATGCTCTATTACTGGCTTAGAATAGCCCATATGTAGCTTAGCCTTGGTGTAAACTTGGTGGAGAATACAGAGGGATAACAGCCAGAGTCTTCATGTCTGTAACAGGACATAGGAGCAGCACATTTTCCCGACTGTCATATTATAAATAGATCTGTTTCCTCTAGGTTTGTTCCTATATGTCCAGATCCCTAATGTTATTTTTTGGATGACTGAACAAGGGATGTAGGCATTTTTAAGGCCCTTCATAAGTGTTTCCAAATGATGCACTCTCTAGGGGCAAAGCTGGAGGTGTTCATAAATATGTGGATGAAACGCACCTTATTATATACTTGTCATCGTTGGATGGTATCATTATTATTAATTTTAAACCTTCATGAGTTTGATATTCACAAAATGATATTCAGATTTGATTGCAAAGCTGTGTTTTCTGACTGCTTTTGACATTGCTTAGGGCATAATGGAAACAGAAACTCAGTCCTCATGTCGGTAGCATGTGGGTCCAGGGTTTCCATCCTTTCATGATATAGTACTTGCCTTTCCCTGTTGCCCAGCTAGGCTTAATGCCAGCCCTGTTTTTCAGTTCCGCTGGTTCCTGTGCCTCCCATTCACTTGTTCATGCATTTGGTACTTGAGACAGTGGTAGGTGAGCATATGGAGGAGCTTGCCTTTGGAGGATTGCAAACAACAGGAACAGCAGGCCGGCTGGTGGGGAAGCAGCATCTTGTTTGTTAAAGTCAACCCTCTTCCCACTGAATCAGCCCCAGGCAGAGGGTCCACACAGCTGAGAATGTCAGAAAACATGGGGTGTCTCAGACCTTCACCAAGATTGGCATTTCAGGCAGAAAGGCAGCCTTTGCCTAGGGGATATCTCTGCCGAGTTTGATAGTTCTTGGTAATTAATCACCTGCTTCAGTGAAGGCATCAGGCTGTATCAGGAAGAGTGAAAAAGGACAGAACTTCACATGGGTATAGAGGAAAATAGAATTATTGTCAGCATAAGTGATACTACACTGCTATATCCTCTCCAGAGGAAGGGGTCCCTACACATACAGAGAAAATCAAAGTGCTTCCCACAGCTTTGTCAGTAGCCTTAGAAGTAACCGTGGGCAAAGCTGTATCTTCATTTCCTTTACCGTAAAATGAAGCAGCTGAAAATGGGGTCCCTGAAAACCCCTCCACATTTAATATTCTGTGGACCCAATCACATCTTCCAGCTCCTTCACCTTGATGACTCTTTCTGACCCACCCACACTTAGGGTCATTTGAATTATTTCTCCTAAATCTCTTCACTTAGTACATTTTTTTAATGTTTACTTTTATTTATTTTGAGAGAGAGTTAGCAAGCAGGAGAAGGGTCGGGTGGGGCTGGGGGTGGGGGTTGACAGAATCCCAAGCCATCCGTGCAGAGCCCGCTGCAGAGCTCGAACTCATAAGCTGTGAGATCATGACCTGAGCCAAAATCAAAAGTCAGGCACCCCACCTAGTACAGTTTTGACAAGTGTGTTAGTTGGCTTTCACGGCCATAACAAAATACGAGATATCCGGCGCTTTAAATTACAGATATTTATTTTTCATGGTACTGGAGGCTGAGAAGTCCAAAATCAAGGTGTTGGCAATGTCAGTGCCAATCTGAAGCTGTCTCCCTTAGTTTGTAGACAGCAGCTACAATGGTGGCCTCATTGTGGAGACAGAGGGAGTTCTGTTCTCTTTTCTTCTTAGAAAGCACTCATCCTACCAGATTAGGGCCCGACCCATATGCTCTTGCTTATCTTGGTTATATCTTAAAAATCCTATCTCCAAATGTGGTCACCTTTGGGGTTCAGGCCTTGGCATACGAATTTGCAGGGCAGGGCATAATCAAATACATAGCAATAGGGTTGTGATCATTAAGGAAGCATCAGTCATTTCTGGGAAGTGTGTCTAACCCATACCTCAAACACCATGCTTTTTCATGTTTCTTCAGTATGTTCCATTCCTCTACAATGGTTTTTTCCAAAGCATTTCCTTTTCCTAACTTGTACATTCCTGCTTATCTTTTAAAACTAAAAAACAAAAACAAAAACAACAAAACAAAACAAAAAGCAAAAAAACCCAAAACCTCCTCTCTGAAATTCCCTCTTAAATCCTTCTCTGTTTAGGGTCTCCCACAGTCTGCCTGTATTTTCCTACATTAGTTTGTATATATTTTTATAGTAACACACATTTTCTTCTCTTGGGGATAATGCCATACCCTTGCTTTCTTTTCTCTTAAAGTATTTATGTTAATGCAAGTACTTACTACAACACTTGAGATAATGCTTCACTCGACTTTCTTCTAGAATAGAAGAATTTTTTTTTTTTTTTTTTGGTTTGGGGATGAATAAGCCTGCATCTTATGACAAGAGACAGTGTCAACCATTTAATGTAAACACATTAAGTTGAACACTTTTTTTGTGTATGCAAATCATTACCCCTAAAATAATTCACAATGACTAATGCCTGCATTTCTATATCTGGGTTTTCAGTTGTAGCTGAAACAGTAATCTGGACAAAACAGAGTAGTAGAGATTTTAAATTGTCTTGCTAGGATTTATGGTCTGTCAAACAATTTGGGTTTAGTGATATTTATTTGTTTATTTTTAAGAGAGTATTATTATTTTTTGTTATTTTTCTTTATTGACTATGGATCTATTCAGATTTTTAAAATATTTTTCAGGAGTGCCTGTGTGACTCAGTAGGTGAAGCATCTGACTTCTACTTAGGTCGTGATCTCACAGTTCGTGGGTTCGAACCCCACGTCAGGCTCTGTGTTGGCAGTGCAGAGCCTGCTTCAGATCCTCTGTCTCCCTCTCTCTCTGCCCCTCCCCAGCTCTCTCTCTCTCTCTCTCTCTCTCTCTCTCTCAAAATAAACATTTAAAAAAATAGAGGATCAATTTTACATTTAGTTGATTGTCTCCATTTTTTAAAAAGCTACTTCAGTTTCATATTTATCATTTCCTTCCTTTCCACATTTTTCAGATTCACTCTGTAGTTAATTTTTAACAGAATTTTCTATAGAATGTTTAATAGAACATGTGAGTCTGCATCACATGTGTGATCTTCCTTACCCTGCCTCCATCCCCACCACACCCTATGTAGGACATGGTAGAATCTGGGGTGGTGGGTGGTCATTAACCAGGAGGAAACGGACATTTGTTAAGGTACTGTTGTTACAGCACCCCATTAAGCCAGTAGAGAAGGAGAGCAATTTATTCAAACTTACCATTCACCATCTCAGATTTCCTTGGTGTTTATTTTGCATTTTATGGTAGAGTAATTTGCACAATACTAACTTTACAAATTGGAAAAAATTGAGGTTGGGAAGGCTTAATTGATATTTGTAAGTTCTGTCAGAAGTAAATAAAAAACAGAAAACCAATGAATCATTTGAGTAGCCATTTGAAGAATTTTATTGTGCACACACCCAAAAGATGGTTTGCAAACCAGGAACACTCAAACCACAATGTGAATGAGGGTCAGATGTATATTGTTCCAAAGTAACTAACATAGGGTGCAGGCAATGTTCATTCTTTACATTGATTGGTTACAATGTTAGAATTTTCTTAAATGAAAGAGAATTGGTTAATGGTTACCTCATATGGATTTGGGGGAAGGATTTAAGTTTCACTTATGATTTGCTGAGGCATAAGCAAGAGTGACCCAGGTCAAGTCAGCCTCATTTTTCTTACAAAATAAGCTAAATTAAGCTTCACTTTATGCCTAACCTGGTTTTGTCTGTTTGGGGGAATTTTCAAGCCTGATCTCCATTTGTGTTTGGTTTTAACAGTTCACACAGTTAGAAAGTGATGGTGTATGGTTCAAACAATGTAAAAAAGCATGCACTGAAGATGAAAAAAAAAATGGAAGCTAGGTATAACACAATGTTTTGGGGTAAGCCGGGAGAAGAATAAGAGACCAGCAATAAATCCAGACATAGAATAATTAGGAACAGAGTCCCAGGAAGTAGGCAGAGCTAGAAGGTCTAGGATAATTGCCTTAAACAAGGTTACAACTTTCAAAGCCCTATGAGGTAAGTACATGGGTCAGTATGAGGATAGAGTCTTGGAGTATTCCCCAGTTACTATGACACTGATTTAATAAATTGTTTACCAAAATTGACAGTTCACTGAATTGCCTTTGTAAGATGACTTTGACTTCCATTTTGAAATACCCAGAGAGTAATAATGGGAAAACATAGACAAATATATATTTGTTAGATTGTACTGCTCAGATATGTTTGCCTAAATGCGAGGTTAGAGATGAGTTCTTTACTTTGAGATCCTGAAATAGGCTGTCTAGAATGACATCATCCCTGCAACACAGGCAATATCTTCTTCAGAATTTTTGTGGTTCTAAACATAGGTGGCATATATAGAGCAGAGAACAAATGGATTTCTAGATTCCACACATTGTACGCGCGCGCGCACACACACACACACACACACACACACACACGCACACACACCTGTATCTTGGCCTGGTTCAGGAGTTTATTTCCCATATGCTCCATTCTCTGGCTTTCTAATGGTTCATTTTATGATATGATATTCTTTCACACGCGAATGAATTGAAAAACATAAGTAGCAATCTTCCTGCTGTGAATTGACTTCTAACTCCCTGCTCCTTTCTTAATGTCCATGCAGTTGAGCTTCCATAAGCAAGTGCCAAGAAAGAGGTTTTCACTGGTTGGTATTTACACTCTGTCTGCATATCCACTCTACCCCACCCTCAAAGAAAACATTTGGACATAGTCCAGAGTTCTGAAAGAATATTTGCATTGTAGATTCACTTTTAACATTTGCAGTGAAAATAACAAGAGACAACTCATTCCCTAATGTTCCCATTACAGAGTATTTGTGTAAAATTAATTAGGAAAGAATTAATATTGTATATGCTCCGCTTATAGACCCAAATATTTTCTTGGAATTGATTTGATGTCATGTAAATGTGAAAAAAGTTATGTTTTCTTTTTTCAGGATAGAGTCCACATGGTGCAAATATTCATTTCATTTTCATTTATTTGTATTAAAAAATGAGCTTTTACTTTCGTGCTTATAGATCTCTATGTACCCCTATCAAAAAATCTAGCCATGGTATTTCTTTATAAAGAAATAAAATGCACATTTTATATATAGGAATACCTAGATAGATCAGACATGGTCCCTGACCTCACTGAGGTTATAGTCTAATATGGAAGAAGGTTATTGAATACATAATTATAGGTAAGAATATACATAATATGCCATGCAGCTTATATAAGTTACATTTTTAACTTAGTCGGTGGCAGCATTGAGAACTTCTAGAAAAGATGACCTTAAAATTAAGACCTGACAGATGAGTAGTCTCTAAAAGGAAGGATAGGTTATGCAGATCAGGCAAGTATAATTGTTAGTCCTGTAGGCAAGCACACTACCTACATGACACCTTGACTAAAGAACGCTCATTTGTAAGACACCATGTGCTTCAAGGTTTCCCTAACCCGCTGCAATTAAGGCTGAAACAGCTGCCAAGGTGAGGTGGAAAGTCTACAGTGTGGCTTTCCTTCCTTCCCTGCTTCCTTCCTTCCTTCCTTCCCCCCTTCCTTCCTTCCTTCCTTCCTTCCTTCCTTCCTTCCCTCCTTCCTTCCTTCCTTCCTTCCTTCCTTCCTTCCTTCCTTCCTTCCTTCCTTCCTTCCTTCCTTCCTGTCTTTCTTTTTCATTAGACATAATGTTAAGAGCAAATTATAATATTTCATTATTCATGAGAAGGATGAAATAAATTTATTGTAATAATGTAAGTCAGAAACCTTATTGCTTTCCTGTCACATGCACTTGTCAGTGGTTTCAGTTAAATTAAGCATTTGCCAAATTATGGAAACAGCCCAGGTGTCTATCAAGTGATGAATGGATAAAGAAAGATGTGGGATATATATACATATAGGATGGAATATTTACTCAGCCATAAAAAAGAATGAAGTCTTGCCGTTTGAAAAGGCATGGATGGAGCCACTGGAGAATATTATGCTAAATAAAATACGCCAGTCAGAGAAGGACAAATACCATATAATTTCATTCATATGTGGAATTTAAGAAATGAAACAGATGAACAGGGACACCTGGCTGGCTCAGTCAGAAGAACAAGTGAGTCTTGATCTCAGGGTGGTGAGTTCAAGTCCCACATGGGGTATGGAGATTACTTTGAAAAAAAAACACCTTTAAAAAATACAAGCTAAGCAGAGAAATGAGAGAGAGTACAAGAGAGAAAGAAAGAGAAAGAGAGAGAGAAAGACAGAGGCAAACCAAAAAACAGACTTAAATATAGAGAACAAACTCATGGTTACCAGAGGAGCGGGGAGGGGATGGCTAAAATAGGAGATGGGGATTAAGGAGTGCACTTGTCGTGATAAGCATTGGGTGTTGAATCACTGTATGTTACACCTGAAACTAATACTATGCTGTATGTTAAGTAACTGGAATTTAAATACAGATTGAAAAAATAAACACTTGCCAAACATTTTATTTAAGTAAAAATGTGCAGTAAAATTGCAAATCGCAGAATTTGGGGGCAGATCGAAAGGGTAATAGAAATGGGTATGGCAGGAGTGAGGGAGAAGACGAGCCAGGAGGAGAGTATAGCAGGTATTGCCTTATAGGTGTTTGAGAAAGTTTCCTTGCTGGTCTGTTTATTATTAACTTATTTAAGTGCTCTTCACCAAATTTCAATATCATCACTCTGCTTTGGGGTGGGAAAAGGTTTTTTTTTTTTTTTGGACATCTAGATGATACTCTTACAAATCTCTAAGTAACCTTGGAGAATGAATAAGATGATAAACTTGAAGATGAAGGATGATCTCAATATTCAAAAATTAGGGAGAGGTTAATTACACAAAGAAGAAATCAGTGAGGTCACTATGAATTTGTATAATTTGTATCAATATCTATTAACAGGGCATTTAAAAGATGTCTGACAAAAGTTAGGACTCTTTGATTTCAGGTAGCTACTATCCAACTTATCCAAGTTTAAGCCATAAGAAAATGCATGGACTTCTGTACCTGAGAAGAAACTGGAAAGAAAAAAAATAACACAGAATCCAAGCATGAGCTGAAGAAACTGGAGCCCCAGGAACTGAAGTGAGTATCTCAAAGATTTTTGTCTCCATCTATTTTTTTAAGTTTATTTATGTATTTTTGACAGAGGGAGAGCAAGAGCAGAGGAGGGGTAGAATGAGAGGGAGAGAGAGAATCCCAAGCAGGCTCTCCATTGTCAGAACAGAGCCTCATATGGGCTCTCATGAACTGTGAGGTCATGACCTGAACTGAAATCAAAAGTCAGAGGCTTAACTAACTGAGCCACCAGGTGACTCTGTCTCCATCTATTTCTTATCATTGTTTCTCTCTTACTGACTTCATCCTGCAGTTCATCTTTCTCCTTATGCCAGAAAAGATGGCTACTGTCACCTCTAGAGTTCCACCCTCCTCCTGGTTACATAATCCCAAAGAAAAGGGAAAACATTTTTCTTCAATCATGTAAGAGGGAAGGACTCATATTCCATACTGGGTCAGATACCTGAGGGCTGCATCACGAGTTCCAGAGAAATAGGATACAAGCATTTAAAGGAATGGTTTTCAGGGGGAAAAAAAGCTACCAAAGTATAGTGCATTAATAATAAGCAATATGAAGTACTTGGAAATCAGTGACTTTTTTCCCCCTTTAAGTAAATAAGCAGTATAGCACAGTGCTGTTGAAGAGTGACTGTGCTGTTGTTCCTGTAGAGGGAGCTCAAATGATCCTCTGACTTCACCTCTGATACATTAAGACCCTAGATTAGACTTTTGACATTACAGACAATCCAAATGAATGGTTAGAAGGAAATAATATTCAAGTAGGACAATACTCAGGGGGACACCAGAGATTAATGCAAAAAATGGAACAAAAGATATGAAAATTAAAAAAGGAAATTTTAATAGACTATCTAAGAAACACTGTGAAACCAAGCTGAAGGCTTGAAACATTTGTGAGTTTCAAACAATGAAGTTCTAATCACCATGTTATATAAAATTACAAGTGATTGTATCTACTTGTCTATAATTTATGACTTTAACATGACTAGTATGAAAATAAAACCAACAAAAACTCTTAGAACAATTTTAATTATAGAGTTGTAAAAGTACCAAATCAAACACCAGAACATTTATTACAATTATACTGTTAAAGTATTGACCCTACATAATTAAGGGACATGAATGCAGGAATATAGCATTATCTTAATATTAATTTATTAATACATTAGAGAAAATCAATAGTTCATTGGTAAATAAACAAAGTAATTGATGGAATAATATGATGTGATCTATAAAGTCAATTTTCCTTTCTCACAAAATAGTAATTTTTCCCTTAGATTTCATTTATAAAAAGATAAATAAGGTTAATCTTAAACCAATAGCCAAAATAATACTTAGGGTAATAAAATATATCCTGGAATTTTAATGATTGGGGGAAAATAGGTTTCCTTTGCTAAATTTATTTCTTTTTAAAACCTCTTTTTTTTGTTAACAGGGTAAAGCATATATGCATGTTATATATTAACGTGTTTCAGGAGGTTTGCAAACTCCAGAAACTGAATGCAGTATTTGAAGGTACTCCATCACCAAAGAGACATTACTTTGGGGCACTTGGGTGGCTCAGTAGGTTAAGCAGACCACTCTTGATTTTGGTTCAGGTCACCATCTCACCGTTTGTGAGATTGAGCCCCACATCGGGCCTTGCACTGACAGTGCACAGCCTGCTTGGGATTGTTGTTCCTCGCTCTCTGCCCCTCTATTGCTGTTTCTTTCTCTCTCTGTCTCAAAATAAAGAAACTTTGAAAAAATAATAAAATAAAATAAAATAGAAAACTAAAGCAATAAGGGTTAGGATACTATCTTTAATAGTATTTTGAAAATTCTGACCATTTTAACAAAATGTAGAATTCATTCATGCACTCAGTCATTTGTCTGTTGAGTTGTGTATTTAATCATTCTGAATTCTGTTTTTGTACAGGAATTATGTTTTATGCTAGAAAATATGGGTGATAATACTCAAAAAATAATTACAGGTGACATTCTTCAAAGGAATATTTAATTATTTTCAAATAGATTTTTGTTTGGTAAATTAATCAGGGATAAGTTCAATTAAAAAAAAAATTTCTATTTTTCTGCCTAATTAGTATACAATGCAATGAAAAATATCCAGAATATCAATCACGTGAATTATCTAAGAATAATCCTGAATAAAAACTGAATAGCAGAATATGTGTTAAAATTGTTTCAGACTTTACAAGAGATTGAACAGAATACATGAAGAAGTGGAAAAAACTTGAATCTATCTGTAGGGGAATACCCAGCATCATTAGTATACACACACACACAACATATATTTACATATGTATAAATATAATTATATATACATATATATAATATATAATGTATATGTATGTATTAATTTGTAGAAACTTGAAAATCTCAGTCTTTGGAAACCTTTGGAAATTAATAAAAGTATTACAAAAAATAGTCTTTTTAACAGAAATATTGAGGATTTTGTGAACAAAAAGACTAAAGATTGTTTTCCTATCAGCTGTAAAAACATACTATAAAGTGGAAATGATTTAGAAAATTGAGACATAATGCATGTAACCTAACTGATCAATAGAACAAAACAAATAGAACTTCAGCCTATTTGGAAGATACAGAAGCATATATTAAAAAACAGACAAACAGGGTAGGATCTATCACAATCAGTGGGAATATTGATAGATAACCCAGTAAAGGATATTAAAAAAATTCTACAACTTAGGGGTGAGTTAGACATCAAGTTATATTGCTCTTTCATATTATGTATCAACAGTGTTTAATTAATAAAAAGTTTATATGTGAAAAAGATGACATCTGTGAAAACAAATACAGATAAACACACACATTTGGGGACAATAATAGTAATTTATAATAGTTATGATGAAATTATTAGGAAACATATTTGGGTAGAAAGCTAAATGCTAAAAAAACCTTGTATTGACAGGAAACCACAGAAATGTAAAAATGTAAAAATTATGTCAAAGAAATAATGCCCTAATTTGAAGCATCATAAAGTTTAATAAAAATTTTTCCAGTAGTGGAATAAACAAAGGATATTAATGGAAGAATTTCTAAATGGTCAATAAGCTTGTGAAATAGATAATAAACTTTATACTGATGCAAATGAAAACAACAATATGCCATTTCTTCCTTATTTAACTAACACCTGATAAATGACTGGAGATTTTATGGAGAAACAGCCTCACTAACATGTTGCTGGTAGAAATGTGAATTGATTCCATCTCTCTAGAAATAAATCCCTTTGGCAATGCAAATCGTAAGACTTAAAATATTCTAATATTTGAACCACTATATCTTTGTCTACTAATCTATCAGAGAACTGATCATATATATGAATAAATGTTTGATTTTAGTAACAGATATAGTATTTAAAAATTGAAATAACATACATGTCTAGGAGGGAAATTGGCAAATAAATTACAATAGGCCTTATAGCAGAATGTTTTAAAACAATTAAAAATCTCATTTTGAAGCATTTAAAATAACAGGTCAGTGCGGGGCACCTGGTTGGCTCAGTTGGTGGAGTATGCAACACCTGATCTTGGGGTTGTGAGTTCAAGCTCCACGTTGGGCAAAGAGACTACTTAAAACACACACACACACACACACACACACACACACACACACACGGAGTTTAAATAAATAAATAAATAAATAAATAAATAAATAAATAAATAACAGGTCAATGTAAAACTTATATATGCATACATAATATGCAGATATATCGAATATATATGACTGTTTATTGGACACATTTATCAGAATGTCAGCCATAGCTATATCTTAGTTTTTCAAATACAGATTTTTCTTCTCTACTTTTTCACTTTTGTTTTTGATTGATTGATTGATTGATTACTTTTCTTGTTGGTTTTAAATTAAGACCTATTATTTTCTCAGTCTGTAGCATTTCCATGATGGATATTCACTGTCTCTGTGGATACCTTGAACCTATGGGGCACCTGGGTGGTTCAGATGGTTAAGCCTCTGACTTTGGCCCAGGTCACAATCTCACAGTTTGTGAATTTGCACACTGCATGGGGCTTTCTGCTGTTAGCACAGAGCCCACTTCGGATCCCCAGTCTCCTTCTCTCTCTGCCCCTCCACTGCTTGCATACACTCTCTCTCTCAAAAACAAATAAACATTAAAAAAAAACCCAGAAATCACATAGAAATGTTTGTTCAACATACACTCTCTCCTGACATAATAGCACACTTTCTGCTAGAAAAGGAAGTTAAAAAACAAAAAAACCCACCTTTTTCCAGTCATCTTTCTCCTTCCTCTGCCCATTTAAATGCGTTCTATCAGTGGGTATGATTTTGAGTGATACAATTTGGATTTATAACATGGATGAATTATGTGAAAGAGAGGGAGAGATGATAATAGAGAAGCAGGAAGAAATAGGGATAGAAAAAGATCAGGTCTGCATAGGTGGAAATTCAAGGAAAATTTTATATGTTGAATAACTGTCTAAGCAAGTGAGTGGCTTGAGCAGTGCCGGATAGAGAGAGAATTTGAGTGTAAAAAAATTATATGAAGGGGTGCCTGAGTGGCTCAGTCAGTTAAGTGGCCAACTTCGGCTCAGGTCATGATCTCATGTCTCAAAGGCTCGTGAGTTGTAGCCCCATGTCAGGCTCTGTGCTGACAGCTCAGAGCCTGGAGCCTGTTTCAGACTCTGTGTCTTCCTCTCTCTCTGCCCCTCCCTGCTCCCCCCTTTCTCTCTCTGTCTCAAAAATAAATAAACATTAAAAAAATTTTTTTTTAAGTATATGAAGAAGTGCTGCTTTAGGATGTAAATGGGATCTCCTTTAATATTCCCTAAGAGATGCAAGTGATATTTGCAACCTTTCTAATATTACTTTTATTTGCTGGACTCTATTTTTTTTTAATTTTTTATTAATTTTTTTTTAATGTTTATTTTTGAGAGAGACAGAGAATGAGCAGAGCAGGGGCAGAGAGTAAGGGAGACACAGAATCCGGAGCAGACCCCAGGCTCTGAGCTGTCAGCACAGAGCCTGACACGGGGCTCGAACCCACAAACTGTGAGATCATAACCTGAGCTGAAGTCAGACGCTCAACCAAATGAGCCACCCAGATGCTCCAGCTGGACTCTATTTTTAACACAATACCATGTTGTGTATGTATTAGGACAAATGTGAAATTGGTTATTTATTAGGATTACAAATATTTATTTGAGGGAAATTTCTATATAGGTTAAAAAAATTTTTTTAATGTTTGTTTATTTTTGAAGGAGAGAGAGACAGAGGGTGAGTGGGGAGGGGCAGAGACAGATGGAGACACAGAATCCAAAGCAGGTTCCTGGGTCAGAGCTGTCAGCACAGAGCCCAGCACAGGGCTCGAACTCATGAACTGTGAGATCATGACCTGAGCTGAAGTCGGACATTTAACCAACTGAGCCACCCAGGTGACCCAAATTTCTATATAGATTAATTAAACTTTCAAAAAAACCCATGCTTTTGAGAGCAACATGCATGTATATTGTATTTGCAAATATATTTATGATTAGAGGGAAAGTACTGTATAGAATAATTTTCAAGAAGCATTCCTTCAGTGGTGATCACCTCATCTATGTTTTTTGTTAAAGAGTTTTAGTAGGAATGTAAGAACCTCAGCATTTTCTCTTCAACTTCATCTAAGGTCTTCTGTAATAATTGTATCAGGATCCTGGGGTGGGGGCGGGGGAGGAGGCGGGGGAAGATAACATATTCAAAAGCAATAAAGAGAATTGAATGACAGGACTTTTACAAAAGTGTCACTAAGATTTTAGGAAATGAACAAAGTACAGAAGATATTCTGGATTTAGAAATAACAGAAGGCATTGTCATTCCTTGTCCTGTGGTCTAAGGAGAAATTATTGTAACCTGGGAATTGCCGTAACTATAGCAGAGGGACCACCCAAAACGGGTCAAATACAGACTTCTAAACCTAGATCCAGCAGGGAGGGAGCCAAAACTATAAATACCATGATCTCCTTCTCTTCCCACCTTCTCATCACCAGCCACGTCCTCCCATTGGATGTGTCCAGTGGGACTCCAGAGGGCAAGGAGGCCTGGTCGGTACAATCCACATATGCCGGGCCTGAAGGATGAGCAGATAGGGAGAGAGCTGATCTCGAGGAGCAGTGAACATCCAGAACATTTGAAATCATTATCTGTTAGATAATTCATTATCTCTGTATGTGAAATTGACTTCACAACACACACACAAAGTATATAAAGTGTAAGAATAACGTGACTACAAAGATAATGATGGGGCCTTGTGTCTCTAAATAATCATCAGTTTCTCCTTCTAGAGTCTGAATTACTGGATGTATTGCCACCTACTCTGAATAAGAGTATTTGAGCTCTGGGGAATTAAAGAACAATCTTCTTCTTTTCATTTTTTTTTTACACTTCATTTTATTTTATGTTTATCATCTTCCCAAAGTGCTGCATTAAATCAAAAGGTGTGTTTTTGGAGTAACCTCAAAGTATATTCAGATTCCAGGTCCACCATTACTCAAGATGTAGTGATTATTTAACTTTCTTAGCTTCTACAAAAAAAAAAAAAAAAAAGAAAAAAAAAGTCTCCTCTTTGTAAAGAAGAATTTTAATACAACTTTCAAAAGTAATTTTTGAATATTCCATAAGATAATTTGTACAGTGTACATGTCACTCTCCTGCCACATGATACTAACAAAATGTTAGTTTGAGGCTCAACCCAAAGCTCTAAAAAACTTCCCTCTTTTCCCAAAGTAGTGGACTCATTCTTTCATTTTAGAGAGACTAAGAATATTCTCTGGCTGTGATAGCACTAGAGATTTAATTAAAAAAAAAAGCCTTGCATGCATGAACATCTTTAGCTTAAATGGAGGAGGTTTGCATGCTGGTGTGTATACATATGTGTGTAAGTCAGTCTGTATATGGTCGATGGTCTGGTTGGTAGAGAGGAAAGGAAACAAGACATCAGGGATATAAAACTTTCACCATGCTTAATAAAGTGGAATGAATAGAACAAAGACGATTGCTAAGTGGATAAAGCTCTGAGCTTTTACCACTGGAACTGTAATTCAAGTTCAGTGTGATGCCTGACTGCCATGCCTGGGACTCTGGTTGAGGCACTATCCATGCCACCCATGAAGGATGTTGGAATTGGCTGCCTAAGCATAAACAGGACACATTTATTTTCTTAGCCCAGGGCCTAGAATTTGAAATTTTGTAAAACAACACAACAAAAATTAAAAATAAATTCTCAGGGATGGAGTCTGTGAATTAGGAGCATATATCTGACAGAGGCCATCATCACCAACCAGTGCATGGTTGACTTTACATCTGCCTTGACAATTTTTCTGTCAGTTAAATTAGAGATATTTAGGATACATGCAAATACAGTTGCATTCACTTCACTAGAAGCACTCTTGTGTGCCTAGAGGGACCTTCCGAAATGTCTGTTTATGATATACCACTCCAAGCATACGAAGTTTTCAAATGTTGAGTTGTGATCAGCTATAAAAATCATGAATGTTAATAACTCAAAAGATATCTCTGTAAAAACAGGGTGGCATTCTTCCCCCCCCCACCCCACACCCTCGCCACATTGCCAGGTTATCATAATGCAACATAAAATCACACGATGATAATTGTCTGATGATTCTTCTATGTATAAAAAAGGAGTCAAGGTGAATACCTTTTAATGAAAAACATATCTCTGTGTGCAGGGTTAGGGACATTGAATGATAGGCCCCTTATGAAGCACTTGGCATATAACAGAGAAACAACAAATAATAGTTACTTCTGAAATAGGTTTCCCATTGCTGACCACCTCGACTGTGTCCTGCAGTAACATGTGAGCCTTTGCTCTCCTTCATTTTTTTTAATACAAACAAGGACAGTAGTTTCTGTTGCACACAGATACTAAGGAATTTGACTGAAAGGATGTCAAGTACCTAGTATAGTGTCTTGCCTGTAGTAGTATTCAATATATTTTTTTAAAAAATCCTCAATATGCCATAAAGCTGACTCTTTAAATAAAATATGAGTCAGTTAATGAGCTATTGGTATAAATATATACAGATGTCGCTCCAAGTTACAGACACCGATCTGAGAATACTTGATTCCGAAAGTGTTGCTTGTCATCAACAATTTATTTAAGGAGCCATTAATTCCTATTAAAATTAATCTAAAACTGACAGTGTGTCTATTCCTGGAAAAATAAGTCCAGCAGCATTGTGGTGATATTGATGCTATGCATTCATATTTACATACAGTAGATAAGTGGCAATTTTGTTGCTACATTAACATTTAAAAAAAATTCCCGGAGCAGCCAGGCCCTTAATAGCAACTGCAATACCAGCCAGTTTTCAGTTGTTCTGAAAGCAGCACTAATTGAAATTGTTCACATCATTCATGGGTTGTGTCAAATGCCATCTCCTACATGGCTTGCACCTGGGAGGGGCACTGATTTTGTGTACAATAATAATTTCATAATAAAAACATATTTAATGCAAAATATTAGTCACAATATCATACCAACACTGTTTTATACCAATAACAATGAAAGCATATATTTTAATAGACTTTAGCAGGTTCTGACATTGTATTAAAACTTTTTAATGTCTATTTATTTTTGAGAGAGAGACAGAGCGCAAGTGGGGTAGGGGCACAGAGAGAGGGAGATACAGAATCTGAAGTAGGCTACGAGCTCTGTCAGCATGGAGCTGGACGCAGGGCTCGAACCCACTGACCGCAAGATCATGACCTGGGCTGAAGTGACTTAACTGACTGAGCCACCCAGGTGCCCCTGACATTGTATTAAGTACTGACCCCCAAAATAAGTTTGTATGTGTATCAAAACTGGGTATATAATACCTTATATTTTATAAGAAAATTCTTACCTAAAAAGAGAAGATTAGAAAATAAATAAGTCATGGGGATTAATGTACAGCTTGCTGAGTATAGTTCATAGTGTTTGAAAGTTGCTAAGAGTGTAGATCATGCAAGTTTTCATCACAAGAAAGAAAATATTTTTGTAACTGTATAAAGTGGTAGATGTTATTAACTAGACTTATTATGGTGATCATTTTACCATGGATACAAATATCGTATCATGATGTTGTATACCTAAAATATAATGTTATATGTGAATTATAACTCTGTTTAAAACTAGCAGAGAGAGTGGAGAGAAGAGTGTGGGCCTGTGCCTGAAAAATCATCTGGACCAAAATACAATCTAATATAAAACCATAGGTATGATATGATATATTACGCAATGTAATGTATTTCCTTGATATCTAGAATAGATCAATGTAGTAATTCAGTGGCTCCCAAACTGTATTTTCTTTTTGAGAAGAAAAAACCATCTTTAATTATGAGACTGTATTTGAAATGCTATTTCTCTACCTTCTCCTTCCCCACCCCACTTCTTAGGGGACTTCAGACTGCAGCTAGGCCGTCGTGGACAAGCTGACTTCGAATCAAAACTAAACCACACTAAACTAAAATTACACAAAGCATGAGATTGAGATAAGGGGATGACAAGTATCCAGCTGCCATCTGCTAAATAACGTGATGATAAATATGGGCTCTATTGCTCCAATAACATTGCCGCAGACTTATCAGATCAGAAGCTTTTTGGATCCATCTGAATAAGAGGAGTACCTGATAGACTTTTCACCTATGGAAGGGTAAAGAACAAAATTATGTGGGTGTTTTCTTTAACTGTAGGTAAGTCTCATGCCTTCCATCTTGAAGGCTCAGGATTCCAGCTTTAATTTAATACAATGTAGATCACGCCCAGGAGTACTGATTTCAGTAGAAGGACTCACGAAAGCCTATGTGCAAATGAAAAGGACAAAAGAAATGATTGTTTAAGTACCTAGAGAAGTGACTTTCACATTTGCCCTAACAGCAATATAATCAAGTTAGACAGAAGCCAGGTTCTCAGAACTTGGCTTGAAGAGGTTTGTGATGCGAGCTGAATGTGCAGCCGTGTCAGGGACCTTTAATGAGATGCTTCTATCCCAATGGAGTTTTAACTCTTGGCCAGGCAAACTTGTCCTTTACTCTCTCCCTCCAGGACAGCATTTGAATTGACAGTGTCCTCTTGCTCTTCTACACTGATTTTTTTTTCTCCAGACTTACAGGTATCCTATTTGACTGGTACATTTGTTGAGTGGATATTGGAGATCTGTTTGGGAGTGCTCTCTTATGTGCATCTATAGTTAGTGTTTAATCTCTGTGATGTAAGCACTTAGACCTTCTTAAGAGAAAATGGTGAACCAATGGCAAATCAGACCGGGTCTTTTTTTTTTTTTAATGTTTATTTTTGAGAGAGAGAGAGAGAGAGAGAGAGAGAGAGAGAGAGAGAGTCAGAGTCCGAGCAGGGGAGGGGCAGAGAGAGAGGAAGACGGAATCTGAAGCAGGCCCCATGCTCTGAGCTGTCAGCACAGAGCCCAACATGGGGCTCTTAACTCCCAAACCTTAGAGCTGTGAGATCATGACCTGAGCTGAAATCAGCCGCTTAACCAACTGAGCCACCCTGGAGCCACAGACCAGATCTTTTTCTTGGAGGCAAAGCGTACCATGGAAAACCATGGATTTAGTGAAACTTACCTAGGTGTTAACCCTTAGTCCTCATGAATTAACACTGTGATCTTGAGTAATTTGTCAAATAGCTCTGAGTCACTTCTTTCAAGTGTATTTACCTCATGTAATGATCATTGCTACAAAGTGCCTGGAACCAAGTAGGTATTTCTTCTCCATTTATGTTTCTTTTGTTCTTTCATCTTACCCTTAGGACACTTAAAACCGGCAAGATAAACTCACATGCATATTTTGAGAATTACATGTTTCTCTTGCAAAGAAGTCCATCAAGCAGCACAAACAATATCAAATGACATCTGAGTCATTTTCTCTCTCCTTAAAACTTTACTATATAACACAACTAGTGGATTTCCAGGTCATCAATATTTTTGGTGCCATATTTTCTTTTTCATCACAGGTCCTTCTTCCCCTATGTATAAATTTTGTTCTCTAAATTGTTTTATCTTTCTTTCCTTGAGATAAATATGCTGAAAATTCACTCTTCTCCAATGAAGTTTTATTTTTTTTTTTTTAAAGTTTATTTATTTTGAGGCGGGGTGGAGAGAGAGAGTATGAGTGGGGGAAGGGCAGAGACAGAGGGAGAGAGAGAATCCCAAGCAGGCTCCATGCTGTTAATGTAGAGCATGACTTGGGGCTTGAACGCATGAAACCATGAGGTCCTAACTGGAGCTGAAATCAAGAGTCAGATGCTTAACCAAATGAGCCACCCAGGTGCCCCATCCAATGAAGTTTTAAAAGATACCCTTATCTTGTGCTTGCCAGAAAATTAAAGTAAAATATTAGCAGAGTGCCTCATTTATTCATTAAACTTAAAACCAGTGACTTCGTGGCTGAGCGGGTGTTTAATTATAATGATAACTTCCATTATTTACTATTCACTGCTGATATGTGTTTTGTTCAGTTTGTAACTAGTGTTTCTTCTAATTCACAGCTGACAGCAAGGAGAGAAAGCAGAAACTTCCTTTGGCTTTATCATAATGCTGATGAGGAGGAAGAGGGGAAGAATCAAGAGTGCTTCAACCTTTGCATGGAAATCACATATGTAACATGAAAGTATTTCTCTGCTAACTATTATCTATTAATTTGGGGGAGACTTAGGAGGACTATATGTTTTGAATCCCCAATAACTGCCAGGCATAATAGCAGGCATTTTGCCTAACGAAAAAGAACTAACATTTGCTAAATGTCTCTAGATACTAGAAACCAGGCTCCTTTCTATATATACATTTCATTGAATCCACTAATCCTCAGAATGTGAAACCTTCTTTTTGGCAAGTGAAGAAATAATTTCCAAAGGTTTGCAGACAAAGCGAGTAAGTAGAAGAGGCAGGGATTAAACAGGTCTGAACAATCACCACATTTTACTCTTTCAAAAATACCAAGTTAGTACAACCAGGAAAGTAAAAATCCTATTAACAACTAGGGGATCATCGATATAGCACTTCTTAGAGTTATTATATTATTAACATTTTTTTCAAATGCAGTTTCTATATTGAAGGGAATGTAATATGCAAATATTTTAAAGGGTCTTACAGGTAATTAAAAATATCAAAGACATTAAAAAGCATCCCAGGTATTTTTGTTTTCATTCCAAAATTTTTCAACAAACCTTTTTTTTTCTTTTTAAGCCTAAGGTAAATTTCAGAACAACCATTATCAACATTATTTAAATCTCTTAATAGATGGAGACTAAAGTATTAAAGTTGTATCACTATGGATGAAGAGCTTCATTCTCTTAGAATGGCTGTCTTGTCAATTCTCTGAATTTATTTCATAATTGCTGATACACATCTTCTTACATAATCCTACCACTTAAGAGAGTGGCTGGAGGCCTACCCATTTCTCATCCAGGTTTTTTCAAATCTCTCCTCTCTCATCTGATCTCATAGTTTCTCTGCTGTTTTTGTCTGGTGACCATCCTCACTAAATACATTAGGTTCTAGACTTTTTTTTTAATATCAAAGCCACTTCTCCTGGTATGTGCTAAGCATATTGAGGGAAAGGACAAAATGTTATCATTTTTTCTATCATTTACAATACCCATTAACAGGCAGATACCAAAAGAGATACATGACAGTCAAGAACTATGGAGTAGATTTAAGATCAGATGTATAGGTTTGTTATCAAATCCTTTTGTGTCACTTACTTAGCTGTGCAAACTTAGGCAAATTAATTAACTCTCATTTATAAAATGGAAACCCAAAAGCTTTACAGGTTTTTTCATGAAACTTTATAAAGTTGTCTCACAGCCCTTATTTTCAAAGAATAGCCAGCGGTTATTGGAAATATACCAATAGTGTACATTGAATAAATTACTTAGCCTTGTTAAGGCATAGTTTTCTTGTCCACAAAATGAATATGAAAATAATTGTTATCTCGCAGGACTATAATGGCTATTGAATAAGGTGATATAACTACATTTCTTAGCAGAGTGTTTCCATAAATGTTCAACTATTTCAACAGTTTGGCCACGTGCCCCAAAATGACACCTGACGTTCCGTCTTCTTAAATCCAGTCTACTTCCTCAGTCCCTGTGTGCTTTGCTTATCCTGGAAGAAGTCTAGAACTTCAAGTAGAAGAGAAGAGGACAGAAGTTGTCTGCTAGAACAAGAACAAATGGCTAAAGGGTCTGAGAGTTGAATAACTGCCCTTATATTGTTAAGTGATAAGAAATACTCATGTGAAATCATATTGTCAAACAGAAAACAAATATTAAAAGGAATGTTATGAGTCTTTTGAAATGCGGCAAAAGGAGCGATGGTTAAAATTTTAACAAGTGAGAGTCATTAGCTAAACAAATCCTGACAGCTTCACAGTCACAGAGACACCTAACAAAGGCTTGATTTGTGAGACGCCCTTAATAGTCCCTTTGCATTTCCCTCAAACATTCCGTTTTGTTCCTCTACTGTGGACCCTAAAGTGTCATTCCCTATTTCTCTCTGCTAGCCATATATGTTTAAAAAGTATAGCTAACGTTTCCCTTCATCGATGATCAGAAGAGAGATTCTCTCCTGCATCTTGCTGTATTGATCCTCTTTAAAAAGAGGGACATTGCTGACAAAAATGAATCAATTGATGCCTTTAAGCTTTCAGAATGAAGACTTTCTTTCTTAGGTTTTGCCATTTTCTCTCAAATGATAAAACAGCAGTTGGTTCTCTTTGCCCCACTCTAAATAAGACTAAAAGGTTATGGATTATGCCATACATAATTTATAGTACTTAAGACAAAGGCGACCTGATAGAAATACACTTTAATGAACACCTACCAAATGCGAGGCTATATGGTATTTAATTTACATGTAATTCTCTTGTAATTCTCATAAAGGTATAATGGGGTAGGAAATATTAACCTTATTTTGCAGTCAAGGAAACCAAGGTCAGAAGTTTGAAAATAAATGACAATAAAAATCCCTCACGGAACAATACATGTAGAAGTGCTTGAGAGAGAAATGGAATGAGAAATGTATTCCATTTATTCACTTTCTAGCAGGGAAAAATATTATTATTACTAATAGTTCATGTTATATTCATACTTCAAATTTATTTTGAGTCTTATTATATTTTCATTTCATTTCAATTTTAATATGAACTGAATAATAGAACTTTTAGTTACAATTTTCTTACTGAATTACTTCAATCCCCCCCTCCCCCTGCCATAGAAGCATATCCCAAATTTTCCAGAGCAGTTGGTTGGCTAAGAAAGCCATATTTTTTCGATAGAGAAATGTACTTTATACAGAACTGGCCAAGAGTAAATCCCCTTTTACATTAGCTAAGTATAAACATGTGCATTGACTCAAAAATAAATGTCTGTTATTTTAGATATATTTATTAATGGACAGTCGTCTTAGGCAGTAGCAGAAACAATAAACCTAATACTTTTGAAATCTCTGTGGAAAATTGCCATAATAGAGAGCTGGTGTGGAGAAAGAAAAAGGGTGTGCAAAACTGATTTCATTGAATTTTCAGTATTCTCCCCTATAAAGAAATATAATATATTTATTCATTTATATATTTATTTTTCTCCGATGAGCTCACTGTGAAGCACAAATATTTCTCTAACCAGAGGTTTTATAGGAGAGTATTTTTTGTTTGTTTTGCCACCTGTCAACCATTTTTCTCCTTCCAGTGGATCAAACTTTTGAAATCTCAGCAACTTTTGAAAGCAAATCGGAGTCTCTGGATGGAGCCATCATATTGTTCTCTGGCCACTGGTGCGTGGTTAGTGATGTAGGGAGAAGAATGAAGATGTGGAACCCAGAGATATTTTCTCTCTGTTCAAGGCCCCAGAGTCCACCTTCATACCCTTGGAAGGGAACCCAGGGTCCATTCTTCCTGAGTACTATCTGAACATGCTGCATAGGTGACTGAAGGCTAAAAAAAGTTTGATGGGAGAGTGAGTGTGTGTGTCAGAGGGAATTAATTCCTAGTATTGTTTAAGTTGAGGTAATCTTACTGAACTTTTGTGAGAGCCATAACCACAGAAGAGTGAATTTCCATGCACATTTTTTATGGCAAATCTATCCACAAATCAACCATATCCTTTAAAAATAAGGAATTGACAACATTATTTTCACGTGTTTAAAAAAAAAGGTTTGAATAGACATTTTATAAGAGTATACTGACTGAAAACACCTATGGAAATATTCTACCTCTAAGCAATCAAATAAATACAAATCTGGCTTTAGTGTTAGAGAAAATGAGCAAATACAAAAATTAGAATATTTAATATGAGAATGGTTATAGTATGTGGACAGTTTTACCCTGACGGTGAAGCAAAAATTGAGGTAACCTTTTCAGAAAATGTCACAAAATACATTACACTCTTAGATATGTCTTGATCTTATTTCTGGAAAGAAATCCTGAGAAGTCAACAAACAAACCAAAAAATCAAAACCAGCTAAAAGTTAAAATATGCACATTAATATCCATATTGTATAGCCTTCTTGAAAATTTTGAACACTCGAAAATGGCACTTATGATTGAAAGAAGAATGGACAAATAAAATATGGCACACTTTACATGAAGAAATAGTATGCAAGGATTAACTTTGCCTTTGCAAAGTATTGAAATATCATGGACACATATTTGCTTTATATTACATGAAAACATGTACTTTATATATACAATATTTAATATGATCTCCAAATTATGTAAAGGTTAAAATATAAAGCATGAGAGAAGTACAGATTTCCCCACTATCTAAAAGTAGAGTTTTTCTATGAAAGCTTTTGCAAGCTAAAATGGCATAAAGCAAAAAAACAATTACTATTTTGTAAAATGAAAGTTTTCTTCAGATTTTGTTTCGTTAGTGAAAATAGCTAGTACTAATGTAGGTTTTTCGTAAAAGCAAGTTGGAGCAAAGCAAAGAGGGGATAATTGTGGGGGGATATATCTGGGGAATCTGTATACCAAAAATGTTATAGAATTATCAGTGATTACATCCGATATTATGGGTACTCTTTTTTTTCCTATTTTTCTATTTTCTGTATCCCAAATGTTTTTTTATGAGCACATATCAATTTTTAAAATGAACAAAAATACATCCATCAAAATTATTTTTAAAATGAACCTTAGCATTTGGAAGGCTTTTTGAGTAGGAACTACCATTTTATTAAAACCTAAAATAATCTAACACTGACACTGGAACCACCCCCCACAACTATGTTGAAAGATGTCATCTGAATAGCATGGATTACACCTCCACAAAACTAGATTACATCCCTAATTCATTATTATTTTAGAAAACTCACCTTTCAACCACCTGCAATATGGGCCATCATTCATATCGAACTTAATTAGAAAACAGTTTGGATGTTGGAGGAATTCCTAATTTAAATCAATTAAAGGGAAACTTGTCAAGTTAGCTTTGGGTTTGCTTTTCTCTACTCTCACAGCAGGACCGAAGAGATCTGTCTTCCCCAATCTCCTTGTCTTCATCCAGGATTATGTCATAGTGTTCAGTGTGTAAATCTAGGGACTTATGGTGACAATTAGCATCTGAGACTCCTGCCACAGCTAGGAGAAGGAGGCTGGGTGACAAACGAAGCCATCCCAGGATTTCACACTGGAAATTCTTTGATGGGTGCTTTCATTCACAAATGACATTATCTCCACTTGGTGGGGCAAGGCAACCCCATTCTTTAGCCCTATTTCTGTTCTATGTTGAGAGCTCTTCTTCCTTCCCTCCCCATGCCCTAAATCCTATTGTGTCACAGTTAATCTAGTTATCAAATGGAAAAAGCATGTCAGATAGCGACTATTTAAGGAGCACATTCTTTTCACTGAGTAGATCATTACAGGTCCTTTACTTCTGCCTTGCTAAAATAAGATTCTTTGCCTTATCTGTCACCTACCCATATCCCTGCTGGCTTAAAATATGTGCTCCCTCTCTACCCAACTTATATAGAACTACTTTCTGTGTAGTAATTTCACTCATTTCCATGCATTCTAAAATCATTATCTGCCAAGCAATGTGGAGGTACCTGAATGGACCAAGTGTTCCATCTGGGGAAAGAGGAAGGAGAAGAGGAGTCAAGCCCCACAGAATCCACAGATAAGCAGCCAGAATGTGAGAGTGAATCAGACAGTGATATACTGTGATATGTTGCATACGTATATGTATGTATATTCTAAAATCAGGACATATGATTATATATATATATATATATATATATATATATATATATGTCATACACACACATACATATGTATATACATATATATGTATGTGTGTGGATATAGATATAGATATAGATATATGCTATATCTCTCAAGCTTTGGATCATAAGAATAGGGACTAAGTTTTAACAATCTTTAGTATCCAAGGATATAGATTACTCTGGGTTTACTAATTTGATTGAGTGAATGGAAAAATAACAGCTGTCATGTATTACTTTTGACTACAAAAGCAGTAGAAGATTTGAAAGTGATTGAATTTCTGATTCTAATTTGAGAAAATAATGCAGGATATTTGAAAGGAGACATACTTTTAAATTCTAGGTTATAGTCTGTTATAGATAGAGTAAACCAAAATAAATTCCAGACAAGAATCTAAAAAGTCTAGACTACATTATGATTATGTATTTGGGATATTTGATGGAAAACCCTGGACTGGAGGTTAGAAGACTATTCACAGTTTCAACCTCTATAGTTGAAGTAGATTTAAATGTCAAGACAGTTACCCAAGTAATTAAGGTGACTATATTTTCTTTTTTCCTCACATAACTTTTATGTGTAACATTGTCTCCTATCAGATTGTCAACTCCTTACAGTTAGAAATCCCACTCTTCTTTGAGTTTGGGGAATTGCCTCTCAAGAACTGTGTCTTAGCAGATGCTCATTTGTTTGAGTATTGTAGACTAGCTCCTGTAGAATGAACAGCATCCTGAGATATCAGTTATTTACCTTTGTGGTAATTTTCTCAGGTGCCTCAGTGACAGTTTATCAGAATCCCCTCTGAAGGGCTGGTCCAATATGGAAAAGCCCAGGATGGAGAGGGTGCAAGGGTGAAACTAGAGGTGTCTAAGGCATGCCATTAACTTTTTTAAAACCTTTATGCTGCTTTAAAATCATCTTGGACACTTTTTAAAGGAAGATTTCTAGGCTCACCCCCAGATATTCTGACTTGATGTTCCTGGACTATAGCTCAGAAATACACATTTTATTTTATGTATTTATTTCTTATTGAGATGTAACTGACATACAACATTATATTAGTTTCAGGTATACAGCATAATTATTTGATATTTGTATATACTGCAAAATGATCACAATAGGTCTAGGTATTATCCATCATGTATATATGTTATAAAATATATTAGGTAGAATACTGAGATCTTGCTACATAAATAGCTACAGAGATCTGGGAGGACTGAAGGGAGCAGCTGCTATGTCTCTCTGCACAGGTCACTGGAAACTCATGGGGAGGGGAATTGTTGGGGGAGCCTGGTCATGACCAGATGGAGAGAGGATCCCCGTGGATGCTATCTTGGATAAGAAGTCTGATGTGAGGGAAAGAAAGAGAGAGGCTAACAGCCCAGATGTCATGATGGAGTAACAGGTAGGGGCCAAAGAGGTCACAACGCTTGGGAATTACTGGATAAGACCATGTACCATGTCCCTCACCAGCACAGTGCCAGTCACCATCTTTTCACTGTTGACTATCAGTGAGGCAGCTCCAGCAGGCAGGGTGTCCAGGATCAGCAGGGCCAGTGTCCCACTGGTCAGCATCCTCCCTTCAAACCTGTACTTGTCATATGTGACAAGAGACACAATCAAGGTTGGCAGTGGCAGTCACTTTCTGTAAAACTGTGGTCACTCTGACAGGTGTCTGGCAGCTTGATCTTCTCTGTAATCCCATTCATGTCCATCAGCTTTGCTTATACCTTCTTGAACTCATTCTCAATCTTGAACACACTCAGGAGTCATCTGCTATGCAATGGGTGGCTGAATGGAGATGTGAAACTGTTGGGTTTGGATTCATAGCTGGAAGTTGAGCACCTAAGTTGAGTCACAGAAATTAATGCCCATTACAGCAGTGACAGATTCTCTGGGTGCCAGGGGCTCAATTTCAGGATGCTAATACCTGCAGGCAGTTTAGGGGTGCCCATCTGCAGGCCCTCGGTGGGAGTATTGGAGCTGTTGGAAAAGTGGGTATGCACAGATACCATGTGGGGGCCCTGGACAAAAAGGCTGGATGCCCTCACCAGTTACAAGGTGCCACAGCTCCTGCCTTCCAACCCTCAATACTGGACCCAGCAGCAAGGGCATCGGGGCCTTTTTTGTTTGTTTGTTTGTGAATGTCAGGCCCTCCAGGCCAGCAGCCAGACTGGTGGATACACTTGTAGGAGGAGACACAAGCTGGACGTGAGGAGGAAGAAGTCTTCTAGATCAAGCCAAGACATTTCTTTGGCTGCAGGGTTACTTGTTCCACAGGCAGGTTTTAATTTTGTTTTGTTCTGTTTTCTTCTTCCTTTCAGGAGGCAGGTTCCACCTGCTGCTCCTCAGGCTCCAATGTCTTCTCAAGCTGATGAGCTACAGCTGGAATCTCTGCCCTTCCCTGAAGACAAACCTTCTCCTTGTCCCTCTGGCACCTTCTTCATTTTCCCCTTCTCATTTTCCTCCTCACTGGGTTCACTCTCACTCCTTCTCCCTTTCTCCTCACCTTCATCTTGGTCTTCACTATTGGACTCACTGGTGGACCCTTCAGCTGCTCTCACTGCTGCTCTCACTATCTGATTCACTCTTGGACTCTGGGTGTCTGTCTGTGGACTCTGGGGGGCCTGACTCCTCTTCCTCTCTTTTCTCTTCTGCCATATTGAACACTTGGTCCATTCACATACCTCCACGCTGCATGCAGATGTGTCTAGAACTTCTTCTGGCCAGTCTGGAAGCTCTTGGTATCCTGTGGCCTTGGATTTAGTAGGTGGGATAGTGAGCCTGGCTGGAAGTGGTCTGGTCTTTGAAGGATGACTCCAAGTCTGGGGTTGCTTTGGGTGCCAGGAGGAGCTTATTTGCATGGTGGCTGAGGGCTCCATCCTGCTCTGAAGAGAGGATAAAATGCCAGGTGAAGTGTGGTAAGTCACAGATATCATGGTTCTGGTGGGACTTGGCCAGACTTAGTATATACAGGGTCAACAGCTTGTTCTGCTTAGGGTTGGTCAGGTAGAGCTTGGCTGCCAAGTTGATGACCTGCAGTTTGATGGTGTCCTGCTCTGCTGTGAAGGACTTGGCTGCTTTTCCCAGGACATCAGGTGAATACTGGAGACTTGCTCACAGTACTCATCAATGAGCCACAGGATCCTGGCTCAAGCCAGGAGCACCTAGATGTTGTCTGTGAGCTTTGCCAGCTTATGAACTCTCGTGCTGTGCTGGCTGCATCTGCAGCAGCTTCTTAATGATGACCACTGACTCTGTGATGAATAGCACATCACAGTGAAACAGTGGCTGCATCAGGCCATTGAGGCAGGTGTCACAGACTCATCCTATGTTAGCTGCACAGCGTCCAATGGCCTGGATCATGATGCCCTAAAGTCTCTGACCATGCTGTGCATATAGGTCTGGCATTTCTGTAGGACAATAAGGATTTTAGTTTCATTAACTAGTTTACTCAGCACTTCCAGCTTTAGGATTTTGATCTGGGTGGAGTTGATCAACCTGATGTAGAAGCTCTTCAGACTTGGGTGAAACATACTGGATGCTTGATGGTGGGCCCATAATGCACCTCACTGCAGAGAGAACAGCATCCAAGGTACCTGGGAACTTGGGGTAGAGCAAGGGGCAGTAGGTGTGGGGACAGGAGGTGGGCCAAATAGAACAGAGTAGAAGACAAATTGGAGGAGGGCAATAGTAGGAAGAGGGCAGGATTGGGGTCAGTGCAGGGGTGGGTGAGCCAAGATAGAGGGCTGCATGATTGATGTGCCCAGCATCATGAAGGCTTTTTTTTTTTTTTTTGAGAGCACAAAATATTTTATTTAACAATTTTCAGTGTAGCAAATGTGCATTTTGGAAAAATAGGAACTCCTGCCTCAGAGGAAGCTTCTTGGATCAAAGTCATTGGCAGGAGCCACAGAGAACACTGGGCAGTGCTGGACTGGAAGAAGCTGAGGAAGCCAAGAGGGTCCCACATCTCAGGAATCATATCAAGTGCTGACCTAGGGGACATAAGAGACTGCTCTGTCAGCAAGGCCAGGCATTTCGCAAAGTGACAAGAATAACTGGATCCGGTCATACAAAACTCCAGAACATTTTGGAAAACATTTTGTGCGTCTTTCCTAGATGATCAAGTGAACCAGAAAAATGCAAAGACCTGTGTTAATTACACTTGTACACAGTTTCTACACTTAGACTTAAAATACCACACAAACTGTTGGGGCTCCTGGGTGACTCAGTTGGTTGATATCTGATTCTTGACTTTGGCTCAAGACCTGAACCCAGTGTCATGAGACTGAGCCCCGCATCACTCTGCACTGAGCTTGGAACCTGCCTAAGATTCTCTCTCTTGGGGCGCCTGGGTGGCTCAGTCGGTTAAGAGTTTGACTTTGGCTCAGGTCATGATCTCACGGTTTGGTTCATGAGCTCAAGCCCCACATCAGGTTATCTGCTTTCAGTGTGGAGCCTGCTTTGGACCCCCCCCCCACCCCACCCCCAATCCTGTCTTTGCCCCTCCTCCACATGTGCTCGTTCTCAAAGAAAATTCTCTCTCCTTTTGCCCCTCTGCTCTGCTCATGCTTTGTCTCTAGGAAGGAAGGAAGGAAGGAAGGAAGGAAGGAAGGAAGGAAGGAAGGAAGGAAGGAAGGAAAGAAAGGAAAGGAAGAAAGAAAGAAAGAAAGAAAGAAAGAAAGAAAGAAAGAAAGAAAGAAAGAAAGAAAGAAAGAAAGAAAGAAAGAAAGAAAGAAAGAAAGAAAGAAAAAGAAAAAAACCCACTAAATAAATGAGAGGTACCTGGGTGGCCCAGGTTATGCTCTCTGGGCTTTGCGCTCACAGCTTGGAGCCTGGAGCCTGCTTCGGTTTCTGTGTTTCCCTCTCTCTCTGCCACTCCCCTGCTTGCGTGCTCTCTCTCTGTCTCTCAAAAGTGAATAAACATTAAAAAAAACTAACTAAATAAAAATAAAATACTGGCAAACTATGTTCTTCCCGCAGAATATACAGAAATTAATTTCTGAAGATTTTTATAAATATTTCAATCTTTTCTTCAGTCCATTCAGACTTAAGAAGGCAGATAGCTTTAAGAACAGTCCATAAAAGCTCAAAACTTTGAGTCCAATAAGAGGAGGCCTTCCTTTGCAATTTCAGAGGGTAACACTCACCCTATCAGCTGAAGAAGATCTTCCTGCGGCAGGAATAACACCACCTGTGGGTGATGGACCGCACCTGGTGGGGGGAGGGGCCTAGATTTCGAAACAAAGATGGCGAGACGCTGGAGCCGAGCAGAGCGGGAGTTAGCCTGCCGGCCGGCAGCCTCTGAGTGTGTGTTAAATTAGACGCCCTGGCACCTCAGACCCACGGTTTGCGATTAGAAAATGCGCATCTTTCACAGAGAGTCTCGGCACTTCCGGACCGGCCGCCTCTGCTGAGCCCTGGGACGGGTGAGTCCACCGTTGTCTGGTTGTTTGTAGTCCTGTGGGTCTCGCGCTCAGGAGCCCTCCTGGCTTTCAGAATTAGGTGTTTTGGGGGCTCCTCCCTGAGGGGAAGGCCCCACTTCCCCACATTGTATGTGGCTGTGGACTTCAGGTGGGGCTGGGGGGCTGGTGATTGGTGCACCTCAAGACTCTCCTTCCTGCTTCCTTGTGGTCCTTCTTTCACTGGATATGCACGAGTTGCTCAGCTGAGATGTTAGGGTTTTTTTCAGAGGGAGTTGTTCCATATGTGCACGCAGATTCGATTTGTCTGTGGGACGAGGTGAGCTCAGGATCTTTCTACCTCCCCATGTTGAACCCAGGAACGTTTTGGAGTCTGGAAGCCCCAGAGCAGCGTGTCAGCATGGTTGGGTGAGGGCCTTACACTTTTTAAACATGCATTAACTATTCTTTTATATACGGGCCGTGATATGGAGAACAAAGACAAAAAAATTAAATTTCCTTATAACTTAGAGCTCATGGACCTCCCTCAAGCTACTCATCTTCCGTAATGTTAATAAGTTGTTAGAGGCCAAGGCAATTTTAGTTTGATATTAGCCTACCTTCCAGCTCCGGTTAACTTTAACATATGAAAATGCCTTTGGAAACTTCCTTTATCTCTACTCCTACCGCTGTTCTCCAAGATAGACCTTAGCAGTCAATATCCAAGCATATGGTGCACTGATATACATGTGAAGGGTCTCATGACTAAGGTTTTACTAGACAGTAAATGACCTTACTCTGACAGCAGCTAACCCCTCAAAGTCCTGGAAACCTTGCTTCCAAATTCCTTAGAAGCTTAGGCTTTCCCTAACCGCCTCCCAACTTGTAAGTGTAAAATCAACCATTCCTCCCAACCCCACTGCAACTCTTTCTGCCCGTGGGTTCTGTCTCCATACTTGAATAAAACCACCTTCTTTGCGCTAAAGACTCCTCAAGAACTCTTTGTTGACCTTTCACTTCCAGACCCCAAAATTTCACATCACGTGGTTCATGGATCATACACTGAGAAACAACCACTTGTGATGCTACCATGAGGAATATCACCCTTTTCATCCCTCCTCCCACTTAATAGCAGTCATGGAAAACAGCAAAATAGGACTATCAGTGTGATGTTTTAGTTCTAGTTCTACAGAACTTTCGTTGAAAGTTTGTTATTTTTCCATCTCATCACAATTGACACCTGTTCTCCATCAGCATAACAATCAATGTCCCATTAAAAACATCCAGGCATTACTTGAAAAAGTAAAAGTGTTTTTCATTGGTGTTTCACTTCAAGATATATCTTCTTGTGGGTTTTGGCGTGTTTTAATTCTCCAACAATGAGCCGTGTAAGGGTCTAGAGGCGGAGGGCTTCTCCCCTCTTGGCACTGGGTTGATAGAAAACACACATAGCAAATGAAGAGTTAACAAACAAAAACCAGTTATGTTCAAAATACAGCATCCATATGTTTGTATATATTTGTAAATGCATAGGGACATCTTTTTCCCCCTGCAAAACATACCCTGAACTTTCCTGGGCTATCCTCAGGGAAGGGAACTGGACTTTGGGAATAGTCATCTGGCCTTTTATTATTTTAATTTTCTGTTAGTGTCATATTTCAAAATTTCATTTAAGTTGTTTTCATTTTGTTTTAGAATTGTCAAATTTTTCAAACACTTTGAATACAGATTTTTAAAGTTGGCCATAATACATTGAAAAATGTTTTATCCTTATGTATATACTAATAACAATGGAAGATTGTGCAGGTGGTAACACTGTAAGTAGGATTGAAAATCACTAGATTTTCGGTAGAAAAAAATTACATCGTACTGGGTGGCAAAGTATATTAACAGAGCAACCTGATAGCAGTCAATTGATAAGAATTGCAAACTTGAAAAATACTGTGATCACTTGTAAGATCAGGCATAAATAATACTAGGAAGAATTCTGAAACATGGGAAAAACCAAGTTGTAGGACACAGCAGGGCTGCACAGCACTTTAGGACACATTAAAAAGATGAAAGATGGGACGCCTGGAAGACTCAGTTAAGCTTCTGATTCTTAATCTTGACTCAGGTCATGATCAGTTTTTGGGTTTGAACCCTGTGTTGGGCTCCGTGCTGACAGTGTGGAGCCTGCTGGGGATTCTCTGTCTCCCTCTCTCTCTGCCATGTTCATTCTTGTGCTCTCTCTCTCTTTCAAAAGTAAACAAACAAACAAACAAACAAACAAAAAACCCCAAAAGATCAAGAAGAAAGACCAGACCAGCACAACTTATTCTAAGATCTGGATGCTGTTTGCTGAACGACACTGGCTCGTGGTTCTTAATTTCTTATTGAGAAAGAACTAGACAATCATTTTGGAGTCTGCTATACACCCCCATGTAGTCTATTATTGATATTTACAGTTAGGTTAGCAGAGTAAAACACTCCTGGCTCTCATTATACATTTGAGCAAATTGGATCTCAGTAAATTTTTTCAGTTATATACAGAAGCAGTTACTTTGTAATAAAACCTGTCCTAAATTCTGGTTGATAGGGTTCAATAAGCATTTATTGGTCACCTAATAGGAGTTGAGTATAGAGCATCTATTCAATAAAATCATAAAAATCCCTGCTGTCAAAGAGGTTACATTATAAGTGAGGGCAGGTCAGTTCAGCAGGGAAGGCAGTTCTTTTTGAGGTGTTTTTTACCTAGCGATGAGTACTAGGAATTCAATGAAACAGAGTCCTATGATAGAGTATTTGGGGTGGGAATGATGGTGGGGTCTCTAGATAGGTTGGTGAGAGAAAATATGTGAAATAAGGCCTGAGTGACTCTAACAAAAATCTGGATGATGTTTCAGAATGTAGAGCAAATAAAAAAGCTCTGGACAGAAATGGAGCTATTAACATCAGCTAGGTTAAAGGATTCACCTGAAAAGTAGTTTAGTGGCCAAATAAGTACTCACCCCCTAATCATCTTCTGATATGCTTAACAGGTTCAGTGCTGTTCCTGAGAACTTGCTGTTTTGCTTAATCAAGCACCACTCAATTTCAGATGTTCTACCTAACTCCTTACCCATGCCGAATACATGGACACAAACACAAAGTCTGCTCATAGACTTACTGCACACAACCTCACAATGCTCAGTGGGGTGCTGGTTTGATAATCACACCTGGGAATAATTGATCTGGATGGTTCTGTCTTCATTTTTGAAAACACAGCCTTAGGACTATGCCAAGCAAGGATGAGCTTTCTTCAATTCTGTGTTTCAAGTGTACTTCCCATGTGTTCTGCTCTGGCCTTCTTGGGTCCATCAGTCTCCTCCCTTGCCCTGTTATGTTGGTCGGGAAAATGAGAGTGGGGCTCTCACCTCCTGCATATGTCAAATTTTATGTATGCATATCATAATCATCCTGGCCCTCTTGTTGGCTCAAATCTCTAAATGGATGAGGCTTTGACAAGTTGATGGTACTATTAACAAAAGAAGCAAATGAAGAATTTGCTAGACTCCATAAGCGAATGGACTATTCACACCTTGGATGGTTTTCTGTATTAAACAAGGGGCAAATACAGTCTTAAATTTTGATTTTTTAAAAATATTTTTTAAACCCTTTTAAAATGTTTAAGTGTTTATGTATTTTTGAGACAGTGAGTGAGCATGCACTTGCACAAGCAGGGAAGGGGCAGAGAGAGAGAGAGAGAGAGAGACAGAGAGACAGAGAGACAGAGAGAGAGAGACAGAGAGACAGAGACAGAGAGACAGAGACAGACACAGAGTCTGAAGCAGGCTCCAGGCTCCAAGCTGTCAGCACAGAGCCAGACACGGGGCTCAAACTCAACAACCATGAAATCAAGACCTGAGCCTAAGACAGATGCTCAACTGATAGTCACCCAGGTGCCTCAAATGTTTGTTTGTTTGTTTATGTAGAGTACATGAACGCATGAGGGGGGGAGGGGCAGAGAACGAAGGTGAGAGAATCCCAAGCAGGCTCCACTTTGACAGGCGGCCCCCCATCCCCATGCAGAGCTCGGTCTCACAGATCATGACCTGAGCTGAAATCCAGAATTGAACACTTAACCAACTGAGCCACCCAGGTGCCCCTGACTTTTCATTTTTTCAAATAAATTTCCATGTTATTTGGTGAAGTTTGATATTTAAATAGTCTTTCTTCTGTTTGTGTGTTTGTTTTTAACTGTAATCCTTTTTGAAATGATCCTGGAGACAAGTGTGAGGCTTTTGGATTACTTGTATTTTGGATGTTCTTTAATTGTAAGTTTAAAATTTTGATACCATATTTACTAGGTAATAACCAAGTAACTCAAATCATATTTTTGGCTTAGAAGGCTTGACTTCTTAAAGGATCAAGGTGAGGATTATCAAGGTCGATGATGATTTCATCTGGGAAAGTTCAGTGCTTTCATGCTAGTAGTATATTGACTATTGAGATTAAGTTAACTCTCTTGTTCATTCACTGTCAAAAAAGAAGAGAAAAAAAAACAGCCTTAAAACACTGGAAGTGTAGATATGTGTGTGTTGGTGGAGGGAACATTAAATGATGTTATAGTAAAAGAACAAACTAAAGAAAATTATAAATGTTTGCCTTTCCTTTATCTATAATATAGTTACAGGGTTATTTTGTGATTGCCACCTGTAATACATTTGAAATTTGAAAATGCTCAGCCTTTTGGTACAGGCAATAATATGTCTTTATACTCTACCATTTTATCTTAAAATATATCTAGGAAGAAAATGAAGTACTTTCTTGTACTGAGAAAATAAAGATGATTTTATTCTATTTAAGGATCTCATTGAAGTATTTATTACCTGAAGATAATTTTCTAAGGTATGTCTCATAGTGGTCTGTAAATAAATCCCAGAACCTGTATTTTTGAGAACTTGTATCAACAGTCATTCCAAATTACTTTAATAATATTTATTGTTAGTCTCAATACCTAGATTATACTTGACATTTTTAGAGATTTAAGAAAAATAATCCATATTAAAATCAGACAACAAAATGTTACCTGAATTTTTCTTTTAAGATGGGACAGTCATGGTCAGCATATAAAACTTGATTGTAAGGAGTTTATATTTTAAACCTAGAATAGTTACTGGCAGTCCATAAATAGGATTGATGGAAGGAGGGAAACTAAGTTCCACTGTCTCCCTGGAGAATTTTTATTTTCCAAAATATGCATTAATACAACTTATATGCCTGGTATGATAAGGGTCTATTCAAAGTTTTTGTTAAATTTTACTGGAATGGCCATTTTTTACGATATATGTGGTATCAAAATACAAAGAAATTGAGACTAAAAATGTTTATCTTATTTCTGTGGCTAGTCTTTTTGTTTGTTTTTGTCTATTTTGAAGGAGAAAGAGGGAGTGTGTGAGCAGGGAAAGGGCAGAGTTGGGGAGAGAGAATCCCAAGCCAAGTCACAGGCTGACTGTGAAGTTCGAACTCAGGAATCTTCTGTGAGATGAGGACCTGAGCCAAAATCAAGAGCTGGATGCTTAACCAACTGAGCCATCCAGGTGCCCCTCTGTAGCTTGTCTTAAGAGAGTACTAGTTAACTTGGTTTTATTGTTGAGAAGTACTAAACATGATCTTTGTCGGTTATGGGGCAGGGAGTGCATACACACCAGCCAGTTTTACCCATAAGCAGTTATTTCGGATTCAAAAATTCCCATATAGATCAAGCTCAGTACTAATGTGGAACACATAGCTTCATTTTATTTTATTTTTTAATTTTTTTTAACATTTATTTATTTTTGAGACAGGGCATGAGCAGGGGAGGGTCAGAGAGAGAGAGGGAGACACAGAATCCGAAACAGGCTCCAGGCTCTGAGCTGTCAGCCCAGAGCCCAATGCGGGGCTCGAACTCAAGGACTGTGAGATCATGACCTGAGCCAAAGTCGGACACCCAACCGACTGAGCCACCCAGGCGCCCCATCTTCATTTTAAAAGTTCAGAGAGTCAGCTATGATAAGTTTATCAAAATCCTATCCTTTTTTTCCCTTGGATTTCACAACTGGGTCAGGCGTATCATGAAAACAGAATTTTCATAAAGATTGCAGAAAGTTATAGACAAATGTATAAGCAAATAAAAAATCAAATTGTTTCTGAATCAATAAAAGCAATAACAAGAAAAATTCCAAATATAGATAAAGTTTTGTTTCATGCCTTCAATCAAGTATGCTGTCTGTGCAGTTTAATGAGTCTTTCATTTTATTGAGCTAGCTTACCAATTTATAACAGAAAGAATTTAGATGGGGTCTATAGAACACCATCCATGTGTATGATGGAAAAAAAATCTTCCTTGTACATCAGGAAAGTATGAAATTTCGGGGTAAAGTAAAAGCAGAGCTTTTTCTTCTTTCCTAATTATTCTTTGTCTTTTGTATCAATATGGATTCATGGAGTCCTAATTTATTCAGTGGGTTATAATCTAATACTTACTTAGATGCTCAAATTTTTTCCAGAATGGGGGGCCCATCAGTATGCTCTTGGGTCCTTCTGAGAAGTCTCCATTATTTCTCATTGTGCATCTTTAAATTATAACTTAAATATTACTCTATGACTTCATGTGTCCTAGTCTCATGACCCCTTCCAAATCCCCCCCGACTCCGGCCTTGGTCACATTATTGTCATATATTTAACTTCTAAATATGTTATAAGCCTTACAGTTCACTGTCATTTTTTTTACTGTCATTTTTTATAATAGACATTAAATTCATTTTACAGAGATGAAAGAGGAAAATGTTATGATTACTCACATTTTATAATTTCTGGTGCCCTTAATTAGTGCGGATACACATTTCCTTTTTGTATGATTTTCCTTCTGTATGAAGGACTTCTTTAGCATTTCTTGTAGCTCAGGTTTGCTGGTGAATTCTTTTAGCTTGATATATCTAAGAAAGTATTTAATCTTTATTTTTGAAGGCTTATTTCTTTATGCTATTAGTTATTAGGTTGACTGTTTGCTTTAGTAGAGTTGTTCAGTTCTGACTTGAGTAGTTTCTTATGAGAAATCTTACCATTCTTCATTCTTTTGTGTAAAACGTAAGCTTTTCTCTACTTGAAAGATTTCTCCTTTATTATAGTTTTTTAACAATTGGTTTAAAATGTGCCTTTGCATTGTTTTCTTCATGTTTGCTGTACAGGAAATTTATTGAGTTTGTTGGATCTGTGGGGTTATAGCATTTAATATACTTGGAAAGAATTCAGCCATTATTTCCTCAAATTGATTTTTTACTTTTTGTTTGTATTTAATGTACCTTTTTATCCTTCCCTGATTTGTTTTCCTTTGACTCCAGTTGCACATATGGTAGTCCACTTCTAGTTATCCCACAGCTCACTGATAGGTTCTTTTTTTTCTTCTTTTTGCATTTTTCCTCTCTGTATTTCATTTTGGATAGATTCTGTTGCTGTGTCTTGAAGTTCATAAATCCTTTCTCCTGAAGCATCTATTCTGATATCAGTGAAAACCAATGTGTTTTTCATGGCAAACACTATAGTTTTCACATCTGGAAGTTTAACTTATTTTATATCTTCATGTTGCTAACATATTTAATATTCCCATTTTCTTCCTGAGCGTAAGGAAATATGATAACATTTTTAATGTCCTTTTCTAGGCATTCTATTAAAAGCATACATTGGAAGTATTGCATGTTTAGTTTCAGACTAACATAGTAAAGCCAATATCACAATAAAGTGAGTCAAATGAAATTTTTGGCTTCCTGGTGCATATAAAAGTTAACACTGTAGTCCATTAAGTGTACAATAGCATTATGTCTTCAAAATACCAGTGTACAAATGAATTTAAAAGTTAAAATAGCTAATAAAATTAGAGCTCTAGAATAAACATAAATATAATGTAAATGTAACCATTTCAGCAAGTTGTAATCATGGATCACAAATGAACATAACAAATAGTGAAAAATTTGAAATACTGTGAGAATTGCCAAAATGTGATACAGAGACTTGAGGTGAACAAACACTGTTGGAAAAATGGTGCCAACAGACTCGATGCCAGCTTGCCCTAAAGCTTTATTTTGTAAAATATGTAGGTATTGGTGAAGTACAATAAAAGGTGTTATGCCTGTGTCTGGGTGTTTTTTGGTCTGCTATTGATTTTTTTTTTTCCTTGAAGAATCATACCTTCCTCTTTGCCTAACTAATAGCTTTTAATGGAATGCCGTACACTGTGACTTTTAGCTTTGTTGTTGCTGAATACTTTGGCATATCTGTAAATGATCTTGAGCTTTGTGCTGGAACACAGCTACTTGGAAAGAGATCCTTTTGAGTATGCTTTTAAGCAATATGTTCGGTAGCCTTAGACTAACATTCATCTAATTTTACCCCACTACTGAGTTTTCTTTTTGTTTTTTTAAATCCGTTTTATTTAATTTACATCCAAATTAGTTAGCATATAGTGCAACAATGATTTCAGAAGTAGATTTCTTAGTGCCCCTTACCCATTTAGCCCATCCTCCCTCCTACACTCCCTCCAGTAACCCTCTGTTTGTTCTCCATATTTGAATCTCTTATGTTTTGTCCCCCTCCCTGTTTTTATATTATTTTTGTTTCCCTTCGCTTCTGTATATCAGTTTTGTCTCTTAAAATCCTCATATGAGTGAAATCATATATTTGTCTTTCACTAATTTCCCTTAGCATAATACCCTCCAGTTCCATCCACATAGCTGCAAATGGCAAGATTTCATTCTTTTTCATTGCTGAGTAATACTCCATTGTGTGTGTGTGTATGTATGTATGTGTGTATATATATATATATATACACACATACATACACACACACACACACACACCACATCTTCGTTATCCATCCATCCATCGATGGACATTTGGACTCTTTCCATACTTGGGCTATTGTTTATAGTGCTGCTAAAAATATTGGGGTACATGTGTTCTTTAGAAACAGCCCACCTGTATCCTTTGGGTAAATGCCTAGTAGTGCAATTGCTGGGTTGTGGGGTAGTTCTATTTTTAGTTTTTTGAGGAACCTCCATATTGCTTTCCAGAGTGGCTGCACCAGTTTGCATTCCCACCAACAACACAGAAGAGATTGTCTTTCTCCGCCACCAGTTTGCATTCCCACCAGCAACACAAAAGAGATTGTCTTTCTCCACCACCAGTTTGCATTCCCACCAGCAACACAAAAGAGATTGTCTTTCTCCACATTCTCACCAACATCTGTTGTTGCCTGAGTTGTTAATGCCACTACTGAGTTTTCTATGTACTCTATCTGATGTCATGTGCATTATGAGGTTTTTCCTTTGTGGTTGGGTGAGTCTTTTCCTGCCCTCAAGTAGTCTTGGTCATAGATGTGTTTGTCAGTGATGAGACCAAGATTTGAGAAAATGCTCCAAGGTCTCCATTGCTTTCTTTCTGTGTAAGATCACTTGTCTCCAGTGCTTTGACCCACAAACTTTTCCCATCTTGGCCTCCCTCTCTCAATTACCTTCTATTGACCCCATTGGTGAGGAAGATATTTTCACCCTAGACTTGTTAGGATAACCAAGCCTATGTTACCCAACACAGGATGGAGGAGATTGACCATAATCACATCTATCATTAGTCACATAGATGCAGTCTGAGGGAGGAGGACACATCATGCTACACGTGACCTCACAGAGGTGGTTCTTGGGAACAGTCAATAAGTGGAGTCTATGGGAGTCAGGTTTTGTGGTGTTGAGAGGGTGTGGTGACCCACAGTTCCTATGAGAGAATGTCATTGGTTTATTGGATAATTCCATGTGTTGTCAGGAAACTGGAATCCACTGTAAGCCTGAAGTAGTCCCCTTGATAAGGAAGGTTGTTTGGGTAGGGAACCTCATCTGTGGGAGCAGAATTGGGGGGTGAACTTGTGGTTATACCACTTGAGGCCCTCTTGGTTTCACTTGGTAGAAAGGTAGCACATAATACTGGATCTCAATTTTAGGCCTTAAACCACACACCTGACTCTCGTCTCCCTCCTGTCAGCTAGTGGCATTGCTTGGCTCTGACTGGGTCCTTCTTGTCAGTATTGCTATCTGAAATCCCTCATTAGGCCATAACCTGGGGACAGTCCTAGAGTTCATGTCTCTCAGGCATCACTGTTCTGTGCCACCATATGTGCATGGTTAGAAAAATACTATTTCATTGACCTCGTTCATTATTTTTAATGATAAATCTGCCACCTGTTACTCCATCTTGACTTTAGCTTACATTTTAGAGAACTGGGGCATGATACACATGATACATTGAAATTTAATGGGAAGTTTATCATTACTAAGCAAATGTTAAATACATGATCGTCAAGAGGAGGACTTCAACACTATTACTTTTAAAATGTTTCCTATCCCTCCAGAATTCTATAAAACAATGACTGTAGTATGATTAGGGGGGCATAAAAGGTAAGAAAAATCTAGTGAATATTTGACAAAAGGAGAGAAGGAAAGAGTAAATGACATACCAGTACAGTGTTCTTACAATTAGTATTCTCCTTTTATTCCTAGGCTTGAACCTGAAGGCTCACAATTTTGAAAATGAAGAGACATGTAGGAAGTTAATTTTGAATAAGTATTAAACTCTTTGAACACAATGCTCCTATGTAAAAAGTAAATAAAATAATAACAATATGGGAATAATATGGACATCACTGATTTGTTGCAAAGACGTGGTGTAAGACCTACACAAGGACTTGATACAGGGTTTGGCACACAAAAGGTGCTCAATAAATATCATTTCCACTTAAGCTATTTTGATTACTTGTGAAGGAGTTTGATGTCTCTGAGTTTCCCTATCTGCTTTTGTACAGACTAAAATTATTTTACCAACTAGTGGGTTTTGATTTTGTTTTTGCCATTTTCCTTTTGCTTTTCCTCGCTCTGGGAGGCTATAAACCATGCTGTGTCCATAAGTAAATAAAAAAGTCCTCAGCTTCCCCAACAAAGAATATTTTTTGGCAAACACACTGCACTTACACAAAGTGTCAGAATTTCAAAGCCTCCCCAAGGAGTCCAGCAAACATATCTAAGGAAAGGTAACAGTGATTATGAGTCCTTTTCAAGGCAGCAAGACCATTCTTCAGAAGGAAAGTCAGGCTGTGTGAAGAGTCACATGTTTATCCTACAAGACTTTTAGCAGCAGCAGAAAACACATGTAGGCAAAGAATAAGTTACTGTTAGCTTAAAAAGGGGAGTTCACTTGAAAGTTGTGAGTTATTTCTAAAAGTTTGCTATATCATAAGTATATGGGAAAAATGCAACCCTTTTGATTGTGTTCAATCCATATGATAGTTGATGGTGTTAACAAGTATGTATTGAGCAAATTAAATCATTTTCAATGTATTGTTTGGACATAGAGATGCTGTGAACTTACCTTTATAGAGGATGTGCCAGCATGAACGTTTCAACTTCTCAATTACTAATTCTGTAACCTTGAGCCAATTATAAAAGATCTTTGCACCTCACTTTCTATCTTTGTTAATAATAGACATTTCATGGAATTTTTCTGAGTGTTGAGTAAACCAACGCAAACAAAAGATGAGTCATGGTCCAAAATTCCTAAGAGGTCCCCAGTGAAGGATTGCTCTATTGATGCTACTACCACTGCTAGTAAATCATGAACTATTATTACATTTATCATTAAATGTTTTTTAAACAATGGACATTTTTAGATTCTTCCAATGCTTGCCAAAAGCAGAGCTCCTAAAATCACAAGGAAACAGAAATGAAATATAGGCACTGTGATGACTGTGATGGAAACTCAAAAATGGAATCTATCATGTAAGAAACCATGACATTTAAAATATAAACTATTATTGCTCATATAAAAAGAAAAAATAGGGAAAATAAAAAGCATTCTACCATGATAACAACTTTTGGCCTTGTGTATTAATTCATTCAACAAATACTTATTAAACACACATAATATTTAAGCCGTTATTCTAGGCATTGTGGATAAAGAAGTTAAAAACACAAATTTGAGCTGTCATGGAGATGACAATTTAAGAGGCGATAGAGAATAAGTACATTATGTCCTTGCCTATCTTACTCCTCAGAGGGAAATATGTATGAAGAGGAATAAGGAGTTTGTGTATCAGTAGAATGGATTGCAATTTTAAATGAGATGGTAAGAGACAAGCTCAGTGAGAAAGGATGAACAGAGACTTGAAGAAGGTATAATTGTGACCTTAATGGATAGCTGAGAAGAGAGTATTTGGGCAGAAGCAAGCAATGCGTAGCTCTGGGGTAGGATCATGCCTCTATTGTTTGTAGAACATAGAAGATAGGAATGTAGTTACGTGAGCAGGGGTCAGTCCTATTATTTGAGGCTAGAGAGTTAATAAAAGATAGTATACAGAGAACAGGTGGTCTTATAGATTATTCTCAGGGCATTAGTTTTTTCTTTCAAAGAGATGCAGAATCATTATGAGTCTCTGCTGAGTACATAATAAAAAGAAATAGGGTAGGTAAGTTAAAAAGTTAGGAGTGATTGGATTCTTGGTATGTTTTCTTGTGATTAAATATGGAGTATAAGAGGAGGAGGAAAGTCATAGATAACTGTTGCTTGAACAACTGGTGGGATGGAATTTCCAAGTAGAGAAGAAAAGGCAAGTGGAAGTCGTAAAATATAAGATCCAGAGCTTGGTTTCAGGAGTATTAAATTTTAGGTGATAATTAGATATTCAAACCTTGATGTTGTGGAAATATTTGCATCCAAGCTGAGAGTCCAGCATCTGCAGGCTGGAGATGTAAATTGAGAGTCATCAGGATATAGAATTATTTTCCATTTTTTTTCACTCCTTGTCTGTAGACATTTAGAATTGATATATCCTATTTTCCAGCATTACATTAATTTTTTTCTTAATATTGCATTATAGCAACATTTAGTATTAATGTTGAAAGCAATGGAAGGTATGTGGCAGATTTGGGTATTAGTGGTCTGTTTTACCAGGTGTCATTCTGACAGCTTTGAGATTGGACATGCTGTTTTACCTTTGTGGTCTTCAGTTTCTCACTTGCAAATAAGAGACAGTACTATCTATTTTATATGATTTTTGTGTGCATGGTCACATTTTATACCATTTTTCACAATTTTAGTTTTTAATTATTAAGTGATAGAGGGTGTGCAGTGTATTCAGTGCTTCGTATTTCATCACCTAGTTTAATCCTCACTAAAAATACAGAGGTAGATGGAATTATATGAGTAGGAATATGGAGTCTCAAGAAGACTGAATAATGTACTCATGTTAGCATATTTAACAAATAGCAGAGTCAAACATACTGTAATTGTTTGTATTTTGCTTTTGCTTTTGTTGTTTCTATATGCATTTTATGATCAGAATCTAAAGTCTGAGGAGTAGAATAAGGAAACAATTCCTTACTGTTTTCATTATTAGGCATGTGAGAACGTTGGCTCTCAGCATTAGAAGAGTGTCTAGTTATCTGTGAAGGTCAAACAAAGTTTCACTTGAATGAATAATGTATGTATAATAGTTCTGGTAGTAAAATACTTTGAAATGCAGTAACTTTAGTTAAGCTAGCTAGCTACCTAGGTATTTATGAAAATGTATCCAAAGGTGAATTTCAGTTGCTCAGTCTGTGGGAAGGTACAATATAACCAACATGTTACTCAGTGAATTGCTTTAAGACCAATGCAAAGTGGATCTGTGGAGCCTCTCTCATTCATCGAAATTGTCCACCTCGTTGGTGTATGAAATATTCTCGAGTACTCTTTACTATCCCCTTTTAGTGCCTTCCATTGAAAAGAATCTATCCCAGACATCTAAATGCAATCTCCTGTTTATGTGCTAGATGAAACCAGCCTAATAACTGCCAAATACAGTTGAAAAGGTATGGATGGTGAAGTCTTTCAATTATCTCTGTTATAATCGAGCCCAGCTTCAGTAACTCGTGATTCTGTACATAAATAGTGTCATTTTATAGTTTGCTTTCTTCTCAAATGATGATTTATCACATATGTTTTCCTTCCTTTACTTACATAATAGATTTTTTCTTCAATCATATATGTCATAACCTTTATTATTATATTTGATATATAAATGCTGAAAAATCTGTGCCACAGCAGTCAAGTGTGTGGAGGAACACAAGTGTCGGACTTGAATTGTGTGTTTGATGTCCCATTCAGATGAATCTGATTTATGTGGGTAAGTTCTCAGGGAATTAAGTGTTCTCATCTGTAAATTGGCAAAAAGACACTCCCCTTAAAGGGTTTATAGCATAAACAAATCCTGTGCTTGGCAAGATATAAATATATCTATGACAACAACTTTAAGCCCAATATTAATAGAGTACATATAGACTAAGTAGGTGCTGAATGTTTACATGAACTAGGTAAAATAATCTTTACAATGGCCCTTAAAGGCAAGCATTATAATTACATTCCTTTTACTGATAGTAAAATAAGAAATTGCGGTATAGAGAGGTTAAATATCCTTCTCAAAGAGGCATAGCTGACATTTTCCTCCCTGCTTTAAGAACAAGATTAGCTGGAGCAATTGTATCCAATAAAACTTTCTGCATGCATAAAATATTGTATATCTGCCCTGTTCTGAATGGACGGACAACTAGCCTCATGTGGCTATTAAGCATTTGAAATGTGATGAGAGGGATGAACAGAATTTTTAGTTTTATTTAATTTTAATTACAGTTTAAATTAAGTAGCCATATGTAGCAAGTGGCCACATATTGTACAGTGACTCTGGAGTAAAATCCTGTTAAACTGTGAGACCCTCCAGGGCTTGTACTGTGTCTCATTTGGCATTGTGTCAGGGGCTAGTACTGACGTGGAGCACAAAGATGTATAGTGAATGTTAGCTGCGATAAAGGAGAGATTTATTGATGGGTTCTACCCTCAACTTGCAGGTCTAGTTTCTGGTTTGTGGATGTCCTGGTATGTCTGTCCTTTTCCATACCTCCATTGTCTTTTAAGTTCTTGTTATTGAGCCTGGCTTTGGCTTCATTTCATTCCCTGAAGCTGGGTGTAGACACCAAAAGTGTCACTATTTGCCAGGGAGGAAGGAAGTATGAATAGTAGTTGAGAATGTGGATTTGGCGGCAAGGCTGCTCTGCTTGACCTCCTGTCCCACAACTTCTGAGCTGACTATCCTTTCTTAGACAAGTCCTGTAAACTCTGTGCATCTCAGTTTCCTATTGTATAAGGTGTGTGTAATAAAAGTTCTCTTTGCATGAGGTTTTTGGGAGAGCAAAAGGATAAGACTTTGTAGGATATCTGAGATGTAGATTATAATCAACAAATAGGATCTATTTTCACTATTTTTCTTTAATGTTTCCTATTTGTGCTTTTCCTTCAAACCTCTGTGCATCACAAATAGAAAATTTTGAAAACCTTTTGAAACCTCTGTTAAGACTGTGTCTACAGGGGGGCGCCTGGGTGGCGCAGTCGGTTAAGCGTCCGACTTCAGCCAGGTCATGATTTCGCGGTCCGTGAGTTCGAGCCCCGTGTCAGGCTCTGGGCTGATGGCTCAGAGCCTGGAGCCTGTTTCCGATTCTGTGTCTCCCTCTCTCTCTGCCCCTCCCCAGTTTATGCTCTGTCTCTCTCTGTCCCCAAAATAAATTAAAAAAAAGTTGAAAAAAAAATTAAAAAAAAAAAAGACTGTGTCTACAGGACACTGATTTGCATCCTTAATTTAAACAATCATTTCTTGAGCTGCCATACCTTGCCAGATCCTTGAGGTCGAACAAGGAGGATAAGGGTAAGTAAGACGTGTCCACCACTTCCAAGGAGTTCACAGTCGGATAGGAAAGATAGCTAACACACAGATTACAGAGTAGTGTGAGCATTATAGAGGAAATAACTATGAAGAGTGTAGAGCCTATTATTAGATAGGCAGGAATTATCATGGAGGTCTTCATGGAAGAGGTGCTATCTCACTGAGTTTTAAAAGATCGCTTAGCATTTGCTGGATGCGTATGAATGAAATATAATCTGCATTGTTCAGTATATAATTTGCTGTGAGGAACTTAATGAATAAATCATGCAAAGTAGTTCCTACTCCTTTTTTTTTTTTGTTTTTTTTGTTTTTGTTTTTGTGAAGGTCGAGTTAAAAAGAATCTGGAAAATGTATCCAGATCATGCTTTCCTACAAAGTATTCGAATTGGTACTAGGAAGAAAGAGACAACAATTATGAGTGTATGATTTGGCTTGAGGTCTCAGACTAGAGAAGATGCTAGATTAAAGGCCTAAAAAAGTCCAGATAACAGGAATATTGCAAACAAAATACAATTCTTCTAAGTGTTGAAAAAAAATTATGTCAAATAATCATCACAGCTGGCAAGTTGACTAGCAGCATATCTGGAGGCAAGCATGGGGTGCATTGAGGAGAAGCTCGATCCTTAAATCACTGTAATTATGTATGAGTCCGGGACAATCTGTACAGCCTTACCCTGCCTAGACTCCTCATGTAAATGCACAACCCATACCTCCAACAGGACACACTACACAAGAAATTACATATTTTAAATGAGATGCTGGAAAGCTCTCGAGCATAGTGAAGGCAGCTGCACTAAGATATTTGGCCATCTTTATTTTTTATGGTTTAGCTCAATAGATTAAAAACAAGTGACATATTTTATATCTCTCCAAGGCACTAAGGCACGGTGATTGCGAGTTGTGGAGATAGTTTTTATTCAGGTGCTACCTCTGATCATTCCTACTTGTGTGATGTTGGGTAAGCTATTAAATCTATATATGTCTCAGTTTTCTCAGGTATAAATTAAGACTAATAATAGTACCTCCCTTGTAGCATTGTTGTAGTAATTAAATCAGGTAACATATAAAGTGGTTAGGCAGTGGCTGCTGTAATTAGTGGCCAATGAAAGTTAGTGCCTGTCCTCTTCTGTCAGCGTAGACTGGGTATTCTTCATGCATTATGTTCTTGCAACTCATTGGGCCTTTAAACAGTGGTTGTTCAGGGGTGCTAGGTGGCTCAGTTGGTTAAGCCTCCAACTCTTGGTTTCAGCTCAGGTCATGATATCATGATTTGTGGATTGGAGCCCCACATTGGGCACTCTGCACTGACAGTGCAGAGCCTCCTTGGGATTCTCTCTCTTGTCTCTCTTCCCCTCCCATGCTTGCCTTCTCTCTGTCTCAAAATAAATAAATAAATGTAAAAAAGTTTTTTTAAATGGTTGTTCAGTGAGGCAATGAGTAAATTAGAGCCTTATGTTGATAATAGGTTTTGGAATCATGCCAATAAATCATTTTTCTGATTCCAGCATTGTAATGTTAACATTTTACTCCATAATTTGAATAAGTGGTGCCTTTAATAATAAAATTACATTACTACCTATAATACTGCATATTGGGGACAAAAGATGGTGTGGGGATTATTTTTAGGAATTATTTTAATGTCCCCATTGATATTCATTGCTTACTTCATTTTGTCATTGGTTAATAATCACTTGTGGAAAAATGTTTGCCAAATCTAAAATCCACACACAAACACACACACACACACACACACAACCTTACAGACTCATTGTGTAATGTTAAAGATGGGACTTAAGCAAATGATGGAAAGCCATGTTTTCATGGGAGCAGTTACCTTGTTAGGTTTATCATTTGAATGGGGCTTTTGTACCCTTTCCATTAGTACTTTCTACCATGGATGAATGGAAGGCTGGTAACGTGCAGATTTTCTTCAGGTGAGGCAGAAGATGAACAAAGTTGTTTGTACATTTTACTGTAGCAGATTAAATATCAGCTTTATTGGGGTGCTTGGGTGGCTCAGTCAGTTAAGCATCCAACTTTGGCTCAGGTCATGATCTTGTAGTCTGTGCGATTGAGCCCCGCTTCGGGCTCTGTGCTGACAGCTCAGAGCCTGGAGCCTGCTTCGGATTCTGTGTCTCCCTCTCTCTCTGCCCCTCCGTTGCTCACACTCTGTCTCTCTCTGTCTCTGTCTCTCTCAAAAAAAAAAGTTAAATATCAGCTTTATTATTCACAAAATACATCTTTATTTTCCGAGGCTCGCTGTCATTTTTTTTAGCATAATTTGGGAGGGTTTGTTTTGACTGACCCCTTTCTAACCCCAACTCCCTAGCTCTCTTTGTCTTCTTAAAAAAAATATTGTGTCTGAGGGACTTGTTTTCTCAAATTAACAACTGCATTCTTTAGCCTTATTCTTGAGTAGAGAGACTGGTAGTACAGGGATGCTCTGAAGGTCTTAGGTTAAAATATAAGATGGAGTGGGAGGGGAAAAAAAGAGTTGTCAGTAATAAGGTTTTATCTGAATGTAGTCAAGTGACTTCGGGAGTTATCCCTGGCACATTTGTGAGTATTTGCCTCAACGACGGAGTCTGGGTTACGAAATCATTTTGTGCCAGAAGAGACTGTTTAAAATTGTGCTCATGGTGCTGTCTCCAGGCGGGAATTTGTTATTAGCAGCGGTGATAAGGAAGGCTGCAGACATGTCATGACATTGGTTACCCTCAGGATAAGAGTAGATCAAGGCGTTCTGAGGAAAGGGCAGAAGGGGAGAATTACTCCTTGTCACTGCCAGACTTTGTGGCTACCAGCAAAGGATCATTTTAAGCTGCTTCCAACTCAGGAAATTGGGGAAATGACAGCTCCTGCACCAATGACTGCTCCCCTCAGCCTGCCTTCTTCAGAGCTGTTGATTACAGAGACTTCACTCAGGTCCATGGTCATGGTGGAGTTTCCCCTGCAAGTAATTGAAGAATTACTTCATCTGTGTGTACAGAGGCCCCAGGGTCAGATGTAGTGAGCTGAAGTACTAGTAGCACAGTTCTTATACATCTTGACACACTCACCCACCCAAAGGCATACATGTAGTTTTGATGATAGTGGCTATGAAATAAGTGCTTAAGAGGTTGTGTGTGTGTGTGTGTGTGTGTGTGTGTGTGTGTGTGTGTGTGCGCACGCGCACGCGTGTGTGCGCTTGTGTGTGAGATTTCCCATTAATGAGAACATTTTTTTATAACCCAACAAAATAACATCGACTTAATGAAAAGACTTAGGTACTCACAAATTTGAAACAAATACCTATTAATCAGTTTCTCCCATCTCTGAAATAAAACACATGAAATGACTAAATGATTTTTGGGTTACATCAGTATAATTATGTCCTTTACTCATATTGTGATATTGTTAACAAAACAAGGAGCTATAAAAAACACTTATTTCTAGCAATATGCTTATTTTAGACTGAAGATTAAGCATTATTGGATATGAAACTTGCAAATCTTTAGTTATATTCCCTTTTATTCAAAGATTAAAACATCCTTTATACACCAGAGAAGAAAATGCTGGGTACATTTGGATTCAGTAGATACCACCAACTCTTATTTCAAGTGTTCTGACTTTGGCAGAAGCCAAGAAGCAGTTTGCAAAGCACTTTTCCTTAATATTTAAATTCCCTTTGAGGTTTAAGAGAAATTTAATCCACATGTTTCTAATTCATTTGCACTCAACTCATAAAAAAAAAAAAAAAATGTTCTTCAATTTGATCTCATTGTGGTCCAGGGGCATTAAAACGCTTTCAAATGAGCCTTCCTCCTTGAATTGAAATCCAGATGTTGTGTTTTGTCAGCTCTAAGCAAATTCAAAACTCAAAAAGTCTTGGTCATAAATGAGAAGGCACAGATGGTTTTGGATCTTAGGGGGAAAAATAAAAATCCATAGATAATAAGAACTCTGTTAAAATATAAGGAACTATCATTTTTAAGGATTTCATTCAACTGGTGAGTAACATTATGCTCATTTAAAGATGGCAGTCTCTGCAGCTAAGGGAAATTAAATGAGCTGAGGCCAAACTGTGAGTGAGAATATAGCCAGGAATAGACTGTCAGAGACCTTCTTTTTACTAATCACGAGTAGTGATTAAAATAAATAAATAGTAGGAGGGTGAAAAGGATGGAACCAAATGCTAAAGCCATATGGTAACACCATCAGGGACAGAAAAAAATAAGGTTATTTTTTACATTTCAAATATTCCCTCACATTAGCCACAGAAAACATAGGGAAGGGAGAAGTCACTGAATACTGTACAATTAGAGGCAGTAAGAGTCATCTTCTAAATAATCCTATTCCTGGCATTTCCCAGAGGGTTCAGTTTTTCAGCATTCACATTTTTGATCTGCATTTACTGTATCTTGGGGCAAATGGGGATTCCATCCCTCTTAAATATGAATTCTATTTGAAAGGTGCTTAAGCTTTTTCTACAGTTTTAAACCACTATGTTGATCCGCACAAGTGTAAACACATCACTGCTCACCAGTAATCTTTTTCACCTCAGATTGGACATCATTATCTTTTCTGCCTTAGTTATAAGTTTCTTCATAAGCAGGATGAACTTATCAAAGTACTGTGTATTTTTTGCTGGTGGCTTCCCCCTGAGAACTTTGTCATGGCTTTGAAAATCTTCTATTTGGAAGACACTTTAATGCAAACTCTGTAGATAAATGTTTGTCAATACTTGGTTTAGTAGGATGTGAATATTGGTGGGGGCTTCCCTTAGAAATTGCTTAAGAGTTAACCCAATTTAGGTTCATATTCTAGCTCCACTCTTATCACCTGGGTTATTTAGAGACTTTATGTTGCTTTTCTTATCTTCTATTTTCTCATCTCTGGAATGCTGATAAAATAGGTACATTTGGGAAGTCTGTTGTGAGGGGTGAGATGTGCAGTATTCATTTATTCATTTTTCATCCACCTTTCTCTCCCCAATACGATGTGTCATGCTATATGGGTTTAGCTCAGTCCTTGATAACCTCATGAAAACAAACAACTTGGTGGGAGATTCTCTCTTCAGTTTTTTTAAGACCTCTTTACTCTTCTTTCAATTGTGTACTTTATAAGAGAGTGCTATGCAATTCCTCTTGCATGTAAGTTTTTCATAAACATTGACTTCTGGTCTGGATTTAGCGTACTTCAAATCTAAGTCTCAAATTCCTCTTTACCCATTTCTTCCCCATAGAGCGACGGCAAGGTATCTGTACCTATTGAGTAATGATTCACCCAAACTCAGAACAGCATCCCAACTTTGCTCTTTATTCCATAGGAGTGAAGTGGGGTAGACATCAGGCCAGGGCCAGCAAGGAATTGGCTTAGTGTCAGGTAGGTAAGTGACCCAAAGAAGGACAATCAGGGCTACTGGAATTTGATTGCAAAACCTTTGAGTAGAAGGCGTCTCATACCTTTCATAGCAGCTCATCGGGAGCTGTCTTTGGGTCTTGATGAGAAAATGGGTTTGATATCTGGAGTTGTTTGTAGCTTCAGTCAGTATGAGGGGGGAAAGCTTGTCAGTAGATGGAGCCTCATGTAAGACAAGATAGCAAAATCATCTGCATTCTGGTAGCCCGGAATCAGCCCTACCTGAAGCCTTTCAATTATGTAAGAAAACAGATTTTTCCATTTGCAACAGCCACTTTGAATAGGAGTGTTTTACTTAATACTAATATGAAAAGAACATGTAGATATATGTATGTTTTCAATGCATAATAAGGTGGCTTTCATGAAAACAGTGACTAATGGCAATTATTTTTCCTCTTTGCCTTACTGTTATTACTATGGTTAATACTTGTGGCTGAAATTAGCAATAAAAGATAGTTTTCTCATCTCAAACAGACTTTAAATGGTTTTTAATTTTTTTATTTTGTTAAGTTTTCAGTCCCAGCCCCCAGACCTCATGGTGCTTGCAGACACAGGCAACTACTTTGTTCAAAGAAAAAAGCCATTCCTCTTCTTAGATGTGCCCAGCAGGTCTATTAAACGCCTGTGATTTCTCAGCCATTCACAGTTACTGCATGATGCTTACAACTGTGTTTCAACAGATCCTTCACACTTTTTATATCTTTTTTTATTCCCTTTCTGCAGACAGGCTTACTATTTAATACCTGCTCGGGTATAACCTGATACTATTGACTCTAAATGAGTTCCACTGACTCTGATCCTAATTTATACCCTAATTTCGATTAGTAATGTTGATCAAGGAGCCAGAGAAACGTCTGTAGATGATAATTTTGATAAGAAATTGGAAAAAGAAATGATTTTTACAGAAAAACAGCATATAAATGGTGGGGCTAAATATAAAGGATGACGGATCGGGACCACGAATATGCTTGGAGAAGGAGCCACATGTGAATTGCTTTCCTTTGTACCCCAGCTGCTACGAGAGACGAAGGCATTGTCCTAAATTCTCATCTTCCTTTACATAGGGCTGGAGTCTCCTGATAGCCAGGTCCTCAGCAAAAAAAAAAGATGGTAGGAGTGGGTTTCGATGTTTAGTCTTGTTCTGGTGAGTTTCTACATGCATTTATTTAGGGATGACATAAAGAATCTCTAAGCCTGTTTCAGGGAAGCTTTTAGAAAAGTTTATTTGAGCAAAGGCAGTTTCCCTGCAGCTGTATTGTCCTAAGTAGACAAGTTGCGTGAATTTGTTTTTATCACAAATATCTAATCATTTTTCTTGCGAAACTTGTGAAACTTAGGAGATCAGGAAGGAAAATTCAGCTATTTTAGGTCTTGGTGCAGTGGCTAGGGAGAAATGCAGATAGCATCTCTGCAGACTGTTGGTTAGATGTGGAGGATTGTGGTGAATAAACACAGTCTGGTTTCTTTGAGTTGAATGCCCTGTTGTGAGGGCCAGTGTATCCCTGAAACATTCTGCTGGTGAGAATAATATTCACAAATAGCATCTGGGGCTTTATTTTTGACCATTGCCGGATGCCCACTAACGCTGTGGTGTTAAGTTTTACTGCTGCATATCGCCATATGATTCTTACACTGCACAAGAAGATCACTAGTTATTAGCACAACATAAAATTTACCTGATGTTTTTCTAAACTGGTGATAAATGACTTCTGACCAACCTTGCCTGCCATTCTATCCATGTTTTTTGAAGGGCAGAGATAACTACTTCATGGTGTGCTATAAATGCAGTTTGCCTTAGAGTAATAATGTCTTGGAGTCAGTATACCTCATACATAGTATGAGAAATTATTACATAAAATAAAATTTAAAAATATATTTACATGGTATGATAGGATCATTTAACTTCCCAGAGGTATTCTGCCAGTCCTAACATAGGTAAAATCAGAGGGTTTAATTGTGTAATCAGTGGTTCTCTAAAGAGATGAAATTTGGTGTCTAAAGCAGAGAGGAAAGGGGTCATTTTAGCAGTTGCGCAGGAATGGAATATACCACACCTAGCCCTTGCGAAGTTCAGGTATTCTCAACTTTCACTTGAATTGTTCATTTCAAACCAGCTGTTCTTTTCCATTGATGTCACCAAACAATCATTTTTTAAGAAACTACAGATATTTGTACATCAGTTGACCCAGCTTAAATTTATGTTTTCGTTATTGTCTGCAAATAAGTACTTGTGAAATTACCTAAATATCTATGGCAATTTGCTTCTTTTCTTTTATAATGTGAAGGAAAAATGTTTAAAAATTTTATAACAGAGAAGGAAACTGTTTTATGTGCTGACAGCATAGACCCCTTCAGACTGTCATTCAATTCTGTGTTTATTCTGTAAAGCCAAATTTAAAAAGTTAAATAACAAGACTTGTATGCCTCGAAAAACATTTTTAGAGATGATCATTAAAATGTGAGTTTTCATTAAGAAATTTAAGATTACATTTTAGCTATCTGGGAATGGATAGCTTTTGCTTTTATGAGACTGAAGCGCTACCTACTGCGCTAACGAGGCACCTGATAGCTTTTGCTTTTAAAACATAAGCCTTTATGTATCTAGGATGACTTTGTGTTGTGAAATAAGGGCCTGTGTATAGGTTGCTTCTTTAGAAATACATTTCATTAACAAACTTGTGTCCGAAGTTTATTGCTATTATCTCTTAATATTTTGGGTATTTTCTGAGTCTTAATCTGTATAATTTAAGTGAGTTGATAGCAATGCAAAGATTCATCACTCCAAATAGCAAAGAACATTCTACTAATGGCTAAGAAAGAAAAGTTTTTCCAGAATATATTTTCTATCCAGCCCAACTTTTCTATCATCTGGTTTGTTTTATCCCTAAAATTCTAAACAATCACTTTGATGAAAAATTTTTTAATGTTTATTTTTGAGAGCGAGAGAATATTACAGGGGTAGGGACAGAGAGGGAGACACATAATCTGAAGCAGGCTCCATGGTCTAAGCTGTCAGCACTGAGCCCGAAGTGGGGCTCGAACTCAAAAACTGTGAGATCATGACCTAGGCTGAAGTCATGCTTAATCGACTAAGCCACCCAGGCACCCTGCTTTGAATTTTTTAATGATGTTATTTGGAGCATTACAACTATCTCCTAGTCCTCTTCTGTCAAGTTCCCAGGCAGTGACCATTGCCCTATCTGCTTTGTAGCTGTGCTTGGTTCATTTTGTGGAATAACATATTTATCCTAACTTAGGATGTTGGCAGAGACGAGTGAGTCTTATCCCATATGACTCATTTGGTAACAGCTACGTTAAATCGCATTCATTCTAGTTGTCTGACATACAGACTATGACTCATTTATTCACTTGCTGACACGTGTTGAAAATCTGCTGGGTGAAAGGTACTGTGTATGGAGCTGGATAGAAAGGCAGAGGGCCTTGACTAAGGGCATGACTAAGAGGCTTTGCTTGGTTGCAAACATGAAAGCACATCATTACTTTAAATTGTGGTTCTAGGGGCGCCGGGGTGGCTCAGTCGGTTAAACGTCCGACTTCGGCTCAGGTCATGATCTCATGGTCTGTGAGTTTGAGCCCCGCGTCGGGCTCTGTGCTGACAGGTCAGAGCCTGGAGCCCGTTTCAGATTCTGTGTCTCCCTCTCTCTCTGACCCTCCCCTGTTCATGCTCTGGCTCTCTCTGTCTCAAAAATAAATAAATGTTAAAAAAAATTAAAAAAAAATTGTGGTTCTAGCGCGGGTATTCAGAAGTATGTGCTAAGGAAAGGCAACAGCTCATTCTGTCCATATGAGATTATGGTGGCTTTCTAGAGGATAGAAGACTAATTCCATCTCCCACTAATCATCTTGGAGGGTTTCTTTAGCATGTTTGCTTTTCAGTATGATTTTTAGGCTTGTCTGAGGTTAGTCAAAGGATATTTATGCTACTCATTAATCCACTGAGAAAAATGAATGTTGACATACTCCACACAATCCATTCTTTTCTATGTCCACTCTCATCATACAGTTCCCATAAGCCTTTGTATTGGTTCTCCTGCTTCCATTCTTGCCAATTCTAGTGCATTCTCTACCCACAGCAGAAAGCGAAGCTATGCAATCTGTCATTCCTGCTATTGACTTTCCAAAGGTTCGCTTGAATGGCCTGCGAGGTTCAGCAAGATCGTGCCTCCTCTTGATCACTTCCACACCCTCTGCCAGGTACCTTAAGTCCTCAGGTGCTTCTGACAAGAGTAGTCTTCGTTCTATTCTCCTCTTGGGTGATTGAGACTCTTTAGAATCTCGGATTAAATATTACTTCATCAGAGAAGCCTTACCTAATACTTAGCTATATTATTTCTTGGAATCCTGCATTTACCCAGTGTAACCTGCTTCATTATTTGCAATTTGCATGTTGATTATCTATTTTCCTAGATTATCAACCTGACAAAGTTTGAGACATTTGTAGACTTGGCTCCTACAACAGTATCTGCCAGGTATGGAACATTCAAGAAAGCTCTTTTCTGGATGAATTAATGTCATAACATTTGCATCCAGGCTAAATATTTCATCAATATGTTTATAGCGTATATTGACCATTGTACAGTCTGAGTTTAAGTTCCTAAGGACTGAGGCGGGGGGGGGGGGAGGGGAACAAAGGTCTCAAGCATTAAAATAATTGGAAAACACACTACATATTGGAATAGTCTTAATTGTCTCTTCTGTGCAACTTGGGCCTAAATGCATTGTGTTCAAACCATAGGCCATGTTTACTAAAATCAAACTATATTCAGCTATGGATAACCTGTCTTTGAACATTGCTGTAGGCTGCATTCTGTCAGAGGAGTGGGCAGCAAGCTGTGAGACTAAACGTTTATCATCATATCTATAAGTCAAAATAAAAATCTATGGACTTCCTCCTGTGGCCCTTACACTGCCTTTAGAAGAAAAGAAAGGTGAAATATTTAGATTGGAAAAAAGGAAACATAAAAACAATTATTTGATATTAATAATTAACCATTAACTATCCCATTTCCTTAAAAAAATCTGGATGACATTCCCAAATGCTATAAAGCACAATTGAAGATACCGGAAAGAACATAAACAATATTTTAATATCTCAGTTTATGATGCCAATTCCAATGTAAGATAAATTCCTTCAAAATCTTTTTTTTTTTTTTTTTTAATTTTAGAGCAGGAGCATGGGAGAGAGGAAGAGAGAGGGAGAGAGAAAGAGAGAGGGAAGGAGGCAGGGAGGGAGGGAGAGAGAGAAAATCTTAAGACTCCATGCTTAGCATGGAGCCTGACATGGGGATCAATCCCCTAACCTGGGATCATGACCTGAGGTGAAATCAAGAGTCAGACATTCAACTGACTGAGCCACCCAGGTGCTCCTCAAAATCTTTTTTTTTTTTTTAATTTTTTTTTTCAATGTTTATTTATTTTTGGGACAGAGAGAGACAGAGCATGAACGGGGGAGGGGCAGAGAGAGAGGGAGACACAGAATCGGAAACAGGCTCCAGGCTCTGAGCCATCAGCCCAGAGCCTGACGCGGTGCTCGAACTCCCGGACCGCGAGATCGTGACCTGGCTGAAGTCGGATGCTTAACCGACTGCACCACCCAGGCGCCCCTCTTTTTTTTAAGTTGAAGTATAATCGACCAACAACATATTATTAATTTCAGCTGTACAATATAATCTAATATTTGTCTACATTGTCAAATGATCCCCACAGTAAGTCTAGTTAACATTTGTCCCCATACATAGTTTAAAAAAAAAAAAAAACCTTTTCGTGGGATGAGGGCTATTCTCTTAATAGTTCTGTATTGTACATTTGAAAGCTACTTACTATAATAACCTTTTTTTTTTTTTTACATGTTTTGAGCTATCCAGTTTTTCTCCAACGTAAGTAGAGACTAATTCTAAGCCACTTAAAAGCTATTGTTTCCATCTTGCTCATCCTTTTTTTTTTTTAAGTATATGATAAACTTACTGCCAGAACAAAGTTGTCTTTATTTTAGACTTGGAAAAATGAAAATAAATTAAATGGAATACAAATGAGGACGTGTATCAAGCTCCATATCAAAAACAAGAAATACATAGATTTATATGTATGTGTTTGTATATATTTTAATATTGTTGACAATCTTATTTTCAGGTTTACAGTTTAGTAATTTGACAAGTTTATGCATTATGCTATGTTCACCACAAGTATAGCTACTATCAGTCTGATTATTGCTATTACAATATCATTGACTATATTCCTTATGCTCTGCTTTTTATTCTCGTGACTTACTCATGCTACAGCTGGAGGCCTGTTTCTCCTTCTCTTACTTTGCCCGCCTCCATCTGTGTCCACTCTGGCAGCCATCAGTTCTCTGTATTCATAGTTTTGATTCTGCTTCTTGTTTATTTTTTTAAGATACCATTTATGAGTGGAATCATAAGGTACTTGTCTTTTTCAATCTAACTTACTTCACTTAGCATAATACTCTCGAGGTCCATCCATGTTGTCTCAGATGACACAATCTCATCCTCTTTTATGGCTATGTAATATTCCATTATGTATGTATGTATATAATATTCCACATTTTCTTTATCCATTCATCTATTTACAGACACTTAATTTGCTTCCATGTCTTGGCTATTATAAATTGTGCTGTAGTAAACATAGGAGTATAGGAGCATGTATATCTTTTTGAGTTAGTGTTTTCATTTTCTCTGGGTAAATACCCAACAGTGGAGTTACTGGATCAAATGGTATCTCCATTGTTAATTTTTGAGGAACATCCATACCGTTTTCTTCAGTGTCATACCAATTTACATTAATACCAACAGTGCACAGGGATTATTTTTTCTCTACTTCCTCACCCACAGTACTTTCCTGATTGTAGCCATCCTAAGAGGTGTGAGGTGATACTTCATGTTGTGGTTTTGATTTGCATGTCCTTGATGAATTAGTGATGTTTAACATCTTTTCATGTGTCTGTTGGTCATCGCTATGTCTTTTTGGGAAAAAAAATATCTATTTAGGTCATCTGCCCATTTTTTTACTTGAATTGTTTGTTTTTTTTTTTTTTTTTTTTTGGTATTGAGTTGTATGGGTTCTTGATACATTTTGGATATTAACTTCTTTTCAGATGTATCATCTGCAAATATCTTCTCCCATTCAGTGGGTTTTCTTTTGTTGATGGTTTCCTTTGCTGTGCAAAAGCTTTTTATATTGATGTGGTCCCAATAATTTTGATTTTGTTTCCTTTGCCTTAGGAGATGTACCCAGAAAAATGTTGCTAAGGCCAGTGTCAGAGAAATTACTGCCTATGATCTCTTCTAGGACTTGCATGGTTTTAGGTCTCACATTTAGGTCTTTTAATCAATTTTAAGTTTATTTTTTTGTATGGTGAAGAAAGTTGTCCAGTTTGATTCTTTTACATGTAGCTGTCTGGTTTTCTCAGCACCATTTACGAAAAGACTGCCTTTTCCCCAATGTATATTCTTGGCTCTTTTGTCATAGATTAATTGACCATATACTTGTGAGATTATTTCTAGACTTTCTATTCTGTTCTATTGATCTAGATGTGTATGTTTGTGTCGTTTCCATTCTGTTTTGATGACTAAAGCTTGATGCTTTATCTTGAAATCTGGAATTATGATACCTGTAGCTTTGTTCTTTCTCATGATTGCTCTGGCTATTTGGGGTCTTCTGTGGTTTCATACAAATTTTAGTATTATTTGTTCTAATTTGGTGAAAATGCTGTTGGTATTTTGGTAGGGATTGCATTGAATCTGTAGATGCCTTTGGGTAATAAGGACATTTTGACAATATTCTACCAACCCATGAGCATAGAATATCTTTACATTTGTGTCATTTTCAATGTCTTTCATCAGTGTTTTATAGTTTCCAGAGTGTGGGTCTTTCATCTCTTCAGTTGAATTTATTTCTAGGTATTTATTCTTTTTGGTGCAATTATAGTTGGTGGTGTTTCTCTATTTTCTCTTTCTGTGACTTCACTGTCATTTATAGAAATGCTACCATTTTTGAGGTATTAATCTTGTATCCTGCAACTTTACTAAGTTTTCTGGTGGCATCTTTGGGATTTGTCTGCAAATAGTGACAGTTTCACTTCTTTACAAGTATCAATGCCTGTTATTTCTTGTCTGATTTCGGTGGCTAGGACTGCTAGCACTATATTGAATAAAGATGATGAGAATGGACATGTTGGTTTTATTTATTTATTTATTTATTTATTTATTTATTTATTTATTTTCTATGTCATTTATTTCTGCTCTACTCATTTTTTTCCCACATTTGGCTTGAGAACATGAATATCTTGAAATCTAAGGGCCACTAAGAATTCTAGATACTTTTTTTTAAATAGTCATTAAAAAGGTTTACAATTAACTTGCCCAGGTGTAATGAGTAAATCAGATATACACATACTGTAGGGTATGATACATATAGTAGGCAAACATTAAAGATACATGTTTTGAATAATTAGCTTTTAAAAGAAGAAATGGTTACTTTTAGTAACAGAGGGAGTATTTTTCATAAATTTTAAGGCTGGATTTACTTCATCTGTAAAATGAAAATTAGAACTGCATTTCATACTACCAACCTTTGTGCACATTAATGTAATACAAATACTGTTTAAGTGTAGCTCACTTGCTTTTCACTTTAATATTGAAATAATGGAAAATAGACTTAATTGTGACAAACATGCTTAGCTTCTACATAATAACAATGTTTTCAATTTTACTGCTTTTTCTTCGGAAGGTTTCCAAATACTTCCACATATTCTGTCATATTTACTCCTCTCTTCATTCTGTAAAGTCAAATGCAAAAATGAAATTTGGTTAGAACCTAGGGAATTGGCTATTAATTTTATTTTCTTTGTACCTTCTGATTGACGGAATTTTTGTGAGTAAATGGCTAGATCAATCAATGCCTTAATTTCTGCAACTATGAAGTAGAAAGTTATCCTTGCTATTTCTTCCTGCTTGTTTGATCAAATGAAATATGAAATTAAATATCTATGTCTACAGAAAATGTTGTGACATAAACTCAAGCATACTACTCCGTATTTTCTAGTTGACTAACTGGTTTTATTTCCTAAACTAGTTATTGAAAGAGATTCAGTCTTGATACCTTGAATCTTTGATGGCACGAGGCAGAAATTCCTTAGTTGGCCTGCATCAAAGAGAACTGTGATGCTCTACTAATGTGTGGCTTAAAAAAATAAATTTTGACTCACTTTGACAGTTAAAAATGAGTCCTTGTGTGGAGCCTGAAACTAAAATGTGGAGGTATAGAGGGAAATAAACTCTGTTGAGCAACAAATCTGTGTCAAGCATTGAGTTGTTTGTTGCCAGATAAAATACAGGACAGCCATTTAAATTTGAACTTCAGATAAACAACAGATAAATTTTTAATATAAGTATGTCCCATGCAATATTTGAGAAATACTTACACGAAAAGAATTTCTTGTTTTTTTCTGAAATTTGAACTTTATTAGGAGCTTTGTGTTTTTATGCGCTCAGTCTGGCAACTATATTCTCATCGGAATTCTATAAGGTAGAATCATACAAGGTAGTACAATACTGCCGTATATTATACTTAGGAAAAGTAAGGTTCAGAGAACTTGAATTACGTGCCTTAGATCACACAGAGAGTGGGAGGGGGGAGATTAAACCCGGGCCTGTCTTCACCCAAATCTAGTTCTCCTTCCAGTATGACCTTCTGCTCACATGACACACGAACACATTTGGCTGCAGAATCAACAATGATGCCTCTACCAATGCATACGTTCCTCCCTGGCTAAACCGATCAAGACAAAGGGAAATACTTTATTTTATTCCACCTCTTCTCCGTGCACAGTCCCCCCCCACTCTCCAAGTTCTGTCGGAAAAGAGCACTCTCATTTTCTCCCAGCACGTAATACAACTGCAACTACATTCCCTCAAGGCGATAAACCCAGAGTACATTTAGAGAATGGAGGGGACATATTTATAGTCTCCCAAGATCCCATCCTTGCTCCTTTACCACAATTTATCATTTTTGTGGTGAGACATATTTGGGGAAGTGCTGCGGTAAGTCCCTCAAAGCAACAGTTCCAGGACTTCATACGGCCATAGGTGGCCATCCATGGTCTGTAGATTCTGAAGGATGAAAGAAAAACTGAGTTTATTTGCAGTTAAAGTGATGAAAGGGGCAGCTATTAAAGCTATTAGTTACTATTTTCTGTTCTAAAAGAAAAAGAGAGGATATTAACACTGAGGGTAAAGGAAGATGGATTGCTGAGCTTCAAGCTTCGGAAGCCTTGCCCTGCAGCCGGTGCCGCTGCTCCCACACAGTTTGGCAGGGGACAAAGAGCGAAGAGTGTTCTATTTTTAATTTTAAACTTTTAAGCAGAAGGCCATCAAGAATAATCTGCTCAGTAAACAGTTGGTCTGGAGTCTCAGCATTTCTCTTCGTTTGGCAAACAGTATCACAAATGTTAAATGTTAGAGAAGAACCAATGGCATGTGTGTTTTATCAAATGAATCTTTTGCCAAGAATATCTCTGGATTTTTTTTTCTGATGAAGTTTAGGGAAGAAATGATAAACATAGCGGGAAGGCAGTGAATCTGGGTACAAGGCATGGATTTTCTAGCCAGATAGACAAAAGTAGCTTTCTAGCCAGACAGACAAGTGCCAACTCCTTAACTTACCTGCTCTGTGACCTTGAGAACGTTACTTAAATTTACTACATCTGCTTCCTCTGAGGATGAAATTAATAGCAGTACCTACTTGATATTAATATTGCAAAGATAAAAAAAAGAAATTCAAAACAATACCATGGATATTATATACCCCCCAATGCTTATCAATTCCTTTTACTTTTTTCTATTTTTTTAATTTTGAAAATACAATTGATTGAGACAGAACTATGTTAAGCAAAATAAAACTAGATTTGAAGGCATCATTGGCTTTTATTTAAAACTGTATTATATGTTACTGATTCTCTTGTCATAGAGACATGATCCAAAGGCAATGGTTTCTGTTGATATAACCTTACTATTTCTCAAATTCCTGTAGTCTATCTTGGATGGGTTCGCTGTGGAAGCTACAAAGGCCATATTATACTTTAACCTCAGAAATTATCAAATATGGTCACTTAATGTTTTGGAATTAAGTGATCCATGTGATCATGAATTTTGTTTCCAAAGACACTCAACTAGGCTCACAATAACGACCCATCAGAAACTCAGTGGAAAGAAATCATTTTCAAGGAAAACACATGGATCCAGATAGCTTTTAGGCCAGGATTATTTTCCAACTTTCAGATTTTGCATTTCTAAGTACAAATTCCAAAACTGATTTATTGAATCTGATTTAATTAATTCATTTATTAGGAGTATACTGTGTTCCTACTGTGTGCTCAGTCAGCACTGCTGCAAGCACATGATTAACACTATGTGGAAATCACAGAGAAAATAGAGTGAAATGTTGTGAGAGAAAAAAATTGTCAACCAATAGTTCCTTGTTACTGTACATTGAGCAATATATTTTATCCCATTACATTTTATTTGTGTCACTTCCATTCTGCTCTCAGTATGAACAGACAAGGCTAATATTGTTTCCGGTGAAGGCCTGACAGCTATTCTGTTGATTTGTTTGGCATTACATTTGAGCTGCACTCATGCGGCCCAGATTGCTGAAGGATGGCTTGGCTGAAAAGAACAGGCAATATGCCCTAGGGAGAAAGGGCAGGGTTTTGGAAAAGAGAATTTTGGAACCAATATTTGTGCATATATGTACTGCTAAAGGCTCTGAAAATTCCCGCATAGCGGCCATAGTTGAGGTAGCCAAAAGAGAAATTATCTTTATCTCCTGTAATAAAGCCTGGAGCCTCAGAGCCTAATTTTTAAGAATATCAGTTTTGTTGTGACTTGATCCAATCCTGCTTCTCAGCAGCCTTTTCCACAATATGTACCCTAATTTTCTTTCTAGAAGTTCTATTCTTGCCCAATTTGATTTGGGTGGGTTTGGGCCCACTTTTTGCCAGAGGTCTAGGCCATCTTGGATGTTTATAAATAAGGGTAGCTATCCCAATCTAGATACAGAGAGATTTTTCTGGGACTCCTAGACAAGCTTGTTTCTTAATATTCCATTAATTATAAGAAGCTTTTCTAACAGTCATTTCATTAGCTCTGAATGGTGTGGGATGCGATGTGAGGTCTGATTATCAGCAAGTATTTGCTCTTATGGGGCAGCCATCCTGATGAAGAAGCCTTTACATGGAGTATGGTACAGTCAGGATGCTTTGTGAAAAATAAGCCAGCCCATACCATGAAACTTGGTATCAAATTATCCCCAAGACTGACCTCCCAATGTTTTAGTCACATGAGCCAATAAATTCCTTTTAGGTAAGATGATTTAAATTGGATTATCTGATAGCCTCAAAGAGAAATATTCAAATAACAGATTCATGTCCTGGCTGTGTGACTGTGGGAAAACGGCTTATCCTCACTGAGTTTTCTGAATGTCTATTCTACACATTTCACAACTTTATTTCCTCTTCTGTAAAATGAATATAATGATAGTTTGGAATATGTCTCTTGAATAATACATTGCACAAGATATTTAAACAGTTGGCACAGTGCCTTGAACTTTTTACTTCTTCAGTGCATATAGTTATAATCAAGTTTATGCGTACATATTCACATTTTCACACATACACGATGAACTTCCAATAGTGCACAATTCAGGGTATATATGGGAAAGCTTGAAAATGATGACGAAGATAGTATTCTGATTTTCAGGGAAAAAAATGTCAATAACTACAATACATAGTTTGTGGAAAAGTACTTTTTTTTTATTTTTAAGGTGTCAGAATGAAGACCTGCTATTTCTGAGTAGAAGGATCAGGGAACACCTTATGGGAGCAGAAGTGGAATAATTGGTTGCACTCACAAAGGTAGACTTTAGTAAGCAAAGGAATAGCTTCACATCTTAGTCTTTGTTCACAGTAGAGATGCCTATGGGGGAAAGGGTGTTGGTGAGGAAAGCAAAGAGTGAGAAAATTGACAAAGAGACTGGGATTTTTACTGGAGTTTGAAGCTACACTAGGCTTCTTGGGTGCAGAAACTGTAGCTTGTTTTAACTCTTGTGTGAAAGGTGATGTCTACCAAATGAAGGCAACTGTATGTGTGATGATTGAAGTAATTCCAAAAGATTGTCATATCTAATGTGTATTTTATTATTTGCTTCTCCTTTTCTCCAGTCTCTTACCAAGCTCAAAGGAATCCAAAGTAAAAATATAAATGCTCGCTCTCTGCTTCTCTAATTTTATCTTTCAATTAATCCTTTGATACAAGCATTGCTACCACTATTTTACAAATGGAAAGAGACTCAGAGTTTAAATTATCTGGGTTTATTATAACTAACCAGTAGGGTCAAAGAAATGTGTGTAATTGCTCTACTCAGTTTCATAGAACACAGGGTCATGGCATGGGAGAAACATTGACTGCCTCATAGTTGCCTTTCAAAAAGCTGGTAGCTCTAGACCTCTATTTTTGTTGTGTTTTTGTTGGACTCCCTTTTATTTTTGTCATCTCATACCATCTCATACCTGTTCCTACTGGTGCCCACAGTTGTCTTGGTCCACTACCATGAGCTAACTTTATAGACCTCCTAGTCACTTTGTTACAAAGGATAGGGATACCTCATCTGTATTGAGAGACAATTTTGTACCAAGGATTATCACAAATAACTCATTTTTTTTTTCTTGATCTGAGTTTCAATAGTGTGAGGTAGGCCCTATTATTCTAATTTAATATCTTAGAAAACCAGTATTAGGCAATTGGTTTAATTTTCTGGCCTCAAACATCTAGTAATAGGGAGACATACTCAAAGTATGGGCCAATTCGACTAAAAAAAATACAGTGGAAAGCAGTGTGTTTCAATGGAGGAGAACTAAGAGAACATATGTAGAACCATTAAGATATAAGTAAAAGACTAATGGTAACTGAAGGAATAAAGACAATTGATGACCTAATTGCATAAGCCTGTAGGGACTGAACACAGACCATGTTAGTGAGGTAACATTTCATGCTCCAGCTTGCCACTGCATGGTCACAAAATGACTCTGCTGTATAAGTCCAAAAACTGTGTATCATACACTGGTGTCCAACATAGGAAGAGAGGGGAGAGGCTTGCTTCCCTGCTCATGTCTTGGTCACAATGGGAGATCCTCTGAGAAAATCCTGTCTCCCAACAGATACTCCTTCACATCTCAGTGGCCAATATCAGGTCATTGGTCACTCTTGAGAAAGATAAAGAGAATGGCTTTTCAGTAGCAAGCAATGATTTAAATCATAATAGTTTTTCTTCTATTTCTTATGTAATAGTATAATTTTTTTTAATGGAGAGGATTGGTAAAACACCATATAGAACATATTAAGAGGACCATTATATTTTACAGATAGAAATATATAATACATATGTTAATATCCATAATTTTGCAGAAAGAAAGAAATACCTACTTAAGTAACACTCCTTGTCCGAGGTTTCATATGTAATAAGACACATTGTACCATATCTCATCATTGGACATGTGGATGTCTTCGAGGCTACAGGCTATTCCTTCCTATCCTTGGGCTGGTCTTGACAACGTTAATGACCACTCATTTTTCACTGAGGTGCTTCCAAAGTGTGTGCTATTTGGTTTTCTAAATCAGTTTTACAGCTGATGCAATTCAGTATATATTAGAAGAAGATGAAGTCTCCCTAAATACTTATATTTGTAATTAAAACAAAATTCGTAATTAAATATAGACAAAGATACAACCATGTCTATTCTTGGCAAAATCTTAATATTTGGTAATGTTAACTTCAGAATACTTAAAAATAACATCAATTGGAAATAAAGTTTCCTTTTAAATATCCCTCAATCACATTTTCACATAGGAATGGTAATTTAAACAGGATCTATATCTTGCCAATTTTTAGTAACATATTAATAACATTATATTAATTTAAAAATACATGTTAATATATAAGCAAAACATACTGATGATTCATATAAAATACATCATGTACATTTAATTTTGTAACTAGAATTTTTACATAGCATTGTTTTCAAGATCTGTTCATATTTGTCCTCTTCCCCGTCCTTCTCCGTCCTTCCCCGTCCTTCCCCGTCCTTCCCCTGGTGTATAGCATTCTGTCATGTAAACATATTGGTGGTCGTTTATATTATTTCTTGTATTTTTTTAATATTATGGTATTTTTAATTAGAGAAAGCATGCAGGGGTTGGGGACAGGGGCAGAGGGAAAGCGAGAAAGAATCTTAAGCATGCTGAGTGCTCAATGTGGAGCCCAGTGTGGGGCTCAATCCCACAACCCTGAGATCATGACTTGAGCTGAATCAAGAGTTGAACATTCAACTGACTGAGCCACCCAGACACACCCCTCTTGTATTTTTCAATTAAAAATATTATGTATGGTTACTTGGGGGCTTGTATGGGATTTAACAAAGAGTGAATGCCTAGAAGTGAATTCTGAGTCAGAAAAAATAAACGCATTCTCAGTTGTACCAGATAGTACTAAATTCATCATTTTCCCACTCAAAATTATATCTATCTGAAGTAAACTAATGATAATAACAGAGCTTTATTTCTTGAATTGGATCTACTTAAGAAGGTCAAAATGATTCCATCACTTTCTTCATATCCCTCCATTAGAATCAATTACTGACTGGCTGGAACTGATCAATAAGTGCTTACACCTTCCTTTTTCCTTATCCCTAGTAAACGCTCAGGTTAAAGGAAATTGATTTCTTTTTTCCAAATGATAACACCAAAGTCTAACTGTTAAGTATTTCTACTGTTAAGAAATCAGAGGATGGGGAAACCTGGCTGGCTCAGTAAGTTAAGTATCCGACTCTTGATTTCCACTCAGATCATGATCTCAGGGTTATGAGATCGAGCCCTGGATTTGGCTCTGTGCTGGTCATGGAGATTCTCTCTCCCTTTGCCCCCACTCCTTGACACATGCGTGCACATGTGCTCTTTGTCTAAACAACAACAGCAGCAGCAGCAGGGGATGAAGTAGGAACAAAGAATCAAATTTTTTTTTTAAATGTATGTTGGATGGGTCAAATGTTTTCTTCTTCCTGCAGAACCATCAATTGTTACGTTCTGTTTTAGAAACAGGGAATGTTACCATATGTTTGTGACAGTGTCTTAGACAACAAGCTATGGAGACTGCTTTAGCTGAATTCAGTAGTGATATCCACTCGAAATCATTTATTGATAATTTCTTTTGTACCTGGAAATGTACCTAGCTGGGAATACAGATATGCTTCTCTTTTTTTTTTTTAATTTTTTTTTCAACATTTATTTATTTTTGGGACAGAGAGAGACAGAGCATGAACGGGGGAGGGGCAGAGAGAGAGGGAGACACAGAATCGGAAACAGGCTCCAGGCTCTGAGCCATCAGCCCAGAGCCCGACGCGGGGCTCGAACACCCGGACCGCGAGATCGTGACCTGGCTGAAGTCGGACGCTTAACCGACTGCGCCACCCAGGCGCCCCGTTTCTCTTTTGATAGACTTAATAATCATCTATGAGGGAGGCAAAAGTATAAGCAAATAATTGCCGTTATTAATGTATTTTAATAGAGTTATGTATAGGATTGAAGGAGCATTTCAAAGAAAAACAGAAAAGTACCACTGATAGGAGTGTGCTTAAGAAAGGATTTTGCCTTAAATTTGTATTTTAAAACTATTTGTAAGTCTATAAGAAAGGAAATTAGCCAACTTTAAAAGGCTAAGATCTAAACAGGTATATGACCAAAGAAGATACACAGACAGCAGCAAATAATCAGAAGAAAAGATGCTCAATATTATGTGTCATTAGGAAATTGCAAATTAAAACACCAAACGAGATAGCACTATGCTCTTACTAGAATGGCTAAGATCCTAAACTGTAACATTAAATGCTAGTGGGGATGTTGAGAATAGGAATTCTTACTCATTGCTGGTGAGAATAAAAAGTGGTAAGCTACTTTACAGGACAATTTGGCTATTTCTTACAAAATTAAACACAATCTTAACATGAAGATCCAGCGACTAGATATTTATCCAGATGAGTTGAAAGCATGTCAATCCAAAAAGCTGCACATGAATGTTTATAGCAGCCTTAGGTACATTTGCCAAGACTTAGAAGCAACCATGATGTTCTTGAATAGGTGAATACATAAATCACTTATATCATACAATGTAATATTATTCATTGGTTAAAAAGAAATGAGCTATGAAGCCATAAAAAGACATGGAGGAAATTTAAAACTTATTGCTAAGATGACAGTCTGAGAAGACTGCATATTATATGATTCGAAGATACAAAACTATGGAAAAAGCAGAACTAGAGAGATAGTAAAAGCGCAGTGATTTCCAGGAGAGGGATGATGAGGGGGAGAACGGGATTTTTAGGATGCTAAAATTATTCTGTATAATAGTCTAATGGTGAAGACATGTTATTGTGCATTTATCAAAACCCATAGAACTGTACAACACAAGGTGGAAATCCTAATGTAAACTATGGACTTTAGTTGATAACAATCTTTCAATATTGGTCTATCAATTGTAAGCAATGTACTGGCCTAAAGTGAGATATTAGTAATAGGAAACTGTATGCCAGGGCTGGGATAGAATATGTGGGGACTCTGTAGTTTCTGCTCCTTTTATTTTTTTTAATAAACCTAAATGTGCTCTAAAAAATAAACTCCACCAAAAAAAATTTAAAAAGACCATGTGCCTTCTAGGAAAACAAAGAGGGGATATGGACTCCAAGAAATGACATTTTCCGCTAAAGCCAGGAGCATGGAGTATGTAGATACAAAAAAGCCTAGAGAAGAATCTCAGAAGATACTGGTTAGGAAAATATTGACTCTACAGGAGATCTGTGATGTGGGCTTTTGCCCAAGTTAGATTGTGGACATGAGTAAGAGCTAGCAAATTGTAGAGACAGTAGAGGAAAAAGGCAGAATCTAAACTGCATTGATTGTAAAACCAAAATGCAAATGCAAAACCAAAGAGAATTTACTTCTGCTTTTTTCTCTTTTACTGTGTGGATTAAAACAACAACACACCGTGAGCTTCTATGTATTTCAAAATTTATCTCGGGAATTTGTTGCAAATTGAAATTTAGGCACTTATAAAATATAGAGAATATAGTAATGACACAAAATGTAATCAGTAATTGAAACAAATATATCCTTTTATTGGAATAATTAAAATTTAATTTTAGGAAAAACCAGTGTGTTCCTATAAAATTCATATCTTATTTCTGACATATTCATAGGCAAAAATAAAAAAAAGTTGATACTATATGTATTTTCAGTTGCATATCAAAAGAATTATGGCAAAAATTGATAGAAAAGAGCATCAAAATTTCAGATTGTAAAGATAGGTATTTTTAAATCAAACATTTACCTTAATGTCTTGACATTGGGAAAACACAGAATACATTTTTGGATGAACTGTGAGAGAGGTTTCAGAAGAGGTGTTGTGGTTTTAGAAATGCCATAAATGTTGATGAGCTTGGCTACAAGATAGGTGGAATGAGAAGTAATTCCAGAGGTGGATGGTAAGTGTTTGGGAGATTGGGAAGGAAAATGATTATATTTCAGATTCTGATAAAATCAGGATCCAAAACTATCTTGGTAGTGTACTAAAAGAATGAGTCAGAAATCAGCAATAAAATTTAATAGAGTAAAACCTAGGTCTGCTAAAACAATCTGGTCGTTTCAAAGTAAGAAAGGAATGAATAAAAGAAGCAAATGATAAAAAGTATTAAGATTTTAGCTGATAGCAATTTCATCAAAACCTAGCACTGATGGGCTATTGAATCGGCCTAAAACTGATCCAGAACTTTGGGTCCTAGAGAATATTTGGCACAATGTGGTTGGACAGACCACATTGTTGCCAGGTTTGGGTGTGGTCATGAACGAGAATACAGAAAAGACTGAATTTGTCCAAAGATTATCATTTAGAGACTCTGAGAATAAAGTACATAAAACATAGGTGAAAGAAACAGTTTTTTCTATGGTACAGTTTCAAGGAATACTTACAATATTGTCTTAATGCCACCTTTAGTGAAAACCAGGCTTCTAAATAAGGAAGTAATAGGGCTCTATATAGGAACCAGGACAATTAGGCATGAACTAATTACATGTTGCTTTAAAGGTAGGAAAATCATGAACAAGAAGCTGTGAGCCAAGTTTTATATTTACCTTTTACACATAAAACTAATTGCATATTTTTGCATGAAGTGAGACCATTTGATCACATGGTATGGATCTAAAGCTAAAAAGGAAACCAATTAAATACACTAGTTGCTCAGTGTTGAGATTTAATTTTCAAAAACAACCACTAAAATCAAAATTAAACTTTAGAGAAAGCCTATTAAACTCTTTGTGCTTAAGGTTTTTAAGCAAAGTAGTCTTTATACTTTTAAAATTATGAATCCATGTAATATACCTTGATGAAAAAACAAAAGTGTAGAAAGATAAAGATAAGTCCATTAAAAATCAGTCCATTATTTTATAATATAAAAGAGGGATTACCTTCATTAGCTTAGGTAAAAAAATTCTCAATAATCATAATGATGGACCATTTTTCTCAGAGCTAGAAAAAAATTTAAGTAGCTGCTGTCAGTTTGAAGGAAAATAGATCTTTTTAAATAATAATTCGTTTATTATCATTTGAACAGCTTTGCTATGAGCCAAAGGAAAATGCAGCTCTTTTATTTCATAAATCCACAGTTGCCAACACTATGCCCATACGTTTAGATGGAATGCAATCTTATAAATCTTAATTTGTCTTGAATAATGGAAGCCTGTGACTTAAGCACAAAATATCTCCAGAAACTAAAAATGGATTGTTGCTCCTTTTTAATTTGTTTCCCAAATTGTCATCTCCATGTTTTGTTTACTGACATGGAAAACCAATTTGAAAATAACTGTTAGAGAATATTGTGTGATGTGAGTAAGAGATAAAAGGCTTCTTGAATCCTAGATTGACCCAGGGGTAGAAATCTATAAAATGACACAATTCCAGAAAAGGAAATTAAAGGCCAAGTAGTTGGGTATCATAAAAAAAAAAGCTATAAAGTCTGTGGTGCAAGTTAAAAGGAGAGAGAAATTCAATAGTGGAATTTTACATATTGGTGATAAGTAAAAAGGAAAAACAACCACAAAAGTTACTAAAAAAGACTGACTTTAAATCATCAAATATTGTCGAAACTACACTGAATGAAGTCTGGTAAAGAGAAAGTGTTGAGGGAAAGACCAGGCAGGTCTTGTTTATAATCAGCTTGCAAGTCCAACATTCAATATTTTATTTTAGTTAAAAAATTTTTTTCAATGTTTTTATTTACCTTTGAGGGGGAGGGGGAGAGAGAGAGAGAGAGAGAGAGAGAGAGCGAGCGAGGGTAGAGAGAGCTGAGACAAAATCCGAAGCAGGCTCTAGGCTCTAAGCTGTCAGCACAGAGCCTGATACAGGGCTAGAACTCGAGCTGTGAGATCATGACCCTAGCCGGAAGCTGGAAGCTTAACCGATTGAGCCACACAGGTGCCCCACCAACATTGAGTATTTTAAGCTAAGTTATTCTGTCTTGATGAAACCTATAAAGGAAAATGTGGCCTTTTTAAGTTGCCCAATGAATACTCAGTTTTCTTTGAATAAAATACAAATACATTGCTAGATCAACAAGGGTGCTATAGAGTTAGTGAAAAACCTTGAAATGTTAGGCAATTGGATTTGATGGAGACTGCTGTTGGATTTTGTGATGCAAAGATGACCTTGGGTTTAAATTTCTTTCATATTAAATGAGAGCTAGGAGAGCAGTTCCCCATATAATTCCACAATTGTCTGTTACCCTTTAAGAGAGATGGGTGTCTTCTGGAGGAAAAAGTATTCTGGTTACATGGTCAGATAGAGCCTTAGCAAGTGTAAGTCATTCAAGCTTCTCACTCTCAAGAAGTTTGCTGGGGTATTTTATCCTTAGGTATGCTCCATGCTTTATCCAATTTAGGATGCTTATAAATGCACACTAGTGTCCACAAATGTGAAGTTGTTCTGCTTGCATTTGGCTGCCTGACCACTACAACCTCCACCCCGAAAAACCTGCCTAACGTTTTTAATAAAATCTTGCTTAGTTTTTTTTTCCAGTTCTAGTAACCCACTCTCTATCCATGTGACAAACACAGAGGAAATATTTAAAAAGGCTAAAATGACAGTAATGAGTTGACAAGGATCTAAATCAATGACAACTTTAATACAATGCAGGTGGGAGTATAGACTGATATAAACACGTTGGACAACTCTTGGGCAAAATTTGCAAAATGTTTCACTTCTGCATGTATTCTGAGCAATATTTCTATTTCTGACTATAAACCCAAGAAAACTATACTAATGTGCACCAAAAGGTGCCTGCAACAAATACTGTGGGATTACTTACTTGAAGAGGCAAAAACATTGTGAAACAACTCACCTGTCATTCCAAATCCAATAGTGGGGGGGCGGGGTGGGGGGAAGGTGGTTCATTTGTATAATGAAAGACTATACAACAGGGAAAATAAACTATTGCTATGTGCCAGCTTTTAAGAATTTCACAAGTATGATACCAGGCAAAATAAACCAAATTAAATTTTTAAAAAGGCTACATAAGCCATGGTACTATGTATATAAATTTCAAGAA